>NC_084897.1:20815627-21437127 GCF_958979055.1 Alnus glutinosa | reverse complement strand
TTCTAAATATCAGAGAATGGGAATTGCGTTCTATACTCTTTTCAGAAAACCAACGCAGTGACGGCAAGACACAAAAATTTGAATCAAGAGTCTAGGTGGGGGGAAAGATTCTTTCTTGGGTGCCAAACAGTGATTAAACACATTTCCAAAAAAAAAAAAATTGAATAAACACTGAGACTCTCAGTTTTAATTTATAATAATTTTTTCTTATATTTTCCTAGCAACCAAACATTAGTCAATTCCATTAAGTTCTTTATAAGAATCTCATGCTTTTGTCATGCTGAATGTTAGGAGCAACATTAGCAGTGAAAGTTCCTGTGCCTTTGCGGGAATGGAAAATTACACGAGACACATTTCCTCGTCCTTGGTTTCTTTCATTGAATCACTGGCAATTTGGTTCGTTCTTTATCCAATTCTTTTTTAATTGGTAGCCCCCACTTTTTTTTTGGCAATAGATTGTTTCGTTTAAATATATATACGTACATATACATGTGTTTTTGGGATCAATTTGAGCTTGAAATTGTAGGAGTGCTTCCATTATTTTCTTCTAGAGTTGGTTCCGTTCCATCATCGGACATAAAGAATGAAGCCTCTCCGGCAGTTGGAGATGACCCCAAGCCATGTTGTAACTGCTTGGGCAGAGATGCTATTGCAAATGCGGCTGCTAGGGTTGGTTCTGCTGTTGTTAACCTATCGGTTCCTCAGGGTATATATTTTGAGTTATTTTATATGTTCTGTAATTTATTTTATTTAGAAGTAGAACCTAAAATACCTTTATGTTTTGGTAGGTTTCTATGGGATTACTACTGGAAAGAGTATAGGGTCAGGAACTATAATTGATGAGGATGGTACAATTTTAACATGTGCTCATGTTGTGGTTGATTTTCAAGGCATTGGGGGTTCATCCAAAGGGAAGGTCAGTGGTTTTGAGGTTTTATATGTGTTATCTCCCTCAATATTTGATTATTATAATAATAATTAATCCAAAGCTAGGTGTTTTCTCTTTTATACTTCCTGTGTACCTTGGGGTGCCGTACGCTTTTAATGATATATTTTGTTACTTATCAAAAAAATATTTAATTATAATAATGATTTTCTCTAGTAGTTTCAATCCAGCATTCAGTTATACAAATAGTAGAGTTGGAATCTGATGGAAATGTGGATGTGTGGAGATTGCATACCTTGATTGTTATTATTATTTATTATTTTTAATATAGAAAACATTTTAAAATGTTATAAAACTAAATTCATGTGTAATGAGTATGTTATACCACATGGCATATATTGTTGAATGTGTTACATAACAATAAAGACATTATAGGCCTCGGCTTAGGTGCTACCACCGGTGGGACTAAGTCATCTTCTAGATAAATCCTTGCAAGCAAACAAGACAGTGGAATTGGTGTATCAATTTGTTTTGGATTTATTGCCTTCAAATCTATTGGAAAATGAATTCATTTTCTATGGGAGTTTTGTGTGTCCGTGAGTGCGTGCGTGCATGTGTGTGTGTGTGTGCATAATTTATTTAGTTCAAGTAAGAAAAAAATTAAGCTTTGGAGTTATGAGAGGAGACATGCTATCATGCATGCTTTTGCTTTATCAATTTCTTTTGGAATGTAGGTATTGAGTTGTCTTTATATTAAACCCTAAGGGGTTGGCTCAAGTGGTAAGAGTCTTAGTCTTGGTGGCATTTCCATCAGGTCTAAGGTTTGAATCCCCTTGGGTGCAAACAATTCTTTGGGGTCAGCCCGGTGGCAAAGCTTGAGTATTATCTGATCTATGTAGAGGGGGTGCTTTGCACGGGTTTGAGGTTTACTCGACAGAGGAGGGGTTCCTATTTTTTTTTTATATTTTGATTTATTTGCCCAAAGATTCTTTACTTGAATACGATTAGTCCTTATGATTATTGTATTATTAGGAATCATCTGCAGCCTCTTTTCAATCATTTTTATGGCTCTAAGTGATGGGGTTCTCATTCATTTGTTTGTTTGCTTTGTTCTTTTTTTTTTTAAGACACTTTAAGGCATCATTAAATGGTTTTACATTTATGTTTTAGTAGTTCTTATCATCCATATATGATCTTGATCTATGGAAAATTGTTGCAGGTTGATGTGACTTTGCAAGATGGTCGGACATTCGAGGGTATAGTGGTGAATGCTGATTTGCATTCTGATATTGCAATTGTAAAGATTCATTCTAAAACGCCACTTCCAATAGCAAAATTTGGCTCTTCAAGTAAGCTTCGTCCTGGGGACTGGGTTATTGCCTTGGGTTGTCCACTTTCCCTTCAGAATACCATCACAGCTGGTATTGTGAGGTATTCAAAATAGATTATAGCAATCAAAAATTTTGTTCTCGTTTATGCATTATTTGCATAACAGAGAATGATCACCTTCTCTTTTATACGTGTACTTATATCTAAAGTTGAGGCTCTCTTGAGATTGGTATTCTTTGTATGGACAGTGGCTTTAGAGAAAATATTAACTTTGGATAATTTACGAAAAATGAATGTTATTGAGGTGAATTAGTGCTGTATGTTTAAGAAAAGTTGAGTCTATTGATCACTTTCTTCATTGTGAGGTGGCAACATAATTGTGGAGTGCGCTTTTTTAGTTGTTTGGTGTTGTATGGGTCATGTCTTGTAGGGTGAGCGAGTTATTGGTGAGTTGTAGGGGACAATTGGGACACTGAACTGCTTTGAATATGTGGAGGTTGGCTCCTTAGTGTTTAATGTGGTGTATTTGGAGAGAGCGGAACGCAAAGAGCTTTGAAAATCGTGAGACTGTGATGTTAAGAGTTGAAGAAGATAATGTTTCAATCCCTTCATACTAGGAGAGTAGCATGGAATAGTTTGCATGTTGCTAGTTTTTTTTTTTGAGTTTTAGGAGTTTTGTTCTTCTTTTTCTACACTTTAGGGGTTATCTTGGTATACTTCTTGCGTACTAGGGTTGTGCCCCTTTGCTCTTTTAATGAATTCCCATTACTTATAAAAAACGTGTACTTATACCTATATATATGTATGTATGTATATATGTCTGGATTATGTGGTTTAAAAAGAGAAAATCTAGCTGAAATTTCTTCAACAAATTGCTGTAGTATGTATAGTCAACACTCAGTTGCCTCATATATTATTTACTTAATCATGGTAGTATATGATAGAGCTCATCATCTTGGGGCTTTATATTAAGGAAGACTAAAATTTGTTATTTTATTACCTTCCCTCATATCATTTTCACCTTCTTGATGTAGTTGCGTTGACCGTAAAAGCAGTGACTTGGGCCTTGGCGGAGTACGGAGAGAGTATTTACAAACGGATTGTGCAATAAATGCGGTAACTTTTCCTCTCTGTGTGTATGTGGCATTCATGTTTGGACCAGGGAATCACTTATCATTAAGTCATATTATTTCAATTTTTTCTAGTCTCCTTAGTTTGATGCGCATATGTGTGTGTCTTAGAGGGTTTAAAGTTGAGTCGATTATGGAAATGGTTGTCATGTGTGTTTATAGTTTCAGCCCTCTTGGATATAGACTTGATACTGTTTCTTTCTATTTTTCTGGTGTAGGGAAATTCTGGAGGGCCCCTTGTCAATGTTGATGGAGAAGTAATTGGCGTTAATATTATGAAAGTGCTTGATGCTGATGGATTGGGTTTCTCTGTACCAATTGATTCGGTTTGTAAAATTATTGAGCACTTCAAGAAAAGTGGGTATGTTCTTATATTTTTGCATGTGATTACTAATTTGAACTGTTGGATCAAATACTTCATTAGAAATTTAGTTTTTATAGTGTTCACCTGGAATGTTTCTATTATGATCCAATTTGAAGTTGCCCCCATGAACCCACTTGTCACACTTGGTCTACTTTTTTTTTTTTTGAACAAATAGCATGTGCTATCATTAATTCTGGAAAAGTCCGAAGGCTTACATCTTGAGAATAGAGGAACAAGACTCCCCTACACTCTAAGCCAGAAGGATCTAACTTAAAAAATAGTTGCCAAAGCAGAAACACAAATCTTACAAAAAATAGATATGAGCCTCTCTTTACAATAACGCTCACACTAAAATAAGATGGCCGATTTAGCAAATAAGCCAACAAATATTCTAGTAAACATTTGGGCAGTACAAAGACAGACTGTACCGGAGAAACAAAGAGAATACACAAACACAGCAGACAGAAAAAACACCCAACCCGAGCCGGCTACAGAAAAACGGAGAGGCTGTCATCGCTGGATGGACCACACGCCCCACCGGTGACACCCAAAAAGCCGATCGTCATCGTAGTCCTCGGTCACCACCGTACATGGCTTGAAATAGTGGGGTGTGGGCATCACTCGAGGCCTAAGGAGCAAAAGTTCCCTAGCGTGTGATGACCATGCGCCAAGCTCCGGTGACCGATACGACCAGCGCTACTGGCGGCTGAAGCGGAGACTGACGGGGAATGCGGCTGAAGGGCACATGTCTATTAGAAGTCAGCGGAGATACGAAGATCTGGCTTCAAAAAAGTAAGGAAGATGAAAGTCCGGCCAAAACACCCACCACCGATGACACAAAACATATCCTCTCCCCCAACTGGACATCTTGAGTTGAGTCTTTCCTGCTTGAAATAGAAGAAAGAAAACCAAAGAAAAATGTAAAACACAAAACACCATGGCCCCGAGAGGGCTAGGGGAGGATCAACCACCATTGGATCTACCGGGGGGAACAAAATACCACAGTCCTAATGGTTGGGTGAGACCTAACCTCCACTGATACACACCATGGAGGGACCAAAACCACTTCATAGCCCAAAAGGGCTAGGAGGAAACCACCACTAGGAGGAGGGAGGCAAGGGCCTTCCTCCCCCGGCGAATCAGATTTGAAAACTAAGGTTCTCTCTCTCTCTCTCTAACACTTCAAACAAGGCAAGTGAGTTACAAAGCCCCCTCCTTTTGTTAGTCAAAATCTTTTAATAAAACATAAAAACCCTAAGTTTAAAACTAAATTTACATGAATATATATATATTTTTTTAAAAAGGCTAAAAAAAGGTATCAACATAATAGAAAAAAGAAAAAAAGCCACCCGATTTGATTCGGGTGGTTTGCCGACCAACCCCCCCCCCCCCCCCCCCCCCCCCCTTTTCCTAGTTTTTGTATTTTTGTATTTGAGGGTATTTCCGTCCTTTTACAACTTAAAATGCATATTCTATCTGATTTAACAAAATTTCCTAATGGCGGGGTATTTTTGTAACGAAATGGTAGTTCAATACAGCTGAGTGTGACAGGTGGTAGTTCATGGGGATAACTTGTAAATGATTGTCAGTTTGAAGGGGAAAAATGTAATTAACCCTTATTATATCTGTCATAGACATGTATGTGTGTGTGTGTGTGTCAAAGTTTGGTTAATGAAATATGTTGAAGTTTGTTTGATGAAATAATGTCCACATTTATGTCAAATCCTCATTGCCCATTTTGTGTTAAGATATTGCCTTACCTCTACCCCCTATTAATGTGGGGTGGTGTGGCAAGGTTGGGATTCATTGCACCTTGTGTGCGTAAATTTATGAATCATAAAAAAAATATTTGGATTAAGTTGTGCATTTAAATACTCAGTAAATACCTGTAGCTCCCAATGGAATGGATAAATAACTCCCCTGCCAATAGGATGTTAACTTGTGCTTAATTTTCTATTGCAAGAGGTATCGATGAAATATCTACTTAAGATTCATTTGTTTGATAGCATCATCTTTATCAAGAGTGTAATAGATTGTTATCTTATGTAGAAGGGTTGTTCGACCTTGGCTTGGATTGAAAATGGTTGATCTTAATGAGATGATAATCGCTCAACTTAAAGAAAGAGATGCCACGTTCCCAAATGTCAATAAGGGCATTCTTGTGCCTATGGTATGTATTCTAATTGTTTCTTGCCTCATTTTTCTTATTGCATGTACTATAGTGAACTTGGCAGCGTATTTTTTATTTTTTCTTGAGCAACTTGGCAGCAATATATTTCTCTTGTCAGGATCACAATAATTTTTTCTTTTCCAGTGATGCATGTCTTATAAATTTCATTAGAAATTTGCAGACTATTCAGATTCTTATCCCAACTGATTTGTGCTGGCAACATGTAGGGATTACAATTCTCTCAAGTTCA
Source organism: Alnus glutinosa (assembly GCF_958979055.1). Lineage (NCBI taxonomy): Eukaryota > Viridiplantae > Streptophyta > Magnoliopsida > Fagales > Betulaceae > Alnus > Alnus glutinosa. The sequence continues at coordinate 21,430,998 of NC_084897.1, read as the reverse complement.
TTTCATTTCATTTGACTGAGAAAGGACAATCGACATTTGAACACGTCTTATTAACAGCTGCTTCCCTTTTTTTTTTTTTTTTTTTTTTTTTTTTTTTTTTTTCAGTTTTCCAATATGAATCGTCTTATATAACAGGAACATGAACTTTGTCTAGTAGAATGTGTATTGACTAGTCTTCATTTTGCATGATCAAATATTCTTAATTCATTTTGCTTCTTTTTTACCAAAACTTGCTATAAATTGTAGGGGCCTTACTGGTGAAGGCAGTATGCTCTGCCCTCTTTGTTTGCATGATGAGATTCGTCTGTGGGAATTTACTTCATGTCAGTCAAATGTAGGCTAGGGTTTGGCTGGTGGAGTGAGTTGTTTCCCATTAAACCTGTCTGATTTTTTTTCTGTTTTCCATTTGATATAGTTAAATCTGTAATAGTGTGCCTTGACATCTGAGTTGCTTTTATATCTATTTGGGCATTCCATTATCTCCTGCCTCCTAGATGACATTTGATATTTTGATTTGTGCATTGACTGGAAGGAATATGCGTGAATTATTTTGCTGTGAAATATAATTTGCGGTATGCTTGGTTTTGATGATATTACATTGTAAAGAAAAAAAAGAAAGGCACGTTGCTCATTTATGATGGTTTTCCCATTTTTTGACTAGGTAACTCCTGGATCTCCTGCTGATCGTGCTGGATTCTGTCCAGGTGATATTGTGATTGAATTTGATGGGAAGCCTGTTGAAAGCATCAAGGAGGTATTTGACACCTCTTCATCGTCATCACATCATCATTGTCTTTTTCACCATCTTCTCAGTGGATCTCAATAGTTTTAAATATGCAGTTTGCAATGAAGACGCTAAAATATCTTATGGCTAGAATTTTAACAGTTCATGATTAATGGAGCCATAATCCTTAACTTGTAGATATTTATGCATAATCTTTTTAGCGATTAATCCACATTATAGTGATCAAACCATGTATAGATTTGAATCAGTTTAGTTGTCAAAGTTTAATACTGTAAGATGTGAAGTAAAGGATATGAAAAGAAAATATAACTTGATTGATCTCGAATGAAAAAACCTCCAATCAAATAGAGTTTAGTCCAGAAAACTTGGGCTTTTCATTGATTGAGTTTATTGACATAGTTTGTTGCTTACTATTTACTTGATTGTGTCTCTGATGGTCTATATGATTGGCAAATTTGTGGCAGATTATTGAAATAATGGGGGACAGAGTTGGAGTACCCTTGAAGGTACTTGTGAAAAGAGCTAATGATAGTTTAGCGACGTTAACGGTAATTCCAGAGGAATCCAATCCAGATATGTGAAAAGATAGCTACTCTGCTTTCCGAAACATATTTCTTGGTTATATTTTTTTGTATTCTTATTTTATTGCGAAGAAAACAAATGTACAGCAGCTGGTGAGTTTCAATAATTATACTATAGGTTTTTAGCTTTTCGTCCATTCTTATGTGATCCATTCAATGAAAATCTAGCAGTTGGTGAAAGACAATAGTGGAAAGGAAAAACATTTTTGATATTACTGTGAAGTATACTTCTAACAAGTTCTTTCTCTTCTTCTCTTCCAGCCATGTTGGCACTTAGCACCACTGACCAATATTTAAGGTATTCTGCATCACTCAACACACATACAGACACACACGGACACACCGGGGACACGTGTATTTGGAGTCTTGATATTCTCTATTGTTGCCCGAATTGCTAATAATTTGGATCCTTAAGTGCAAGAGATCTTAATTTGGCAAATCCACAGCCCAAGAAAACAGAAAGAGGTCTTTGTTTGAAAATGACATATCCAGGAACACACAAAACAAAAATATAAACTGATGTAATCCTAATCCGGAAGGATTACATCTTTATTTAAATAGCTATTTAGTCTAAATAGGAGTTGTACTTAAATAAGAGTCTTATCTCTTTTATCAAGAGAATACGAGTAGTGATTAGTTTCAATTAAAGCTCTTGGAAGAGCAGTTTGATTCTAGCTAGTTGAATGATAGAAGTAGTGCAATTCTATCTAGAATTGAATTATGCTCCTACTTTAGTATTGCTAGCCTATTTGTTTATTTAAGGAAGCAAACGATGAAATAATAAGTATGTTGATTATTGTTATGTGAAATACAGATTATTGTGTTTTTTGGGACATCAGGCGAGCCAATCTATCATTTTCCTGTGTTTTGGTCAATTGGTTCACATCATAAACTAGGTAAATAGAGATGGAAAAAAGTTGAGATTTAATTAGAGAAACGAGATTTTTAGAAACAATTTTTTAAGTTTGAAAATCCTTTAACAAAACACAGATTTTATTTATCCGTGGTTTGGGTGATGCTTGAGTTTCCAAATTTTTTAGTTTAAAAGGTTACAATTTACCAAATGAAGTTTAATTCATATAAAATGGAAAAATGAGAGAGTGATTAAGGGTGAAAGGAGATGATCGAGTGGCATTGCAGCAATGATTAGCATATAATCTTAAGTTAACAGTGGTTGGACCCTTTTGGGAAGTGTTGGGTCGTGTATATATAGTGGGAAAGATGACGGACTTCCAGTAGAGTCTTGGTCAAGGCATTAGCTCTCCAGAGACCTTTACATAGTTTGGAAAACGTTATGAAAATAGTATAAAGTGGACGTGTAGTCTCCTCTTCCTTCTGTTTCTCCCTTTGACGATCTTGTGTTCGCCTCGAGGCTTGAACTAATCCTCCTTTCAGAAAGAGCAGGAAAAAAATGCCATTTGACAATCACAATTTCTCTCGGGCAGTGTAGAATGTGATAGGTAGGTGAGAAACAGGACACTTGGTCAAAATGACAAGCTTCTCTAGTTTCTCAACTTTCTCTCACTCTTCAAGCTGGTGCATTAATAGTTGAAAAATACTTGAGAGATGGTGATTAGTCAAAGCTAAGTTGAGGTTTAGCCAACGGTTCTGCTGCATATCTCTGTTTCTAGGATTTCTAGGACCCAGCGATTGTGCCAAGTTGTATGATGCGTGGTTAATGTGAGTTTGATATCAGAGCAGTTGGATCGCATCCTTATTTTTCAAGCCATAAGTTTCCCTTCTTCTCCCGTTAGACAATTCATAGCCTTGGTCCATGGTTGAAGAAAAGCCATGGACAGGTGGTTGTTTGCAAGAAAATTCCATTTTGGTGCAACCCACGTGAGCCTGTGCATAATATTATGTTTCCTAGTATGCTGGTGCAACTTTGATTTGGCCACCCTGAAATGCAAAAGTGAGGGTTGCCAAACCAACCCTACAGGCCAAAGGGTTTGGTCACTCCCAAAATAAAAGGAAGGATGGGAGGTCGGCCACCCCAAAATGAACAAATAAGGGTGGTTGAAAAACATCAAATAAGTCATCACTAATTTTTCATACATTTTGACACAGTTGCCAACATAGTGATGGTTTGAGGAAGTCGAGTGTCGCTTTTTGATGTTTAGTGGTGTAAGTAGAAAAGTCAAACGGATCCTCTCCATTTCAAATGGAGAGGAGCCGGTCAGTGAAAAAAGTATGGGTAAAATTATTTAAAAAAATTGAAATGACAATTTTATCCCTATTTTTCACTGATCGGTTCCTCTCCATTTCAAATGAAATGGAGAGGATCCGTTTCCTTTTTTAGGAGGGGTAAAATGTATTTTTATCAAATAATTAGAAAATAAACCCCTCGTTGTACTAGGCTCCAAAATATCCCAAGTATGGTGTAGAATGTAGATGGGATACCATATGGTCGCGGCAATGAAATCAAATAAAATAAGCTTACAAAAAATAAAAAAAATAAAAAATAAAAAATAAAACCTAATAGGACTAGAGTCTCACTACACCTCAGTTTGAAACTAGCAACATGAATTATCATTAACCATTCTGAATTAAAAAGGTTCACATCAATTTATAAAAGATTATCCTAATAATGCTTCATATCTAAAAGTAATGATAGGCATGAGCATTTTGTCCGGCTCCTGCCCGACTTTTTTAATAAAAAATTAATTTTTTTAATAAAAACAATTTTTGATGTGATATTAAAAATTGTTTTTGATTAAAAAAATATCCTTTTTATTAGGAGCCGGGCAAAATGCTCCTGCTTATCATTACTCCATATCTAATACCTACTGAAACACTAAAAGAGAAAACAAGATAAAAGACTAAAATATCAAATGGCGAAAGCTCGAGATTTACCTGACCCGTATGGAGGCCAAGGCGAGTTTTGCACGGTGACCTGAGAATCTAGTCGGGGTTATCCAAAAAAGAAAAGAAAAAGAAAATGTAGAGTTATGATAATTAGAAAAGATAGACTCCTAATAAATAACAAAATGCTGCCTCACACGTTGACATTGTTGTGTCCTTCCCCAGCACGTCCTCTTGCCTGCATCACCAACTGTGCCGGAGAAGCCATAACGTATATATGCCGTCAAAATCCTTCACTGCCATCCCAATTAACGATCTTCTCGCCAAACTTATACGAGAAATACAAATACCCTCTAGGTGGCTTGATGGACGGCGTCATGATGACCTGATGGACACCAAACTGAGTGTCCCATATATTATCACCGCAGTTGTCAAGAAGCTTCTTAAAAGGAATATGAACTTCAGCAATGGTTTTATCCCCTCCAAAGATTCGACTGTATCGGAGTTGGACCATCAGAACCAATTGGTTTTGGCGCAACTTTGATTCTTCCAAGCAAAACCTCATCGGAAAATTCCACGTGGGTTTGTCACCAAAATATTTTCCCACCGGAGTTTGTTGCCTTGAACTCGAATCGCCTACGATGGAGACCACAGCGTATGCATGCACTTTGAACAAACAATGCACGATTTCCAGGCCTTCCAAACATGTCAAATTGATCTCAAAAGGACGATAATCCATAGAGATCGAGAGCGCCGGGGAAGGAAAGATTTGTTTGTTTTTGGTTTGGGAACAAAATGGTTGCGAAGATCATGTACATATAAATCTATATGTACGGAGTTTGAACCATAGTATAACACTATCTCTTCCTTGGTGGAGTCAACATCGAATTATGATACTATTTATTTGTAAAATTATATGGTTTTACGTATTAAAACTTTATTAATTACCACCACTAATTAATATTCACTGTTATATTTGTAATGTCTTTCTATTGTTTTAATTTTTTCAATTTTCCTCGTAGTCCCGTACGAGTTGCAATGTTAATTAATATGATAGTAATTATTTCTATATATAAAATAAAAATAAAAAAAGGCTAAAATTCAGGAGAAAAAAAAAACACAAAAAAAAGGGCAAAAATTCAGGAAGAAAACGAAAAAAGTGAAAAATAAAATCAGAAAAAAATGATTTTTTTTTTTTTTTTTTTTGCTTTATTAGAACATTACATGCAACCCCAAATCCCAATGGTAGATTGGGATGACATTGCAAAAAATGAAACATTAAGGAAGGATATTGTAAATAGAATGATAGTTAGAGGGGCGAAAATAATTTTCCTAAACAAAATATATTAAGGAAGGGAATGGTAATATGGGTTTACATATTAATTAACACTAGAATGATACAGGGAGAGTGGCGTATGCTTTAATAGTTATTTTCTTAGCTAGAATACACCTTTATATAGGGCTGGATAAGGTTATTTTTATTTTTATTTTTATTCTTATTTCATATATAGAAATCGATCCCACCATTTGTTACTCTAATACAATACCACGACCCATCTGTCTCCTTGTAATATTACAACAGATATGAGACAAGACAGCCTTGTTGCTGTTGGTAGGGAGTTGTAAACGGGATGAAACGAGTCCTACTCAAATGGATCCCACCCACGTGCCCCGTTGGTAGGAGGTTCTATAAGGTCCGCGCGTGGCATGGGCAACAGTGTGTACAAGGCTGGGTGTTGGCCGTGCTGGTTAACCTTGAACTTGAAGCCTGAAGGGCACTTGCCCATGGCGAAAACCTTCATTATTATTTTATTTCCAAAGAGATGTAACTCTCAGACTACAAATCACGTTGCAGCAAGCATCAAACCGACATATTCTAGTATTTCTTTCATAGATGAAGATTGTTAATTATTAGCAGAGTGAAAACCAACGGCCAACGCATAATTTGAGAACATCCCAAATAATTAGGATGAAAATAACTAAAATTATCCACAAAAGAGATTTACATCGATCCAAACCCAAAACAAATGTGGAAAATCCATCAATTTATTTAGTTAGCATGATATCAAACCCTCATAATTCCATTTAGGGGCCAGCAATCCATCTAAAACGAAATTTAAGCTCCAAAAAAATTAAATAAACAAGATCTAGAAATCAAAACCACCACCATCATCAAACCCACCATCATATCCTCCCATATCCGACGCATCCGAGATCATATCTCCGACTAACAACCCACCCAGCAATCCCGCTCCAAGCCCCATAGCCATCCCTCCAACCCCGCCGCTCTTCTTTGGTGGCTTCTGTGGTTGCATCACCGGCGCCCCGTACCCACCGTATCCGTATCCCGCCTGAGGTGGATACCCACCCGGCGGAGGATACTGCGGTGGGTACCCACCGTACCCACCAGGAGGGTATCCACCGTATGCCGGCACAGCAGGTGGGTACCCACCATGTGGCTGTGCAGGAGGTGGGTACCCACCAGGCGGCGGCGCATGCGCATAAGCAGGAGGTGGGTATGCTCCTGGCGGCGGATATGCGCCACTAGGTCCCGCCGCGTGCCCCACTGGATAAGCCATAATCGGTTGCTGCTCCTTGCCCGCCGCCTGTTTGTTTTTATGCTCAGTCGAGGTGAACTTTTCCCCGAATTTGTACGAGAACTCCAGCATGCCTTTCGGCTTCCCAGATGGGGTCCTGACGCTATAACTCACGTGTTTCGTTTCCTTCGCGTCGCCGAAACCGTCCAACAGCTCCTTGATGGACGCGTGGACTTCGCCGACGTCTTTGTCTCCAAAGTTTCGTTCCGACTTGATCTTGATGACGAGGGCGAGGCGGTTCTGCTGGGCGGCGGCGTTATCGATGGTGAATTTCATGGGGAAGTTCCATTTGGGGTTCGGGCCGCAGTCTTTGTCTGTGGGTGTCTTCTGTTTGGAGGATTTGAGGTTGTGGTCACCGTCGATTTTGACGACGGCGTAGACGTCCATCTTGGAGAAAAGATTCACGTCCTTCAAGTCCTTGCCGGACTTGATCACGATATCCAAAGGCCTACACTCCATCTTTCAAAGAAGATGATGATCAAAGAAAGATTGAAGAATGATTGAATATACCAAGATTTTGTTGAAAGAGGGATTTAGAATTCAGGAACGGAAATTGGTTGCTAGGCTTGGGTGGAATTGGTAATATATAGGAAGGTTGTTGTGAGGAAAGAGATGAGAAGGTCGATTGGTGGATGAGAACCGACAAAGGTGGAGCATATAATGGAGTTGGTGACGTGAAAAATAAAAAATTGATTACTTTCCTTGTGGTTTTTCTATTTTTTTTTTTAAGCAACGTGTGGTTTTTCTAGAATAATATCGAAGAACTGAATAACGCGTAATCTTTTTATCTTTTTTTTGAAAGATATTTAGCGGAAAATATATGGTTAATGTATTGATTAGGTTGCGATTTTGTACCTAAAAAATGCAATTTTAATCTAATAGTAAAAAATAAATTGTTTGAAATTGTATTTTTTAAAAATTATAATTTGAAAATACATAAAATCTGTTTTTTTAAATTGCAGACAAATGTGTTTTTTATTGAAAACGCACAATTTTAAAGGTTAATTTACGATTTTAAAAGTCAAATTAAATTTTTTAAAATCACATTTTTAAATCACATAATTTTCAATAGCAATTTTTAAATCCCAAATTCAAATGGACACTAAGAATAAATTAATTTAACTAAATAAAGCACTCACCAAAAAAAAAGAGAAATGCTAGAGCATCTCCTGATGTTCTTATAGTGTTATCCTGGAATGACATAGATGTAATTAAAAAATTATATTTATGTTCTTTTGAATGGCATAAATGTAATTTTTTAATTAAAAAAATTATATCTATATCATTCCAGGAGAACACTAAAAGATGCTTTAGCATTCTTAAAAAAAAAAAAAAAAATAAATAAATCTATACGATTAATTTTTGTTTACCTTAAGTGGGGTAGGATTTTTTTTTTTAATTTTTAATTTTAGCGTGTGAGTCAAGCCGCCTTTAAGGGTTATGATCTTTTTGCAACCATTGGCCATCGTACTTGTACACCCATAGGTGATAGGGCCATAGCCTTTATATTCTTTCTTCTTCTTCTTTCTCTTTCTCTTTCTTTTTCTTTTCTGTTTCTGTTTCTTTATTCTTTTTTTTTTTTTTTTTTTTTTAAAAAAAAAGAAAAAATCACAAAACGTGTTAGATCATAGATGTACAATAATCACAATAGGGGTTAATATGTCATATGTGAGGTAAGCTTTCTTTAATGCGGCCTTTTATTTGAGTGAAATAGGATACGCGTTTTTTACACGTAAATAACGATTTATCTTTAATAGAAAGGAATGAAGTGAGCTTCCTGATCGATCTGACGCGCCTTTAAAGTGAGCGTGTGTGGGCGTGTTATCAAGTACCGTTTTGGGAGCAGTCGTGGAAATGAAGAAACACCCCCTGTTTCCTACTCGCCGCTTTTGGTGGATTGATGGTGTGGCAAAAAAATCTGTGTCCTTTCATTTTCATGCCAACCTTACATAGTGGGATTAGGGAAATGGGAATCACGTTCCGTTATTATCATAATGAATGTTATTCTTAATTTATTGCGCGCCAATGGAATCTGCTGGAGTCTCTTTCAGCGTGGTCTCTCTCTCTCTCTCTCTCTCTCCAGTCTCCATTCTTTATGGATTGGCGGTTGGAGAGAGGAAAAAGTAATAAAAAGAAAGGTCTAGTCTAGGCCATTGAGTATTGACCCAGAAAGGTTGACAAGTGCTCAGATTCAGCGATTGTTATTAGAGAGTTTAATCATATGGATATATACGCCAGCATTCACTACTAGTTGAATCTGATTGATAGAGATTGGTAGTATCGTTGACCTTCTACCAATTACGCAACAATTTTTGGTGCTATTTCAGTTGGGAGTCGAATAATCTCACAATACCCGTCCATCAATACATTAACCAACCACTATAATTTCACGGCCGTATAAATATAAACTTACGGAAGGCAGGAACCCCAGGCTACTGAGTAACTCTCTGCAAGGAAGGGTTACAACTTACGCCGGCGAAGCCGGGCATGCAAAATGTCTGAGCAAATTACCACCACTTCCCAGTTTAAATAAAAAGCTAAAAAATAGATATGCCGCCGCGAGCAGGATAAGAGGCTGCCCCCTCGCCGCATATGTCAACAATAAATTTAAAAAGAAAAAAAAAAAAGAAATCACAAAGCAGATAAACAAGATGCCACTATCAATAACAGTACATTTTGGAGCATCTAATTTCTAAATTACAACGTCGTCTTTAAGCCCAAACTATGCTCCAATTGGCCTCCTCCCCCGCGGAACAGCTTAAAAAAAAGCTCTTGAACATCCAACAGGTGGACCCCCCGTGTGTACTTGAAGCAATAATTGCTGTACTCCCGTGGCGGAGCAATAATGCACCTTTCAACATGAAATTGGCGGGCATGTGTCATATGCTGCTGCTAATCATATTTATCCAATTTTTGATGATGGGATATATATATTGTGTACCATTTTCATCAAAGAGGATGGTAAGGCACATAGCCCAACAAGCCCGTCACATTGGTGACAACGTCATTGCACCTTGTCAAAAGGCTTAAAAACTGCTGTGAAATATCAACTGTGGTCGGACTAGGCGCAGTGGGAGTGTTTACAAGATTGTGACTATTTCTGGGTGGTGCTGTTTCTGGATGATGCAAATTATTATGTGGGGATTTTGCAAATTGGGGAGGAAGAGGAAGAATAAGCGATGGAGATGGAGATGGAGGAAGAATAACCTTTTGAAAGTTCTTACTATTAAATTCCATTGCAACAGAAGGAGGTGCACCACCACCAGCAATAGTAGCATTGTTGTTGAAGTTGTTTCTATTACCAACCATCAATTGCTCTCCCCTACTACTTTCTTCCCCACCCAACATGAATTTTACACGCGGGGTACCTTTACTACTACCGACGCCAGTTACCTGGCCTGCCTCTTCCCCTGATGACTTCTTCAAACAGGATTTCAGCTGGACTACCGGCTTCGGATGAGCAAGCCCTGATGCTGGTCTTTGTACAGCCGCAGTATCCTTCACCTGTGGGGTCTCATTGGGGTTGTCATCTCCTCGGCTCTTGCCCGATTCAGAACCTTCAGGTGTACCTCCCATTTCCCGAATGTGGCACCTCACGTTCACGTTCCCAAATAAAGAATTGTTACTGACGGCAAATTTATATGCTGCTTCTGCATCGTGCTTGTGCAGGAACACAACACGGCACGTTGAGGACTTCCAAAAGACACGGAGTCCTGACTGATCTATTGGTCCAAAACGAGCAAACCTTGCTTTCAACTCTGCGAGAGATGGAAGCGATGTATAGGGAGGGAACTTCATCACCAGCATGGTGGGGTTGACTGTCTTTGCCGGGGGTTCCACTTTCTTCACAGGATCTGGTCTGGAAGACTTCTGCGGGGTCGGCACCACTGATTCTCTTCCCTCTCCTCGGAAGCCTTCAGAAGTTTTCTGACCAGCCTTCTTTTCAGCAGCCAATGTTTTTATAGCACTAATCTTCTTTAACTTCTTTGCTGCAATTTCTTCTTGACGATCAGAGCGGCCACGTTTCCGCCCGGCTTTTGTTGGATCATCAGGTCTGACAATGGATTTTACTGGCTTTAAGTATGGAAGATCTCTGACATGCTCATCAGGAGCATTTTCAAAAGCCCCAAAACTGGATGAAGATTTTGTGAGACGACCGTCAACATATTCAGTCTCCGTTGGTGGAGACAGAACCAAGCTTTTCTGATAAACGAGGGATCGGAATCGCAAAAAGAACTGCCGTACGGTTGCAGGCCTGTTTCTTTCCACACCATAAAAAGGATCAAGAGCAAGGGCCTGCAAATCACTCAATAGTTGTGGGAGTTCAATGTCACTATTTCCCGTGCCAACGGGTGGAAGTGTTCCAACAGAATTGGATGAGGAATTACTCGCACCAACATTTTTCTTCTGGTATTCTACCTGAAAATCTTCTCTCGGTGCTAAACCAATCTGGGTGGATTTTCCCACTAATTTCCCCACTGGTGTCCCTACTTTTCCAGTAGCCAAACGTTTCTTGGGATGATGATCAGAGCTCATCTCTGTACCAAACTCTTTCCTCTTTTTCTTCTTCTTTTTCTCCCTCATAACAGAGTTCTCAGAGCTCAAGTCCCCTGTAGTTCTTTTCAGAATTTTTGCCTTCTTAACTCCACTGTCAGTGCTCAAGCCACTTGAGCGCATTGCATCAATTGGTGAAGGATCTGCCGCACCACGACCGTCCTTAACTAGATCTGATCCATGGCCAATTGGAAAACTCTGCTCAGGTTGTTGGAAATCTTCGTATGATCTCCAAGTTTTTGCCTCACCTTCCTGCTGCACGGATTGTGATGCACAATCTATTATACGTGGGAATGCCCCCTGCCCCGACAAACCAGCCAAGCCTGTGCTTGTGGGACCCACATAATCACCTGGCCCCAACCTCTCCAGAGGGGGCTTTGTATCTACAGAAATATCTTGGTGGCCGTGGGTACTGTTGTATGCCGCAGCCTGATCTATGGATACAACTATTTTTCCAGATCCATCTAGACCCGAGGTTGCACCATCCTTGCTGATATATACAACTTCTTCGGATTTTGTCAGAATCTGCTTTACAGGGCCAGCTGCAACCCTCTTTTGCATGACATAATCCCCAGCCGCTGTTGTTACAGATCCGTCCATGTAAACTGATGGGGCAGAGGAACTTGCCTGCCCTGGACTTGCTTGATGAGTCGTTGAGTTAATGGGTTCTTCTCTTCTCTTGAAAAGGTATCTGTCTTTCTTTGAATGGTCCTTGATTTTCATAGGTTTTGCAGCGCCCTTCCCACCACCAAGAGCTTCCGCGATCACCAGTGGACCACTTAAAGGAGCTGGAGAGGGCAACAAACCAATCAGAAAACAGAAAGTGGAGAGCACTCATTTGAAGTCGATAATATGCAAGACAGAAAAAGATGTGCCTAACATCGCTTGTGCATAAATGAATACAAATCACAGAGGGGAAGATCTCTAGAAACACGAGGATACCATAAAACTACAATTCTGACTAGTCAAATTAACATACCAAGCAAAGCCAAATTTATCACAACTACACTAATGACGAAATTCAGTTTCTTTCTCGTTATGCATAATGTTATAAACAGACACCAAATCAACTGAAAATGAATGCTTGGTTAATTAAAAAATATGGACCATATATCAAAATTGGCGGTCTAATCGTTTGATGAGATATATAGGGTGAAAACAAAATAAGTTGGGAGTGATATATCAATAGTACTAAAACCTCTGATACTCACTATCTAACATAAGTTTCCTTTTTTCAAGTAAATAAATTAAGTCAGGGTTAAACTGATCTCAACTATTCATCATACATTTCTATGAAATGGGAGCATATATGCACCTACAGCAACACTAATATTACAGTGGCAAACAGAACAAAAAAATATGTTACCAACAATATTAAATAATCCAATAGAATACCACATCAAGGCACCGAAAATAAACCAAGAAATTCTTAATAAAACAAGTGAAAGCTTTCTAATTAATTATTTACAAAAAGACTCCCCACAGACAGGCTGGTTAAATCCAAACCGTCCTACTATTACAAAAGGAACCAAGCATCCTTGTTCGGTTATAAATTAATCAAGGAATATTTGATAGAAGGGGAGAAGTAAACATAAACCAACATGTACCAAGACAGTGGCACCAACCCCTCATGGAACTTCCCCTTGAAAATCCCCATCTGTGGGTCCACAGCGCAACAAAACAATGACCCATAGCTTCAAACTTTATGTTGACATTGCCAACATTAACATGCTCATCAAAGAACTTCTTAAGCAAATCCATGTATTTTGTCAATTACCAGGCCCAAAGGTATGCTTAATTCTTCCGTCAAGTTCACTGAGAAAGTGGATGGTGTAATGGTGCTGCCAAAGACCAAGGATGAGCTTGTATTGAGAGGGAACCATATTCTCCTTCTCTTGGAGGATATGCCCCTCAATCGCTGAGAAGAGGATATGGGTACCCACCACCACCATACCAGCCTTAGGGTAGGTATCCACCTCCACTGTGTTACATGACCTGCCTCCACCATGATACGGCACATACCGGTGCAAAAGAACAAGTTTGGGATGGGTTGGGAGCTGGGTTGATTTGACTGTTCCAATGTTTTTGTTAGAATACTCTTCTTGAATGGTTTGGTTGTTGTGTAGGGCAATGGTGGCTTTTGACTTCTAGTGAATCTTAAATTCTACCTTTTTGGAGCGGAAGGATGTTGTTGGGGAAATCAAGTGACATCATGTTTAAGATCATCATCAACAGTTAAAATATTCAAAATAATTACCCTCATCCAATGAACAACGCATACTGGGAGATACTAAGAGGAACAAGGGAATTGAAACTGCAATAATCGGTGATAGCAATGTTGAACTTGCTTTTATAATGCTTAATATCAAACTGGTTGAGTTTAATGAAACAGATCTCAACATAAGAGAGCGTAATGTTGGTGCAACAAAGCATAAAAAAAATAACCAAGGATGAGGAGAAGCATGTAATCTATACCTCGAGGAACTTTAAATGGCTGATCTAAATCAACTGGTTCACGAGATGGGCGCCCTGGCTGCACCCCAAACGCCTGAGCATAGGTCTCGTCAAACTCCTCAAAAACTGCCTTCCGATAAGCAAACACTGTAGCCTTATTCTTGAGAAAATTAATGCATTTTTCGTCACCTCCTCTTGGCACCAATGCTAACTGCTTCACAAAAGCAAGAAATTCCTGTGGCTTAAAACTATCTCTCTCCTTTTTTATCTGATTTGCAGAATAAAGCCCTCCAGGCTCATAATCCGGAACATCCACCACAAAATACCCTTGAACATTCGTGACCCGAAGATTATATGGATTCCTACATTTACAAGCCAAACCAAGACCACGCCTCCGACTCATCTCATCAACCGCCTCTTCCACAGCCCTCACAAAATTCCTCGAATTTATTTGCCGTGATTTCTCAGCGTAATTGAGATCAAATGCTATAAGCTCAGCTGGGTCGAACCACCCATAACTACTATCACCAAAGAAGGCCACCAACACATAACCCTCCCTCCTAGTGCGCCGCACAGAGGAAGACGCAAAAGCCTCGTTAAATATATGCCCCGGCCACCACGGGTGAGACTTCACCTTCCCCCACACCATGTCACCCACTTCAAACCCAAAACTCAATGCCCTCGACATTCCTAGACCAACATTATTCTCACTTGCCACAAAATCATCAAACTCCGATAATAAAGTATTGTACTCCAAAACCTTACCCTTCTCCACGTGCTCTTCTTTTTCATTCTGAGCATAAAATCTATCATCTTGAGCATCAAATCGATCGGCGTGATCCTCGTTTCCGTCATTTTCATGGGACCGATCCGCGCTACTGTTGCTCTCATCCTCAAACTCAAAAACCCTAGATTCCATTCCCTTGCCTACTCTTCCACCACCAGCATCAATCTCCTCAAAAACCCTAACCCTAGCCTCCTCGTAAACTCTAACCCCAACTTCCTCAGATCTCCCACTCTCAGAAACCCTAGCATCAACTTCGCCCCCGTGAGCCCTGGAATCAAGCGCCATCGAAGACACCCTAACCTCATCAGAAACGCCTAAATCAAAACCTTTCTCTCTGTCTCCGTTAGAGCCATCGACACCGCCTTCCAGAACTCTAGCTTTCGCTCCTGACTCCCCGATTGAATCCGAATTCCTATTGTACTCACAATCGGTGTTCATCACTGATATCATTGGAGCAGGGCTAATAACGAAATCTCCGAAACCCTATCGAAAGCAGCGCTTGCGGGCTCGAATGAGAAAGCATTCCTTTGAACGGAATCAGCGACGCGGCCAAGTAGCGATTTTGTCCAAGAAAATAAGAGAAACTGAGATTTTTAGGGAATTTTAGGAATTTAAGAATTTTAAAAGTAAAACCCTAGAGAGGGATATGTTTGGATACTGAGAAACTGTGGGATTGTGTTTCATGGGTTCCGAGAAGGTTATGGGCCTCCTGCCTCTCTTTTGGGTTCGGGTTTTATGGCATACAGCAATAGTGGTAGGGAGGTCAACATGGCACTCTGATATGCTGACACGTTGTAAGGAAGAGAGTTTCTGTAGAATATATATATGTATCCGGATGAGAAATGCAATTTGCAGGTTCACGTCACATTTTTTTTTTTCTTTTTTTTCTTTTTGTAAGAAAAAAATAATTGGGCCAAACTCTATTTTCAAACATTATAAAAAATTAAAATATTAATTACTCTATTTCCTTTAAAAAACTTATTACAAAAAATTGTGACGCATATGAATTACTCTGAGTAAACACGCCTGTTGTGATCATTTTCTTAATTTTTTTTAAATTTAACTTTGACAGCCTAAATTAGTGGCTGATTTGAAATAACTCATTTGGTATATTTTCTGTCCAATTATCAACATTTTTACCACGTCAAATTAAAATATTAAATAAAATAAATCCCACCCCCAGACACTAATGGGGGCAGCCATCGGTGGGGGTGGATGTCATAGAAATCATACAATGAAGAGTTCAAAGATTTGTTTCACCCGTGAGTATATTCCCAACAATAATTGAATTGAAAGTGAAAACTCGTGAAATTTTTTCTCAATTTTTTTAAATTTAACTTTGATGGTCTAATTATTGGCGGATTTGAAATAGCTCATTCCGTACATTTTTCATCCGATTATCAACATTTTTACCACATCAAATTAAAATGTTAAAAAAAAAAAATAAAATCACACCCACAGACACTAGTGGGGGCGGCCACCGCAGGGGGGGGGGGGGGGGGGGGGGGGGTGGATATCAAAGAAATCATAGAAAGAAGAGTTCAAAGATTTGTTGTTTCACCACTTGAGTATATTCTCATCGATAGTTGATTTGAAAGTGTGAAAAACTTGTGTAACCCATATAGCATAATGGGCCTCTATCCACATAAAATGGCAAAACAAAAAGCAAAAGCAATTTGTGACAAACTAGTTTGAAGAACTTGATCACTTCCTTTTCATAGAATATTAGAGTGACTGGGGAATTGTTTCAACAATGAAAACCTATATTTCACTCAAATAATACATTTACTTCGACTTCAAAACTCCAACAAAATTGTGTTTACAAGCAAAAATATCGCACGGAATTACAGAACATGTATTCATGAAAAAACCCAAGGGGGTTTCCTTCTGAGTCGACCAACAAAAAACCTGATGTCTTATTTCCATCACAGGAAAGAACCGGGTTCTGTCATGGGTGGGGATAGGAAAAGCAAAAATATGTGAAAGAATAAGGGATCAATGGGGGAACCAAATCTAGCAATCACTATTCAACTAGGGTTTCACCATTTTTCAGGTATCGTCAGCTTTTTGATCAGAAGGGCTTCCGGCAAGCCAACCCCACACGCCACCAGAGCCTTGCTTCTGTTTTGCATTCAAGGCAGCTTGTTCAGATGCAGCCTTTTGTCGCTGGAGGAGTTCCAGTTCCTTCTGCAATGTCTCCATTGTTTGGAGCTTCTGCCGTAGCTCTGCAACGTCAACCTGTCGGTGCAAAAGAATAAATCACCAGACAATCTCATATTTCCAAGCTCTTCATGCTTACTGCACACCTCAACAACTATAATACTATATGATTTATTGCTCTTTCAGCCCTCGCTCCCCCATAATAACGGCCACATTTTTAATTTTAATGTTTCAGTGTTTCCATAATAGGAGATAATTTTATTTTATTTTTATAAGTAAATTTAGTCTTATTGAAAGTGTAGGGCACCCCTAAATACATTGGAAGTATAAAAAAGAACCACCTAACTAGGAATAGAAAAACGGACAAGGAATAGGTGATAATTTTATGTTCTACACAAATTTCCATTTACAATTTCCAGTTTTAAGTATTACTTCTTTCAAAAACAGCTGTTTCCATAAAAAAAGAACAGATTAAATTGGATTGAATGCCGATGCAACTAGCAAGATGGTTCTACCTGTCAAGAATTTCTTGACAATATTCTTCACAGAACTGTTGGGATACAGCGAAAAAGTTTTCCCTAACCATGAGATACATACCTCCAGTTTGAAACATCTCGACTGCTCAGCAGCAAGTTGACCACGCACAGATTGGAGCTCCTTCATCATAAACACAATAAATTAAGGGCATTAATTGCGGAAAGGGGCAAAAATATACATCTTACGGAACATGGGAAATTGGATTATCAAAGTCAATATAAGAAAGTTTTAAGTTTTTCTCTCTTTTTTCTTTTCCTTTTGAATAAGTAAACACAACTCACACACCTATATGGGATAGAATCCATAATGTTACCTCCGCCCTTTATTTATGGGAGGAGGAGAACATTTGGTCCAAAGAGCATTGGAGTAAGTTTTAAGTCAATTCACATCTTTTGTTTAGTAGTCTGCAAAAAAGTGAAAACCAAGCTTCTGGATGTAGTGCAACTACAACTATGGGAATCCTAGTAACCTGCCAAAGCCTTGAGTTACCTTCCTTAATGAGAAACAAACTTTAGAATTATTTCTGGAGGAAAACTGAATGCCATGATAAATATGTTAATGTTTCACAGCTTTTCTGTCTTTTCTCAGCAAAACGAAGAAACCTTTAGATATACATTCCTATCCTGAGATAATAAATTGAGCTCATATAGCCATTTTGGATGCTACTATTGCAATAACTCTTCCTCATCTGTAAAAAGTGAGGAAGCAAAATAAACTTGACTGGATCAAGGTAACACTGCTGGAACCAAAATAGTTCTCCTTACAGATTCTGCATTTGTCAAAGAAGACATTTAGTAATAGACCGAGTAATATTATATGTGCAACTAGTTACCTTGTATACTTCAGTGTTACGATTCTCAGCTTCTGATAACTCTTGCTTTAATTGAATAGAGTGCATCTTCTCCTTGCTCAGTAATGATTCTAATTCTTCTTTCTCTGCCTTGAGGGTTGCCACAAGATGTATATTGCTTTGCTCACCTTTAGATTTCTGCATGAAACAAAGAAGTTCTTTGTGTCAAAAGTGGTAACATGAACGAATGGCAAGCATAGGGTGCAAATAATATCAGGATCTTATTTGGAATATAAATAACTAAGTCATTTCACTATCGGTCGGAAATAATTTGCCATATTCCTAGGAGAGATTAACACAGATCGTAGTCAAGAAGCAGTTATTGACAGGATGCAACATAATAATTTCAGTGGAAACAGTTTCTTGTATGTTTGTGTTTGTAATCTCTTTATCTGCTAGGATATAATCTCCATGTCGACAATAACATTGCAGATAGTATAGCAGCATATTTCCCGTGATCTAATACAGGCCAAAAAATGAATTAATAGCAAGATTACATACCACAGGCTCTGACTCAACATTGTCCATAACAATTTCCCTAATTTTCCCTTCTTGGCCTGCATCAAACTCAGACTCCGCATCTCTTGTAGCATTTGTAGTGTCTGGGACAGGAGTTTCAATCATCTTTGATTGCAAGGTAGATTTGTGGCTTGGTTTAAGAACATGAACCTAACAAAAACAACCAAAATCAAGAAAAAAAAAAAATACAGCATGAGCAAGAGAAGCCACAGCTAAAATCAAAACCACCCTTCACCTCACTGTTGTAACGGCCATTGTATCCTCCAAAAGATACAAGTATGTCTTCACCATTGTAAGAGCTTACAACCAAACTCAAACCCTGCAATACATGGCAATTAGATAGTGACTTACTTCAGTAAAAACAATATCAATCCCAACAAGAGGCCAGGATATCTTTTCCTAAAACTTGCTATGATTTTTTTTTTTTTTCAAAAATCCTTCACATGCCCTTCAAATTAAGTGGTGATCTAAAGATTCCCACGACACCAAATACCTCGCTAGCAATTGGAACTCGTCCTTGAACAGTAGTTACCACCGACCAAACAAGCGTAGACATGTTAAGGACAACAGTTTCTGAGACTCCTGCAAGAAGTAAACGAGAAGGAATAAATGATCGATTAGAGTAACTTGCAAATATGGAGCACTTCCACTAAAGTCGTAGCTCTTATTTTGTTATTAAAACAGATACCAAAACACCAAAACATTTCAAACCAAGGAAAAAAAATACAAACAATAATTAGGAGCTGAAAGATTTGATGCTTAGATGCTCTTCCAAATGCATTTAATGAAACTTAGGCCAGCACTTCAAACTCTTATCCCACAGAATACTTGTCTTCTTAGACTTTATTTTTCAAGAATCTAAGTTATAACCATTAAAGCTGGTGCCCCATGACACTAAATCATATTTCAATCAAGTTTTCTATCTAAATGTTGAACTTGCAGAATACATACCACTCTTATTGTCACCACCGCCAACAATAAACCAATTCTCCCCAACTGTCACACCTGCATGTCCAGCCCGTGGAGTTGGTATCTCACCCTGTTGCATGGGTCTTGACCATTCCATCTACACCATTGAAATATATGAAAAATAACTAATAGTTTCAGTAGACAACGTGATGGATACAAGTGCAGGATAGTCATACAGTTTGCAAATCAAGGACATGCAAATCATTGAAACAAGTTGCATGTGAACCACCACCAAAGATCAGAAGGTAGCGCTCCGCATGTACTGCAGCAGCATGATCAGATCTCGGAGAAGGAGGCACCCCCCTGCAAAGTAATAAAAATCTGATAAGCTCAAAAATTTATCTCAATAAATATTAACTTGTATACTCTATCCCAATCTAGAGACCAGTTGGGAGAAGGTAAACTATGAAGTTTGCAAATGTTTTTTGGAAAAAGTGTTATGATGTGACATAAAGGTGAAGACTATTTTTGTCTTTTGAGGAGTGTTTTATGTTTTGGATTGGTTGTTAATGCTTTTTTTGATAGGTAATAAAAGAAATAACATTAAAAAAGCATAAAGGCGTCCCTAAGTATACAAGGAGTAAACAAAAAGGACACCGAAACAAAAGAAAAACAGAAAACAAAAAAAAGAAACCCGAACAAACCCAAGAAATGCTACATTAAACCCCCAATCTCTTGCCCCTAACCTTGCTAGAACCCACACCCCTAGCATTGAAATTGATCGATCATTCTAGATTCTTGACCTCTATTCCCTTTTTTCTTAGGAGTAGAGACCGAGTTCTGTCCCTCATCCACCAAAGTCAAGAAATCCAGAAAACCCTCCCATACCCCATGAAAGAAATCCCCATCATGCGAAAACACGACCTAGCAACTTGCATTGCCTTGGGGAGAACAATAACCCCTCCGTCCAGACCATCCCCCTTCGAAGTAAAACCCAACTTGCATTATTGATCCCTCCAAGACATCCCAGGTAAAAACTGGGGAGAACACCTAAAAACCGAGGAGAACAGTCTCGGACAAGACAAAGCCCAATTAAACCCACCAAAAGGACTCGTCAAGGTAGAGGCAGCCGAAGTATCACCTAACACACAGCCAATAGCCAACATCCAACTCCAACCCCCCGGGTCTAACCTCAGACGAGAAGGGATGAGCCACCAAACTCTGCAAGATTCGAGCCCTTCAAAGCAAAACTCGGGGACTGATAAACCTCCTCCATTAGAACAGAAGAGGATACTTGCGCAGGAGACACTAGAGAAACAAGCACAGATAACGCCGGGGCAAAAGAGGCCCACCCACAAGATGTCGGAAAAGAAACCAGATCAGAGAATGACTGGACAGGACCTGGAACCGCCCCCGAAGGCCACTCAACAGAAAGTGCCGAAGACAATGCCTCCGGGAGGAGAGAGTGCTGAACGACAGGACTTGGAACCGCCGCCAAAGGCCGCTCAACAGAAAGGGCCGCCGTAGACTACGGCTCCTGGGGGGAGAGAAAGCTGAACCAAACCCAGACTCAGACTCAAGCTTGAACCCAAGACCCGCCCCGAAACCGACTCAGGACCCGATTCAACAGCCCTCTTGGCAATGGACTTAAGCACCTTAGCCCCAGCCCGAAACCGGGACCTTTTGATAGCAGCCTTGCACGTCTTAAGACCCAGCCTTCAAGAGATAGAAGGCAGAGATATAACTTCAATGACCATCATGATACAAAAGCACGTTAGGACTACTACCACCACAAATTGTCATCAACAAGAGATATTCATATATGGAACAGACACCACAAAAATGTTCTAAATTCATGTGATTACCATAAAAAAAAAAAAAATTGAATTTTGTATCGTTGCCATTAAAAAATAAAAGCTAAACATCCCCTTCAAAAAACATAAGAAAAAAAGTGCTAGTGCAATTTCCAGAAATTTAATTGTCTTACACAGCATCTATTTCATCCCAGGTCATTGTCTCTAGGTCAAGAATATGCAGATCATTTAAGAGAGTCCTCTTTGCATCTTCTCCACCAAAAATCACTAAGCTTGTTCCAAAAAGGATCACTGACTGACCTCCACGTGAAACCTGCAAAGCACAAACAAGAGGAAACATTTACAACACATAAGAGAGCACCATGGTTTCAAAAACTTCCAAGCACACCCTTGTGATTTTCAATCAGGATCTTACAAATACAATCCACAACTTGATTTCAACTCTCACCAGTCAGAATGCAAACCAATCTTAGCTTAAAATTACAAAGCGAGCTCCAAAATGATGGAAAATGGGAATTAAAGATATGATTTTTCTAGCTTCTCTATAGCAGACTATAAATATCAATTCTGAAATAGACACCAAAGCCTTGAATGTCCAACTGTCTCAGGAATATTCAAAAAACATATGTACACTCCTGATTTAATATTTTTAACTACAACAAGGATCTCATAATGTTGATTTTCAGAGATTCACTAAAGATTATGAATGAAAAACAGATACATACCGGTGCTTTGCCATAAGTCTTTAATGTTGACCAGGTATAAGATTGCAGATCAAATGCCTTCACTGCCATGAGAGTGAAGAATAGCTTAGAAATAGATCAGTATAAAAACAGTACATGTCTGCCATATGATTGTACTGCATGGCTTGCTAAAATTGTGTTATATTCACATATGATTACAAAAGTTCTAAAACTTTCACTGTCATGAATCCTGATAATATATCTCTTTCTAAAGGTGAATCATGTGTCATTGACAATTTAGGTAAGAAAATGGAAAAATATTCCATTTTCTTGCCAATTTTTTCTCCTCTAGGAACATTCCCTATATGTTTCTCAACAAGAGTGACACAAACACAGAAAAAATCAAGGCAATGACATTGAGTTATACCCTGTATAGATTCAGATGGATCCTTTGTATGTCCAGCAATTGACAAAAGCTTATTTTCCCATGGTATCTATAGAAAAAGGGATAAGATCTTTCAAAACCACTATCGAATGGGAAAAAAAAATGACAGAAGAAATAAATAGATGTTAAGTCAAAGTTCATATATTAGTGAGAAAACTTTGCTTAAAGAAGCTACATACTGACCAAGGAATGACCAGCACAAGGAGAAAATGTTACTGGAGATGGTGACTCCAGTGACTCAGCCCCAGCCTTCGCCTCAATCTTTGACCAAGTCCAACATCTCAAATCCAGAACCTGCATTGTTCCTCGAATTAGAAAGAAAAAAAACCCGTAAATGCGAAAAGTGAAAAAAAAAACAGAGATCTTGAATGTCAGCTATAAAAGGAAAACATATATAAGAAACGAAGCTCTGAATCACAAAAGCAAGAAATTAAATATCCAAAGTCACCCATCAATAGCTATTTTTTACTTTTTTATTTTTTATTTATTTTTTTTAAGGATTAACAAATTATTGAAAAGTGTCGAGAACTTATCTTGGAAAAAAAAAAAAAAAACTCATCTAAGCAAAAAGGAGGGT
Organism: Alnus glutinosa; assembly: GCF_958979055.1. Taxonomy (NCBI): domain Eukaryota; kingdom Viridiplantae; phylum Streptophyta; class Magnoliopsida; order Fagales; family Betulaceae; genus Alnus; species Alnus glutinosa. Next base: position 21,407,984 of record NC_084897.1, on the reverse strand, counting down.
AACCCAAGTATAAGGAATGTATACAGGAGATAATGACCGACAATGAAGTAGCTTAGCAATAACTGAAGAGAAAAGACAAAATGGGACAAGATATTTCTATATAGCATGAGTCCATCCATATATGTGAATGTGCAGATAATTTGCTTACCTGAATATCATTAAGGTAACGACCATTGTGGTTTCCGCCATATATGTACATCTTGTCTTGCACAACTGCCGCACCATGCTAAAAATAAGTGACAAACACTTTGTTCAGAATATAGAAGAAAATGCCAGGAACAAGTCTTTATTATAGAAAAGACATGTCAATACCTCATATCGGGCCTTTGGGCGTTGTCCAGATATCGGAGCTGCAATCCATTGATCATAGACAGCAACTGAATCAAGGCCTTCCAAGACAACATCTTTATCCTGAGTTTCAATCAGGCTCCCATTCTCAGCAGAAATAGTCTTTGTCTCAGGAAACGAATTCCCATTCTCAACCACAGGCTCAGCTTTTGAATTATGCTATGAAACATCCCAAAAAATTACGCAAAAGAAGAACAAGAAGAAAAACATAATAATCATAGTAAGTACAAAGTTGATAAAGAGTTAGATTTATAGTCCCTCCAATAAAGGCAAAATTGAAATATAGTTATTACACTTAGGGCTCTCAACAACACGCAGTTCAATTACTCAGTTCTTCGTCTCTCCCCATCCCAATTCTAAAACAGTTATGGGTGAAGAGGTTCCAACCATTGTGAAGTGAGAACATATATGAACAGAAACTATATATATATATTAAATGGGCCTACTAAAAATTAAAAGAAACAAGAATGTATGCAGATGCCCAACCAACAATAGAGAGCTACAAATTCACAATTAAAGAAAATGTCATAGATAAACACAGCATATTAAATTATATCATCCAGTAGTATGTAACTTGCCAAAAAAAAAAATAAAGGCAGTTGATTAAAAATGGAGGAGAAAGTGATTTTGATTATGTAATTCAAGATCACTGTGCATTGGTGCCAGCGGTGGTGCTGGTAGGAGTGGTCAGAATCAAGCAATGCCAGGGTGGTGGCCCTGGTGGGTAGTGCTTGTAGCATCAGTACCAAGGAGTTGGGTTATTTGCCATGAAACAGTGCCAGCAACAGCAGTAGCAGTAGTGGTAATAGTGTTGACATTGGTGCATAACAGGAGCAGTAGTGATGGGGCAGGAATGGTATTGGTGGAGTGGGATGTGAACTTTTTGTATGAGTAGCAACAGAAAAATATTGTCCTTACGCTAATGTGTACAGTTTTCAATTATGTGAAATGTAAAGATGAAATTCTCAATTGGCATTGATAAAAGAACCCATAGCTAATAAAAAGAAAAGAATATACAAGTTCCATGATACTCACATTCATTTGCACATCTACCACAGGCTCTGCAACAAAGTTAGATGCTCTAGAATACCAACTTGGATCTTCTTCCTACCCAAAAGAAAATAAAGCAAAAAGCAAATCAGTTAAGCTTCTACATGATGGTACAGGAACATGGCCCTGAAAAATCTTATTTGCAAGGACCTCCAATATTTTCACAAAAAGACGCATTGCTTCTGTGATAGACGTGTTTCCAAGCCCACTCCAGCTGCATAAACAATAAAAATACTTAGAAAATCAAATTCAACAAGGTAGAAACAGATACACAAGACGACATATGTCAAACAAAATCCCACAAGGAAGGGTGCACCATATAACCCAAAATGTCACAAGGATCCCATTCGGTAGCATCATCATCATATAGTATAAGAACCCACAAATATAAGTATTTTATTAAAATAATTCTCAATCATCTCATTTGCAAGCAACAACTAAAGGGGAATTTGCCTGCGCATAGTTCAAAACCAAGGCTTAGCCAAGCGCAATAACAATTTTTTTTTTTTATGTCATTTCCATATATAGGCCAAGCTCCATGATGAGATACACAAATGTAAGTGCTACACTACAAGAGTGAATAAAGCATATATCCGTGTTCAATGCATACACATTAGCCTATAAGATAACTGAGAGAGAGATTAAGGACACGAACCTCTTCCATTTGGTATGCTCAACAACTTTCCAAGAATTAGGCTCCAGTATGTTACAAGGTCCTATCGTAGCCTGCAATTGAAACGATAACAGCAAATTCAGAAATAAATTCTATCATGAGCATCTCATATCAAACAGACAAGTCCTCAATTCAAAATTCTAAACCATTCACCAATCAATTACTCTGCAGAAATATTAACATACTCTCAATCACAGATACTTAAACCGACATGCAGATTAATCACAATTCACAATAACCGACTTTTGTTGGATAGCTGAGAAGCTCAATTAGTCAGAAAAATATTCTCATTCACTGAGTTACATATTCTTTTCCCACCTTTTTCCCAGTAACCAAATGCAACCACAGATCAAGCACTTCCAATGCACTAATCTCAACCCTAAAATCCAGATCTACCTTAGAAATCACATTCAAACAACCGAACGCAAGCTATTCAAGCCAAAATACCAATGCTTATGAAGCACGATAGAACTCTAACAATCCTCAAAAACCCGAATCAAACGCAGCGTTGCAGCACACACACCAACAAGTCAAATTGACCCGCATTGCGCATGGCAAAAACGACATTCCTATTGATCTCGGCACAAATCACCACAGAAAACCGAAACGGTTCATTTCGGAAGCGAAACGCATCGGATCGGCAATGAATGGAAAGCGTGAGACGAACCTGTTGGTACAAGCCGTAAAGGAGGGCAGCGGATTCCTTGGAGAACTTGGAGGTGAGGGCCTTGAAGGTGGAGTTGGCGTCTCCGTCGAAGCCCGCGTACGAGGCCGCCGCGTAGAAACGCTCCGGGTATTGGAGCCCAGAGCTCGCCCGAGCCATCGCCATCTCCGTCCGTGTCGGTGTGTGCTCAGATCGACGAGTTTTTAATTGGATATTTTTCAGGCGGAAACGTGAAAAAAATATTGGGACGTGTTTGGGTGAGGTGTGGTGTGTTGGTCTTTGTTTGGTTGTTTGTTCATATATATTGTTTTGGATTTGAATCTTTTGATACTTCTCTCTCTCTCTCTCTCCGTTGAGTAATTTTGCGATTGGATCTGATTTTATTTCATCCAAAGACGTCTTAAATTGACAAATAATTTAACCCAACAAAACAAAAAGAAAAATGATTTTATTTCATCCGGGAACACGAGTCGTTAGAAACTGACGAGACAGTTAAGTTTCAAATTATAAAATTCTTTTCCCAAAATAAACATGCGAATTATAATTTTAATATTTTTAAAGCTTTATTCAACGTAGAAACTCATATTTAATTAGTATGCATATAATTTTTAATTTTTTTTTTATTACCGTTAATTTTTAGGTATTGACCAATCATTTCAATTAATTAGTACTGACGTTTTTTTTTTTATTCTCCCTTGTTGAAGTACCTCAGGATTGGTAGACATCGGCAAGTATGGCCGGAAATTTTGGGTCAATTAACTATCGACCTGTTAAAGGTTAATTTTGACACAATTTATTAAAATAAACGAATAACATGACATGATTTGTTTGATAAATAGATTGTGTTGGGTCGATCAAAATTGTACAATTCATTTAATAAAATGTCGTGTTAGATTGACCAAAGCACAATTAAATATTTTGAAAACTAATTCAAATAAATAAATGACATGTTTAACTAGACCTCACCACCTCCTTGTTTAGTTTTTTTTTTAATTGTAAAAATAAAGAAAAACTGATTTAAGTATACAGGTCGAACATGTTACTGGCAGGTTGATTCGAAGTTAACTCTATTTATTAAACGGGTTAATTTAAAACCGACCGAAAATAATCCGAACCGAATTATACAAAATTTTAAGTAACTAATTTCGTGTATTTTTTAAGTTACCGACATCTTCTTCAATTGGAGTAGACCAAAAACCCTTCGTGCATATTGTCGTTAGAGTGAACAGTGGCCATCGATTCTTTCGAACAAAACTCTTTTCTTTTATCTCTTTTTGAGAGATTTTCTTTTATCTCTACAGTTCGTGTGCTCCATCGCTTTTGATTTAAAAGAAATTTTGTATTAAGAAGAATTTTATATTTTTCCTCCACATTTAAAAAAAAAAAAAAAAAAAATTCCTGAGCTTTCCTGGTACGGCGGTACCTACCTGGTTAGCTTTGTACAGAGTCTGGACTCTGGAAAACCAAGAGGGGCAAGAGTGAGCCAAAATTAAAAAGGAAAAGAAAAAAAGAAAGAGAAAAGAAAAAGAATCAAAGAGAGAGAAAACAGAAGAAGCAGAAGGACTCTGCAGCTGTTAGGACTGACAGCGAGATTGGGAGAGACAGACGGGCATTCCATTGAAATTCTGAAATTTCTTTTTTCACTCATCCTAAAACATAAAAATTGTGGGTACTTTCGAATACTCCCGTCGTCGAGTTTCTCTCCTATTTTCAACTCTGTATCAAACCCTAGTTTCAGGTACCTCTCTCTCTCTCTCTCTCTCTCTCTCGCTCGAATTATTTTTTTGTCTTTCTGTTATACGTATGTGTGTGTACTTGAACTTTATGCCTTTAACAAGTTCATGCTTCTTCAAGAATGTCACTTTTTGGGACAAATGCTGCTTGTTTTACTCTGGGTTGCTGAAATTTTTGCTTTTGCTTGACCCATGTGTGTGTTTTTTTTCAATAATTTTTAATCTATTTATGTTGCCTAATTGATTTGTTTCATGCATTATATTTTAGGGATTTTGTTTGGATTGTTAGAACATGAAACTTGCATCTTTGTTGCAATTTACCTTCTTTTTTTTTCACTCACGCCCGTATTTGTCTACTATTTTCGCCTTCAAAATACATCTGTTGTATATACAAGACTTATTGTAAAGAATGAAGACTTGGACGGTGCGTATGTCAGGAAAAAGTACCAATATCTAACGAGACTTAATTTTCTTTGAAAACGAGGTTTGGACAGTTATTCATCAATTTTACGTGAAACTTACATGTTCTAATTTCTCGGGGTGCTTGCCTGTATCATAAAATAGCAATTCATATTACACTCTTTAAGTTTGGCCCTGAAAAACATTAAAACAGTTGATGATAAAGTCCTGGTGTGGCACTAGTAGTGAGATTTTAGATAATCAAGCCCAATAACTCATGCATACATGTCGTGGTAGGGTAATTGTGATGGATTCTCTTCATGTTTTACCATCAAGCATAGGAGATTCTGGCTTAGGAGATATCATGGTGAGAGCTCAATTGAGCTATATGTGTTTCCTTGCACTAATTCCAGTTTGGTATGTTTGCTGGTTGAACCATCTTGCTGCATATAACAATTTCGTTGTATCTCATTGTTTTATGGCTGGTTTTGGATTCCTTTTTTCTTCCATCTGTGCATGTGGGCTTGTGTTCCTTGGCAGTTGGCCATAGCTTGTTGGTTTTCCAAGTTTAGTTTCTTTTGCATGTACAGCATTGTTTGATGGCATTATACCATTTTTTATGATATCCGTGGTAAGTGTTAGAGGTTTATTTGCAGGTTGCTCTTGTTAGTCTGATATTCTGCATGTTGTATCACAGTTGGTGTTTACCATAACGTGATGGATCATCCACGCTCAACCTCTGGGAATGGTGAGGATAATGTTGGAATTCCAGATGATTTGCGTTGCAAGAGATCAGATGGGAAACAGTGGAGATGCACTGCCATGTCCATGCCCGATAAAACGGTATGTGAGAAGCACTACATCCAGGCAAAGAAGAGGGCAGCTAATTCTGCAATGAGAGCTAATTTAAAGAAAGCCAAGAGGAAGTCAATAGGCGAAAGTGATATTTACATGGAGAGTAAGAGCGATGATTTTGATGAACCACTTTTGAACACAAAAGTTGAGGATTATCCTCAAGTCCCTGGGAAAAAGTTGTTTGAGAAGGTATCGAAAAATCAGTTCCGTTATTCGCCTGAGACGCCCCCTATGAGGAGTTTGCCTGTCCGTAATCCTCCAAGGACAAATGAAAATTTACAAAAGGATGCTGGACAATTTGAAGAAAACTGGAAGTCTTATAAGACAGCGACTGCTTCTGCCATGGAGTCATCCAAGAACAGATCACAAAGGAGCTTCGATGCTAATGATGCCACGACGGTGAGTTGAGTTGCAAAACATTTGGCTGCATCTCTTTTTTTTTTTTAGTTTTTTGATAAGTAAGAAGATTTTATTAAAAAGAGTAAGGCGCCCCTAAGTACACAGGGAGTATACACAGGAACCACCAAAGCTAGCCCACAAAAGGAAAAAACCCAAACAAACCCACAAGGATCAACCCTAAAACCCGAAACCCACAAGGAGCACCCATAACATATATATGGCTGCATCTCTTAAGGATAATATATATTCTTTTCCCCCAGTTGAATAGAAACCACTAACTAAAATTCTTAATATTAGTTCACTCTTTTGATCTGTAAAATTTTAGATTGGAACTTTCTAGTAGGACCTTTTGATAGTTCCTGTGTATTTGAGTTGTTCTTCCTGTTCTGATGAATTTATTACTCTAAAAAAAAAATGGAAAAAGAAGAAAGAAAGCCTGGAAGGATGGTGGAGTAAATGCGCTGTTAGAAGTGTGCCTGAAGAAGTTTCTTTTATAATTCTAGATACATGTTGCAAGGAGGATATATTCCGCAGTAGATAACTATATATGATACCATCTATGTTAAATTGTATCTCTTGATTTTATCTGCACTTGCAAGTATGAGAATAAGAAGCTCATCTCTGGGGTAGAATTACAAATCTTTCTAATGGCATGGGTGATGTCCTCATACCCCCCCACCCCCACCCCTTTTTTTAATAATTATTTGTTAATTGTTTTCATTTGTTTACACTCTCTCAAACTTGATGAGTTCTCCTCAATATGGCATTACAGCTGTTAGCGCCCTGACTATTGCTATTTAAGTAACAAAAAACCTTGGGTCCAGCTCTTTTACTGTCTTTCTAGCCAGATGGCCCTATGAAGCCAATGAAAACTCCATCATCTTGCTCTCCAATCTTTCTGACACCTTGGCCCTCCAATGAGCTTCAACTTCAGACTAAAGAAGATCATGAGGAAATTCATCTTGTTATGATCTCCCTTGTTGCTTATTAGTTCATCATTACATAGGTAAATAGCAGGGACAAGACTGAAATATACCATTTAAGCCACATGATGTGAGAGATACATTATAGATGTTGGGTTAAAATCTTTACCTCTATTGTCAAAGTAGAGGCTTATCTGTAATAATGATGAGGTAAAAATTCAATTCTGATATTTGATTTTGTTCCAGGAGATTTCTGAGTGTGTCCATCACTTAGGTCCTGTTTGGTAGATAGGAATTATTCTGTCGTTTGGTTTGTTTGTTATTCCTAGAAATATTTATCATTTTGAAGATTAGCTATTCCCCCCGGAATAGAATAGCCCTAATTTTTTTTTTCCCCAAAAAACCATTCGTTTTTTTTTTTTTGAAAAAAAGAAAAAGAAATCTTCTTCATGAGTGGTTGGCCACCCCACCAAGAAGCACCGGGGGTGGCCGCACCAACTCTAGAGCCCCTCGGCGTCCACCCTGAGCAGCTCCAGGGGTGGTTGTGGCCTACCACGACCCAAGGGGGTGGTTGGCCACCCATAGAGACTTTTTTTTTTTTTTTTTTTTTTTTTTTTTGTGTACAGAAAAAGAAAAATAGACTTTTTGGAGAAATAATTTTTAGTGATGGTGCATTTTAGGAAATTCGGGAAAAATATGATTTAATTCCAATTAAAAAATTTGGTCTTCCCTGTGTTTTTCACCAAACGAAAGAATAAAATTGTCATTCCATTCAAGCCTATTGTATTCCTAGTAATACCCATTCCTATTCCTAAAGAACATTCTAGAGTACCAAACGTAGCCTATGTTATAAACCTTTAGTATTAGTTAAGAACCCTTTCTTTAACACTTAGTATTTTAATACTTTAGTATTAGTTAGGTACCCTTTCTTTACCACTTGTGTAATCTGACACTATGTTTACAAGTTTTTTCCAGGAATACTCTGATGGAAGTATGGATTCCTCTGAAGATGCCGGTGGGCAAACTTGCCACCAGTGCCGGAGGAATGACAGAGACATAGTTATTTGGTGCCTCAGATGTGATAAGAGAGGATATTGTGATAGCTGTATCTCCACATGGTTAGGATTTGACCATTTTAGATGTAAGTATTTTTGTTTTAACTTTTACTACTTGGTATTTATGCTTCAATATTTAGGTACTCGGATATCCCATCAGAAGAAATTCAGAGAATTTGTCCTGCATGTCGTGGTACTTGTAATTGCAAAGTGTGCTTACGTTCAGATAATTCGATAAAGGTATTTCATTACATCATTAAGTTGCAGTAATCTTGTGAAATATGCACACCAAGATTCGCTGGGAGTGATTCTCTGATCTCATCACTCTTGAGTTTTTTGAGTTTCAGGTAAGGATACGTGAGATACCTGTGCTAGACAAGTTGAAATATCTCCATTGCCTATTATCTTCGGTGCTTCCTGTAGTTAAGCAAATCCATCATGAGCAGGCCTCTGAAGTAGAACTAGAAAAAAGGTTGCATGGTAAGATGCCTTTGATGCTCCAAGTGACATTAAATTTATATTGGTTTATATCCTTTATACATTACTTGACCAATTTTTATATACATCTATACTTCAGGAAGCGATATGTTTCTTGCCAGGGCAAAATTGAGTGCAGATGAGCAGATGTGCTGGTACCTTAAGAACACTAATGAACTATTTGCATTAATATCGCCTGGTTTATATGTAATCAAAGTCTCAAAAGTATTTACTTAGTGTCCAACGTGATTTCATTGCATCTGATTTTTGGTGATTTATCTTCACTAGGAAAGGAACAAGATTTTTCTGATCAGTTTGTTTGATGTCTGACTCCTCTACTTGCTGTGATCTATTTATTTATAGGTGGAGAAGTATCACATACATGTATGTTCTTGTTTTAGAAGACTGCAGTTCATCTGATGTTTTTCTTGCAGCAATTTCTGTAGGATACCCATTATAGATTATCATCGGCATTGTGCAAATTGCTCATATGATCTGTGCCTTAGTTGCTGTCGAGATCTTCGGGAAGCATCTCCAAGTGATGTTAAAGGAGAATTGGTAGATAATAAGATCGATGGGAAAAGTCAAGAGAAAGCAACTGTGTCAGAGCAAGTGAAAGTATCCAAACTAAAACTAATATTACCAGATAAGTTTCCTGGTTGGCAAGCCAATAGTGATGGCAGTATTCCATGTCCCCCAAAGGACTATGGTGGCTGTGGTTATTCATCACTAAATTTAAGCCGCATTTTTAAGATGAATTGGGTTGCAAAGCTGGTAAAAAATGTGGAGGAAATGGTTAGTGGCTGTAGGATCTATAATCCTGGCAGCCCACAAAAGATTGGCCTGGATGATCCCGGACTCTGCCAATATGCTCATAGAGAGGACAGTGATGATTATTTCTTGTACTGCCCGACATCTGAAGATATAAAATCTCATGGGATTGGAAAATTTAGAAAGCACTGGGCAAGGGGTGAACCTGTTATTGTCAAAAAGGTGTTTGATAACTCATCCACTTCAAGCTGGGATCCGATGGTTATATGGAGAGGGATAAGGGAGACAACAGATGAGAAAATGAAAGATGAGAACAGATTGGTGAAGGCCATAGATTGCTTAGGCTGGTCTGAGGTAGGCTCTAACAGCTCTATTCACGGCTTTTTGGTTTTCTCTTCACGGCTTTTTGGTTTTCTCTCATGTCTCTGTCGATATTACTCAATTAATTTTATATTGGATAAATTATTAATTGTTTGATAATCTCATTTAATTGGCCTAATATTTGTCTTGATATGATGGCAGGTTGACATTGAACTTGGTCAGTTCATAAAAGGATACTCTGAGGGACGAATCCATGAAAATGGCTGGCCAGAAATGTTAAAGTTGAAGGATTGGCCTTCCCCCAGTGCATCTGAAGAGTTTTTATTGTACCAGAGACCTGATTTTATTAGTAAATTGCCCTTACTTGAGTATATCCATTCCAAGTGGGGTCTTCTAAATGTTGCTGCGAAGTTGCCTCATTACTCCTTGCAGAATGATGTAGGACCTAAAATTTTTATTTCTTATGGGACCTATGAAGAACTTGGTAGAGGCGATTCAGTGACCAATCTCCATTTCAATGTGCGCGACATGGTAAGTTATTACTTCTTCCCCTTTCTCATTGACCTATAGTCAGTTATGTTGGCTGTTTAAAACTACTTTTCATATCAAACCACTGTCTGATATGAGGTTTGATTTATTATATTTTTAGCTGTATTTTTTGTGTACTTTTGTTCTTAAAATATTAAGAGTTATCAAATGAGAAAAACTCATATTGCTTTGCTTAATCATGTATGCATCTCAAGTTTTAATTTCTTATTTCATGGTTTGCAATTTGTATATAACCATAACTACCCCTATTATACATTAGCTATAAACTTATATTTTTGAAGTTTTTTGGAGACCAGACTCTTTTATTTGACCATAATATCATTACTCAGTTTTCCAAGTTTTATAAACAAGCACCTGGTAACTCCAGGACCAGATTGTTATGGTTATTTGAATTTAATTAGCTTTAATTCATTAAAAAATTTGTAATAATCTAATCTATAAAGCTGTATGGATTTTAAATCCCCTAAAACCATGTGTACCTGGAGTCTAATGTCATGAGCTTTTATGTGATTCTTATCCTCTATTGTGTCATCTGATGTAAACTAACCAACAAAGTGATGAGTCAAAATGAATTGACATCCCCAGCTCTATGGTCAGGTATACCTATTGGTGCATACATGTAATGTGAAGCCAAAGGGTTGGCAGAAGATGGAGATTCAAAAGATACGAAAATCCTTTAAGGAATATGAGGTGAAAGATTCACTGCAGGATCCACAAGTAGGTTTGGATGAGGGGAAGTCATCTGATATATCACTTGATGGTCAAGGTGTGCCGATTGTCTGTGGGGCAAAACTAGACACAAATGAAAATGAGTCAGTGGGGGATCAAGGGCTTGAAACTATTGATGTTGAAGTGAATAATGTCAATTGTGAACAATCGAACAGAGATGGTGAAGATGTCTGTGAAAAGACTCATCCTGGAGTTCTTTGGGATGTGTTTCGCCGGCAGGATGTTCCAAAGTTGACTGAATATTTGAGAATTCATTGGAAGGAATTTGGGAAGCCTGATTGTGTATTAAATGATTTTGTAAGTTCTGATCTAATAATCTTACAAAATTTACTCTCTTTTTTTTTTAATTGAATTAACGTAATTGGCTTGTTTTTATTGCGTGACCCTCATCGAACTTTTTGAATCTCAGGTGAAAATGCCTCTTTATGATGAAATATTTTTCCTGAATGGGCATCATAAAAGAAAGTTAAAGGAAGAATTTGGTAAGGACAAGTAACAGTTGTTTTTTCTAATTATTAATCAAGCTTTGGAGGAGATAGAAATTTGACCTTTTGACTTAAGCAGTATGTTTGAGACACATGATGCGATTTTTAAGACTGCCATTTACCGTATTAATTTTAGGAATTTTTCCTACTATTAACTGTATTCCTCTTTCCTGGAAAGAGAAAATACAGTTTAGTACTGGTTTTCATGTTTGTCTAATGTGCTGAGATATTTAGCATGTGCTTCCTGACTAATGATCCGGACAAAGTTATGGAAAATCCAACCACTTAGAATGAGTTTTGTTCAAATTGTACAAAACAATGTTTTACAAAAGGCAGACACCCGTGGATTGAAAACTTTGCAGAACATCAATTTTTTGTTTAAAATAAAGTTTGTTCTGGCTAGTAGGACAATTTTCTCTATGTAATAGCTGCCCCATCATGCAATGCTCAAATTCACTTCAGATTAGTGGAGACTCCAATCTTTAGAGTTGCCGTACTAATTTTAATCTTTGTATCCTAGTGATGTGTGTGTGTGTGTTGATGATGTTGAAACATGAGTACTTTCTTGGATGTTTCTGAATGCTTGTTTAAAAATTTAAAGAGCACTCCTCTTCCTCAGGAATTGAGCCATGGTTGTTTGAGCAGCATTTGGGGCAAGCTGTATTTGTCCCTGCTGGGTGCCCTTTCCAAGTGAGAAATCTTCAGGTAAGTTCACTATGGTTGATTACCTTCATACTAGGATAACCGATGTTTTTAAATGAATCCAGTATTGTATATTTCTACTTGAAGTACGGAGATTGAAAGAAATAATGTTGTATCTCTCGATTCAATGATTGGATTTTTAATTTGAATTCTTGATGAGACACTGAATTGCTATGATTTTTCATTTGTTAGAGCATGTGTGTCTGGAGTGAAGTAGAAATTTTGTTTTATTAGAAGCTTAGAGTCTTCTGTTTCTTTTTTTTCGGGAGGGGTGTTTCCGTATTTCTTTCTTGTTATCAAGTTGAAGGATGTCACTTCAGTTATCTGCATGACAAGCACTGCTGGTTGTGTTGCTTGAGATATTAATTGCCTTAAAGCTTAGTCCATGTCTTTCATAGAGATTACATTTTTTTTCTTCTTCAAGATTTTGGGTTAATCTCAGTTCTTATGCCTGAGCCTTGCAGTCCGGAAGGTTATGGAAATTTGGTCTTTCCATACCGTGATTGATTCCTGGTTACAACTTATAACATGAAACATGGGACCAATGCGGTGCCTCAAGACCTCACTAGTTTTGAGGATCTATATTTGTTTTTAGGAAAACTATATTTATCCTCTCAAACTACTATTCAATTTGCAATGTACTCTACCAATCTACCAAGCCCTTTCATTTACCCCCCCTTGGTTAGGATTTTCTGTTAAATCCTAACAGAGGGCTCACGTGCATTTCACGTGACCTATTTTGTCAAAAATGGACTGTTATACCCCTGCTGAGATGTGTGAAAATACGACTATGCCTTAGATTGAAAAAAAAAAACTTTGCTGGCCGTGGGTTTGGCGTGGGCCTGGCTGAGGGTCTGACGTGGGCCAGGCCGTGGGTCTGGAGCCTCTTTTTTTTTTTGGCTGCTTTTTTATTTGAAGGGTATTATTGTCATTTTGGGTCATGTGTATCGCACGTGACCCATTTTCCGTCATTTTTAACAAAAAAAACCTAATGGAGGGGGTTAAGTAAAAGGGCTTGGTAGTTTAAAGTACACTATAAATTTTAAAAGTTTGGGGGAAACATATATGGTTTCTGAGAAATGCCCTTCAGTATTAGTTAACAGAAGGAATGATTTTTTTTATATAAAGAAGTCTTAACTGCTGAATAATTAAAAGGGGAGAATTAAGTTTAGACCACAGAAGTGCTGTCTCCAAATACTTACATTACGTGCTTCTGTGAGAGGTGCAGCAGATTCTCTGTTAGTTTTTTATGGAACTTTTTTTGAATTATTAGGTGGGATTAATAGCAAAATAGATTCACTGAAATTTAAATGTGTTGAAATATTAGAAAGGTTATTTCAGATGTCCAGTAGAAACTTGGTTTATACCATTATATTGATGTTGCTTTCCTTGTAAAATTTTCAGTCCACTGTTCAGTTGGGTCTTGATTTTGTATCTCCTGAAAGTCTGGGAGAGGCTGTAACATTGGCTGAAGAAATCCGCTGTCTTCCAAATGACCATGAAGCAAAACTTCAGGTGTTGGAGGTCAGACAAAGGAAATTTTCCCTAGAAGTATTCAGTTCCTTCCTTTTTCATCTCAGTCCATTTTTTTTATATTATACCTTCAAACTGGTTAAAACAATTATTGTTCTGTTTATTTTGGTGAAAATTTCTCATTTTTTGTATTGGGTTCGTACACAGGTAGGAAAAATATCACTTTATGCGGCAAGTTCAGCTATTAAAGAAGTCCAGAAATTGGTCCTTGATCCAAAGTAAGTAAATCAAATCGTTCCTTGATCCAATGTTTTGCTTCCATCTTTTCTGTAAATGCTGACGAACTATTTGCTCTGTGTTTCAATGGCAGACTTGGTGCAGAGCTTGGATTTGAAGATCCTAATTTGACTGCAATGGTTTCTGAGAACTTGGACAAGATGGTTAAGAGAAGACAGATAACTTGCGCTTGAATTTATGTACAGTAATTGTAGTTTAGGTATAATAGAAGTCCCCATGTTTAAAAAGCGAATCACAATTATAGATATGTTGTATGTAATTTTCAACTCTTGCTTACAAGCGAGCTCTCTGATTTCAGACATGGTGCCTCAATGATGCCATTGTTGTATGTAGTAGAAAATGAAAAGGTCAACTTTCTCGTTAAATCATTTTTCAAGGAAGAAACTGTACTGCTTTATTCACCCAAAAATAAAAAAGAAAAAAAGGGAAGAAAAGAAACTGTAGTGCTTTCCTTATATTTCTCCTTATCAGGAGGTCAGATAAAATGAATGAGCAATTGTCTGGAAGTCTGATTTCACCTCCGGCCATGCTGATTCCGGTGCCTGAGCATTTAGAGTAAAAAGCCTGCCACCACGAGAGCAACAAACGGCAATATTATGACGGCGGAAGGAGGGGCTCTCAACTCTGAATTCCAGCTCATAGTATTTGACATTCTTTACAGGATCCTCTCTTAAACTTGATTCTATCAATGAACCTTTAACATCAGGGCGTCTGCTAGACCCTGTGATGCTCCGAACCACCGCTTCTCCCACTTCCTTCGGTCCTCCAAACGCTTCAATTCTATAAAGAAATGTAAAAGATTAGCTCCAAATTTCAATTTACCACAATGGGGTGTCACAAATTAATCTACGCAAGTTCTTTATATTCCGATACTAAATGAACAAAAAATTCAGAGTACTTACGAGAAGTCTTGAGGAACTGTCGACACAATGACGCTAACATTGAGCTCGCCGCTCGTGCCCGGCGGACCAAACGCAACAACCGGTTCACTAATACCCCGCCGCCGGTTGTTGGACTTGGCCGTGTTTATGGGAGGTGGATCAAGTGCTCGTTCGAGTTCTGTTTTTTCCACTGCTCGATATAACAGTGTTTGATCTCCAACCCATTTTGCTGGGTATATAAATTCTGTAATATGCAAAGCAAATACAAAAATCAAAGAAGCATCATTGACATTTTCTTGACAACATTATCACACACACACATATACATATATATGAACATTAGAAGTTACTAACCAAATCCTTCATTAGTCTCAACGCAACGACTGAACCCTCCAATAGGATAAATCAAATCCAGCTTAAGGTTCCTCCCACTTTCCGGCGATAGCCCAAGAAGAAAACTTGTTATCCCACCAAAATCTGCACCAACGGCTACTACAGAAGCTGACCCAAGACCAACTAATAGCCGCCGCCTAAACGTTGCTTCTAGAGGTGCAAATTGTTCCGCCGGAGACCGTCCCGGTCTGGTTGTCACCTCATGAACACTCCTTTTTGGGTCACCGGAGGAATGTGTCATAAAAATCCGGTGAAAATGTACGTTTTTTGCATGCATGGACATGGTAGTGCTAGTCTTGCAAATTAAGCAATATCGATCTTGCTTCTATCTCTTGTTGTGGGCATTGCTCATCATGTACGTGGGATATGATCCTCAACTCAAGGTAATGTACATTTACCATTTCAACAGATTCTGTATCTGACCAATAGCAGCGTGCCACGTTGCACAATTTGGGTTGTTTATTCATTCTTTGGAAATAGAGGGTAGTGAATAAGCAGAAATTTTGAAAGAGATTTGTGAAGTAATTGAATTTGATTGGCGGTGCAAATGATTTTCACTCCCGTGATAATGCTTATCTTGTTTTCGTGGTTCTCATTGTTTTTGGTTTAGCATTCTAGGACGACACCGTTTCCTTCCCCCAACCATCGTTCTTTTTTTTTTTTTTTTGGAAAAAATAAAAAAATAAAAAAAATCAATAAGAGACTTTCATTGATATTTGATACATATCCTTGAAGCTATATAAAAATAGAAATGTTAAAGAATCTACTGTGATTCTTTTTGGGACTTTCTGTATTGACTTTGCACTATTTTTTTAATTATAATAATAATAATTAAAAAAAAAAAAACCGATAGCTTGTAATTGATTCTCTCTAATTTTTTTTTTTTTTTAATTTCTTTTTTTCGCCAAGTTAACACATAAGTATCCAAGAAGAATTACAGTAAATGCTCTAGCATTTATCATATAAATAATATAAGTAATGGTACATGTCACTCCACGTCCCCCTTGTATCCGGCCAAAATTGACATGGATTTGGAGATATTTGTATTTTGTCGGGGCATTTTAGTCTTTTGATTTTTTAATTACCGTTTGGTCCTTTCTGAATTGCAAAGAGTTCAAGATTTTTTTGAGGTATTCTTGTCTTTTCGTTCATTTGGTTTAAATGGTACATGTCACTCTACGTCCCCCTTGTGTCCGGCCAAAATTGACGTGAATTTGGAGATATTTGTATTTTGTCGGGGCATTTTAGTCTTTTGAGTTTGTTAATTACCGCTTGGCCCTTTCTGAATTGCAAAGAGTTCAAGATTTTTTTGAGGTATTTTTGTCTTTTCGTTCATTTGGTTTACATTTTTTTTTTCCTTGTGCCACTGCGTAATTGACAATTTTAACCTTCTTGCTCGTACTACATATGTCGTTTCGTATCTTCTCCTTCGACAGTGGCATTGTCTTGCGACTTGCTAAAAGATTTGCTCCCTTTTTAACTTCGAAATTTTGAAAGGGTTGGCAGCCATTTTTCCGTCCAGACATTTACTTGAGCACCATCTTCTATCCTCCATTGAAGCCCTGCTTTGAGGAGATCACCAGCTTAATTATCATATATATATATATATATATATATATATACTTCTCCAAGCATATGAGGTCTTTTGCCTAAACTTGCTTCCAAAAGATTACCATCTAGATAGCACTTAGCTTTAAAAATTCTTGCAGCTAATAAAAGATTCCATATTAGTAAAAACCTCCAACATTGTCTTGCATAAAAAAAAAAAAGCCTTGTTAAAACTCTCTAAATCTCGAAATCCAAAGCCACCTTGAATCTTTGAAAATCCTATCGTTTCTTAGCTTATTCAATAAATTCAACAATCTTTCTCATGTTGATCCCACCAGAACTTGAGCATCATCAAGTTAATGTCCTGACACAAAATCTTAGGCAGTTTAAATGCACTCATGCAGTCATGACATATGTAGAGATTGCTTGAATAACTGCTTTTAATATAATTTTCTTCCGTTTGGGATAAGAATTTAACTTTCTGTTGTTCATTCTATTCCAAATCATGTCCTTAATGTTTTTAAAAGTTTTGGTTATGGATTTACCAATCATAGCCGATAGCCCCAAGTATTTGTCATAACTTTGAGTGGATTGAACCTAGCTAGCAATTTCAAGAATTTGTACTGTTAGGGAAATTTTTCACTCATAAAGGTTGTAGATCACCAGACCCATGCATGATCATCCCATAGTTAAAGTCCTAAATGATATTAGGTCAAGCCGTTAGGTTTGTTGCTACCTCTAAGCCTATAAATACACATTTATAATAGGTATAACCCTAGACTCAATTATTTTAAGCACACTGTCTTTCTGAAATAACAATCAATACTCTCTGACTCAAACATCGGAGGGGGATTGCCGGCACCCCCTGATACAGTGTTCATTGCTTTGCAGATCGTGAACAACAAAGTCGAATCATCAGGGGAATTATAGAGTGAAACATCACCTACCAGAAAACTGTATCAACACGTGCTTTTGCCTCATGAGTGGTATTATTACCGGGAAAAATGGATGTTTTCTCCTTATTGAGCTTCTAGCCTAATGCACTTTTTTTCTTTTAATAAATTTCTAACACCTGCTACACAATTATAAATTTCTACACCATTATAATGAGTTTGCTTTGCAAAGAATAAGACTATCATTAGCAAAAAGAAAAAATGGTTTAACCTTGGCCCTAGCCTCTTTTAGTAATTGAATCTCTTGTTAACGCACCATATATTGTACTCTATCAAGTGGGGGAGAGAGCTAAGTGCCTCTACACAAAGAATATAAGAAGTAAGGGGATAAAGAGTCTCATTGTCTAATTCCTTAGGTATTATATGTCCTTTGAAGTTGCCCATATGATAACCACATAAGATACAATACTAATAGATGTCAAAATTACCAACTAAACCCATCTTGATTAAATCCAAGCTTCCCCATAACCCCTTGTCCTTTTGTAAGACCTATAATCAAAATTCAAACTTTTCTTGCACATATTTGAAAACGTTCCCCACTTTTGCAATCCTCTAACGAACGTCGTTTTTCAAATGTATTTTTGCTTATGTTAGGTATAATATGCCCATGAGATTTCCCATTGATGATAACCAAGTAAGATACAATACTAATACATGTCAAAACCAACTGTACCCATCTTGAATCGAAACCAAGCTTTCTAATAACCTCATGTCCTTTTGTCAAAACCATGCGTACTTTTCTTACACGAAGTACCCTTTGTTCGAGGGAAGCCATCTTATCTTACGAGTTAATTCGCTGCTCGCTGAACACACACAATCCTTACGGCTTGATGGCTATGGAAACGTTTCCCATTTTTTCAATTCTCTAACGAACGCCGTTTTCCAAATACGTTTTTGCTTATGGGAAGAAAATATTATTCAAGATTTTCCATTAGCTTAATTATGGAAAAACTAATGGAGAGTAAAACTAGAGTAAAGTTGCATTAGAGAAATGCTACACTTCCGATTTTATTTTATTTTTTCTTCCAAAAGTTGGTTCTTAAGTGATGTGTCACCATCTCACTTGGAAACCAACTTTTAGAGAAATACTTTGGAAATTCCCAAAGTTCAGTAGTGAATGACAAAGAAACTAAAAGGAAGCATTTTGTGGGAACAACAAATGTTTTAGTTTATCAAGGATCTATGATGTTTAATTTGTTTATCACTAATGGTTATTGTGAATGATGTTTCATTTGTTTATTAGGATTTGTTTAAGAATTTAATTTATTAGGATATGTTATGGTGGATGATGTTTAGTTTTTTTATAAGAACATTTTTAGTAATTGTGGATGATGTTTAGTTTGTTTATGAATTTGTTTATCAGAACATGTTTAAGTAATTAGTTTATCAAGATTTGTGTATAATGTATGATTTTTTGTTTATCAGGGAAACCGATTTTATAGATTTTCAAATTATATAGCTTGGTTCAACGAGATTAGTACAAATTAATTAAATATAATTGTTGGCTTCCTAACGTATATCCATGTGCAAGGAATATCAAACTCTTCCCGGGGCATGGGCATATATGCACCAGAAAGAGCAAACTCTTCCTCAAAAAACATATGTCAGGATAATCTGGCATATGTCGTATATGCTAGTAATCGCAACTTTTCAGACACTGCATTAATTAGTGGCACTAATTAAGTGCCAGAAACATGTTTTCTGGCATTTATTGATACATGCATTCAAAGTTTCTCGTAGATTAATACTCAATAACCTTGATTATACATACTATAACTCCTATTAAAATAAATAAATTATATCTTTTTCAGTGTTAGTAATGGAACATATATCTAAACCTCTCATTTAAATGTTGAACGGTTTCGGTCTTACGAATTCAAAACATTCTAAATTCTTTTCTTTTTCTTCATCGTCGACGTCGATCTTTTTCTGAAATATTTATCACGTACGTCTGAGGTTCAATATGCCTCATTACTCTTTAGCAAGGCACTAGAATTCTTCCACGACTAATGTCAGTTGGGAACAAAAATATAGACGTAAGAAAATATAGGGGAAAAATTCATTACATCAAGGAGTACTAGGAATTAAGTATTTTCTTTTTGTTTTTTTTTTTCCTTGGAAGTCGGTGTTGAAGAGATTGAAAAAAACAATGTTTAAGAGTACTCTTAAACATCCCATATGGATTTTTCCATGAATGGTTGTTGCTGAAAGTGACTCAATCCCTGAATTCTTTGGCCAATTCCTTCAAACCCCATTTCTTTGTGCTTTTGTTGCTGCTGCTTTTCATAAGAATTCCCACGCCTTGCTCCTCCTCCAAGCCCCAAGAAATCCACAGTCGTCATATTATCCCTACTTACCGTTGCTCCATTAGCACCGCCATTTGAATTTCCCCCATGCAACGCGCTAATGTTACCGTTGCTGCTGTCATGCTTCATGTTCTTCATCAATAGTGAATTGTTTTGGTCCAGTAGACCGTTCAACATTTCCATATTGGACATTCCCAAGTTATCAAGCATCCCATTCGCATGCAGAAACTGCGATGAAATTTCGTGTTGGCCGCCTTTTTGGATGAACTGGTTTGCGAACGGTTGATCACGATCATTCATTTGGGGCTGCATTGCACCAAAAGATGGCGGTGCCAGGCTTGTAACAAAGCTGTTCGGCATTAGTGGACGGTTCATGCCACTCGCAGTACTTGCCGTTGCGCCCATTTGAGCCGCTTTCTGCAACAAAGCCGTCGCCGACATGAGGGCGGAGCCGGGGAATAGGTGTCCGTTTCCGTCGAAAATGCTTGAAGAATTCATGGTGGGTGGAAGGGAATGAGAGGAGGAAGAAGAAAGGCTTCTTGGATTGCTAAAGAGATTTCCTGCAGTCATATTGTTCATGGGTTTTGGAGGCAACGATAGTACAGGAGCCTTGGCATCAGTTTGGTCGAATCCGGAAGTTCCACTACTTGATGATCTCGGATTGTTATTGTTGATGGGCATTGAGGAGATGAGATCGGAGACTTGGCCTTGTAAGTTTGATCCCATGGTTGACAATAATCCTTGCTTTGCTTTGTTGTTTTCATCAGATAGGGCATCACAGAAGGCTCTGTGAGTGATGAAGCTATCTCTCCTGCATAACAGCGAAGCAGTACGTTAAGAGAGAGAGAGAGAGAGAGAGAGAGAGAGAGATATTCCTGATAATTACGAGTTCATTTCTTTTTCTTTTCTCTTTTTGTCATTAATTCCTCGTTTGTATTCTCTTGTCATTAAGAGCAACTTTTTTGTAGATATTCTTTCATGCTACATGGCATTGTCGATTCACGTCAGTAGCCAGAGAATTAAGAATAAGAAAAGGACCGAGTAAGGATATATAACATGTTAAAAGTATTGATTAAATGATTAAATTTATCTATTCCTATCAGTTTAAGCTTTTGAAATATGTGATAATTTAACATGAAATCAAAGTCAAAGTTCATGAGTTCGCACTTTGTCTCAGTTATTTACCCATATTTCGATTAAATATTTCACATGTTGAAATGGAGTTTGAACCTACATGTGAAGGTAAGGAGGAGTGAGTATTGATTAAATAATTAAAATATATATTTTCCTATCAGCTTAAGTTTTTGAGATAAGCGGTGATTTAACATATCATATCTTTTTTTCTATACCTATTTTCCTTTTTTAAAGTTAAGAAAAATCTTCAAAAACCCTCGTTAAGAAGATTCTCCTTCCATTTCCTAAACCAAGGGAAAGTTACACTAGTACTGGTATACAAGATTTAGGGAAACACTTTAGCTTCCCTTATCCTTAATTTATTCGGGGAAAAAAAAAATGCTTTCTCTTTCTTCTTCTTCTTTTTTTTTTTTTTTCTCCTAACATTGATGTAAAAGAATATTTAAATATTATAGAGAAATGATAAGGGAAGTTATTATGGAAATCGAATAGGATCTTCTCTATTTCAAATGAAATTGATAGTATCATTTTCATGGGCCAGATTTAAAGTTGGCACATTTTACGTTTTATACAAAGTCAATGTTAGCACTTAGCACGTCTTTTAAAAAAGTTATATGATATAAAATTATATACATTGTTATATGCACAAACTTTTAATATAAGAAAATGATACAATCCATCCCCAACCCATCTCATTTTAAAAATTCACAATTGAATTTGAAATTCGATGGTAGATTTGAAACTTTGTTATATGAAGATTTGTAAGAGATGGTTAGGGGATGAATGTCTAATATAAATATATCCCGACTATGAAATGGAGAGGATTTTGTCCCTATTGTGGAGTGTATTTGAATAGGAAAGTAAAAAGTAGTTCAATTCCCTAAATTTAAAGAATTTATATATATATATATATATTGTTACGAGTGCTCTAAGATGAACTTATTATTATTTTAAGGTATCAACTTTATTGTATATATAATATAACCCTATGATAATTAAATCAAATGAAAGATTAGGACCTCAGCTTAAACAGCTTTATTAATTAAGGTGTTTAGTCAAACTAAGACTTTAAGTAAAGCTAGCACTTTTTACACGAAAAAGTCTAGATCTTACTAAGAAACAAAAACTATATTCTTAGACAATCTGCATAATCCAATTAACCACATGAGTTAATCAAAGATCTCGTGAAAGGTTCAAATTGTTCATGCACAAGCAATTTTGTAAGATTAATGTACGTTATTCAGTATAATGATATACGACTGGGATGACGTGATATTTGATAGCAGTCATATAGATGACAGTTGTATAACAATCTACTAAATAGCGTTTCTCATTTCATAAAAGTAAAATATATATAGATATATAGTTGGAGTAAGAATTGAACCTGGAGAAGATGGTGCCACAGTCGCACTTGTATTCTCTAGTGCCACAGGTCTTCAAATGAGCTTTCCAATCAGATTGAACGGCGTACTTCTTGGAGCATTTCTCACATTTCCATTTTTTCTCACCATGTTTTCGGCAGAAATGCTTCTTAATCCCAGTAAGATCGCCTAATGCACGGGCCGGGTTGTGATGGACGCATGAAGCCTCGGGGCAAACATAGACCCGCTTCCTGATTTCGGTGCTGGTTCTTTGCTTAAGCTTCCATGGCAGATTGTGGCCTCGCCGATGCAGTTGAAGGTTTTGGTCCCTTTGGAACCCCTTTTTGCAAATCTCGCATACAAATCTGTTTGTAGCCATAAGGGCGGTCGGTGATAGAGCGATGACTTCAGCTGTTGGGTCTGCATGCACATAGATTAATTTTATATATATATATATATATAAAACGATAATTAAATAATTAATGTCCTTCAAATCTTTTCATTGGTTTCCATGGAACCAATTAAAATATAAGAAATGCAATGGAAAAGTTGAAGTTTTTATTTTTATTTTTATTTAATTTGTTAGCTGGCTTCATGCTTTTATAACTTTAGGAGGATTATTTTTCCATGCTTTCTCAATTGAATTCTTGAAAATTTTTGGCTGGTGGCATGCATCAAGCTTATGAAAATGAAAAAAAAAAAAAAAAAAAGTTGAAATAATTAAGGATATATATGCATTTCTTTACCTCAAACAGTCAAAAACAAAAATATATAAAGAAAAAGGAGGAGGGCGGCCAAGGCAAGCAAACAGTTTGCTACAATGATTGTAATCCCAAGTCAATAATTGAACCCCGTTCAACTACTTAGACATCAATAATTCCCCATTTTTGTGGCACCCAGAAGAAAAAAAAAAAAGAAAAAAACGAAAAGAAAAAAGGAAAGTTGGAAAATTAACCTACTTCATGGCTACCTTGAACTGACTGGAATCTTTCTGATCCACAGCCTTTCTTTTGGTCCTTTCATTCAGAAAGATTATAAGTTAGCATGTAAAAGGCAGCCAAAAACTTTAACTCTCGAAAACCCATTTGACCTTTGGATCAAATCATGCACTAAAAGGACTATTTTGAAATTAAAATCAAGCATTAAGCATGTAAAAGCCAGGAAGTTTCTATTTTTCCCAGCTGATATTTTTTTAAAAAAAAAAAAGAAAAAAAGAAAAGAAAGGAAAGGAGAAATACTGAAAATAAAAGACCTGGTGTTCCTGGCTGGTTTCTTTTCTTCTTAACAGTTGGAGGCTGCTGTTGTTTAGCGGTGGAGCCATTGCTGCTGTGGTTGAAGTGATTCAGCAGCTCTTGCTGTTGTTGAACTTCTTCTCCGCCAGTATTGCCTGAAGAGAAGCTCCCACCATCGCCACCTGTGATATTTGACATTGAAGGAAGAAAAGGATAAAAAAGAGGTAGCGGCTATTATTGAAACCTTTTTTGTCTCTTGTCTTTCTCTCCTTTCCAAACTCTCTTGTTTCTTTCTCTCTTTTATTGTTCTTGCTGCTGCTCTATGGGAAGATTGTGTATAAAATGATAAATAAAAAAAACAAAACAAATTAAAAAACAGAAAAGAGGGGATTTGTTGCAGCTATAGGAAGACAAAAACCAGGAAATTCTCCTTCATTTCTGGTGGAGAAAGAGAGTTCTTGCTGCCACGAGATATGATGAACACAAGAACCTGGTCTTCTTTGGCCTTGTATGGATAATTGAATATATATATATATATATATATGTAATATGCTTTTATTAAGGCACTGTTGGATGGGGCGACAGATATATGCCCCTAACCATGTTCGGTATTTACGGGAATGCCCTTCTAATCTTGTTGCTTGAGCAAATCAGAAATAGTCACAGGATGTCAGAGCAGATGGGGGGACCTTCGTGTTTTGAAAAGATGTCTTTTTATTTTTAATTTTTTTAAAAAAATAAAAAATAAAAAAATTATTTA
This sequence comes from Alnus glutinosa, assembly GCF_958979055.1. Classification (NCBI taxonomy): domain Eukaryota; kingdom Viridiplantae; phylum Streptophyta; class Magnoliopsida; order Fagales; family Betulaceae; genus Alnus; species Alnus glutinosa. Next base: position 21,383,513 of record NC_084897.1, on the reverse strand, counting down.
GTCGATTATTATATAAATAAAATGACGCGGTAGTGAAAATTAGTCATTAATTTTTATTTTTTTCAAGCCCTTATTGATCCAAAAGTTGATTTTTTTGTGCGTTTTTAGAAAACAAGCATTGAAACAAATCTTGTTTAATTAGTTAACTAGCTAATTACTAAACTCAAATAAGCTTAAAATCTTAATTATCTTTGATCAGTTGGCAAATCTTGTTTAGTTAAGCTCTCTTTAAGATTATCATGTTCTATTTCTGTCAAATGCATGCCATTTTCCCCCCTCATTGCCTCAATCAATGTCTATTTATTTATTTTGTTTTTAATTAAGCTTCCATCTAATTATAATTCTTGAAAGCTCTTCAGCTTGAGTGAGACTATTCCTCAAGACTAGTGCCCCACATTGGCCTTATGGTCTTTATGAATTTCTTGTGTAGTTCTTATCATGATGTAATATGTATATAGGACTTAGAACTTAGGTCAAATAAATTTCTTAGTTTTGACTTCCTTTCATTTGGAATTATACATTAATTTTTCCATCCCAAAATCATTAATTATTGACTAAAAATCATGTGTGGTAGATGTTGGTCCAAATGTCCATAATTCATTCTAAAGAGAAAATACCATTCTTTTTTTTTCTTTTTTCTTTTTGGAAGTACATGAGCTTTAGGCACGTACGTAATCTCATATTTGAATGAGAAATAAACTCATATTAGTACTTTTTTCTTTTATTTTTATTGTTTCTTTATAATATTATTATTGTTTTTATAATAAGAATATTTTAAATGTTCAAAAAGATGAGACAGAATTCTCTCCATAATGTGATATATATATATATATATATATATATATGGATCTTAAATTTTCTTAACATGACTTTAAAATCAAGTTTCTGATTTCATGATTTTCTATTTTGAAACTCGACTTTCGTGTCAAATCTAATTTTCAACCTCCCTTTTACTTTTTCGTCAAATAAATGACACGAATTAAAAATAAAATTATGCCACTAGGATAAAAAATAAAAATAAAACAAAAAGAAAATCCTTATACCCTAAGATAATAAAAAAAAAAACTAAAAAAACTAAAACTAAAAAAAAAAAAAAAAAATAGAAACTATAAAAAAAAAATTAAAAAAAATTAAGAAAAACGAAGGAAAATATGAAAAAGAGCGATTTTTTTAAAAAAAAGAATAAACTGAAAATTAAATTAAAAAAATTAAAAAAAAAAAAAACAAAAAAAGAAAGAAAGAAAAACACGTTTTAATTTTTAATTTTTTGATTTTTTTATAACTTTTTGTTATGTTAGATTTTTTAAAAAAAATTAAAAATTTTATAAAGGGCAATTTTGTTATTAAGAAGGACATTAATATTTTTCGGTAGTTTAAGAGAAAGATTGACAGAATTGAGAATTTATGAAAACAATGACAGTGAAGTAGTTTAAGAGAGTTTAAGGGACTTACGTGTATTTCTTAAAAAAGTTATTAAAAAATTATGTTTTTGGACGATTTTTATAACCCTAGGGGTCATTTAGGCATATAATTATTTTGTGTCCCCACGATCTGATTTATTTTAGTGATTTCTGGCCGACGAGACCTTCTAGTTGAAAATTTGTCCTATCTGGCGATATTTTTTTATAGAAGCACTTATCTTCCAAAAATACCACTTATTGCAAACTAAAATACCAAAACTGCCACTTTTGCTTTTTAAGCCGCCCTAAACCCTTGATTGACCAAAATAACCTTATCTGTCACGGGCGAGCACTGATCGAATCGTTCTCGAAAAGGACCCGACAATAATACAAAAATTCTGCTATTCACGTGCACTAGCTTCGTATTTTCCGAGTGGTCAGACTGTGTAGGAATGTTGTCGACATTTGAGTGAAATTAAGGGGCCTTTTGGTCTTTGTGGGCGTTGCTTTTAGGGATGATGGTATCGTACGACTCTTTTATCAATGATTACCAAAGGTTAAATATATATAACAAAAAAAAAAAAATTAAAAAATTAAAAAATATATGCATTTGCTGAAAATGAGATGGACCTAACCAATAATAACATCAACATGGTTTAGCCTGTACTATTAGCTGCCTACCTCTACATGTTTCTTAATTTTACACTCAATCTGTGTCATGTTAATATAAGTTTGTTCTTGATAGAGCTTTCCTTCATGAATATCTAAGTACTTTTTTATATTCAGACGTTCATCTTGCTTATATTTTTATTGAATTAGCATATTTTATTTTGTTATTAGTGTTTTTTTCTTTTTAATTAAGGGTAGATACAATATGCAAACTTTAACAAAAATATAAACGGGATGGACGCTAGAATATAACTACGCATTTCTTATATATATATATATATATATATATATATATATATATATACTTCTTTGCGTTCTGACGTCTATCTCGCATGCATCTTTGCTGAGTTGACATGTTTCATTCACCATTTGTGGGTGTTTTTTTTTTTTTTTTTTTTTAATTAAGGGTGGATGGTATTGGTACAGTTTCTGGAATGGCCTAGATAATGCACCCTTCGATGTTCTTCAAGTATCCAGATTACTGCAAAACAAATAATGTCAAAAGAACACATCGGGGTGGCCTACATTCATCACTCTGATGTCTAAGTTAGTATTTTAGTGAAAAGTAGGTTTTGGCGCAACAATTCAGTCTGTTTCTCATACCTGAGGCATAAGCCTATTTATAGGCTAAATGATTAGAACCCTCATTGCATTAGGGTTTCATGTTCTTTATTCTTTGACCTAGACCAGAGTAAGGCCTTAACTCGGGATTCTCTACCTTTCAAACCGAGATTCTTTCGTTAACAATCTTAAAGCAAGATTCCAGACAACGAATCTGGAATTAGTTTAGTCCCAGATTTCTAATGACTGGGTGCGACTCCGAAATATTTAGGATCGTGTATAGCGAGTCCATAGACCATTGCTCCAGTCCCAGACAATATCTTCTCGAGGCTACTAGGTATTCGTACTTGTAGGTTCATATCTGATGGGCCACGAACCTACGATCACAAGCGAGCGAATGTGAACTCAGAGGCTTGTAGTTCCCGAAAGTGGACCGGGCCAAGCAGGATTATTCCCAATAGATGGAGTATGCCAACTCATCGAAAATGTACGGGAGACGGATGCCAAAACAGAAATAAGCATTTCTCATATATATATATATACTTCTTTGCATTCTGATGTCCTTCTCATATACATCTTCGTTGAATTGACATGCTTAATTTATTATTAATTTTTTTTCTTTCTTTCTTTTCTTTCTAATTAAGGGTGGATGAAATACAACAACTGAACAAAAATGTATAAATCATCACAAATTAGATTAACAAATTGTTAGGTAGTGGTCATCTGACATTATGTTGTGAAACATGCTCTTATATTATTTGCTACCTATCATAGCATGGTTTACAAATCATGTGTATGCATGCTTCATGTTGTCGTCTTCTAATCTTGCACACTGTTACTTTCCAAGCTTTCTAATTAGTAATTAATTACGTACCCAACGAAGCTTGAAGAAGAAGTAAAAGGAAAAAAAAAAAAAAAAAAAGGAAACTCAGAATTAATGCTTATCCAAACATCGATGGAGCTATTACAATAATTGTCCGTGCAAGATGTTGAGTGCTTCGTCACACCTTCCCCCCTCTTTCTCTCGATCTGTCCGTCTGTCTGTCTCTCTCTCTCTCTTTCATACACACAGACAGAGTACGTACTACTTGCATGGTGATGGGACTTTTGCGCGGCTAGCTAAATGTTAGGAACTGCAATCATGTGAAGTGTTTGTTGGTATGAACACAGAAAATTAGCATATATCGAAATCTTGGACTTTTTTTTTCGTTTCTTCTTTTGGGGTAAGTTAATTGTCCATATCCCCCCATTTTATTTTGTTGGATAAATACCCTTGATTTCACATATTCTTAATTAATTATCACCCTATTTTTCTTTGTTATTAAGGCTAAACTTTGGAGGCAGCTGATCAAGAGTGAATTGTGAATTTAAAAAATAATCTACGGTTTAAAAAAACAAATAATTTTACAAAAAATTAAAAAAGAAAGTACTGCATGCATGTTCTAGTTAATCGATTCTCATTAGGTCTTTGGTTCTCATTAGGTCGTGATCGATTCTCATGCTCTTGTTTAATTAATTTCCCACATGCAGGACCCCTCCTGAATGTGTATGACATTAGCAACAAAATGGACCATAATATTGTAATGGATTTGGCTATGTTCTGTAAAAAATTACAGTAGGTCTTTTGATGTTTTTTAACCGTCTATATTTAATTTTGAGATTTCCATGAGAAGGAGAGAATATAATTAAATCTGAACCATCGAAAAAATTGTAATAGACTTTGATCCGTATTTTTTACAACACCTAAGTTAGCCAATTAATCCTTAACCAACACAGCTAAACCCAACCCCATTTGCATTAAATATACCAATGAATATTTTTCCTTTATTTTGTTTTGTTTATATTATCAAGTTTTAGTATTACGTGTGTCTATGAGAGAGAGAGAGAGAGAGAGAGAGAGAGAGAGAGAGAGAGAGGATTTTAGACTCCCAAAGTGAGAGCTTATGTTATCATGGTTGTGTCTTTAATTAACTGAGTAGGTCTGGGATTAATTTTAGATGAATATTTAGAAAAATAAAAGTATGCAAGTTGTCTATACGAAAAAATAAAAACAATAAGAGTTACATTTAATTATCCTATTGATTAACATGAACTTCGTCGTCATGTTATGAATCACTTTGCAAAGTACATCACTACAATTTATTATTAGCTTGAAGTTTCATTCTTAATTCTGGAACAAGTTATTAGTTTTTAGCCTTTTAGCCTTCTGTTTTTTCAATTGTTAAAAAAAATTAATTCATATGGGCTAGCTTGCTCACTAGTTCATGGGTTAAGCGCGTGAATCCGGGATTGACTTCTTTATTAAATGGGTTAATTTCATTGGATTCGAATTGATCTCTTCCCAATTATACAAAGAGATCATGCAACATGTACAATACATTTACAAGAAATGTAATTTTTTTTTTTTCCATATTGAGTTTATATCAAATTCGTAAAAAATCGTGTCAAAAGCTGTCATCCATTACGCGTGTGTGTATATATATTGGTCGGGTTATTAATATAATCGTCTATATGGAGTAGTTTAACTATTTTGTACTTGAAAACCTGTTGATGTTTTCTATCTTAAGCATTGGGTTTCTTAACTTTGAAACATCATTTTAACAACCACCTTCTTTGGTCAGAAAACAACAAAAGAACACTACACTCTTTTTTCATCTAACAAAACCACCACAGATTTGCAAAACCAATAGAATCGAAAGTTGATCGGTCTATTACACTTCTTTATTTGTTATCTTGCGGCTCAAAATCAACGGGGGTCTCTATCTCTTAATTAATTAATTTATTCAAAGATATAATACATTTTAAAATAAATTAATAAGGGTCCTGCCAATTGTCTTAAATTAAGTTTCCATCCAGATCGAGCTCGATCATTCAATTCACGCCATAACAAGTAATTAATTTAATTAAGTACCTCCTATTAATTATATATAATTTTCAGTCAATTAATCAGTAATAGTGACTGTGATGTGCTATTGTCACCTAGATTATAGGACGGGTTGACAAATTTGTCCATTAATTAATTTCTACGTACATTATATTGCCTTTTTCTCTCTAGTGTCATCGATCTCGATCTTCATCATTTACCAAAAAAGTGCCTTTTCTTCGTGCATGTTTGATTTTTAACTTGGGACATGATTAGTTTAACTTGGTAATTAATTAAAGATTTGACTTAAATGAAAAAGTATCCAAAAATTTAAAAAGAAAAAAGTGGGCTCAGTAAAACGATGTGCCACCTTCCCAAAACTTTTGTTTAAACATAATTTCCTAATTTATTTTAATTTCCTCTAAATGGTCAAATTATCAGCTAGCCTTTTGAAACTTGCCCGGCCTATGTTGTTTTTAGGTAACTTGTATCAACGGAAAATGCTTAGAGTTTTTCATATTTACAACTAACACGTGTTGGTATGTGATTGAAAAATGTTAAAAAAAAAAAAAAAAAAAAAAAAAAAAAAAAAAAAAAGAGGATATTTTGATAATTTATACCTCCTTTGATCCGTTAAGATTTTTTCTATTAAATCTTAACGAATGGGTGAGATTGTAAAAAATTAAAAATTTAACATATTAAATTGAGAGTTTTTGAACTTTGGACGGAGATTGGAGATTGCAAAAGCATCGTCAATTTAAAAAGGTTAAATAAAAATTTTTCCAATTAATTTTTTTTAGTGGTCGATATATCTTGATCTAATCATAGCCAATAGACCGTTAATTGAAGAAGAAAAAAATGTCTGTGTATTTGCAAATCTCTCTGACCCACGTTGTTGTCCCCACATATATACGCTCTCTAATTCGTACAAACAATTATATTAAAGTGAAGAAAAAGATAAGTGAAGGGAAATGACAAGGGGACAGAAACTAGAATTATCAAACAGGGGCTAAGCTCTAAGGTTATGGTCGATCAAGATCATATATAGTGCGACGACTAGCTGTAGTTTTGTTGCTTGGAGAAGAATATATATATATATATATATATGGACTGATTACTTATTTTCTTTTTTTGGATATATAGATCACTGAATTTTGAAAGGAAGGGAACAAAAAACATGACCTAAAGATAATAGGGTTTGTCTATATGATACGTCATCCAAGCCATGGTTGCTTAAGGACACAAATGACAGCCATATATTGTCTGATATATATTAATGTAACTTCTACAAATAAGCTAAGAGATTTGTTTTTGGGTGTCAGAATTTCATACTTCTCTTTGTATTTTGCCTTAATTAATGTTCATTTGTAATTAACTTACTTGGGTAGGAAAAAGGAATATATGCATGACAGAGTCATGTTTTAAACAATTTCCATTTTTTTTTTTGAAGTAGTTATATATATCACTTGGAAGAGATCTTTCTGAAGAAAAGATAAAAGTCGGTTTTTAATCAATGGTGTGTGGAGGGGCTTGGAGACTGACGAGCCCTTTAGAACCCATCTACCAGAAAGTCTAGCTGACTTTCACAAGTACGAAGAATCGCAGGTCATCAGGAACTCGACGGTCTAGCAGACTGACGGCCCATAGCTAGCCCAGTTAGTTGCCAGGATCTGAGTGCACGCCTACTAGAAGAATAATGCTTAGAAGCTGATTTCCCCTCCGCCGGCCAATTCAGTTAACTGAATGTCCACGCTATATATGTTGTCATTCCCAGCAAAATGAGGGAGGGTCGGGAACCCCTACCTAAAACTCTTAAGGAAATTGGAAGAAGTGTCAGCCTATGTAAGGAAGTAAGGTAGACCTCATAGGTATTCGAGTTAATTAGACCTTAACAAATTCTATCTAAATTTAATTTCCTGGCTTCAATCTATTCTCATTGACTCGGCCGTCGGAGCAGCTTCATCGGATCTTTCAAGTGAACCCTTCTAACCCATTTCTCTTTTTTGCAGATCTCTTCCCTAAAAAGCAGTTTAAAGTATCACTGCGTATCCTTGCACCAACCATATGAAATATATTAAAATTAAAAAGAAATAAAAAAAGACATTAGCATTTTTTTAATTATGTTGTGAGAGTGGAAGTTTGTCTTTCTTGTGCATGGCAATGATGATGATTACCTTTTCAATTAATTAAGAGGTAATTTAGTATTGCGTATAGTGACTTAATTTCAAAGGGGATTCTCTGAACTGCCCATCAAAGGGACTTTTAAAGTGAACGGTTGGTGAGTTTGTGTAACCCTATTCTTTTGTTCTTTTCATAAAATAAAAGAGAAAAGAGACAAACAAATAAGAAAAAAGAACCTGTAGCTCTCTCTCTCTCTCTCAACACGTTAGATTCACTATAAAGGAACATGTACCATCAAGAAAAAGTTTCAACTATATTTTTTTAAAAAAGCAAAATCATTTCATTTGGCCGAAAAAGCAAAAAGATCCATTCACCATGAATGAGCTGTGGAGAAGCTGTATCCTATAAGGGGCTACAGAAATATTAGAGGAAATAATTAAGATCGGTAATATCTAATATGTAAAGCAGTGAACCTGACAATATTGAGCATATAAAATCCTCAGAGTTTTGTCTTTCTTAATGGTTCAAAGGTGAGAATGGGACTGATCAGTAATGAGATAACCCTACCTCGATTATGGGAGTAATCCGTGTTCGCTTGTTAAATTAGAGTTGTGTCGATGCACAAGTAAAAACTTATATATGTTAACTTTAACTTAATTAATCCATTTAATTAAATTGGCAAAACCTCTCGATCCTAACTCGTTTATTTCAAGCGAATTTACAGGTCGTATAAAAAATTGTCAAACTTAACGTCATATGTCAGGTTTGAGTTATGTCGAGACATGATAATACGATTATATAGATTAACCTTAACCTGACCCATTTAATTAAACGGGTCAAAACCCGCAACCTTAATCTGCTAATTTCGTATCAGATTCGCGAATCATGTCAAAAATTATCTGCCCTAATCTTGAAAGGAGCGTGGTGCAATTATTTTCTTTTAGATTTATAATTTATGGTCCAAATTAAGGTGAGATAGGAGTGATCTTGTTCCACATGTAATGAACATCCCAAGAAAACTTTATTTAGAGCATCTTGACACACCTCCTAGAAAGTTGGTGAGGGCTTTTGTATGGTCTCTTCTTTCCACGTGTTAAAAAGTCTTTTGCTTTATGGCACCATCCTTATTGCGAGAGATCAGTAAGAAAGTTACTTTCAAAAGAGATCCCCAGATTCTCCATTGTCTCACAAGGGGATGACTGAGGCAATGGGTGTCCTTTAAAAAGAAAAGCTTACAATAAAATAATTGTTTTACCAAAACTAGTATTCTATAGCATAAATCTCCATTACAATATTTTCCATCCAACAGGAGCAACCTAATTAGAAAAGAGGAGGGAAAAACTTCAATTATCACCCTAGGAGTTTTCATTATTTTTGTAATTATAATCAAACTTTAAAAAGTGTCAATTTTAGTATATTCATTTTTCAAATTTTTTTTTTCAATTCACCCATCCATTAGAATTTTCCGTTAAATCCTAACGGATTGATGTCAAAATTCTTAAAATACCACTCATTTTGTTTAGGAAAAAAAAATTTGCAAGGAATTAGGCGTTGGCTAGGATTTAACAGAATTTGCAAAATTATCTATGCCTGAATCTTTGAAAAAATAATCATATTTTTTTTAAGAAAAAAAAATGGTATTTTATAAATTTTGACAGGATTTAATAGAAATCGTAACGAATTGGTATGATTACAAAAATGGTGAAAGATAAGTAGTGGAAATTGAAGTTTTATCAAAAGAATAATTTTATTTAGTAGACTGATATACAACTGTCATACAACTAAGATGACGTAACAATAAAAATTAGGATTTGATTTGATTTTTTAGAAGTACTAATCTAATGGCTGATTTTTACTGTCACATTATTAAATCGTATTACAATCCATTAAATAGCATTACTTGTGGTTATATGGTACAATTGGTAGTACGTACAACGTACTCTATTTCAAATGGAAAACAATACAAACTTCCACAATGGTTAGAAAAATAATATTATTTAGTAGATTGTTATACGACTATGAAATATAATGTAGAAGTAAAAATCAATTCTTAATTTTTTTTTTTTTTTCCTAAATTCTGATTTCAAGAATAATTTTCACTGTCATATGATTAAGTTATATGCAATCGTAGAGCAATCTACACAATTAATAGCTATAAATTAATATTTGGGGTAATTATCTTTTCCCCTCATGAACTACCAAAAAATGCGCGATACCCCCATGAACTACCAACTCGACTAAAATAAAGTATTCAACTACCAAAGACAACCATTTTCCCCCTTCCGTCAGTTAGAGCCATTTTCCTCCTTCCGTCAGTTAGAGGGGTTAAAAGAAACAGTCAACGGGTCATGTGCCGTTTTACATAGGGGCATGTTGGAAGATGGTGGTAGTTCATGGGGGAAAAGATGAAGAAAATGAGGGTAAAACGGCATGTGACGGTCACGTGCCATGTTGACCGTTTGTTTTAACCCCTTTGACTGACGGAAGGGGGGAAAATGGTTGTCTTTGGTAGTTAAATGCTCTATTTTGGTCGAGTTAGTAGTTCATGGGAGCATCACGCATTTTTTGGTAGTTCATGGGGGAAAAGGTAATTACTCCTAACATTTGACATGTCGATCCGTGATTCATTCATAACCTGTTTTTATTGTCATTAGTGAGACAAATGGGGCCCGATTGAAGTTGCTTGATGGAGCCAATGACAAAATTGTCAATCATTTGATGAACAAGCACGCATCTTTTCTCCTCTTTGAAACTTCCTCGAAATGTTGATGATCATATATTTGCTGTCCATGAAAAAGTTAAAAGATTTTTTACAGTATTGACGTGGATCGACATCGAAAAGAAATCTCTGCAGATTTCGGAAATGTCCAGGAAATTCAGAATCAAGTTTCGGATAATGCCAATGGCAATGAGATCTGTGTTCTTTTGTTTTTGTTTTTGTTTTTGTTTGGGAGAGGGGGGAAAAAGAAATATCTGCAGATTTCGGAAATGTCCAGGAAATTCAGGATCAAGTTTCGGATAATGCCAACGTGTGAGTTTTCTTTTGTTTTTGTGTTTATGTTTGGGAGCGGGAAGGGGCACTAAAATAAAATCCTTTTTAATTGGATGAATGCTAGACATCTAAACATTTTTTTTTTTTCTAGAATTTGGTTCCAACTGGATATGTCACAATCCCATGAGATCTATCATTTTAGAAAATGTGTCACAGTCTCATAGGATTGTGGCACATCAGGTTGGAACCAAATTCTGAAAAAAAAAAAAAAAAGAAAAAAAAAAAGGTTATGTTACAATCCCATGAGATCTATCATTTTTCTTTTTCACTAACGTCTTTGTGTAAGCGGCGGTAACGGCATTTTCTCGCAACCACCGCTATTATTTTGAAACTCAAATTAGATGAGAAATGCTAGATTTTTTTTTTTTTTTTTTTAAATAAATATAAATACATCTTTCCGACACATCTCATTCTTAAATTCACCATTGAAAATGCTAGAGCATCTATTGTAGTCTTTTTCGGTCCTTTTGTGCTGACTTGACATAAAAGAAAATAGGAATAGAGATAATCGGTCACAAGCAGTAATTTTTTTTTTTTAATTAAAAAAAATGATGTCAAGTTAGCACATAAGGACCTAAAAAGGACCACAGTAAATGTTCTAGCATTTCTTTTAGATTTATGGGACCAAATGTGGGTCTCATAAATTCAATGGTAAATTTGAAACTTTGTTGTATAAAAATGGGTAAGGGATGTATGTGTATTATTTTTCTATATTTTTATTTTATAATTGTTCAATAATGTTAACGTGATACTTTTAACTAACAATTGGATTAATACTTACTAAATTTAAAAAAGAAAAAAATTAAGAATAATCTAATGATTGATTTGAAATGTCACGTTAACATTTTAGAACAATTATAAGATATAAATATAATATCTAATATTATTCTCATTTTAAATTAGTCATTTTTTTAAAAAAAAAAAGAATAGAAAAAAAAATACCGCTACATTTTTTTTTTCCAAAAAAGTCACTAAATTAAGAGTAATTCTAGACGCCATACACATGTCTCTCTTGTATTCTTCTAATAATAATCATGTGACTTTTAAAATCACCATTAAACTTATAATTGATAGTTATTAAATTTTAATCAAATGATCATTATTAGAAGGGCAAAGTTACCAAAAGAGACATGAATATTACGTTTAGAAATACTCCTAAATTGGAGACCTTTTCAAGGCTAGTAGTATTTAAACAATTCTCTCTAGATTAGAGGCGTTGCTAAAGAAAACATCGCGAGATTGAGCTATAAATTATCCACTAATTCCGAGGGCTTGATTTTATTTTATTTTTTATTTTTGTCAAAGATTGTTTATTCTAATTTCATACGTGCACACTAAAAGGTTTGAACCCAAAATTTGAGAATAAGATTTTTTGTATTTAGTTATAAAGTAGGGCCATAGTTATCTTTTTCGCATTTGAAAATCCTCTGCATTTCAAATATTGAGAATCCAAATTCCAAAAATTTGGTTCCTGGTCCATATCGACCAAAGCATGTGAATGTTACACATGCTTGCTAAAAGTCAAATAAACATAGTACCCCACTTGTCACTTTTTTATGATTTTTTTTTTTCTTTTTATTATTAATTTATTTTGTATTTTGTATTTTGTATTTTTTTTTCACGGGGTGGGGGATGGGTTTCTAAAGACAAAAAATACAGAAAACAACAGACAAAAACCGAAACACAAGACACGGCTGACAGGCGACAGCGCTGAGTAGCAGAGGAGAGAGTGCATGACAACTTTGTGGGCCAACTTCAATCAGTGTGCGAGCCCAGCCCAACTTATATGGATAATGGGTAGAGATGGTGTAGCCTAACCTGACTATAACTTTCCAGGCCCATGAAGCCTGTCCAAGCCCACAACCAAAAACAATTCATGCTACAACAGTAATACATGCTCTCTTGGTCTGTTTGGGTTAAACGTTTGACAAAATCACAGTGTGACTTTCAAAATCGTAGTTTAACTTTTAAAAAAGCAATTTGAAATCACAATTTAAGAAAGCAATCCTAAACGATTCGTTTTTTGCGATTTGGTTTAAAATTGCACCTTTTGTTTATAAAATCGCAATATCAAACGCACCATTAGTATATATCTTGAATTATTTTTTTCAACTAAGCATAAGATCGGACTGAATGTGTCCAGTTAAAACAATAAAATTACAAAGAAAATTTAGTTGCTTACAATGTGAACTTCTTAAGACATCAGAAGAAGAGTTTATTATTCATAACACTACTCCATTGAGCACATGAACATGCTCAACTGAGCAGACACACAGAAACTTGATCTGCAAGGGGCAGAAATAGCCTTCTATAGCTCCCTATTTTGGCAAGAGTATCCGTTATAACAGCCATTGCCCAGTGTGCTATTCATTCAACCTCCACATTGAGTAATGATCCAAATAGCCTTCCCAAAGCACCCCAGTTATCCATAAAACTTTGACAATTTGCTTGCATTCCAAATACTACAAGCAACACATCTGCCATTTGTTTGGCAGCCTACCAGATATTTTTGTATGTGTTGCATAGCAAATTCACCTCCTCTACTGCTGTCATTGACCATAGCAAATTGCCAAGAAAACCCTCAGCTTTTTGGTTAAAGGGTGGTCTGCACTGTGACCTGGTGCACCATGATTAGTGACTGGTTAGTTTCATACGAATGTAGATTAAGACTCCAAACAAGTGAAGATGCAGTCTCCTGGCTAATTGGTACAGCATCCAATGGACTAAAATTTCTCCAGTTCGGGGCAGTAAATGTAGCAAGAGTCCCTCCCCAAAGATACTGTGACTGCTCCAGTGGTCGTTTCAGAGCAATTAAGAACCATTTTCAAGTCAAAATGCGAAAAACACACCTCACCAGATGGTCTTCAAAAACTTTAGGACGACAGGTGGCTTTTGAAATCCTAGTAGCTAGTGAGCCAATCTTTTTCACTAGGATCAAGAGTTTTGTTAACTCCTTTGTTAGGATTACAGGCTTCATTCACCTCTTTTTCCTCCTTTTCTATAGTCTTAGTACTAGTGCTACCACGATTTGAATTTACTTTGATCCTGCTTCGGGCCTTGCGGGAAGGACTAGAGAATGGATTTTCTCGTGTATGAACTTCTGTGCTCTTTTGCCTCTTTTGGACGCATAAGAACCCATTTGCAAGAGCTTCCAATGCTCTGATGGTCGGTGGTCGGTTTCTTGTGCTTTGCCTCCTGGGGTTCATATTAGGCTGCTGTTCAGCAGTGCCCGCATCTATAGAGGTTCTCAATGTGTCAGGAACCAGATCCATTTTATTAGATGGAGAGCATGAACCGTCTCCATTTATAACCTGGTTGTCTTTGACCTCCATTATTAACACGTCACCCGTTTCTTCAGACTTCAGTGGAACCTGGGTTAGGTTCAGGTCAAGTGATGGCGGGGGTTGATGTTTCTCATTTTCCCCATAGGACAAGTCCATGCCAGAGGAATTTCCAATGAGAATGCCTCCCCCACTCTCCTCATCTGGACTGCCTTTAGATGAAGAAATAATTGATACTTTCCCTTGAGGAACCACTTGAGAACTGACATTCTTGCCTGCATCTGGTGAGTTTAATGCCATAAAAAGTCCCGCTTCCTTCGATTCCAAGCCTTCCGAGAAGTCCTTAACAATGCGGTCTCTCTTTCCCTTAGCACAAACAGTTAATTTTCGCCTTTTGCTGACAGGAGCTTCATAATTTGAATGGCCAGATTTTACTCTCCGACTAAACTGGTGCTTGATAGTCATCTTCAGTTGCCTGTCATCAGACTTAGTGGCCTTCTCATCCTGGTGGCCCTCCATGATTTTGTTTGCAGTAGAATCTGAGTTATTAATTATTTCCTTTTGGTTTGTGTCATCACTATCAGATATAATATTCTTTTCCCTGTCCAACAAAATGTCAGCGGCATCCAGCTCGTGCTCACCCAGTGAATCCTCGGAGGAGGTCCCTTCAGTTTCTCTCAAAAGACTAGTAAGCTTGGAAGTACTTTTAAGTTCAACTGGCAAATATCTAGTTTCTCTCACCTTGGATGATTTTTCTCCATGGCGCAAACTGGTATCAACAACAGTGAACTTCAAACCATTTGGACCACTTGTATCAAATGTGCCCGTACTGTGGTTGAGCTTGTTTGTGTTCTTTTCAACATTCATTGGCCTATCAGAAGCATATAACTTAAACTCATCCAGTGAATTCTTAAAGAATTTCCCTTCATTATCTTTCAAATGATTGGAGAGATTGGAAGTAATTGTAGATTCAACTGGTAAACATCTCAGTTCTCTCACATTAGATAATTTTCCCCCATGGACTGAACTAGTATCAACAACTGTGAACTTCATAAGATTTGGATTGCAAGAAGTAACTCGGGGTTTAAGGTAACAATGGCGCTGATGATTGGATGGATCATCTGGGTCTGATGTCACTTCTGGAACCCACCCATTCTCATTGCAGCTCTGGAGTGTAGCTCCTTCAGCTTCAAGCTCAAGTAGTTTTGGTTCAAATGCCACTTTGCTCAAAACATCTCTGACAGAATCAAAGTAGTGGTCACCCTTCACAAGTTTCCTCCTTGAGAACTTCTTAACACCAGGAATAAGAAAAACCAGGTAATGTTTAGAACTCACATAACCCTGATTCTTAGGTTGCTCGGAATGCCATCCTCTTGCGAGCAAACGGGGCCAAACGGCTTCCCAGAAAATATCATTACACCGGGCTTTGCTCAACCGGAAGCCTCCAGTCAAGAACTTTATTATGTCACTTGGTGTAAGAGAGGAGCAAGCTTTGCCAGTTGGTAGGTTAGGACAAACTTGAAATGTTTGATTCGTCTTTCCAGGCTCCATGGCAAGTCCCGTGAGATCATCCTTACCCTTACCAATGCCAACAGCTTCCACAAGAACGTGAATGCCAACAGTTGACTTCAAAGAGGATACATATTCTTCTAGTGAAGTTCTTCCCTCTGCAAATGACTTAGATCCCTACAGATCACAAGCAAAAAATGAGGATTGAAGGAAATAATAGTTCTCTGTCAAACAAATTTGAAGTGTTTAGCCACACACGACTAGGTCTAAGGACAGTAATTAGGAAAGCATTCCATCTGCAACAAAGATCCAAATATTCTTTTCTAATAATCCGATCATAAATGAATACCCAAGAGGTAAACAGCATATTATGGTTACCCAAGAGGATTCCTAATTACAAATTTTGGGAAAGCTTTTATTTTCTAGGAACCATCAGGTTAGGAAAAGGTGTATCGCCATTTGAGAAACCAACCACAGATTAATAAGAGGATGAAATTAATGTCTAATATATATGATGAGGTTCCAAATGCAGATGCTATCTCATCATGTCATGGATTTCTTTCCTAACTTCAGCAATATAGGATTCCAAACGACATTTATCCTTATACATAAAGGATGATGCTATCTCATCAAATTCAGATCCCCTCACTTATAATTAACAAGCCCTCCCTCCCCCCCCCCCCCCCCCCCCCCCCCCACCAAAAAAAAAGGGCCTGTTTAGATGGAACTTCAGTAAAAAATTACACTTAATCAGCCATCAGTGAACACAGCCATCTTGCTAGTCCTCCCATACCAAGAAGTTATCTCTGTGCCAAAGCTAAGAACGTAATCCCTCCTTTACAGTCTCACACTTCATATTTCAATTCCGTTTATTTATATATTCTTATTCTCGTGTACGATTTGATTTGAAAGTTGCTATTATCATAATCTAGACCCCTTTTGAACTGGCAACCTAATCATGAGACCCCTTTTTGAGGTAAATCTGCAACCTGGATCCCCAAAGACGACACAAAACTTTCTCAGGCAACTTTCATAACTAATTATAACAAAAAGAATTTCTATAATGAAAGATAATTTTTGGACAAAGGATGTAAAATTATTTAACTCATTGCTAATCAGTATATATATATTCATCTATAATTGCATTTATCTTGTTTATTTTATAAATTTTCTACTTTGTCTACAGTTTTGAATTCATCTTATTTATTTTGCGTTGCTATTTTATGCATTAAAAGTAATTGAACAGATGAGAAAAATTTTCCAGACAAAAGTCCTGCACTAAGTTATCCACTGTATTATCAAAACACAGTAGTACTTTTCTTTTTTTTTTCTTTTTTTTATATCCAGTTGCAGAAAGAGTAATACAAAGAAAACCAATAGGTAAATCTAGTGCATTAACTGAAACTATATAGGACTAAGAGATGACATGCATTTAGCACTAAATGATAACAAAGCTGGTTAATTTTGTAAATATTTCACACAGAATGAAGCCTTTTAAGCTCATTGCAAAATTAAAAGGGCCTTGATTACTGCACTACAGCAGCACAACATGTGCACAACACTCCCTCACATGAGGGTGGGGCCCAATGTGTGGGTCCCACCCTCATGTGAGGAGGTGTTGTGCACATGTTGTGCTGCTGTAGTGAAAATAATATTTCCCAAATTAAAAAATATATATATATATTAAAAAAAAAAGTTATGAGTTCCGTTTAATAACAACTTACTAAACATTTTAACATTGTATCTCATTGACCAAATAATTCTTATAATTGAAACAAAAAGATCAATCACAAACATAGAAGAGAACTTGAAGTACCTCCAGCAAAGTACTTTGAAATTCCTCTGGGACATTGGGAAGCAAACGAGATACCAACTCCTGTAGCCTCCATCCTGAAAATACTTTCCGTCCTGTTATACATTTCCTACTTCTGACCTTCCTGGAGTCTGACCATCTACGGTAGTGATCAGTCCTATAAAATTCCCCATAGTAGAATGACAGTATTTCCCCCATCTCTTTGTTCTCTAGAAACCTCTTGATTGAAACGAAATTCTTCCCAAATATATATAAACCAAGGATGAAACTCTTCACTTCAGCATCACTCCAGGGGTCACATTTACAACCTGGAACTGGACAGTATCTTTTGCTTTTATGTAGTCCAGCTAAGCTTGTTTTCCCTGCCACAATATTTCCAACATTTGCAGTTCTTAATTCCTTTTCATGGTCCAACCCAACAGCCAAGGGTTCAAGATTGATTGCTGAACCTTTCCTCTTCAACTTAATACGTATCTTTGTTCTGCTTCTCAATTCAACATTTGGGTTAACTGCCTCATCATGATTATTAAGAAATCCCCGTGTTTCATTTTCAATGCCATCCACTTCCTGGACCCATATGATTGGGATGGGTAAACCCATTAAAAAGAACTGGGACACATCAACCACAACTCCTGAATCAGCAGGGTTCATTAGAAGCTGAAGACGCTTAAATTCTGTCATCAAGGAAGGAATTTCTGCTTGGTAATCATCACCAACCCTTGTATTCACCTGTGGATCTCCAAATATATCAATTCTATCTGGAGAGCTTGGAGGAAATAACTGCTTATCAGATGTTTCTTCAATGCAATTACCATCATGATCCAGATGAACTGATTCCATCTGCTAAACATAAAACAAAGAAAGATGGGACTGGTGAATCGAAAACTGACAGTTGGAACTTCTAAGAGAGAAAACTGGAATATGAATGATGCGCTCAAATACAAATGCAGCAGATGTATAATATAACTTGGACTGACCACAAACCAATAGTTTTGAAACCAGAAAACAAGCAAAAATACTACATAGATGTGTAATGGAATTGAAATGGGAAGCACAATGTCCCAATGGTTATCTAGCAGGTTCAAATTTTTTTTTTTTTTTTTTATACGTAATTGAAATGTCATTAAAAAGAGAAAAGCACAACCCAGGTATACATGAAGTATACAATAGAAACACCTACCTAGAAGGAAAAAAAGAAAAAAAATCATAAAAACTAAGCACGTTGGGAAAGACAAATGTAGATGTCCAAACGTAAAGAGTACTGAAGAAAAAAGACTTAAGCTCCCAAAACACCTCACAATGGAGAAGAAGATGGTCCAAAGACTCTCCGTCCCTCCACATATTCCATGGTAAGGATCTTCCCTAGTGCGGCTGACAAAGCAAAGAAAGTCACTCTCAAAGGGCCTTATTCCGCTAAATACTCTTCCAAGGGAATGTAGTATCATCCTTACGAACGAGAACACTGTAGAAGGATCTAACATCCAACAACCCCTTTTTCTTTTTTTCTCTTTTTCTTTTTTTTTTTTTTTGGGGGGGGGGGGGGGGGGGGGGCAACAAAGCTTGTCTTCGCCTCTGTGTCTTACCCTCAAGGAGTAAAAAAATTGAAAAACGAGTCAAAGATATCCACCTCCTAATCATGAGCCACTCTAATAAACTTTAACGTTTCGCTGATATGAGCCACTAGAAAGCTCTAAATGAATTGCTACGAAAGCATCTTTCACACAAGCAATACTATATAAATCTGGAAAAGCTTCCTTAAAGGCCTTATCCCCACACCACATATTATGCCATAATCAAATCTTGAAGCCATCTCCCACTTCAAATCTAATATCACTAGAAAACATCCACCAACCCCTCCTGATATTCTTCATAACCCTACCCCATACGACCCAAGAGGCTCATTATAACATCACTCACTCACTCCACGAATTTCCAAATTTAGAATCCACGACAACTCTCCACCAAGCTTCACTCTCGTGCATATAGCATCATAGCCATTTACTTAAAAGAGCACAATTAAACATCATCAAGTTCCGAACCCCTAACCCTCCCTAAAAAATCAGAGAACAAACCTTGGACCAACTTACCAGGTGAAATTTGAACTCTTTACCTAGCCCACCCCATAAGAAATCCCGGTTAAGTTGTGAGGTTGCTTGTGAGGAAGGGTTAAATGACCTTCCCCGCAAGCAACTCACAATCTGAAACAAGGGATAAAAATAACTTGTGAGGAAGGGTTAAATGACCTTTCCAGATAAGCATGGACATCATGCTTGCGAATCACTTCAATCCCTTGAGATAATGGAAGGAGGTGTAGTAAGAAATCTTATAGTACATGATGAAATAATTCTAAAACAAGAAAATCTACCAAGCCAAATATGCACAGAGAGAGAGAGAGAGAGAGAGAGAGAGAGAGAGAGAGAGAGAGAGAGAGAGAGAGAGAGAGAGAGAGAGAGAGATTTTGTTTCCCCATCTATAATTTAAGTAAAAAGAAGCATAAATATATCAATCTTTGTTAGTATTAGAGGATATTTATATGGTAATGACAACATAAATGCACTATCTCTTTAATTGTTCGAACAACAAGCTTGAATGTGTTTTCCCGCATGCACATGTACAGGCATGCATATGCCTGCTCAAAGCATATTTGCTCAAAGATGTTATTGTTAAATCACCACTTATCCCAAGAGTTTAACTTGATAGAAAAAATGAATTTAATCATTCAATTAATACTTTAATACTTCCTCTCACATGTAGGTTCAAACTCTCTTTCAATAAGTAAAGCCCAACACGTAGAATATTTAACTGAAAATGGGAAGTGAACTTTGCAGTCAAGATTCGAACTCGAGACCTATGTTCTGATACCATATTAAAATTTCTTTCAACCAAAGCATCCAACATAACTGAAGCTTTTTTATTCTCAAGATATTAAGGAATCGAAAACACCCAACAAGTAGAAGGGAAACCCTGAAGAACTAACTGGAAGGAAATTGAAAGAACAGAAGCTTTCTTAATTAACAATTAAAAAAAAATGAAAATATAGAAGAAAATGGTCTCCTTCCCAGCCAATTAGAGGAAATTCTCAATCTACAACCACCAATATTGCAAGATAAGATTAAGTGGCTGAGCACCCGATAAAATCTACAGCTCCAATTCTGTCCAGAATGAGCAACACAATCACCCTCTCTCTCTCCGGGCCAACATACTTAATCTATAAACATAGTATTGGTAATAGACCTACATATAGTGATCACCCAGTTAAGGCCGCATTCCAAATATGTGAACTCAAGGCGCAAAATATTCTTAATCAGAAGAAGAAAGGAAAATATAAATAGCAGAGAATTTCGAGGTCACCAACCCAGAACAAAAAAAATATATATCAACCCAGATCCATTGTCTAACGATACTTCAACATCAAAAACATTTGAACATGTCAATAATTGAAAGCAAACCAAATAACCAAAAAAAGTTAAAAGAGAAAAAATGAAAGCAAACAAGTCTTTCGTGCAAAGTTACTCTGAACAAATTGCAACTAAACTGATAACATCAGAACAGAACATTGAGAAACCCAAAGTTCGTATCAACGATTCTCATGATCCCACAAAAAATTAACTGATATTCATTCAAACACATTATATATCTACACAACAACAACAATGCATAAAGTGACATCACAAAAGATAAACAGTATCGAAGTCAAGTAAAGAGAAGGAGAGATTTAGTATTCACTAACCTCCATGGCAGAGCTCGAAACGTCAAAAACCCACGTTGGAAACAAAGCCTGGGCAAATGGGTTTTCATGTTATGCATTGATTCACAAGTATTATATATAACTTTACTACGAAACACATCCAAACAAGTACCAAAGACACTGTTGAAAAAGAACGATAGAGAGGGATAGAGAAAGATTACCTCTTTGAAGAGAGAGCTCAGTTCTCCCGGTTGAGGTTGAATTTGCCAAACGGATGTAGAGAAACCAAAGTTTTTTTCTCTCTCTCTCTATATATATATATATAAGCGAAGAGGAGAGTAATAGTTTTTCCTTATGTCTCACCAGTTTTTTTAGAGAAAAAGAAAAGTATTGAGAGAGAAACTTTTTACATCAACAAATTTCCTGTGAGCAAAGACCCATAGAAATAGAATAGATTTTAGTGGAGGACTACCTCTCATGTTCTAATCCCCCATTATTTCTAGTGGCCATTGTCGTGGGATCTCTCTACGTTATTACCGTATGCTTAAGAATCTCGGATACCCATAAAAATAAAATAAAAGAGTTCATAGATTAGTAATTTAGTAGTCACCCAATATGATGATACCCTATTAGATTTTTGTGTCTTTTGGTCCATTGATGTAGATTAGATATTGAGAGATCTTAATTTCAGTTAATAAACTTTTTAATATTGAGACGTTTCGATAGTGTTTACTCGGATATATAGATCATTAGATTGTATGCGGAGGCAGAATTACTCTTGGGCTTGGGAGACAGAAGTCTCCTCAAAATTTTTAAAAAACTCTCATTTTTCTTAAAAATCATCCTAAATTTTATGATTTTTTTATTAGTTCAACCCATAAAATTAATTTTTTACCCTTAAAGATCTTCATTTTTTTAGTTTCGTCCTTCCTCGTTTCAAATCCTAGTTTCGTCTCTGATTATATGCACTCTTATAATTTACCATAAAAGAATACATGCTACGAGTTCAAATCATTGAAAATAAGGAATCCAAAGAATTGAAAGAAAATATGGTCAATTGGGTTCCAATGAAATTTTTATGTGCTTAAAATTTCAACCATTAAATTCAACAAAGGTCCACCAAATATAGTGTTTTTTTTTTTTCATCCTTCGATAATTTTCGAATTCAAGGTACTTCTTCTTTGATTTGTAGCTTACCGGCCAACAGGCCAAAGTACTATGATCCAGATGGCAGTGGTAAACACGCCGTAAGAAGCGGCCCATTTGACCTCTAGAAGTAGGCTAACTCGAAAAGAGATGGAGTTGTTGGTGAATGCTGGAAACAATAAAATGACACTTAATAGTGATACTTGCAATGCTGTCATGGCACATTAGGACTCTATGCAATTAATTATAATTGCAGGGGTAGATTAGAACTAAACTACCGTCAAAACATGATTTTGGTGATAATGTACGTTTAAAGAGTACATTTATCTTACATATATAGGTTAAATAAAAAAGAATCTTATGCCCCCAAAAAAAAACCAAAAAAAAAAAAGAAGATCTTTTGGTATTGGGTATAAGCAAAGTTAAAGAAGAGATGAGAAAGATCGAAGGAGAATAAGAAGAGAGTGGGGTCCTTTCTTTGCAGACACACAATGAGAAAACAAAGTTTGGGACTTGGGGGTATTGGAAGGAAGGCAATGCCTGTTTGGTACAAAGAATAAGGTACATTAGTACTAACAAGTGCAAAATCGGCCGTCTTCACTCTTCAGTAATTTAACTGCAAGCATTTTTATCCTTTTTTTAATTTTTTTTTTTTTTTTTTTTTTTAAGTGTCCTTTTTTCAATTTCTGTAATTGGATCAACAGTGATAAAGCCCCACCTTAATCTCCTTTTTTTTCTCTTAAATCTGCTCATGATGCATACCAATTAACACAAAACACAAGAAAATGACAAATAGGCTCGTTCGAGAGAGTCGTGACCTCCAATGCCTACTTCGAGAGAGCATGATCCTCCAAACACAGTAAACTGTATTATACCAAACAATATTCATCATGCAACTTCTTCATTAATAATCCCCTTTAAATAAAGGAGCAATACTGATCGGTTACAAAGTTAACTAGTAATCAAAATAGGACTCTTAAACCATCTAATTGACCGATTAGGATTAAGACAGACTTTATTAACTCTAGACTAGACTCTTAACTTTACTAAGAATAATTAGAACCAAACTCCTTATCGGAGATTATTTGTTATTGGACACTAACACAAATACTAAATAATGTGATCACATCAGCTCAAAAAAAAAAAGCTGGGGGGGAGGAGGAGGAGGAGGAGGTTTCCAAGTGCATGAAGCGGTGGATATAAGAGTTGATGGTTAGATGAGGATGAGGTCAGGGTGGTTTTCAAGTGGTTCTTATTTTGCTTTTACTTTTTTTTTTTTTTTTTTTCCTTCTACTGGATTAGCCAAATTGCTCTTTACATTAAAGAAATCACTTGCATAGACATCAATGATTGTTAATTTATTATTTAAATGATTAAATTTATTGTTTTAACTAATTTAAAATTTAAGAATAATTAAGTTAATAAAAATAATATATTTAATTATTTAATTAATACCATAATCACCAATAGTCGTACAATGCAACAACAAGGAGTGGCAATTTATGTTCGTATGTCAGATTCGAACCTTGTCAACTCTGTCGAGGCATGCATGTAAAACTATTTAGATCAACTTTAATATGATTCATTTAACAAAATAAGTAAGACATCTCAATCTTAACCCGCTAATTTTTTATTGGGTTCGTGTCTAATTTACAAGTCGTGTAAAAAATTATTCGTGTAAAGTGCGAATCGCTATACACACTCTGAAAATTTCGGCTTCCAGTATAAAAACAAAGGGATAATTACACTTAACCCCCTGATTTATCCACGGTGTAGCGATTTACCTCCCAATGTATCAAAATTGGTACATGACCCCCCCGAACTTGCCAACGTATGGCAAAATCAACATTCCGTCCAATCGACCGTTTGTTTGGACGGAAAATTGGTCACGTGCAAGTCACGTGACCGTTTAAGACAGAGACCCTCCCCAAGTCACGTGACTTGCACGTGACCGACTTTCCGTCCAAACGAATGGTCGATTGGACAGAATGTTGATTTTGCCACACGTTGGCAAGTTCGGAGGGGTCATGTACCAATTTTGGTACATTATGGGGTAAATCGCCACACCATAGATAAATCAGGGGGGTTAAGTGTAATTATTCCTAAAACAAATGTGAAAGGGAACTCAAGTGGATACAACAAGTAAACAACATCGTGCTAAGGCCTTCATAAAAAGCTGAAGTTGTTTTTTAGCTTTTGACTGCAGTATAAATAGAAGGGGAGGAGGC
Organism: Alnus glutinosa; assembly: GCF_958979055.1. NCBI lineage: Eukaryota > Viridiplantae > Streptophyta > Magnoliopsida > Fagales > Betulaceae > Alnus > Alnus glutinosa. Next base: position 21,359,182 of record NC_084897.1, on the reverse strand, counting down.
CCTTACCTCTTCGAGGACTTTAAACTGTCATGTTAGGATGCCTTTAATCTTCAAATCTTTGAGATATTAATTTTTATTAATTTCAATTTAGAGTTAAAAACTTAATTTGAACTGTTTGCCTTTATTTTTTAATAGTAAACACAATTGACACCTTGAATAAACTTAAGAGCTTCATTACAAAAATGAATAAAGGCTCTTTGTAGATAAAGAGAACCCCTTAAACAAAATCACCTAGTATTTATTGGATCTGAAGAGGCCAAAACAGATCGCATATCCTATTAGAGATGGGAGGCAAGTCAAACAACTATATATACATATTAATTAGGATAAATATAGGGTATTTTTCCATCCAGACTTTATCTAAAGATTGGTAAATTATCGCTTTCACTAAAGACTGAGCTGCTTCATTAGCCACCCTTTTCCATGCCTCAAATGGTATGACTGAAAGTTATGTAGCATAGTTTTTGCATAAGCTATCAGTTGTCCATACAAGGTGTTCCAACAGTGTCCTTCCTTACGCATAGCATGTACTATCTCCATTGCATCTCCATCGATCATAACACGTTGAAAAATACTTTTCGTTATAAAATATTTTCAGAGAAATTATTTTTCAGGAAATTATTTTTCGCAAAAAACATTTTCTGGCTTTTAGCGCGTACGGAAAATGACAGATATTTTTATATTTTCATTTAATTATATCAACCTATAAAATTTAATTTTTATTCACAACATAAAAATATTAATATAAAATAATTGCTTCGTAGTAGTCCAGTGGTATTGCGGTGGTGGTCCGGTTTTCTTTGGCCACCCCAAACCATGGCCGGGGTGTTGGCCAAAATGGGTTTTCATGTTATGCATTGGTTCACAAGTACTATTCTATAACTTAACTACGAAACACATCCAAACAAGTACCAAAGACACTGTCGTTGAAAAAGAACGAGGGAGATCGATCAGGGATAGAGAAAGATTACCTCATTCAAGAGAGAGTAAATAGTTGTTTCTTATGTCTCACCAGTTTTTAGAGAAAGAAAAGTATTGACAGAGAAACTTTACATTAACAAATTTCATGTGAGCAAAACCCAAAGAAATGAGAGAATAATTTGTTCCGAACATGCAAAAACTCTCTAGAATCATTAACTCTATAAAACTTCATTTGTATAGCAAAAATTTATAACATGAAGCTTGTAACGAGAATCCAAATACCTGCTATAGTCAACACTAAACTGAATTCTAACCAATATTTCTCAAATTTAAAAGGCATTGCATTGCGCCATTAATCTCTTATACTCATCTTCGCTATCAAATTGTTGCTTCAAGGTCACATAAATCAAGGAAACAGCAGGAAAGTATAAGTTGGCTGTAGGATATTTGGTACCAAAAAAATCACAGGTAGCTTGGTAAAAGCAAGCCAAAAAACTACTTATATTACTCGCTTTTTCCCACTTAAGTGCAGTAGGGCAATGTTTATAATTTGAATCGGTCATTTCTAAATAACTAACAGCACCCCGATAATGAATAGCAGCCTCAAACATAAGATATGTAAAATTCTATATGGTTAGCACATCTAGTTTTAACCATTTTTTACTATCTAATGACATTTGATTCACAGCCTAGATAAAATTTTGTTTTCTCACATGTGATCATCTAAAATACTTTACACTATCACGAACTTTTGGAGAGCACTATCAATCTCTTTCAAACCATCTTGCACTATCAAATTAAAAATATAGGCATAACAACGAATGTGAAAGAACTCACCTTCACAAATAAGGATTTTCTTAATGTTCGGTTGACCTAATTTACAAATCATTTCATGTCGTATCAAAGATTCAAAGTGAATTCAGAGGTCACTGGAATATGCCAAAAAATAATAATTTAGTCCCTGGAGTCAAATTCCGTTAAAACATTTGACAGATTTCATTAGATGCCACATCAACGCCAATAAAATGATGACACGTGTCACTCTTAATAATAAAAAATATATAAATATATAAATTTAAAAAAGAAAAAAAAAAAGAAAAAAAAAAAGGGATAAAGGAAATGGGTGGCTGCCCAAGTGACAGGAAAGAGAGGGAGACACTTTTTGAGCATCCAAATATGTGTCATTGGATGTAAGCAATAATGTAACCTCCGATTCTACACATATTAGGCAAATATCTTCAAGATAATCATTAAAGATTATTGGACTTTTTTTTTGCTTTTGGTGGTCGAAGAAGTCGGACTCCTCTAACGGTCGAAACTCAAAGATGTCTCATGGTGGCAGCAATTCGAGCTGACCCATCGTCATTTACAGCCAAATTGCACTCACTTTCACAGTCAACGCTCTTAATTATATGATATATAAAATTGAACTATATGAATTTCTCAATTTACTACCATAAAATATAATTGGTCTTCACGAGATTCGTGCATGTTTACTGCCTTTTAATCAAGAAGCAAACTGTATTAAATTACTTAAATCCACAAATTGTTGTATATCTAAATTCATAAGCTTGGTTTTCAAGATTTTCCAGCTCTAAAGCGCAACGGGAAACAGACCAGGCTAGATTTAGATCTGCATCATAGCGAGTTCTAGAGTATTTTTGAAGTTATTAGTGAAAGAAAGATTTTATATTATTATTATTATTATTATTATTATTTCACCTATACACAACAGACAATGTGAAGCTTTGTTGAGAGAAAGTTTGGACAGCTTTTGAAGTTTTAAGTGATAGCAGAAGCTGTTTGTGAAGAATTGCTGAGAGAAAATATGTGATCTTGGTGAACTTTACAGCTTAAAGATGCAAAGAAAGAGTGATTCAGCTTCAATTGATGCCTGTTTCTTATCTGGGTAAGTTTGAAATTTGATTATTTGATTATGCATATTGGGTTTTATTTAACCTCCTTAATTTCGTTCAAATTTAGCTTCATTTTCTTTGTTCTTGTATTTGGTTTCCCTTTGATTGCTGGGATTCCTGGGAACAATTTCTTTTCAGCTAAAGAGAGGATGGCCGTATATTGTATATTTGATTGATAAATTCAGTTATTTTCATGATGACTAAATATTGGCTTTTGATTAGGTTGAAAATCTGAACAAAAAAGAGGCAAAAATTAGAACTTGGTGAGAAGATCGAAAATCACTTTAAAAATGGGGAGGTTATGCTTTCCCAAATGTAGGCTAGGCAGAATAATGGGTTGGCTTCAGGTTGTATTGGGAGGGCTTGTTATAATTGTAAGCATATCAAGTCTCATTAGGTTCTACTCGGCCGGATTTTTCATGCGAAACGAAGACATATGCCACCAATTTTATGGGGTGAAGTATGTTTATGATGGTTTTGACATAAAAGCTTTGTCAGATCGAGTTGGGGATGTTCTAAATAAGATGGAAAGCTTGCAAGAAAAGCTGGAATTGAAAGTACAAGAAATGGAGAAAAATAAAGAGGTCTTGCTTAGAAATAACATCACAATATTGGAGTATAAGAAGTATTTGGAATTGGAGGTGATTAGGCCTCTATATAATGCTCACATTGCTCTTAGACAGATTCGTCTACCTAAGGTTGGAGGGATTAGGAATTCGACAATGAAGGAGGAACCCTTGATTAATACTTTTGTCATTGAGGAGATTAGGAAGTACATAACCCCAAAAGAGAATAGACTTGGGAAGATTAACATATATGGAACAGAGAGGATATACAACACAATAGGGCATGCATGTGTTTTATATAAGAAAGAATTGGAAGAGTATATGGATTATGACATTGGTTCTTATTGTAATGATGACTGGAATATAGCTCAGAAGCTTATGGTTAACGGTTGCGATCCTCTGCCCCGACGGCGGTGCTTGACACGGGCCTCGAAGGTTTACCAGAAGCCATATTCAATCAATGAGTCTCTGTGGAGATTGCCAGATGACAGAAATGTAAGGTGGAGCAATTACCAATGCAGGAATTTTGAGTGTTTATCAAGCAAGAACCCGAAGCGGGGTTATTCGAAGTGTACTGGGTGTTTTGAAATGGAAAAGGAAAAGCTAAAATGGGTGACTAATAGCTCACTTCCTGTAGATTTTCTGATAAATGATGTTTTGGCAATCAAGCCTGGGTTGATAAGGATAGGTCTGGATTTTGGTTTTGGTACAGGGAGCTTTGCTGCAAGGATGAGAGAACATAATGTTACAATTGTTTCAACTGCTTTAAACCTAGGGGCTCCTTTCAATGAGATTATTGCACTAAGAGGCTTAATCCCTCTGCATGTGACATTGAATCAAAGGCTCCCATTCTTTGATAACACAATGGATTTGATTCATACAACTGGGTTTATGGACGGCTGGATTGACCTGCTGTTGATGGATTTTATCCTGTTCGATTGGGATCGGATTTTACGGCCGGGAGGGTTGCTATGGATTGACAGGTTCTTTTGCAATAGAAAAGATCTGGATGACTACATGTACATGTTCCTGCAGTTCAGGTACAAGAAGCACAAGTGGGTTATTGCTCCTAAATCAAAGGATGAGGTCTATCTTTCTGCATTGTTAGAGAAACCTTCAAGAGCTATTTGATTACATTTTCTTGCTTCTTTTTTGTTTGTAATGTTGATGTGATGTTATCAATTTACATGTTGGTAAAGCCAGTCATGTTTGTGGTGCTTGATGTGCTGTGTAAGAGAAAGAAAATCACTTGAATGTGATATAAATTCTTTGTTGTCATACTTTTAGTGTTGTTTCTTTTGACTAGCAATTAGAATAATGACATGTCCACTTGAATCAGAAATTTGTGTAAATTCACTGTATTGATAGCTGTAATTTTATTGTATTATTTAAAGTTTTCTTTGAAAGAAAAATGAACTAGTAACCCATTATTTGTTTTGTTTTGTAAATAAATTAATTAAATTTTTTTTTAAAAAAAAAAAAAAAAAAAAAAAAAAAAAAAAAACCTTGAACAAGTAATCAGAAAAAGAAAAGGAAAAACAACAAAGCCATTGGATCAACAATCAACCTAATGCGTTTAAGACAAATATATATATATATATATATATATATATATATATATATATATATATATATATATATATATATCAACATCATGTTGCACAAAAAAACATTAATATCATAAAATATCAACAACCAACCTAAAGCATTTGGAGTTGTGATAGAGGGGGGACCCTTAAGCGGCCCCTCTCTTCCCCTTTACAATAGAAAATGCAAATTTATTCAAAAAAATATACTTTTACTATTTATTGTTTTGTCTTTTTCAATACAATTGCATTTTCTATTATTAAAGGGAGGAGGGGGGCCGGTTAAAGGTCCCCCTCTATCACAACTCGGGTGTCTAATAGCCATATGCTAGCAACTAAATGAGTTTTACTCTAGCTATAATCCGGTCAAAATAACACAATACAATGAGATTAGCTAAGAGGAGGAGAAAAAGAAAAAGAAGATGATTTATCAAATACCAAGTCTCCTCCAAGTTTTGATACTCTGTGATATGTATCTTTTTGGCTTTTGCATTCTTTGCTTGAAGAGAAAAGAAAAGGAAGAAAGTGGGGGACACCCAAAAAATTAAAAAAAAAATGGTTGCTAGCCTAAGAGCTTTTGGGTTTGCACAATTTTTGGGGGGACGGAATCAGGATCACCATATATATATATATTTGAAGTTTTTAGGAGGCTAGCTTGGGTTTGGGCTTAAAAGGGCCATGGTAATATTTTTGGGGGCTGGTGTAGATTTTTCATTTTTTAGGGCTTGGGTGGGGCCATGGCCCCAACCCATTGAACATAAGCTATACTGAAGGACCTATAATTTAGTAATTAACCTTACATAAATACCAACTTGGTGGAAGTTGAAATCAAGGCTTGTCTAAGATTATCTCATAAAGGCCCCCTGGAATTCCCTTGGAGCTTCCGTCTATGTTAGCTTTTACCCAATGGGCTAGAGGAAATGGCCATCTCATACATGTCTAGATTTTGGGTTTTAATTTGGGGATTGTTTGTACATCCTCTTTTTGTGGAATCCTATCGATCTAGTCCCCTTTACTTAGGGCTAATGATCGGTAAGGCTGCACCCCAACTAATGGTGTGTTGTATTGCTTCCACAGTTATTAAATTACACATTGTATTGATGTCACTATTCATTACTCTGTTTCACAATTTATTTCTTTTCCATAACATTTTGCACATAACCAAATAAGCATTTCATTTCATATATGCATAATAAAGCAGCATTTAAAATATTTTGTGCATAATTTGAGAAAACGTTTATAAAAACAATCTATGTCACACTTTCATGCATAATAACATTTTGAGAAATATATAATTTAACCCCGCAAACTACCATCCTTTCTCCGAATAGCCTCTCAAATTACTAAGGCTTGCACAGTTGCACTCTAACCCTCCAAACTATTAAAACCTTTGAAAAATGTCCATTTTGGCGGAATATCCCCATAATACACCTGCCATGTGTCATTTTTCAATTAAAAAATTCAAAAAAAATTAAAAAATTAAAAAAAAAACACTAAAAACTAAAAACTAAAATTTTATTTCTTAATTTTAATTTTATTTTTATTTAAAAAAAAAAAGAAAAAAAAGAAAAAAAAAAAAAAAAGATGAGTGTTTGGGTTGGCATTATTTCCCAACCATGACTCAATCTTCCCAACACCACTCTGATTATCATCCCACTACAAGAAATTTGATCATTAGCGGCCACATTATTAGCGGCCAACGCATAATGGCCGCTAATAGTGTATTATTTGCGGTAACTTTTAAAAGTGGCCGCTAATAATATGATCATTAGCGGCCAAACACAATTGGCCGCTAATAGTCGCCGTTATTTGTAAACTATTAGCGGCCACATAAAAAAGTGGCCGCTAATAATTGATTATTAGCGGCCACTTTTTTATGTGGCCGCTAATAATATTTAGCTTTTTTTTTATGTTTTCAAAATAATATGTGCTAACTTTTTTCGGTTTTTTTTTTTAATGTTTTCAAAATTTTATTTTTTTTAATGTTTTTATTTTAAATATATATTTATCATTCTTAATTTTTTTTTTGTTTTACTTTAATTTTTTTAATTTGTTTGTAAAAAATATTTTAAAAAAAAAAAATTGGTTTTTTTAAAATAATAAAAAGAAAAGTTAATCTTTGGTTTTTCTATCAACAAAAAAAAAAATCGTCCTTTTTCCTTTTTTATTAAAAAAAAAAAGGAGAGATTAATAAAAAACTAGTTTTTCTTTTTTCTTTTTTTTTTTATTTGTTCTTTTGTTTAAAAAAAAAAAAAAAATTGTTTTCCAGAACTATTAGCGGCCACTTTTTTGGCCGCTAATAATGGATTATTAGCGGCCACTTTTGAAAAGAAGTTTTGCAAGTTTCACATCTCATATTCACGCCACACTTATCTCAGTATTAAGGTAATCAAACTATATCCTTTGAAAAGAAGTTTGTCTTATGTGGACTATCATAGTCATTTATATTAGTCACTATAAAGTGTGTGGTAATATGCAATAAGGAAAAGCCTCCATCGTTATGTGGACAATCTCTTTATTGTTAATAAGGAAAAGCCTCCATCGTTATGTGGACAATCTCTTTATTGTTAATAAGGAAAAGCCCCCACATTGTGTAAGCTGCATCTATACTGTGTCAGCATTAGGCATTCTGATGTTGGATTTATTCATGCTCTTTTGGTACATATGTTATATGTACTGAAATTCTGCTATGCATATTCTAGTTATATTCATCTCTTTATCTATGCACCTGCACATGGGTAGTTACGCAAGTGTTAATTTAGAATAAAAAGTTAGTCTTGATGAAAAAAAAAGGACCAAATCATACAGAGGTAGAACAAGGGACCCTTAATATTCTCGTCTTTGGATTATATTCTTAGGTTCACTCAATTTGACATCAGTAATGTTAATTGCACGAACTTTCTAAAACTGTGGAATAGGATCAATGGCTATAAGCTTTCTAGACTTTCTAAACATGATGCACCTATGGTGGTAAGTTTACCTTATTTGATGTTCATTGGGGGATACCTCCAGTTTATAATCCCCAAAATATGTTGATACAAGTGCAGGTTTTATATTGCTATGTCATCTATAACACCATAAAGTGTCACAGTTATTGATTAGATATCAATGAAACTAGTGAGAAGAGTACTTTTTTAAGAAGTATATCTAGGAATTTCAATGACACCAGGAAACAAGCTATATATGTCATCATCTGTACTTGAAATTCAGCTTGTCTAAAGGTTTAAATGGCTAAAAGATGAATTTGAAAGGCGACTCCATAGAAACAAGCAACGAATGACAGTATAATTTTATTTTGTGGGTATTACTTTTCCATTTGTTATGTTCTCCTTTTACTATCTTGAAGTCAAATACTTCTTGATATGATTCAATTGAATGTCTGACCTTGATGTTAAACTTTATGATTTCCTCAAAATAAGGGCCAATGCAATTTAAGTAAAGGCCTACAAGTCTTGCTTGGATTTAAGCAATAACAATGCTTAGCATATGGTTATACAATGTCTGAGTTCCCTTTTGAGCAGGTGGATGACACCCTACACTGCTTTGATGGACTACAGCTGGAGCACCAGACAGTAGCTACAAAGACAAAAGTCAAAAACTCTTCATGATGCGTGTGACCGGCTGGTGTGTTTTTCTCCCATTTCCTATCTTAATGTCACTTCACAACAAATCTTTTGATAGTTTTGCTGCACTCTCTAGAGGTTCAACAAAAAACATGAGCAAAGACTGATTGAATTTGAAATACTAGAGGTAGTAACCTTTGTTTAAAATAGTTGACTTCTTGTCTCACTTTTCTATTCTTGTTGCAGGTCATAGAGAAGCAAAGACTGATTGAATTTGTAGAAGCACTTCATAGTAAGCTCAAGTACTTTGATGAATTGGAGAATGTAAGGTTTGAATGCAATCTTAACAAGAGTTTTATGTTTGTTTTGATATATTGTTTTTTTTATTAGTCAAAGAGACCCACAATAGAAAACATTACTAAAGTAATGGGACAAGATTTGGAACATTATTTTGATATATAGCAACTAGCAGCTTCCCATTTAAAGCCATTGTTGTTTGTTGAAACCTCTTCCAAAAGTCACACTAGCTTATCCAAACTTCTACAAACTTAAATGAAAATAACTCTCTAAATGTTGGATTCTTATCTCCAAATTAGGTTGGTCATTCATATATCTTCTGTGGCAAGATATGTAGTAGCTGTGTGCTTACAATATCAGTTATGAAAGCATCACCTTCATTAATTATCTATTTATTGATGCTGTAGTTTAATAAGCTAGTTTAATATGAAAAATATTACTGCCTGTAGGTTAACATTGCTGGCCTTCTTGAGAATAGATGATTACTACCTCAGAATAGCATCATCTTAATATATATATATACTTATCTATTTATTGATGTTGTAGTTTAATAAGCTAGTTTAATATGAAAAATATTTGCTCTCATTTAGAATTTCTACATTGCAATATGCATGTAAAGATTTAATTTATAAGTGAGGATGGGTGGATCTGAATATTTTTTTTTTTTTTTAATAGTAATAGTTAACACAAATGGGTATTATTAGCGGCCACAATACTAAACTATTAGCGGCCACATGTGTGGCCGCTAATAGTTAAAACAAATGGGTATTATTAGCGGCCACATACTAGACTATTAGCAGCCACAAATGTGGCCGCTAATAATACTCGACTGTTTTAACTATTAGCGGCCACATACGTGTCTCCGCTAATAGTCTAGTATTAGCGGCGACTTTAGACTCAATTGACAATTATTAGCGGCGGACAAAATTACTTTTAGCGGCGAACTTGGTGGCCGCTATAAAGCAATTATTAGCGGCGAACAAAAAAAGTGGCCGCTAATAGTCTTTAGCGTCGGACTATTAGCGGCCAAAATAACATCATTAGCGGCCAAATTTGTTGGCCGCTAATGAGCAAATTTTTTGTAGTATCCATTTCTTTGTCAAAAACCGATTGAGGTCTTCCACAATGATAATGGACTTACTCATTGTTTGTAACAAAACAAAATTCAGATTTGAATCATTCATAACCTTCGAAAGATCAATATCATAGACATCGAATGATAAGAAATTAGCCATGTCCGCGTTCGGAGAGGCTGGGATGAGTTCGCCGAACTGCAAGCGTGCACCGTGCCCAACGACGATGCTAGAAAGAAGTAGTACGTCCTCCGGTCGATCGCAATATTTTTTAAAAAAATAATAAAATAAAATAAAAATTAGTTTTTTTTTAGTTTTTAATTTTTATACTTAACTTTTTTTGAATTTTTTAATTTTTTTTAATTGAAAAATGACACGTGGCAAAGGTATTGTGGGGATATTTCGCCAAAAGTTTTTTTTCAAAGGTTTTAGTAGTTTGAAGGCCAGAATGCAAGCTTTGATAGTTTTGGGTCTATCCGGAGAAAAAGTGATAGTTTGGGGACTAAATTGTATTTTTCCTAATATTTTATACATTTTATAATGCTCAAAAGGTAACTTGGGATTTTCTTTCAAAAACTTTGTATAACATGTACACAAAATGCACCAGGTTAATATTTATTGAAATACTAGTACAAGAATTGCTTGCTTACCTTGGTCGCTTAAACTCCCCTTTCAGTTCTCATTGTTGAGTGTTGTCCTATTATTGCGGTCGATTATTTGAAATTTCTTTTGAACTCTTTACACAAAATCCTACAAAATTAATTGCAACACATAATTTTCTTAATTAAAAAGACTTTATCTAAAAACCCTATCTTATTGCCTAAACCCCAAAAAAACACAATGTTTCGTAAATAAATGATAGTTTAAGGGGAAAAATGTAATTAACTCTTCAATCTTTTCTTCTTTACTTTTCATTCTTCCATTTCCATTACATTTTCTTTACAAAATACATCCAAAATAACATAAAATGACAGAAGTTTATATCAAATTTATACTTTCCACACAAACTCAAAAAATAATAATAACAATAATAAAATAAAAAATTAGGATTTTTTCATTTGGAATCTTCTCCACGCGTCGTTATCATGAAAAGAAGCGCAAAAAAGTAGTAAAAGATCTAGAGATTGCATTTATTAATTGGGGCTTGTTACTTACACATCAGGAGCACAACAGGGCACAACAGCCCCTCACATAAGGGTGAGTCCCAGTGTGTAGGGTCCACCCCCCATGTGAGGGGTAGTTGTACCCCTGTTGTGTCCATGATGTGTACATAACATTTTCCTTATTAATTTTCATACAAGGATATGCATCCGCTGCACTTAATTAGTTTAGGCTATTCAATCATAATTGAACAATTTAACCGCAACCATATATATATCCCAGATTCCCAAATAACACGTTGATAATATCATCAACATCCTAATCCATACAAAAGTGGCGATGATGATTAAATTAGAGCATGCATGACAAACTTTCAAGTGGGAATTAAGTAGAAAAAGGGAATCTTAACAAAGAGAGGCCAGGAGACGCTAAATGGTTATATATTCTCTTCAAGTTATTACTAGTGCTACTTTCCAGGATGCTTTGAATGGATGTACTGCCCATACCCATTTGTTCAATATACTGTCCAAATGCACTACGGGAGCCCTAGCAAGCTAGCTAGTTTCAAACTTTAAGATATATGGTAGTATAATATAGCTTTAATTTAAACAAACCAATTATATTATATTTAACTTTTAAGCATGCATGTTCTCTGAAGCATGCGTGTGACAAGCACAAGCCAAACCTTATTTTGAATATTAAGATTTAATATACAATAGTATTTATGTCCATGGAAATTCGATCCCGGCCCCATCGGAATGAATGAATATTTGGCATATATATATATATATATATATATATATAACTTTTTCCTGATTTTAATGTTCAATTCATGCACTTTAAATATATGCACTATATATTGGAGCTAGCTAGCCCTAATGAAATGGCATTAACTTTTAGGCGACGGTTCGAGGAGTGTGGCTTTATACAACTTTACATTAATTTATGTAGATATGTTCTATAAAGCATGTGGCAAGCACAAGCCAATCTTAGTTTCATAATTAAGCAAGAACGAAGATTAATATGTTGAATATACAATATTATATGATCGCCCACAGAATGAAAATTTGCATAGCTTTCGTTACCTGTCCAGATAGCAAGCTCACATGTATTAACTTGACTAGCTATGACGAATGATTACTGCAGGGAAGTAGTTAATTAGTGAAAGTAAATGCCAATCATAGCATGATCAGAATGATCCTGACCTATGCCAGAAGTTTTTTCTATTGGGATTACTCGAATATATATATTGTTTATATATACATGCATGCATGATGCATGACGCACCAAGCTACTTAAGCCACTCTGCATGCTCTTCTTTTATGGTGACTTTCATTAATTATTGTATTATATTGCACATTTGCACGTGTGCACATCCAATCCAACGGTGTGAGAATTGAGATGATAATGATGGATCAACTATATATTAACTATAGTGGTAATTAGATTTAGAGTAATATAACTAGATTTGATGTGCATGTCTTCTGAAAGTACAAAGACCATCTCAAGTACTTAAAAGGATGTAGTACATATATGTACTCCATTTTTAAGAGGGAAGTGTTATGCATACTTACCAATTTTTTAAGTAATGTATCATCATTTTATGAGAGGGTGATACATTTTTCAAAATAATAGGCCATAAGTAATATTAACACATTATTTGAAAACTAAAAACTATTAGGGAGAAAATTTGATAGGTATAACATTTTCCTAGCCTTCTTAGGATTTAGTTTGAAAGATATGGGGAATGCTTGATTTTTAAAATGGCTTTTTTTTAATAATTAAAAAAATTACTGATATGAAAAGTCACTTAAAACACGTCACATCAACCAATATAAAATGGTTATAATAAATGAGTATGAAAAGTAATAATTAACAAGCTTAAATGACAAAATATATATATATATATATATATAAAGTTGTCTTGTGCAAACTCCAACTACATACTTCGTATGCACCAGCATTAATATTGACATGCAAGCTGAATACAACATGAATGAGAGAATAACTTCTATAGGGAGACCTAGCATAAATCGGGTAATTTGTACCCTCTAACAGCAATAGGCCATATCAGCTTGGAATACAAAAACAATTTAAGACGAAAACACCAGATTACACATACCATAAACCAAAAGAATAATAAATCTGAAACTGGCCATCTCCCTCTCAAGAGAACATGCACCACCCGGCCACCGTCTTCATTCTGACATTCTTATGTTACAAAGTTAGATAAGGAGCTGGCTAGAGAACTATTTGAGATGATGTGGATATGTGGGATTAAGCCCAATTTGAGTTATGACATTCTTATGTTACAGAGTTAGATGAGGAGCGAAAGAATCACTACAAAAAAAAAAATGGCATTTATGGACGGTTTTTTTTTAGACTGTTTTAGAAAACGTCTAGAAAACAAAATTTGCAAACGGTTTTTTCGAAACTGTCTGTAAAAAATTTATTATGAACGGTTTGATTAAACCGTCCATAAAATTCCAGACGATTTTATAAAAACCGTTTATAAATTTATAGACGGTTTTTTTCTAATTTTTTCCACGCCAGGTCATCAATCCACGTGATGCCCCCTTATTTCACCACATCCCTCCAATTTTTTTCCCAATCAAAATGATCACAACTGTCCGATTAAAACCTTCACGCACACTAGCTGTATTAATTACATCGATCTCTTAATACCATCTCTTAAAACTCTCTCTCTCTCTCTCTCTCTCTCTCTAGCTCTCTCTCTCATTCTTCTTCTTCCTCCCAATCCCAAAACTCACCCCACCAGACGATCGACCACTCACCCCCATCGGCCCGGCCGCACGACTCATCGCCACCACCCGAGAGATCGGGCAACTTAGAGAAGTAGAGATCGAGATCAAGAGAGGGAGAAGATCCGGCGACGGAGGAGGCCTCCTTTTTGGTGATTTCATGTCCTTTTTTATGGTGATTTTTGCTCCTTTTTTGTCCTTTTTGTTGGTCGACAGTGTTGGTGATTTTTGGTCCTTTTTGTCAGTGATGGAGATGAAGGGTTGAGGTCTCGCTAGGGAGTCAGATTTTAATTTTGGGTTGGATTTCATGGGGGGAGGAAGGGGAAGATTTCACCGGCCCTTGAAGAAGTTTCTGGCGAGGGAGAAGAAGAAAAAAAAAAAAAAAGTTTCCGGTGAGGGCCAGAAACAGAGCATCGCCGGCGATTGGAAAAAAAAAAAAAAAAAAAAAAATTTAAGTGTGGACGGTTTTGCCCAAACCGTCCAAAACTGTTTCTAGACGATTTGGGCCAAACCATTTGGAATTCCGGACGGTTTTGTTCAAACCGTCCAGAAATTCATTTAGCGACTTTATATGCTAGACGGTTTTAAACCGTCCAGAAAAAACCGTGTGAAATTGATTCCAGACGATTTTTCTGCATTTCTAGACGGTTTAAAACCGTCCAAAATTTGGTTTTTTTTTTTTTTTTTTGTAGTGAATTGTCAATGCTTTGAATTTATTTAGTGATTTGTCTCACAGAAGAAGAATGATTTTTTATAGGAGACATCAACGGTCGATCGGCAGTGGAGTTGCGTGGGGTGGAGGTATGGAAGCAGTGGCGTTCTATATACCGATCAGATCTCTTGTTCTTTTGGTTGATATATGTGTGTGATCCAGTGTGGTCATCTTAAATTGTTTTGGTGTTTCAAACTAATGTGGCCTACTGCTATTCAAGGGAACAAATTAAAAGACCTGGTTTACACCAAGTTCCTATAGAAATTATTCTCCACAAAGAAAGCTAAGGTTCATATATATATGTTATGCCCAATTGGACAATTAATTTATTAATTAATATTGTGTAATCAATTTCAGTCAAAGCTTATTAACTATAGCTTTCATATTAGTGCCTTAATTTATGGCACGTTGATGATTGATTATAAGTCATTAACATATGCATGCGGATCATATCAGCGTGGCGCCGACACACAGACGCTCGTGTCGAACTCCTCCCTTGACTGCCTTCATTACCATTTGTCTATACATCCATTTTTAACATGCCCCGTGGTTTAGAAAATTATATATAATCATACTTTAATTTACTTGCAAATTAAAAGGCAGAAATTAATTAATCTTTCATTTTTTTTAATCAAAATTCAACTTTTAAAGTGGCTACTACATATATACGACAAGACCATAGTGCAATTAAATTAATTAATTAACCTTTTTAAAGCATCAACTAATTAATGGAACTGCAATCATAATTAAACTTGCATGATATGGTACTGAGCCTGTAAAAATAAGTTCCTCTAAATAATTTATATATATAAATTAGCCATATATCTTAATCTTATGATTATATATTGATTCCCCAAGTACGTACGTGCCACTAAGTATCTAGCTAGAACTGACCAAAACCTAACAAAAATTTAAATTCATAAAGGAAATTATTTGCCGCTAAATTGAAAACAAAAACATAATAAAATAAATTGTCAACCAACGCACACTAAGGCCAAAAAGGTTTATGATCAGTTTTTTTTAGGTTATGCTTGGTTGGATCGATCCCCATAACAAAACATGATATATATGTATGTGCACAAATGTCGTCCACTTATTTAAGTAGGTGTTAAACTACAAGGCCAATTAGAGCTACGTACATGATCTATTTTATATTAATAGTAGATTCGAGTTAAAGATTATATAAATATAGGTCTAAGTGGGGGTGGTGGGAGAGTGGACCATTTGTACTATATAATGTATACGGATTTCTATGGTTTAAATTTAATTATGTTAATTAAGGATCGACCATATCTCTTTCCTATGATACGGCTGCTTAATTCAAAATCAGATGATTAATTAGAACATGATCCACTAAGAAGATGAAATTGCTCGATCAAGAAGTTAGGCCGGCCGCATTGAGCTCGCTTTAGTGACACCATTAATTTCAGAGTAATGCTATTTAGTAGATTGCGTGCTATCGTACGACTATCATACAATTAGGATGATGTAGCAATAAAAATCAGCTTTTGATTTTATTTTATGTTTTACAAGTATATATTAATTATCAAAATTGTATAATAGCTGCGTAACAATCCACTAAATAGTATCACTCTTGATTTCAACATGTTTGTATTGATAACAAAATTTATGAAGTTTTAGGTCCATAATTTCAACCTGTTTGACATTCCCAATTTTTAATATGGGGGAGAGTGATCAGCACAACTTTATTTTACTTTTACGTGGTAAATATTTGAACCATAGACCTCCCAATGGCTGGGGCCATGCCATCTAGGCGCACTTACATCATTATACTATGATGATACTTGAACAAGTAATTAATATCTAAATATATTAGGACCTTTTAGATTTTTTAAGATACTTAATCCTATTGTTGAATTCATAAAATTTTAGCTATTTTTATACTTAAATAATTCAAATTTTGTCATCGATCCCAGCATTCACCATCTCTAAATTAAGATCTTTACTTTTGCTTAATTCATTGCATCTCTTTAAGTTATATGTTGTAATTGTGACAAAATATATATTATTTAACTAGAAATATTAATAATTATGACTTGAAGAACTTCAAATGTAGATCAGTTTACTCTAGAAAAATATCTAAAGGAGTACGCTAAACGTACCCAATATTAAAAAGAGTAAGGATACGTTTGGTACTTGGAATGGTTATATATTCCATAAAAAAAATGAATAGTTTTTATATATCGATCATAATGGAAGAATATAAAATAAAATATCCATCTCATGGAATGACTATTTCTTAAATTAGGTAATAGATATTCTTCGATCTCTATTTTGAGAGGAATAATCGAAATAACTATTCTAAGTGTTAAAGTATATGATAAGGATTACCAATGCTATTCTATTGTACTTTCTTTCATTCCTAATAAAAGCAATTCTTTTTTCCTAATAAAATAGTCATTCCACGTACCAAACGTATCCAAGTCTATTTAGTAGATTGTTATATATACGACTATTATACAAGTTGATGATGATGTGGCAGTGGAAATCAACCTTTGGATCAACACTGGTTAAAAAAAAAAACAAATGATTTTCATTACCACACTATCACAGTTATTTATATAATAGTCGTAAAGTAGTCAACTAATTAAATAGCATTACTCTATTA
Source organism: Alnus glutinosa (assembly GCF_958979055.1). NCBI lineage: Eukaryota > Viridiplantae > Streptophyta > Magnoliopsida > Fagales > Betulaceae > Alnus > Alnus glutinosa. The sequence goes on along the minus strand of NC_084897.1, from coordinate 21,342,056 downwards.
AAAATGGTTAAACATAACATATTGCATATGCATAAACATCATATATGCTGACATCTATATAAAGCGAGCTGCTGATCAAAGCTAGAGAGCAACGTGTCTGTGTTAATTAATCGAGAAGATCGATCAAGTTTGATTATCTTCGATCATCCAAATCTAGAAATGGATGATGATCAGCAAGAGAGTATGCTGCCAATTGCAAACGTGGGTCGGATCATGAAGCAAGTCCTTCCCCAAACAGCGAAGATTTCCAAGGAAGGCAAGCAGACAATGCAAGAATGTGCAACCGAGTTCATAAGTTTTGTGACAGCTGAGGCATCTGACAAGTGTCACAAGGAGAATCGCAAGACTGTCAACGGGGATGATATCTGTTGGGCTCTGAGTACTCTAGGGTTCGATAACTATTCTGAGGCTATTGTACGCTACTTATATAAATATAGGGAGGCTGAAAGGCAGAAAGCTAACCAAAACAAAGGCAACTCTACTCAAGACAATCATGAAGAATCAAACTATAGAGTTTTTGAGAAGGGTGCCAACTCTCAAGCAGAACCATCTTGAACTATATATATATATATACATATATCGTCATGATGATTATGATGATATATCGATGAATAAGATCAGTACTGGCCGGAGGCATGTGGATGTAATCAACTGAGAAAGATTTGTATCTTTCTGAGGTAAATTTGCATCTTTCTGCAACACTTAACGTTTCATTTTCTTTATTTCTCGCACTTTCTCTTTTTTCTTTTTTCTTTTTTTTCTCTTTTGGTGAAGGAAGACAGGAACTTCTGTAGAAGACAATATATGTCGTTTTTCTTGCACTTTGCAGTTTATATATGACAGATCTTAATTGGTGTTATGATAGTAATCATAACTTGTAGAAGATGGATCGATCACCAATATTTGTAGTTTGGCTTACTAATAGCAAGCTTAATTATAAAGAGGAATTGTCAGCATCTCTATCATAAGATTGAGCACTAGTACTTCTCTCACTTTTTATCAAGACTGAGGAACATTTAAGGAAGAACATTGGCAAATGAGATATGGTTAATTAATCGTATGTATATATACATTTGGGATCAATTAAAGGCGGAGCAAAAACTGTAATCTGTTTGATTTATCACATTCCTTTTTCTTTAATTTCTTTCTGTTTTTGATTTGGGATCAAGGCAGTACAAAACCTATATATATATATATATATATATATCCTTCTCAACTGTAAGATGTATATCATTTCTTTTCCTTTTCCTTTGTTTCTTTCTTTAGGTTCTTTTAGTATAATTTCTCAAGTAATTAATTATACTCTCACTTCTAGTTTCCGCAACTCTTGAGCATTTCCTCCAGAATGATAATTAAGACCTTGTTCATGCCAGTGTTTATTAGAGTTCCAGGTCGATCATGTATAAAATGCATGCATGGACTAGCTTCTCCATCACCAAAAGAGAAGGCAGAAGAGAATGAGAAGTGAAGATTTCAGTTCAAAGACCTAATTATAACATTAATAGTCCTGATCATCTCCTGATCTCATGGCTAACTAATTATTCCAGTACTGGATTTGTCTGAATAAACTTCCCTATAGCTAGGAGATCGATTTACTGCAATATTATCAAGGAGGTTAATATAATAATCAAATACTATAAACTAATTAAGTGTATTAGTCAAAGTAGGGTAGACATTGCACATTACAACTAGGTTTAGGATTTGGGTAACCCTAGAAGCAGGGACCACAATATTCGTTCAAGTGGCTTTACACATAACATGATGTATCGTGAACATCAATACAATCTCTGGCATGCTTTAATTTATAGTTCACCCTATGCAAATATATGGATTAGGGTAATTTCCCCATAAAAGTTTATTGTAATGTGCTCAGATCGAGTTAGGGTTTCAACATGCAGCCTAGGATTTCTCTAAGCTCTTGGGACCACTTCTCAACTATCATCTGTATATATATTCTTGCCCTGCATGATCTCTCTTTTTCTCTTCTTTCCAAAAGATTAACTGATCAAAGGCGCGTTTAATACAAAAGGTATGCTGGAAGAGCCTCCCACACTTATAATTATGTACGTTTAATTACCTACATAAAAGAAGAGAAATTGTCTCAAAATGTGTGTGAGTAAGAGAGACACGTGATCATATATTATTTAGTATTTGTATTAGAATCCAAGAAGGAGTTTGATTCCGATTTTTCTTAGTAGAGTTGGGGTGCATTTTGGATTGCGATTTTATAGACAAAAAGTGCGATTTTAAACCAAATCGCAAAAATGAATCATTTGGGAATTGAGTTTTTAAAAAATTGCGATTTGAAAACGTAGAAAACTGTTCTTTCAAATTGCAAACAATTGTGTGTTTTTTTGAAAACACATAATTTTAAAGATTAACCTAGGATTTTAAAGGTCAAATTGCGATTTTGCCAAACGTTTAACTGAGTTTTTAAAAAATATTTTTTCAAATCGCACATTTTTTGACGTAGTGGAAAACTAAGGTAACTAATCAAAGAGCAACGTCTTTGATTCTGCAAGGAGAAGCATCTCTGTCTTCTACCCAAAAAGATAAAACAAGCACGCAGACTAAAAGAAAGATAAAACTTCATAGAATATTTGAGAGAGAAATCTCTGATTTTATAACAATTCAATTGAGTATTTTACATAGCAAGTAAGCCAATTTATATAAGAAAAATACTTGTAGAGAAAGTAATCTTAATCCTAATAGTAAGAGTAAACCTATTCCTAAAAAGGAAAATATTACAAAATAAAAGTAAACCTTATTCTAGTAGTAAAAGTAAATCTAATCCTAAGAAGGAAAATAAATAAATAAAGTAAATCTAGTCCTAATAAGTAAAGGAAATAAAGTCTTAATTCTAATAAGGAAATAAAATAAAATAAACTCTTGGCTTAACGATCAAGTCTTTCCTTTTGTACTTCTATTGTCTGCGAACAGGTAAACTTCTAATTAAGCGGTGCTGCTCCAATATTATTTTTTACGTTTTTTCTATTTTTCGTTTTCACCGAAAATATTAGTAAATTCCGTCGTACATCAGACACCCCCATTTGAAAAAATGTTGTCCTCAAATTTTCTTTGCGATATGTCATGCAAGGCTCTTCCGATGACAGATACTTGGAGAAATCTACATAGATAGCGTGTGGCTCTTCTGGAGAAAGATACTTGGATAAATCTATGTAGATAGCGCTAAGATACGACTTTTCCTTTTCGTCTCCTTCCATAAAAATTTCTCCAAATATTTTTCCTTTGATGTCATCTTCAAATTTATGGTTCTCTTCAAAGGAATCACCATTGTTGTTTATTTCTGTGGTAATCGTGATGAGCTACACTTGTGGTGGATATTCTTCCACTTGTACAATAGTTGAAACCAATGGTTGTGGTTGCACATATTGTTTCTCTAACAACAACTCCACTTTTTCACTGTAAGTAACATTCTCTTCATATATGAGTTTCATATTTGGAGATTCATAAATATGGTTAGAAACAGGTTGAACACAACTTACATTATCGTCACTAAGATCTTCATAGACCGGTGCTCGGTTTGTGAGTGCAAGTCGTTGGTGGCAAGTAGGCTTCACTCGGATCCCATCATCATTATGGACAAGATTTTCCCTACGATTACAAATAGAACCCATGTACATGCGCTTCATCATCTCTCGCATCTGTCGCATCTCTTGTCGTATCACCTGCCGAAATTCTTGGAATTCGGCTCTCGAAACAACCTCCCTGTCACGAACAGCGTCGTTATAGAAGTTGTTACTATAGTATAAGTTGTCCATCGAATCCGGATAACACCGGCTCGGATACCCTATGAATTTGGCTCTCAAAAGAGTCCCTCCCATACAAGCGGCGTTGTTGGAGAAGTTAGTAACCTTTGCGCTGATTGGCTATGATCAGAATAAAACCTGCTTTGATACCAATTGACGTAGCGGAAGACTAAGGTAACTAATCAAGAGCAGTATCTTTAATACTGCAAGGAGAAGCGTCTTCGTCTTTTACCCAAAAAGATAAAACAAGCTCGCAGGCTAAAAGAAAGATAAAACTCCACAGAGTATTTGAGAGAAAATTCTCTGATTTTATAACAATTCAATTGAGTCTTTTACATAGCAAGCAAGCCTATTTATAGAAGATAAATACTTTTAGAGAAAGTAATCATAATCCTAATAGTAAAAGTAAACCTATTCCTAAAACTGAAAATATTACAAAATAAAAGTAAACGTTATTCTAGTAGTAAAAGTAAATCTAATTCTAATAAGGAAAAGAAATAAATAAAGTAAATCTAGTCCTAATAAGTAAATGAAATAAAGTCTTAATTCTAATAAGGAAATAAAATAAAATAAACTCTTGGCTTGATGATCAAGTCTTTCCTTTTGTACTTCCGTTGTCTGCGAACAGGTAAACTCCTAATTAAGCAGTGCTGCTCCAATATTATTTTTGACGTTTTTTCTATTTTCGTTTTCACCGAAAATATTAGTAAACTCCATCATACATCATTTTTTTTTTAAATCGCACTTTTTGAAATCGCAAACCCAAACAGATCCTTAGAGTACGTTCTAATCTAGAGTTAATAGAGTCAGTCTTATTCTTAGTCGGTCAGTTAAAGAGTTTAAGAGTCATATTTTAATTGCTAGTTAGTATTGCTCATCTATTTAAAGATGGATTATTAATGAAGAATGATCGATGCATGATGATTATTATTTGGTATAATACAGTTTACTGTGCAATGAAGATTACAGCTCTCTCGAAGTAGCCATTAAAAGTTACGGCTCCCTCCTCCAAAGAGTATATCTATTATTTTTCTGTGTTTTGTGCTTGTTGATCATTCGAATCAGGGAGAGGAAGAGGGAGAGGGAGCATGATGTGCATGTTAGTAGACTATATATTTTATATAGTTGATTAATTGATTCAAAAGCAGAAAAAACCTAACAACCGACTAAGACATTGCAGTACTACGTGGTGATTTTCTGCATAGAATAATTTTGGAAACCTCAAACAAAGTCAGCATTGTTAATTTGATGATGCATGTCCATTAACAAGGACGACAATATTGTTGAAAAGTTCAAAATTTAGGACTAATTATACCAATGCAGTAGTACGTACTATGTGATGGGTTTTCTTGATAGAATTAATTTCGAAAACATCAAACAACCTGGGACTACGTACAACAATATATATATATACATACTACTGCTAATATATATGACGGTTTCCGTGACTGAATACTGCTTCCATGAACTCCGACCATGGATTTGCGGTATCGAGCTCAATAACATTCTCACACTTGACACTACGTACGTACATTTCTTGTCTGTCACTGCAAACTGGCCGGCTCTTCGGCAACAGTGAAGGACACTCACAATCTATATGGGGAGCTCGATCATTAATTGTAAACGAAAATATAAGATTGAAAACCAGTTCAGTTAAATTTCCACTACAAAAATTAAAAAAAAAAAAAAAAAAAAAAAGATTAAAAAAATTAATAAATAAAAAAATGTCTGCATGTTTTATAAACGCTTCCGTTATTCCTGGCGCATGTAAGTGTCGAAAGTTTAAAAAATTTGGAAAAGAAAAAAATGGTTATTCTGGAATTGCAGCATAATCAATTTTATTTTTTTTGTTTTATCCATTAATAAACATATTATTTTAAGTTAAATCATTCAAATAACTAATGTGCAGGGGGCATCAAACAATTAACTCAATCGATCATTCAAAAAATGGTTCTTGATTTCAAGTGAACTCACGTAAACCCACTTAATTTCAAATAGCTTAAACTTAAACCGGCGTCATTACTTTAAATTACAAGCAGTTCAAAACTTCCAAGGAAACAGACATAACAAGCTATGTCAAAACTTCATATCTAGCTTCTCAAATATAACATATCTTCTCAAATTATCACCACATTGTCGATGTCACCCATTTCCAAGCTATCAAAAATAGTCAAAATCCCCCAATAACAAAATTACCATTCATAATTTTTATTTTTATTTTTAAGAATAAAAATAAAATAAAAATAAAAAATAAAAAACAGACAAACTAAAAAATAGGAGGTTTCCAAGGGTGGTTTGGCCAACCCCTCAAAATTTTTATTTTTTTATTTTTCAAAAATGAAGGGGTGGCCGAACCACCCCCAAATATGGGGTGGTTCGGCCACCCCTTTCTACCACATCTAGGGGTGGTTCATGCATCTCCTTCAGCCACATCTATGAGTAGTCAAATCACTTCCTAGTCATTTGGAAGTTGTTCGGCCATCCATTTATTAAAATATATATAGGAGGGGTAGATGAACCACCTCCTGGCCATTTGGAGGTGATTCGTCAACCAACTCTTGAAACCTCTTTTTTATTTAAATATTTTTTTGTTTTTTTTTTTTTTTTTTTTTATATCAAATTTATAAGGGTATTTTTATCTTACTGAATTTTTTTTAAAGTCATTCTTGTCTTTTTATTGGCCTTGGGGACATTATTGACAATTTTTTATAGTATGGGAATATATTGACTCAATTAATAGTTTTGGGAGGGGAGAGAGACATTGACAATGGAATGCATAGTAATTTAAGGAGAACATATATGTGTACTGTTTTTCAATATAATAAGATGAAAGTCTTTCCCAAAAACTCAAAGAACAAGGGAACTCGGTAAAGATTCTTTGTCCTTGAAGCTTTGCTCCTACTCTTTACAAAAGATCGGGCCACCAAGTATCCTAACACCTCCTTTTCCTATAATCAGCGGCGTTTGTAAATATTTGCTAATGCTATTTGGATGTTTTATAAAGAGATGTTTCTACTTCTGCTTGGACCACAATCTTCCCATGAGCAAAACAATTTGGCATGGATCATGGCCCCATGTTCCACCCATATATATTCAACATCCATATATCTAGTAATTAGGTAAGTAAAATAAGCCAAAAATCAAGTAATTTGATAGATAAAAGCTTCAACAAATCCCCAACCATCATCAAGATCAGGTCCCACCCAATAACCAGCTATTACCATATAATTGGCACAAGAACCTACATTCCAAGGGCAAGAATCAATTTCAGAACGACCTCTCGTGGGTGTCAAAAAGTGATGTCGATAGATCCGGTTCATTGAAAATATGCCTTTATTAGCAATATTGCAGATGGCAAGAAACGTTGGTGCTGCAAAAGTAATTCACACTATCAGCTTAAAAAGACGAGCACAAACGAGGTTGTTCAAATGTTCTATGTAACATGAAATCCTCTACAATCAATCCATTTTGCTATTTTTGGAACTTGATATCGGTCCTCCTACCAATAACACAATACCCTTCTGATCTGTTATTCATTGTGATTGCAAGTTTCTTTTTTTTTTTGCTTCACAGAAACTCATTCAATGAAGATAAGCACTTGCTTTTGAATTAATTAGAAGGAACTTCCCTGAGTTTCTAGCCCTGATGTGGGGGCTTGAACTGAAAACGTCCCAAAAATTTAGACAGTTTAATCTGACCTAAGCTGGATCTTATTATGCTTAATAGATCGATGCACATATCAAAATTATCTTCACAAGATATTCACCTTCTTCCATTTTATTAAGTGTAACAAATTTTCCATGTTCATGTCTTAGTAATGGACGCTTCTATCAAGGCACTAAAAAAATAAAAAAGATAGATGCAGATTATAGGAAAACAAATTACACTTTCAACTCTAAACCAACGAATTGATCCTAACCAGGGTTTAGGTTGGGTACATCCAACGAGAGATAAGCCTGGTTCTGGCTTTAAGCAGCCAATTTGAATTAATTCAAACAAGAAGATGATTACAGTTAAAATCCAAGTTATACAGCAACCTAATACTTTTAAGTAAAGTACGGTTCACTCACAGTATCAACTTTGGTAAATTACTATTGTAAATTCTGAGAGTTAAACTTACTTCCACGGTGACAGAATCAGCAAGTAAAAGCATGAAGATAAAACCTTTATGCCTCCACCAAAATGCCTGGGTTCAAGCTTTTTATGATTTGAAGTGGTAAACCATGAGCTAATTCACTCATAGGGTAGCTGAATTTTAAAGTAAAAACTAATGATAATCCTCTTTTTCTTTCAAATGTATACAGTTTCCAAGAACAAAGGTGAGTGCTGGACTACAGTTCAGCCAGGATAAAAATCAAAAGCAAGTCGCGATCATGTGCGCGTTAAATAATGCAAACAGGTTGCATAAACAATACATGAGCAAGGGGATAGAGAAAGAAAACCTGTTCTGGCATTTGCTTGGCTTAAGAGTCTATTTAGAGATAATTTTCTCAGATGTACCTCCTGGATACAAATCCCAACAATCAGCATAAAATACCAGACACACATTGTGCCATTAATAAAACATCAAGCAAAGCATATGTGTAAGCAACAATATTAAGCAGAACTTTTTGAAAATTGAGAACTGTTAGGACATGGTTCTACACTTTAATTGATAAAACTTGAACGACAGCGTAAAGGGAAACCCCATACTTAGGATAAATCAAACTGGTGATACAAAACACCAAATTTTGATAATTGACTAATAATCAATCTAGCGATACAGGAAACCAACTTTTGGTGACTGAGCAATCTTTATAAGCCATTATGTCAGCCGCCATCAACAAAAGGTTAAAGAATTAAATAAGGAAAAAACAATAGATTTAAGCCATTACAAAAGGCAATGAGTCATGAATTAGATGCAATCCCTGGTTAGTTACCCAGCACCAGTGGCTGCCAAGAAGGTGATCCAAGTGTTTGATAGAAAAAGAATCATTTACACAATCAGTTACGCATAGTAGCAAACAGCACTCAAACATACAAAGACCAATAACAACTAACTGTTGCACACAAGATCTGATTGACAAAGCATAAATATTTCTAGATAGTTCCCCTACCATTAATTAGTAATAACACAAAACTCAGGTTTTTCTGTGATCCAGTAAAGGTCCAAAAGTTTGTAATCCACCACCAGCTTTAAAAAACAAAATGTCCCATGAAACAGTCTGGGTCAGGGGGACTATGAAGCTTAATTCTTTTGATTTATCATGCTCATGGTTCAATTATCAGCCTCGTTGTATTTGCTGTTAAGGGTAAGCAATGACAAATATACTTGTCCAAGACTAAGTGCCCTTCATATTTAAGATTTAATTAAATGGCTTTTTTCTCATTTCCCATGTCTCCATCTTCTATATTTTCTCAGAGAGTATGCTTCTAAAAAGGGATATATATATATATATATATATATATATATATATATATATATATTAAAAAAAAAAAAAAAAAAAAGGAAGCCAACTAAGTAAATTACAGTAGCTGTAATTAGGTCGCTTGGGTGGAGTTCCACTCTATCTTTTTTTTTGGGGGGTGTATGTGGATCTTTTCGTGTCCTTGTCTCCTAGACATTGAATAGTTTTCTGACATTTTTCTCAGCAACCAAACAGGGGTTTGGAGAGGAACATTTTAATAAAAACTTAAGGGTTTGAATGAGAGGCTTGCTACTAAAAGGGAAATACCTGGAGTAGGATTGGTGTAGTACGGAGAGGCGTGGAAAAGCTTATGGAGAGCAAGCACGCCATTTAAGCTCTTCGCTTCTTCAAGTTCTTCGTTGGTGCTTCCTGGGTTTAAGAAGAAGATTGTAACGGCGTCGTTCTAATCCGTTCTGTACTTCTCCAATGTGCTCCGTGCCAAAACTTTTATTGCCTTTTTTCTTTCTTTTGTTTTCCCCTGCCGGGCTGACAAAAAATTTTAAAGAAAAAAAAAAAAAAAAAACCCCTTTTCTGTTACTTTTTTACTATAACGTCTCTTTTCCTCTTCTTTTTTCTTTTTTTTTTTTTTTGAAAAATACTATAGCGTCTCTTATATACATTTTAACAAGCGGTACTTTTATCCTTTTATCTATCGATCACAATCTTGATAGGTTTTAATGTAGGTTACTAATAAATAACACCATCTTTATTGGACTAATTTACGATTCAGACAAATAATTGTGAGAGACCACTTATGAAATTTACCTGACCCAAAAAAAAAAAAAAAAAATTAGTTGTCCAATCACCGATGCAAGTGAAACATTCGGTGTCTGCAAAAAATCTTATGTATTAAACAAGAGAGAATATATGTATTTATTTTTTTTTTAAAGTTACGGTGCTCAACAAATTAGCAGCTAATTCCTTGGCCAAAATAACTAGCCTGATGAGGCTCTTCTTTTGCTAATTTTTGCTATAAGCCTAGCTAAAATAATTTTATTTTTTTTTTACTATTTTGACTAACCAACGTGAATGCCCTTATATCCTCCCAATTTCCCTCTCTCTCCCCTCTCAAACGAAGATTTTACCTCTTAAGATAGAGAGAGGAGAACGAGAGAAATATTGGGAGTAGTATGGATCTTATGCCAGCCACTCTTAGTGACTTTCAAAAAGGCCATTTTTTTTTGCAATTTTTTATGATTATCTAATGGGCGAAATTAACATTTTGATGGGATTGACATACGGCCACCATGAAACTGACATTGCTTTCGCAGTTTTAGGAAATTTAAGGTTGTATCATAAACTGATTCCATAATGTTAACAGATTCAAATTCTTTCTCTTTTTTTTCTTTCTTTTTTTTATTCAAATGAGAGAAGGGTTACAAGGGAGTTAACAGCTTCTACTTATACATGCTAGAATTATTTTCAAAATTCAATATTACTTACACACGGCTTTGTGAAATTAGCAAAGAAAGTTTATTATGATAAGAGTAATATTATATATCACAACGCTATTCCACTATTCTGATATGGCATATGCCAATTCACCATTTAATTTTTTTTTTTTGTTAACGATAACTGATTTAAGGGTAGATTGACAATATTATGTCAGCATAGCCTTACTCTTATGATATTATGCTCTATTACGAGCTAAGTTCTAACAAATGAAGTGATCATTGAAATATGTACGCATATATTATGTATAATGATGGACAAAGATTTCCTCTAAACCATAACTTCTTCCAATCCAGTATATAAAAATGCCATGTGTTTCTTTACATGTGAGATACACATACTTTTTTTTAATTTGAAGGACAAAGTTGAAAGAATTTTATTAAAAACGCATTTGCTCTTCCAACTTTGCCATTGCAATTAAAAAAAGCATATACTTCTCACGTGTAAAATGACGCATAATATTTTTATGGACCATGTTTGGAGGAGGTTCCTCCAACCTAGTTTGGAGGAAAACTGTCCTATAATGATATAATAATTATAGATCTCCCCAAGTGCTCGGTCATGGTATAATGGAGATCAAACTGTGGCAACGGTACAGTGCTCGGTCATGGTATAATAGTATATATAAAGGTTTACCCATGATATATTTTGATGCTAAACAAAATTTAATTAATTGGTTTCAGAACAAAACAATGGCCATAAATGAGAAAAATAGAATACTGATTACAGAATAGGTAAGAAATTTCACTTCAAAATGCACCTATTCTTGCTCGAGGACTCTGAAATGAGCCAGCTTCATGGTGAGATACCAAGATACATTACCTGAAACCAGAGAAAGTAAAGTCACTATAACTACGAATTAAAAAGGTTTCACACTGACAGACTCGAAATAAAATCAAATTAAAAGATTAATCAAACAGTGCAGAACATACGATTGCATGTTTTGTGTTTCATTTGAACTCTTCTTTGACTTGTGTTTTGATTTCTTCTCCCGTTTCTTACCCCTGCCAAGCAGTGAAATTTGGGTTATTGGTACAAAAAGAACAAACCAGGAGCATTGGACAAATATTTGTTATTTCTTTATGAAGAGTATTAGAAAGTACTCGTCATGCGAGCTAAGACCCCAACAAGATTTCAGCTTCCGGTTGATGTGCTTCAAATCTTTTTCTGAAGGGAACTTATACCTCCTTACCTGCCACAAGACAAGAAGAATGGTAAATGTAACTGAATACGACCACAATTCTCTATCTAATATTGAATTGCATCCATTCCTAGCACAGAATCATTCCATGCCCACCAGTATCGCTATCAACAAAGTATGTTACAGGAATCATCAAACTTATATTCAAGTTGCGATTAGTATGATAAATTTGTACCCAGGAATCTATTGCATTTAGAGATTCAATGAGCTCTGAAATGGAATGTGCAGAACTCTGACGAGAGAGAATGCTCCTCAGGTATCTGCAAAGAAGCAAGTTGAACACTGACTCATTATTATAGACAAGAAGTGTTTTTTTTCTTCTTTTTCCTTTTTTATGCCAACAACAAGATTTGTAACCCCAGTCCCTTTCCTCCCTAGCTGATTTGTTTGTTAGTGTGCAATCACCGTTTGGAAACCAAATACAAACACAGTTAGTCAACTACATACAAAAGAAATGTTGCAAAAACATTAGTCATAATCTTGAGGAAACTCCAAAGCAGTTTAAAACCTCTCAAAGTCAAGAACTCTGTGCACCTCATTCGAACCACGCAAAGCAGCCAATGCCAACTGCATCATATAAATAGTAAGAAATGTCAGGATTCTAATTAACGAATAGATTACAAGATCATGAAGCATTATCTACAAGAAGATGTCATAGAGTACCTGTCCAGGAGGGAATAGAAGTGGTGCTTCAGTAAGCATGATTTTATCAACTTCCATTCTTGCAGTTTCATGTAAAGCCTATGAGACATTAAAGCACCAGAGGCATAAATAAATTGGAGGAAAAGGCAATTGAACCTCTATGTAGGCATCCCTTAGCAAGCAGAAGAAGCATTATCTACAACAATTAGAGTGCTTGAACAATATTTGCTCCACAGGAAATACTGAACAATTAATCAAATTACTTATTAATTACTCTAAAATGGTAATCATGCACTAAGATCTGAACAATTAATCAAATTACTTATTAATTACTCTAAAATGGTAATCATGCACTAAGATGCTGTGTATGCTCAACTGCTAGCTATTTCAAAACATCTAATTTAAACATCAGTTTTATGAAGACTTTTTCAAGTTTCAACTTAAGCATGTATAACATAGGAAGTCAAGTAATCAAGAGTTCAAGGATCAGAGAGCAACAAGTATTAATAGACTATTCAGTTAAAAAGATTATATAGGATACACAAAGTTTACCTTCAGCATATGAAGCTGGTCATCTTTTGCTTGGCAGAATTCCTAGGAACCAAAACCAATTGCCACCAATTGCAACACAAAATATGCAAAAAAAAATATATATATATATATATTGTAACATCGCAGCAAGACCAAAAAGAGAATTAAGGAATTGTGCCAAAAAATATTAAAACACACACAGAGTCACAAACAAATGAGCTTTCTTGTACAAATCGGAAACAAAAAATCTTCATCAGAAGTGGATTAATCATGCTTACCTCCATATCATTGACAAAAGCATCAATTGAGCGATAGGGTGCATAAACAATAAGATCAAATTCTAAACTCTGCAAAAACAAAGGAGTAAGATAAAGTTCTAAACTTTTGCAAAGTAAAGGTATATAGGGAGACAAAGAAAAAACAAAAAAAATAGAGAACAATAATAATATGCACGGCACATCCATGCCTGATAAACTATCATCTCATTATTGAGAATCAATTGATGATCCTGCGAGATCCCCTTACCGAGCTCCTCAGCTGAAACATGATTTTCTTCTATCTTACAAGCCCCATAAATGCAAGTTAACCTGTGCAAGAGGAAGTAACTTCATAAACATTATCAAAATTGAGTACGATCCACCAACAATTTGATATGCCAAGCAATTCCAATAGTGCCAATTTCCTACTATTTCCAAAAGAATTTTCTAATAATTTCCTCATGAACTTTTATGATACTTTGATGCAATGCAGATTCAAACTTCTGTGGTGGATACTGGGTCTTGAGACTATTGGGAAACTTCAACAAAGATATGCAAAATAGATTTACAAGCAATCTTACATAATGTTTTTTGGATGATGTTCCATGACTGACCATTGAAGATAAAACCTTTTGAAATATATAAGAGCTGTTGCCTGCAAAACATGAACCAATTCCAGAAAGTTGACCGAAAACCCCAACATTACCTTTATTTTCATATTCATTATGGAAAGAAAGAAACAAATACCTGGATTTTATGAGGAAAGTGGAAGTTGTTACAAACTTCTTGAAGTTTATTCTCATAGAAAACTCGCATGTATTGCTCTTCTTCAATATTAAGTGGTTTTGGACGAGAATGCTTGTCAGCTAACATGAAAAGAATGAGACCATGAAAAAACAGGTAGAAATCTTGCCCAGCAAAAACCACATCAACCCATTCATTCAATACAATGAGAGAAGCTATAAAAGTTGTGATTCTCGTAAAAGCATTTACCAGTATCTTTTGCATTAGTTTGAGGTTCAGGATACGACAGTGACCCATCAATATCTACTTCCATAAGCGTTGCTCCATACTTTAGTACAGATTAGTCAATCAGCAGTGATAGATATATTTATCTTAACATAACAATTATGAAATCTACTACTAGGCGGGAAAAAAAAATACCATACCTTTTCTAATGCTTGTATTGCTCTTTGGTTAGCGGCTTTGTATTTTTCAACCTATATCATAGACAAAAAAAAAAAAAAAAAAAAAAAAAAAAAAAAGTGCTTACTATTAAATTACATAGAAAAAAACTAAACTTACAAAATTATTTACCTCTATTACACACACAAAACCACACACGGGGTTTTATTTTGTGGCCAAAAGGATTTCTTGTTTCCGTCAAACCAAACAGAGCTTGAGGAAATCAAGTTGCCTAGTAGAACTGCTTTACCTTAATCCAACTGAATTTTTTATATTTATGAAACAAAAGCAAACTCTACGACTCTTAAATATTCTTTAGCCGTTTCTTTTTCTTTATTTGATTTTCTTTTCCTACATTTTCTCGACAACCAAACGGAAACAGAATGGCGATAGCAAGAAAGGGACCTACCAGCTGTTCAGGAGTGAAGATCCACTTGCTTCGGTGAGTTGAGGTCTGGAAATCGGCCATGGCGACTCGTAAACCCTAACTCAGTTGCTCTTAAGAAAATTATTAATAGTGTTACCAATTACGGTGTATTAAGTGCTTGGATTTGTAGCAAACTGAATGAATATCGGAGAGATTTTTCAGGCTAATAGCGGAGAAAGAACGAAAGGAAATAGTGTTATGGCAGTCTGGTGTTGGGAATTTGGGCATTCAGAGGATTCTTACTTTTTTTGTTTGCCCCTCTTTTTTAACCGTTCGGAAATATAAAGATGGTTGCCTGAGCAATTTTATTGACTAGTTTAAAATAAAACTTTGTCCAAATAAAAAAGTGAAAAGGGTTAATTATAAAACAACCCCCAAACTATTATTCGTTTTTAAAATAGCCATCTGAACTGCCAAATGTATAAATATGACCCCCAAACTATTAAAGAGTACAAAAAATACACTTTTTATCGAAATATTTCTATACTACTCTTGTCACGTGTGATATATTCAATTAAAAAATTAAATATAAAAAACTGAAAAAAAAAAAAAAATTAAAAAAAAAATTAAAAGTTTAAAAAAAAAAGAAAAGGGAAGGGTGGCTTGACTCTCAAGCCACCCTTTTGAGCAAAATAGGGGTGGCCGAACCACCCCATGGCCCTCGGCCACCCCCATTTGGCCTGGCCCCACAAGGCTAAAGAAGAAAAAAAAAATAATATAAGTTTAGGATTTGACTTTTGGAGATGGTCAAATCACCCCTAGACCAAACGGTAGTGGCCAAGCCACCTTCAAGCCATTGGGAGTGGTTTCGGCCACCCCCATTGGCCAAAATTTGTCCCAAAAGCCACCCCTTCATATATATATATATATATATATATAATTTTTCTTTAACTTATAAATTTAATTTTTAAATTGGTTTATTTTTTTTATTTTTTAATTGAATATATGACACGTAACAAGAGCATTATATGAATATTTCGACCAAATTGACATTTTTAGCACTCTTTGATAGTTTAGGGTGCATAACTTTAAAAACAGCTGATAGTTTTGATCTTTTGGGAGGGTTTTTTATAATTAACCCCCCAAGTAAAAAAGTGTATATATATGTGTGTGTGTGTATGTGTGTATGTGTGAGTAAACTATATTTTTCTAACAATTTACAATGGCTATAAATTTTTTGAGTAATCAAATCTTTAAATTATGTAATTAGTTGCATGTCTCTACCCATTAAATTTCTCTAGTTTCTATCATGCTTAAGTTCACTTTTATATACCTATCCTATGATCCAAAATAAATAATTAAATAAACATGAGATCATATAAAATTGTTATGGTTAGGAATATTGCAACTATACCTATACCTTGAAGGATTGATTGTTTCAATTTAAAGTTGACGAGACTATATATATATACACGTTACAAAATGAACAAAACAAACCAATGCCAAAAGGCACCAATTGAAATTACAACAATTAAAGATCTAAAGTAAGAGCAACAGTGCTAAGTGGATCGATTCCACTGACAAGAGGAACAGGAAAAGGATGGATAAAGGATGAGGTGGGAATGCTGTTGGAACTAAATATAGCTGCGGCCCAATGTGCCACATAACAGGTACCGAAGTTTGCACTTCTATTGACTTTCTACGCTAACCATGATGAATCAAGGGGAATATAGTCTAATGTAGTGCGAATAATATCAGTGATACACCAATCCTGAACAATTGTTGGCTGCTGAAGAACAAAGATAACTACTTGAGAATCACCTTCAAGGATGAAACGATTGAGGCGAAGTGAGGAAGCTAGAGAAATAGCAAGTTATGTAGGTAATGCCTCGCCTTTATTAGGAGAACATTTTGACTATATATGAGAATTCATCTTGATCGATTGACCCCTATAATTTCTACAAATAGCTACTTGGTTTGAGAAAGAGTATCGAATAGCAGTATCAAAATTGATCTTGTGCCAATTAGGAGATGGTCGGATCCACTTTTCCGATTGAGGGTTTAACTTGTGGGACCAAGCATCACAATGTTGATGATAATTTTTTATGATGAGCTTGTCAAGAATACGAGCATTAAAGGAAAGACCATCATGGAATGCTTTATTGCGATTGAACCAAAGGAGGTCACAAGTAACAACAGCAAAAACATGAAATCTAAGATGCTCAGACCTATGGATGAGCAAATTGGCCCCAGGGGATAAAATAATTCTTTTCCAGTCACATAAATTAGTTGAATCTAGAATGGTAGAATCAAGTGGCCAAGGCGAAAGACGCCAAATAACTCTTGCATAATGGCAATGAAAGAAAAGATGTCTTATAGAATCTGGGCCAGTCTTACAAAGCGGACAAGGAATATCAAGTCTATAGGTTGGAATAATAGACTCTAACCGCAATTTAGTTGGCAGAATATCCCAATCTATCTTCCAAAGAAAGAGCCTGAGACGATCTGTAAGCTGTAATTTCCAAATGTCCTTCCAGATAGAAGATGGAGAGTGGAAAGAGGTCCAAGTAAACTCATTATTCAGAATTGCAAGGTATGCCGAGTTTGTTGTGAAACGGCTAGAGCAAGAAGGAGCCCAGAGATAACTTGGATTGGCCACCTGTGAAATAGGCAAATGGCTGATCGCATCAGCAAAGAAATAATCGAAGATTACGTAGAGAAAATGTTGGTTCCACTGCATTGTACTTGGAAGAATTAAATCAGAGATAGAGAAAGAGGGAAGATTCCTATTATTAGGGTTTCTTGGAGAAGGCCGATATGATGGTAGGGAAGGTATCCAGGCTGTCGTCCAAATGGGCTCAGAGGTAGTTGTAGAGATCTTCAAACAAGAACCAGCAATGAGAAATGACTTGCATTTTTGAATTCCTTTCCAGAGCCATGATGCTGTTGGAGTAGAGGAAGCAGAAAAGAAGGAATCATACTGTATATATTTCTTATGCAAGTGTTGAACCCAAAGAGAATTGGAAATAATGAATTTCCATCAAGCTTAGTAATGAGTGCTAGATTTGTGTTAGTCATTTTCCGACGACCGATGCCACTTTGATTCGGTGGGAGACAAATTGAATCTCAAGATTTAAGACTAAGATTCCGTGATTTATTTGGGAGAAACCCCCACAAAAAATCTTCGAATCATCGATCTAAAGTGGTGCATAGGGATGATGGCAAAAGGAAAGTACTCATGGCATAAGTAGGGATTGCCTCTGCTGTGGATTTAATGAGGACAGTCCTTCCAGCTTGATAGAGAGTCTTCGCTCGCCATCCATTAATTTTTTAAAGGACTTTATCAACCAAGGGTTGAAAAGCCTCATTCCGAGAGGGACCAAAATCAAAGGCAAACCCAAATAAAATGGAGCAAAAGTCGTCATTCGGTAAGGAATAATCCCCGTAATACTCGAAATGCTGATAGAATAGGTGTTCTTGCTAAAAAGAATAGAAGATTTCCCATTATTGACCTTTTGACTTGACCAACTGCAATATTTATTGAGGCACGAGGTAATCATTGTTGCCTTAGTGGAAGTAGCATTTGCAAAAATAATCAAATCATCCGCAAATAATAAATGGGTAATCGGCGGACAAGATTTTGCAATCTGGATTCCCTTTAGAAGACCAATGGATTCCTGTTGGTGAAAAATTATGGAGAGAACTTCCGTACCTAGAATAAATAGGAAAGGGAAAAGGGGATTACCTTGACGTAATCCTCGAGTCGGTGTGAATAGGCCAAAAGGGGATCCATTAATCAGGATCGAAAAGGGTGATGAAGAAACACAAATCCGTATCCAATTGACCTAGGTGGGGTGAAATCCCAATTTAAGCATAATGGTTAACAAGAAATCCCATTCCATTCGATCGAAGGCTTTTTCCATATCAATTTTAACAGCCATAAGTCCTCCACGACCTCGCTTGGACTTGAGAGTGTGGAGAAGTTCATGAGCTATAATAGAATTATCTTGTATCGTTCTAGAAGGAACAAAAGCCGGTTGATAGGGATAAATGAAGTGATGTAGACAGCCTTTGAGTCTATTTGCACAAATTTTGAAAATAATCTTGTAAATAATATTGCACAGACCGATTTGGTGGAAATTATGAACCATAGAAGGCTCAATCTGCTTGGGAACAAGGGCAATGAAAGTATGATTGTGCTCTTTCAGAAGGTGATGCTTATTAAAGAAATTCCAAACACAGCTGAGAACCACCGGTTTGACAAGGGTTCAATTTTTTTGATAAAATAGACCTATAAACCCATCCGGCCCAGGGGCCTCAGTAGCACCAATACTAAATACTGAATCATGAATTTCCTGGTTAAAAGGCATGGAGCAAATGGAAAAGTTCTCTTATGAGGAGATAGTGTGGTTAAAAAGATTAAGCAATTCATTCGGAAGACTCAGTTGGGAACTGGCAAAAAGATCCGCAAAATGAGTACACGGTATGTTCCCTATAGTCTGTCTATCAGAAACCCATGCTCCGCTAGATAATTTAAGGAAATCAATGGCATTCCGTCTTCTTTTGATTATAGTAGAAAGATGAAAGAATTTCGTATTCAAATCTTTGCATGAAAGCCATTATTCTCAAGATTTATTTCTCCAAAGTATTTCCTCTTGCCTCATTAGGTCATCAATAGCCTTCTGCAAACCCTGTTCTTTAAAAGAAAAATTAGTCAAATTGGAAGAATGTTGCAGAGCATCAAGCTGGGAGGTCAAAGAGATAATTTAATGTTGTATATTGCCAAAAGATAGACTATTCCATAGTTTGAGGGCCGTTTTTGTATAACGTAACTTTTGATTCATAATATGACTAGGGGAACCAAAACAGTTGGGAGACCAAGCAAGAGTAATAGTGGAATAGCAGTCTGGATGATGAGTCCAAAATTCCTCAAATTTAAACAGTCGTGACAGGGAGACCTCGGATTGAACAATGTCAAGTAAAAGAGGGTTGTGGTCTGAACCCCAAGCTGGTAGATGCAAGATGGAGAAAGATGGGCATAAATGGACCCATTGGGAGGATGTCATACCACGATCCAGACGTTTGCGAATTAGATTATGGCCATCTCGATGGTTAGACCAAGTGAAAGGATTCCCTGTAAACCCTAAATCAACCAAGCCAAAGGAATTTACAAATTCATGAAGAAAAAAAATCCGTAAAGGAAGTGGCATATGGCAAACCCCCCATCTTGTCTTGCTATGAGAGAATCATGTTAAAATCGCCAGTACAGAGCCATGGTCCATTAAAGTTTTCACCCAACTTCATCATATTATTCCAGAATTGAGGTTTATTAAAAGCATAAGGAGAGCCATATATACATGAGAGCATCCAAGAGTGGTTAGGGGGATCAGAATAGCATCAAACACTTATTGTATTTGCATTAGTTTGAAAACACTCTAAATCAACACCTGGTTTCCATGCTAACAAAATGCCTCCTTTGGAACCTATAGAAGGGGCATGAACCATAAAAAAAAAAAAAAAAAAAAAAAAAATCACAGACCATTCAAAATAATACAAGCAGTAGATGGTAAATTTTTGTTTCAGAAAGATACAAAATATCAAGAGAGTGTTTCCTAACCTTAGCCCGTAAACTGCGAATTGTAGAGGCTTGGGCTAAGATTCTACAATTCCAGGCTATGAGTTTCATTGTTGGGGAGGCAGACCCACCTGGTCCACCCCATTTTCATCAGTTTGTTGCCCAAGAACTAGCTTGGAAAGAGTTCCAGAAGCCTAAGCTGCTTGAATGCTTGCAAAAACATCAAGACCGTTGGTTGCTCTGGAAAACCTGCGAAGAGGCCTTGGAGAGACCAAAACAGAAACTATAGCTGCATCAATGTCAAGTAAAGATTCCTGCTGCGGCATAATCTCCTGGATGGTTGAAGGAGGAGATGATTGGTCTTCATCTGGTTGGGGAGTGATAGACAAAAAAGTTCCCAATGAAGATCCTCCATCCTTCAATGAGGCAAGAGAAAGGGCAGCCAATTCAAGGTTGGACATGAGCCTTGGGAACAAATTTTGCCCTCTATGCCTTTATAGAACAGCCAGTGGAATATCATCAATCTCTATCCATTTACGTTTAAGGGGAGTGGATGGGAGAACAATAGGTGATGGGGAAAGGGTAGGATTTGAGATGGTGGTTGGAGTGATAGTTAGGGAAGTTGGTTTGGCATAAGGGTGGAAACAAGATAGACGAGGGGAATGGCGGGTTGATTTCTATGGTGAAGAAGGTGCCGGTGGAGGGAATGCCTCAAGTGGTGGGGGAGGCAGGGAGAGGGAGGCGGGAGTTAGGATAATTGACGCATATGTTGGATGAATTTGGAAATGGGGCCTAAAAGTGGTATAGGATTCAGGGGGTAGTGGATGAACTGGTCCAAGGGAATAGGGGATGAAGGAGTGGGCAGGGTCAATTTTCAGAGGGGAAAAGACAATGGATGGTTGTAGTGTATGGGCTTCAGAGGAATTAAAAATGCGTTGAGCTCTAGGAGGAGATAGGCGGGATGGGCCTAAGGAATGAGTTTGGCCCAGGTGAATAGGGGAAATTTGAGATGTTGGTGCGAAATGAGGAGAAGGGTGGATAATGGGCCTAGGGGAAAAAGGCTGAGGCCACTTAGCAAGAAAATCAGTGAAATGGGCTGGGTGGGTAAGTGGTGGGCTTATGGTTATTGGGCAAGGACGGGAGGTATTTGTGAGAGATAGAGTGGGGTTAGGTTCGTGATAAGATGGGCAATC
Organism: Alnus glutinosa; assembly: GCF_958979055.1. Classification (NCBI taxonomy): domain Eukaryota; kingdom Viridiplantae; phylum Streptophyta; class Magnoliopsida; order Fagales; family Betulaceae; genus Alnus; species Alnus glutinosa. The sequence continues at coordinate 21,320,436 of NC_084897.1, read as the reverse complement.
AGATGGGACAAAAACGAGAGGCGATTTACCTTTGTCTGTTGCTGATTATCGAGAAGCTCCCAACTGAGACGTGGTAGCCAAGGAACTAGGAGATGGAGTTGAGTGGCCCGAGGAAGCAAGGGGATACCCGCCCACTTGAGTGTAAAACTCGATTGGTAGAAGTTGGATTGATTGGGGAGATGCCACATATGTATCATCATGAAATTGTTCTACAGAAGGGGACAACAACGTACGAGACTGAATTCCAATAGTTGAAGTAAGCTGCATGGCTTGGGATCCTTGAGATGGTGCCACGTGGATGCCCGGATGAGAGAAGTGCTGGCGAGGGACGAGTTGGAGAGCTGACTTAGCTCCATGCACAGGACTCGATTGAGCTTCCGAGTGGGAGTGAGAGGTGCCCACCGATGAGATCCCAGAATCAGAATCATCCCAAGTGGGTGATAGGTTTTGACGCATCCCATACAAGAAGAAGGTATGCAGTGGAACACGATATTTGTCTGGTGTAACTCGGTTAGGAGGTTGGGAGCATTGAATCTTTTTATGTCCAATGAGCCCACACAATGTACAGTCGTCACCAAGACGTTCATATCTGAAATTGATCCACAATGGTTTTCTACCCGGCCGAGGGAGATGAAATCCAGGAATTAAAGGCTGAGAAGAGTTCAATTCAACCCTAAAACGTAAAAAATGCTGACAAATAAGGTATGTGTTATCGAGATCATCCACTTCCAGAATCTTACCAAGTCTTTAACCTATTTTGATAGTGTTGATGGTAGCCATGTTCTGGTGAGGGAGACCGTGCCCCTGAACCCAAAATGAACAAAGGTGGAGCTGAATTTTGTTGATGGCAAGATTAGGAGACCATGGTTGTAAAAGGAGAAGGGAACCACGAATATTCCAAGGACCTTGATCAAGAATCTTGTCAACATGTTCTTGAAGATGAACACCAAACATATATTTATGATGACCCATAATCGCAAAAGACAACGGTAAAGCAAATTTCCAAGCATGTTGGAAAGTATCACGAACCGTTTGAGGATTCATAAGCTTGGAAGAGAAAAGCTGCCCGATCAAAGAGAAGGCTCCTCGCTGTAGCTGTGGAGTTTCAGTAATGGTGGCAAGTTGAAGGATGTCGATATCTAGAGCTTCACTAGTGCTTTCAATGAGATCCTGAAGAGAAATGGGAATGGACTCCATGAGGTTTAGAAAATGGTGAAGAGGAAGATGGAAATGAAGTAAATATGAAGGACGAAGGAATAAGAAGGTCACTTCAATGAAGGAACGAAAGATATGCTCTTTAGGGATTTTTCAGAGCTGGTTGAAGAGACATTATAAATGACTACCATGTAAGGCTTTTTGTAGATCTCTCTCTCTCTCTCTCTCTCTCTCTCTCTCTCTCTCTCTCTCTCTCTCTCTCTCTCTCTCTCTCTCTATATATATATATATATATATATATATATATATTTTAAAAACTAAAATAATAAAATTTAGGGTTTTACACTTATACTTTCATTTCAAATTAGGTCAACATATTGGGCCAAAAATGTTGAAATGTTTTTTTAAAGGGCTAAAAAAGTATCAATTAAGCCAAAAAGACCAAATTTTTTAAAATTGTAGTTATCGATCCAAATAATCGAGTACCAACCAATAACCGCCGGTTATTAAAAAAATCGGTTAACAGGCTATCTGGTTACTGAAGCGGGTTGGTGATTTTAGCCAATCAGTTACCCCGGCTATGGTTACCGGTTTCAGCCAATTCTTATGCGGTACTTTTGAGATGATCGAGTCATTTATGTCCCATTTCTTTTCTTTTTTTTCATTGTATTTCTTGCATTATTTTCTTCATTTTAGATTTGTTGTTAGGGAGCCCAATCATTTTTTCAGTATTTTGTTCCCTTATAACCTTTTCCCGTATTTGATTAGATATAAAAAATAAAAATAATAAAAATAATGGTCAAATATACTTTGGTTCCCTCAACTAACAATTAGTTTTTGTAAATCCCAACGAATTGACAAGTGTGACACTTAGACCCATAAAACTACCAATTTGTTGCTATTAAGTCACTTTTTTGTCATTCTTACAAAAATATATTTATTTTCTTTAGAAAGAATTAAATTTATATAAATAAAAAATTGATTAAATACTAAAATATATAGAGTAAGGTTCAATTAGTATAGAAAGAATTCACATAATTTTTTTTTTTTTTTATTTTAGATTTTTAAGAAAATAGGGAGCCGCCCCTTGGCCAAAATGGGTGTGGCCGGACACCCCAATTTTTTATTTTTATTTTTTTTGTAAAAAAATTAGTAATTTTTTAGTATTTTCTTCGTCCTGCATATCAGTAAAAGTATGGGTATCACTTGTGGTACATTGTCACATAGGATGATAACCTAAGTTGGCTTTAATATGTGGCAATCAGGACATGTGTCAGCATTTTAAGCGTTGTGATGTGGACGATCGTTAAAAAAAAAAAAAGGACGAAACCTAGACAAAAGTATCAATTGGGTTTTTTAATTAACGACATGTACCACCTATGATACTTTTTGAAACTGAGACAACTATTTCATCTTACGTGGCAGTAAAACAAGGGTATATATCACTTATGATACATTGCCACGCAAGAGGATAATTTGAATTGGCTTCAATATATGACAATTGGGACATGTGTCAATATTTTAAGTGTGGTGATGTGAACAACTGTAAAAAAAAAAAATTAAAAAAATAGAGAAATGGTAGATGTACTAAATATTTTACTAAGAGATTGGTATTAAGACGATGTGAAGTTTGATGAGTACCAAATATTGTATATTTGGACTTCTTAATTTGCATTTGTTAAACATTTAGCTTTGTTATTTTCTAATTTTTTTTTGTTAGTTTTTGTGTTTTAGTGTTTTGCAGGACTTTAAGAAAAATTAGCAGTCTTTATGTGAAATTGCAAAGAAGCGGAATTATTTTTCACAGTCTAGTCAAATTGTACACTCAAAGTGGAAATTTCCGTGCAAATTTGAAAAGAATATTTTGTCCAAACATAGAGCAGTTCATGGGCGCCATTGTGAGATTATTTGGAGCTGCAGATGAGTGTTTTCTGATTAAGCCAAGGTTTAATTTCTAATAGCTGACCAAAGAAGAGACGTTCCTCATAAGGAAAGAATGCTACAAAAGCTGGAGCAACGAACCCACGCATGCACCGACACATCTTTTTTAAGAGAGACCGACTTGCCATGTTGAAGACTTCTTTCCAAAGAGAGCACCCACTCATCAGCCTAGCAGCCCAAGGAAGCACACTATTTCTTTCCTTACTAGGCAGCAAGACACGATTTCTTCAGACCTGGGAGTACCGAACAGCAGCTGATAGAACCGAGAAGCACGGATGTCTAGCTCTCTCCGTAACTGGAAGCACGGAATCCATGGGGGAGAACCAAGCCGTGCGTTCCATAACTGAAGCAGCAACCGTGATTCTTTCCATGCACAAGGGAGCAGCACCAAGACATGCAGTGAAGACATGAGTTTCCTTAATGAGAAAAGGCAGCAACTAAGAGACACTATTCTTTCCAAAAGGAACCCATGCAGACTGCAGTACATAATTCTCTCCCAGTTTTGGCAACAACAAAAGGCACGTTCACTTCTTGCCATAACCAAGCAGCACCCATTTCTCTCCACATTTGGCAAGCACCGAACTGATTACGCAAAATCCACGCAAAGAAGGCGCAGCACATAGAGACACCCGGGCACGATTTTCTTTCCAAACCGAAGCAACAGCTGTGCGTGAGTATGACCTGGCAGTGCAAGAGACTTGGCAGCACAACGTGAACACCAGACCTGGGCAGCACCAAGACTTAAGAGATTAAGAGAAGATTTTTTATTTACCTAGCGGCACCCAAAACCCTAGGCCTTAGTCTATATATATTCTCTAGGGGAAGTGGTGGGGGCGGTAGCCGTGTCTGTACATGTAGGAAAGCCGAACAGAACCGACAGAGAGGAGGCCTAGATGTAGCAGTTCAAAATTCTATTTCTTTCTTTTTTTACATGTTTTCTTAGCCGTGCTTTGTAAGTTCTCTTAAAACAATATTTTATTATACGTTTTCTTTTAGTTAATTTGTCATTCTGTTTTTTTTTATATTTTCAAATTCAATTTAGTTTGTTGAATTTAGTCATGAGAGACTAAATCTTTAACTAAGGTTGAAGATGGAACCTCGTCATTGATAATACCCACGTTCTTGTTATTTTATTTTATGCAATTTCGATATTTATCAAAATATTGTTCAAATCCAATATTCAATTAATTGATTTATGTCTTTTGATTGAATGATAATTTATTAAAAGTTGGATATTCAATGTGTTTCAATCGATGGATACATCGAATGATTTGGTTGAAAGAGGATATTCATCATGATTTGTTTGTCAAAACGGATATATTGAATGATTTGATTTCAATTGGATATTCGTTGTGATTTGTTATTAAGTTGGATTCATTGAATGATTTAATATAATTTTTTTACGGAACTTTGAATAATGAATATGTCTTAATTGTTTATCGGGTGTATGAATAAAATACACAAATGTGTTGTTTGATATGGCGATGTGGATTCTAAAACCTTAGTTCTTTTTATCTTTTGTTTTTATTTTAGTTTTAATTTAGTTTATTATTTTGCATGATAAAAAAACCTCAAAAATTGGAACTAGGTTAAAATAGAATGAGTTTAAATAGAAATTAATTTTCGCAACACAATTCCCTTGGGATTCGACCTCGCACTTGCACATACATTATATTGCAAATGATTTGTGCGCTTGCGAGTTAAATAAATTTGCACATTAGAGCTTATTCATTGGAGATGGTCGAAACAATTACTAAAAAGAAATGTTACGGGTACCAATAAATAAGCTCCACATCATCTTAGTACCCATCCCTTAGTAAAAGATTTAGTACCTCTAGCATTTGTAAAAAGAAAAAGGGTTAAACACATTTTTGATACCTGTAGTTTCAAGTCTTTATTTTTTGCTCTATGTGCTTCAATTCGTATCACATATGGTACCTAGGCTATGGGAAAAGACGGAGTTGGTACCTTCGTCCAAATTTCCATAAAAAAAACCTAACGATTGTCCATATGTCTACTCTCAGGTGTTGACATGTGTCTTATGCATTAGAAAAATTAAAAAACTAAAATAAAAAGGTTTAAAAATTAATAAAAAATTTAAAAATGGAAAATAATAAAACTAAAAAAAAAATTGAAAGCATTAAAAAATTGAAAAAGAGAGAAAAAAATAGGAGAGAGAAGAGCCACCTTATGACCGGTTTGGGGGTGGCCGAACCAACCCAACGGCCAAACCCCCTCACTATTTTTCTTTATTTATTTTATTTTTTTGTTTTTTCCCTTGGGGGTGGCCGAATTAACAACCCCAAGAGTCATGAGGATGGTTTAGCCACTCCTAAGAGCCAAATTCCCTTACTTTTATTTAACAAAAAATAAAAATGAACGGAACCTAGATAAAAGTAAGCAAGTGAATTTTTTCATTGACGACATGTACCGCCTATTATACTTTTTGAAACCGATACCACTTTTTTATTCCGACCTTAATCACATGTAACAATTAGATATTTACCACTTAAAAAAAAAAACTCAACACCTCAATCACATACTCACACGCGTAAAAAATAATATAAATTGGTAAAACATCACTCACAAGCGAAAAGCGCACAATCTCAAGGAATAAGAAATTAAAAACAAAAAAACACATTCTCTAGGATAGAGAACGTTGCCGTTTCACTGACCACCCGCTGGAAGCCAGCAAAATAAAACAAAGTAGTAAACGGGTTCCACTCTGACACTCCCAACTCTGTTACTTTGCTTCATGCATTCAAGGTAAAACCTAAAATCCCTCCTCTCAATTTTTTTTGTTAGCTTTTTTATTTTTAAATTTTCCCCCAATTCCATTGTCTTTCATTATTCTTGTCACCATCAATATGATTTTGCTTTCCTTGTTTTTGATTTTTTTTGGCAACAATTGAACCATTTTTTTTTTTTTTTTTCCGTTCAACAAAGTGGGTGTTATTCTACTGGTTTCTTTGTTGTTGTTGTTGTTGTTGTTGTGCATGGTTGAGGTACCGTAATATTGATGTTTGGGTTGTTGTGGATGAAATAGGTTGATATTTGTACTGGGTATACAGTGGAATTTGAGATTGTGAGGGGTCAAAAGATGAGGCGGGTTATAATGCTGGATGAGGGTTTGAGGATTCTTGAAGAAGGGATTGTGAAAGCAAAGAACATTCTGATTGGACACCCGCCCAAGTCATTGTTCTCCGGTGAAGATTATATGAAGTTCTACAAGTATCCTTTATACATTTTATTGGTTTCTCTTCCTCTTTCTTTTTTCTTTTTCTTTTTTTTCTTAGTAATTTGTTATGTTCACGTACTCTTTTCAAGATTCCTTTCAAAAATTGCAATGGGTTGTCTTGGTTTGTATTTAATCTTTTCTTACGCACTTGTGCTTGCGCTGGTAGTTGCGTATATACACTTTTGTACATCTTAATAATCGTATTCTGTGAATATGTTAAGGGTTCTCTTGGTTTTCTTTCTAATTTATTATAGTCCCGTGCACACATTAACTTACTATATTCATGAAGTTCTATAACTATAAGGATCCTTTTCTTAAATTGTGATGTAAGTGTTCATTTGTAATTAAAATTACTATTAAGTGTGGAACCGTTAACGTAAAGAACTACCATAATTTGTTAGGATGACATGTAGATTTGTGAGAATACTTGCTAAAAAAAAATAAAACGCATGTAGATTTTTTAAACAGGAAGGTTTCTGTTTAGCTCTCGATAGGGGATGTTCCATGAATTAAAATATTTTGAAAGCTCTATTGCAGTTTGTCACTGAATACTTCTCCTGTATTGGCAGTGCTTTGAAAATGTATTGGATATCCTTCACTTGGTTGATAGCTGTGTTTATACAATGTGTTCTCAGAGACCACCTTATGAATATTCAGAGGAGCTTTATGAAAGATACAAAACCGCTTTGGAAGAGAGCATTGTTTCAATTGTGAGATTCTAAACATTTGAATGACGTGCAGCAGTTAACATGTTCACAATCAAAACCATATTTATGGTTGTCGAATTTCTACCGAATATACATATGCACTTTGTATTTTAGGTTGTCTTGGATGAATCCATTTTGTAAATTAAACTCGATAGAACTATTGTTTGGTTAGTGAAGCATTGTTTTGCCTCCCTGTTTTTGTGAAGGACGTGGTAGCTTAGTGAAAAGTAAGGACTAGGCGATGCCTTTGAAATCCAAGCTATTGCTGGCCTGAGCTCTTGCAACGGACCCTTTGCAAACAGGCGACTATTTCTGCCTTAAGTTTAGGCTGAGGTAGCTGTGTATTGACCAGCCTCCCAATTTGCTCCCTGAGGTTATATCGACTAGGCAATCCCATGTCACCTTGGGTACAATGCTGTTGTACAGCATATAGCATCAACAAGTTTTATTGCTCTCTTATTCTTTGTTAATCTCCCTCTTTTACTTGTACTCTTAGGTGCTGCCATCACTAAATGACAAACATGATGCCTATTTGCTCGTAGACCTTCTGCAAATGTGGGCAAATTACAAGGTGATGACAAAGTGTTTGTTGGGATTTTTTCAATACCTTGATTATCACTTTGTTAGTAGAAGACACGTTCCATCACTCAATGATCTTGCCCTTCTTTGCTTCCACAATCTGGTAAGCGTGCTCCCTTTCATGAATGAAATAGTTCCTGCTGTAGTGTAGTTTTCTTGCATCTTTTTTCTTTTCACCTTGCCTTTTAAGGTTAAGGCTAAGCTAAGTTTTACTTTCATTTTGAATTCAGGTCTGCACTAAGTTGTATGGTAAGTTTAGAGATGCTGCAATTTCCATGGTATGTTGAGATGCTATATTAATCTTATGAATTAGTCTCTCTTTCTACAATGTGGGCTTAATACAGCTGTAACTCGTGTGTTCAGATCAATCAGGAGCGGAATGGGCAACAGTTTCAACAGGATTTGTTAAAGAATGTCTTGGATTTTTTTGTGGAAATTGGAGAGGGAAAGATAGATTACTATCAAACTTTTGAGCAGGTCATGCTTGAAGATGCAGCTAGTTATTACTCTCGCTTAGCTTCAGAGATGCTTTGCTACAAATCATATACAGATTACATACAAAAGGTTGTTGTTGTTGGTTTTTTTTTTTTTTTTTTTTTTTTTTTTTTTTTTTTTTTTTCTCTCTCTCTCTTAAGGGTAACAGCTTGAAAAATTCCTCTATTCAATACAAATTATTGGCTTACTTTTTGTCAATGATTCAGGTTGCGTGGTTCTTGATTCAAGAGAGAGAAAGAGCTGGTCGTTACTTACAACAAGCCTCCCTAGAGAAGTTACTGGAGGTATTTCTATTTGTTTTAGTAATGTTTTACCATCATTAAGTAGTCACGAAGCGTTGTGCTTCCTGATATTGACTTGAAGGGACGATATATGAAGGTGAAGAGCTCAATCAAGTGAATAAAAACTTAAAACAACTCTATGCATAGATCCTTAATTTGTTATGAAAGTTGGTTAATTCTCTATCATGTAAGGTGAAAGGCATTCTAACCAGGTTGACTTTTACTGTGCTTTCATATATGGCCTTAACAGTTATAACTTGAACTAGCCGTTGTAGTCCCACAAAAAGATTACAGAACTAACACATTGGATGAATTATTTCCTCCTAGAAGCATCTATTGGCTTTACAGTTTGGATTTATTCATATCACAAGTAAATTTATACTTATCTTCCCAGCCAAATTCTTTTTACTGGTTTTGCTAATTCCATGTTTTAAGCTTTTCAGCTTTGTGCCTAGGTAAGTGGAAAGGACAAATTTATATAAACTAATACTGAGATCTGAAATCTGGTCCTTGTTACATAAAGAATGGTCTTTCTACTGAATAAATTGGTCCGTTGATATTCTGCTTTTCTTGTATCTCTTCCAGATTGTGAAATGGAAATTGATGGGTGAAACTGCACAGTTATTGATAGAAAAGCAAAAGGCTGAGAGCCATGACACAGAAACTTATCAGGTATGCTTTTTTTTTTTTTACTACCTGCAGAAAATTCAAATTTGAGATTGGTATCCAACAAAGTAATTTCCCACTATGTGATAAGTTTCATCATATGGTTTCTCTATGTAATAAAGCTTCAATTTGTTACTAACTCTTTTTTTCCTAGCACACGTATAACCACGTTAATGTTTGCTGCTTTGTCTTTTTTCATTCTTTTCTTTTCATTTCTTCCTTGTTTCCCCTTTTTAACAGATATCTGTATTCATCCAGTCATTTATCAAATCGCATTCTTTCAGAGAAATAAGAACTAGACTTTTTTTTCTTTTTTTATATCAATTTTTGACAGTTCCATCATTTGATGCATGTCTTAGTGTTGTATTTACTTCTAGAGAGGAAGTTTACTTGGCTGTCTTTTATTTTATATATTTGTTCCCTTGAATGTTGTGCTGATTTATGGATACTGTAGGATCTACTGTCAAAATATGCTGGCATGAGCATTGGAGAGGGAAGTTCTGTGTCACTGTCAAAGCAATGGTCCATTCTAAAGTGAGAGCTTTTCTTTTAGTAATTAGGACAGGTTGATGGAACAGTTGACACAAAATACACTCATTTTTGCGAGCAAATTTATGAAGAAAATAGTTTGCAATGGAATTGATAGGTCTTAAGATGCCATACTCAAATGAAAAGGTCCATGTGTGTTATTGTGTATATCTCAATACATATGTGCCTTACAGAATTGAGCATTTTTGTTGAGATCCAGTAATTTTTGGTTCATTAATTTACTTGTAAACTGCCAGTAAATTAATATGCATGTAAATTCTCGTCGGTGAAATATGCAAGTTCAATTTAGCTCCAGCGGATGCAGTGGTGGTAGATCACTATTGAAAAATTGTTATTCAGGTATAAAATTTGTTAGAATATTAATTAAATGATATTCGGGTATAAAAGTTGTTATTCCTTGTCATGCCTTGTTGAAGTAACCTAACGAAGCTACTTATCAAAAAAAAAGTAACCTAACGAAGCCTGAGAGAAAAAGATGTCCTTTTAGGCGGAAAATTGGGAGGCACTGATTTTGCAAATATGTGAGTGAACCATTCTCTTGTTTCTTAACTAAGGAAAACATGATCATCTAAGCCAGTATGTTCGTCCCCATCATACCATCTGATCTTTGCTCCTCAATTGTGTACCCACTGAGTTCTTCAATCATCAATTACATGCCCATGTAAATCCTTGGTCAAGTCCGATACATGTTTTTTTTTAAAAAAAGAAAGAAAGAAGGATTGATGCACTCGATGGCTACTTTACTAGGTTCTAGATTACACATCATTGATCTGACTACTGCAGAAGCTACGGTAGTGTTAAAGGGCGCAATTTTTGCCAGGAATTGGGACATCAGATGGTGGAACTCGAAGGCGAAGCTATTTGTGCAGGCTTTGACAAAGAAGGGAAGAATTGGTGCATATATGGGCAATTGACTTAAGATACCAGAGTTATATTGAATAATTTGCAATTATGGACTGTAAAGCGAATGGAGTAGCTCACAGGTTAGCCAAATAAGCGTTTTCCCTTATAAACAAACAAGTCCATATGGAAAAATCTCCTGTTTTTGACATCGTAACTGTTGAGTGCAGTAATCTTGTGATTGAATTAAAAAAAAAAGAAAGGAAAAAGAAAAAAGAAAAAAAAAGAAGGAAACTGGAGAGACTTTGAAATGGATGTTGACAGTTGTACAAATTCATGCTATAAAATAACAAGAAGTTGTGCTGTGTACGGAAACTTGATCCTGTATGTAATTCAAGGGTTCGGTGGACAGCCATGATGAGTGCTTGTTTTAAGATAAAGAAATCAAAAGAGGAGACATCATATCTGCAGAATGGAAGGATGTTAACAGAGGAGCTTATCACCTTTTGCAATGGTAAATCCAATCCTATCCATATGCTCCCTGCCAAAGAGCTCAGGATAGCAACAAATTAATAATTATGATCCAAGACCAACTTATTCTGTATGATGTTGGCTATGAATTATACGAGGGTTCTCTAAAAAATCGCTCCGTTTGCATTAAAAAGTATCGTGTGATTGCGATTAGAAGCGTTATCAAAGACATTGTTATTGGATCACAAAAAAGTATTATGTCAATGTTACTCTCCGCACCAATTTCACACCGATTAATATGACGTGTTTTAATCTCATTTTTATGTCAACCATTTAAAAAAACAAAAATAAAAGCCACTTAAAATACGTCACGTCAACCAGTATAAAATGGGTGTGAAGAGCAACAACACTCTTCAAGAAATAGTCAATGGCAAGCCATTTAAATCACTGTAGTCATTCTCTGCTTCTGTTTTATATACATTGATTTTAGAGGTACAAAAAAGCCACCAACGCCGAGTATGGCGGCCTTATTATGATTAATTGATCATGGAGTTAAAACCCTTCAGTTTGATTCCAGTACTATATGGTTGAGATGGTGCCTAGTGATCTTCACCGGTTAGGAAATGAAGAAATGAGCTTGTACATCTGCCTAATTAATTCAAACAAAACCTCTAAAAATAAATGTGATGACAATATCATTTGACACTCTAGCGAAAGCTTAATTTAAGACGGTAGGACTTAATAATTAACCATGAATAATGGTATTTATTAGACTGTTATACGATTGTCATATAACTGAGATAACGTGACAATGAAAACTAATCGTTGGATCAGTAAAGACTTGTAAAATATTAATAATAAAAGGCGATTTTTACTTCCACGTTATTCTAAACTGTATATATGGTACTCGTATGTATACCTATATAAGGTGTCACAGAAATTCAGAATAATTTCTTTTAACCTAAATGATCAAGTTTAGCAAACTGATCACTGTCAAATGATTTTAAAGATGAAGAAAATAAATTAAAGGCATAACTAAATGCCATGACCACACTTTCAAAGATTGTTGTAATTAGACAAGTTAATTACTGGTTAATAATATTCCTCAGTTTCTTCGTCAACTGCATTTTCTTGATGTTTGTTTCCAAGTTCTCATATTATTGTATACGTACGTACGTAGGGTTTTGGGAGTTCCGTAAAGGGAGCAGTGATCCTCTGCCCCTTGGCTTTATCTACCTCATTATTCCCTTCATTCAAAGGTAGCCACGTAGCACTCTTTGCACCTTATGTGGGTCCCGGCCGGTTAAGAATGCATGTTTGGATAATCATTTATTTATTTTTATTTTTTAAAAACATATTTTGTTCGATTTTTTAAATTTAAATTCTACTCAAACTTTATCGAACTCAAAAAAAGTCAACACAATTAATAAATAAATTAAATTAAAAACTAAAAATAACCCAGGACCCACCCCTGGGTGTCTGAGGGTGGTGGTCAGACCACTTGGCCACTCCCATATGATTCAGGGATGGCTCATACTCCCTCAAGTAGTTTCAAGGATGGTTCGAAAACGACGAAAGCCCCTTGCTCTCCCCTCCTTTTTTTTTTTTCCAATTTTTATCTTTAATAATTTAAATAACATTTTTTTAATATTTACTTTTTTTCAAATATATTCAATTTAAATCATATTCTCAAACATCTTTTTTTAATTTTGTTTTAATATTCTCTATATTATTCAAACATAATTTTAAATTTCTCAATGTGCGATTCTATATGTAAATAAAGGTACATAAATAATTTTGTTTTATAAAATGACGTTATTCACGCTTTTTTTTTTTTTTTTTTTTTTTTTTTTTTTTTTCTTCTGAGCATCCACAATTTGGATTTATTAATATTATTATCATTCTGTCAAATGATTTTTTCAAGTTAGGCCAATCGGTTTCTTTACGTCTCAAAACAAACCTTTTTTTGTTTCTTTCTCTCTCTCTCTCTCATAACGAAAACAGAATAAATGAATGAACAAAAACAAGTAACTAAGAAAACACCTTCTCTCTTTTTCAAAAGCATAAACACAAAAAAATGATTAATCCACTTTTGCACTAAAATAGGGTAGGATAAGCGAGCGCAAATGAGAGCTCCCCTTATTCGGACATGTGATTGGATAATTCAAATCCCACTTGCTTGAGCAACCCGAACAGAATAGGATATCTTCTGCACTCACATACGACGTTTTATACAAGTAATACTATTCAGTACCCCTTATTCTCCTCTTACCTCTTCAAAATTTGTGACGTGTTTCTCCATAACATTTAATGTATGAAGATTAATTTTTTGAATGTGAAAACTATGTCACATAAGCATTAACAAAAAAGATAGAGAAGTGATGAATAGGATTACTCGTCTTGTAGTGCAATAGAGTAAAGATATTGTACAGAACATCTATCATCAAATTTCCTCGAATCAATTCCAACTTCAAGCACGATAGAATATAATTCTATTCATTACGTAACAGAAGAACATTACATACACTTTTATTATTAATGTAAAATATATAAATTACTTTTTCTAAAATTTATTGGTGATTCTCACTCATACAAATACATACTTAGGAAGAATATGTGCCATCTTTCTTTGTAATAAAGAATATTTATTTTATTTGATTTTATTTTTATTTTTTTATTTTTTTTTATCTAGAATGTGTTTGATGTCCACATCATATTTAAGATTATTTTCGATATGATGTCATGACGTAACAACACATTGACAAGTGACAACATGTCACGTATACTATTAAATAAAATGCGAAGGCTTAATTTACTCCTATTTTGACAAACCTTGTCAGGCAGGAGAACCTTCACTGGTGCCACAATAAATGCTTGGCAGTGACAGAGATTGCGCGTATTTAACAAAGAGCTTCTACGCAATGCTATTTCTTGTGGTCTTGGAAAAGTACCTGAATAGAGTTTTTTGGGCGAGAGAGATTGCCAATAAGGTTCAAGAATGGTGATTTGGAGGCATTTGATTCACGGGTTTTTCTGGGTTTTTGATTTTCGAGGTGGGTTTTCAATATTTTGTGCTCTTGATTAAGTGTCAGTTCAGGGCCTTTGTTATTTTGGAGGAAATTTGGGGGTTTGGGGATGATCAAGGCCTGAGTTTGGTGATTTTGAGCGATTACATTCGTGGGTTTTCTGGGTTTTGAGTTTTCCGAGGTGGGTTTTTGATATTTTGTGGCACTGATCAAATTTCACTCCTCCTGGAAGTGAAATTATGAGGAAATTTTGGCTTTCTGGGATGGATTTTTCATGAAAGAGTAAAAGTTAGGTTCTTGTTTGGGTCTGGTGGTGTTGGTGGTAGTGGAGATGGGGGAAACTGAGCCTGTCGAGGATGAGGCTTATTGCTCTCACATGGACAATGATCAAAACATTGATACTGATGACGCTCTCTCTTACTTTGTAAGGGTTTTTATTGATGTTTTATGTTGATCCTTTCGTGGTTTGATCAATTCAAGTGATATGCTTAAATTTGGTTGCCTTTCGTGCACTTGTGTTTGGATGTTTTTTATGGGATACACTTAATTGTAAGCTTGAGCTGAAGTCCTGTAAAGAACTTGCGTTTGGATGTTTGTGCTGGTTTCTTTATAATACAACAGGCTCGTCTCAACTAATTTTTGGATGAGGGCTTTGCTTTTATGGATAATAAATGATGTGAAAACAGGTCCAAATGAGGAGTTGTTTTCTTTCCCTGCATCTTCTCAGCAAGCAAAAAGAGCATTTAGAAATTTGTGGTGGAATAGAATGGAACTAGCTACAGAAATAGAATGTAGTATCTATTATTTTTATTTGGCCCTAGACACATTGTTGGTAATGTGGTTTTAGACTTCATACCAACGTCAACCACATATGTGCAATATTTATATCCCAAGGACTTGTCACTATTGAGGCTTCCCTGTAATTGTTTGTGTGGCTCAGTTCTTCTTAGTACCACATCGAATGAAGGACTTGACACATATCTATGCAATAACTTCACAATCCTCACAATCTCCCTCACTTGAATTCCTATTATCTTCATTAGCATATGCGTTGCACTACTGTGTGTGTCTGTGAGCCATTACATTATTAGGTAGGTTATGATACTATTTGTCACAACCCAAAGACACGTTAGCCACATTTGTTTGATACCTCAAAAGGACTGATCACTGTATGGGCTCCCCATAATTGTTTATATAGTTCAATTCCACGTAGTATACATTCAATATAGGACTTAACATATGCCCAAGTAATGCTTTCACAATCCATACAATTAAGATCGTTAAACCATAACATTGGGCCTGGTGAGGATGTTAGGAATTTGAATAGAGGATATTGTGATACCTTGGATTTTGTGAATTGCAGAAATGCTCTATGGATAAGTATTAAGTCCTACATTAAACAACTAGTTGAAATTGAGTTTTTTTTTTTGATTAGTAACTAGTTGAATTTGAGTTATTCAAACAATTATTGGAGAGCCCCAATTGTGATTAGTCCTGTGGGGGTATCGTACAAATATGACTAGTAAGTCCCTCGAGTCATGACAATTGGTCTTCATTAGATGCATTAAGTGATTTAAAAATTTGTTTGGCTTGATTAATAGTTCAACTGATCTTATTTTTGCTGGGCTCAAAGCTAGTGGGATACTTCCCTCAACCCATCCATATTGGATGTTGTTTCTGCTAGGACTACTAAAATGCTTCAGTATTTAAAGGCTATTGTCATCTCAAGGTTGAAAGAAGTTATTTGTAATTATTATCTATTGAGCTTATCAAAGACTATGTCCAATCCATTTTGGAATTATAATTTCAAAGATAATATGTCAAAAGATATGTGTGCAGACACAAATTTGCATGTTGAGCATGGAATAGCCTTTTCTCTGTAAGTAGTTGAGGATGGAATGGCCATCATTTATGAATTGGTGCACATTGACTAGATTTTAAAATAATATAAACTTCCTGCACTGAGATACATTGCACAGAGACACAATGAAAACAAAAGGAGCTTCCAGATACGAGAGGAACATTATTTAGCTAATTGGCGTTGTCTGTGTAAAAAGAATGAGGAAATGACTAATCACTTTCTCATCCATTGCGAGTATACTTCGGCTCTCTGGCAATTGATGCTTAATCTTTTTAGAGTCTCGCGGGTTATGCCTAGCAACATCCAAGAACTTCTTCATTGCTGGATAGTACAAGGGAGGGGACTTCCCAAAGAGGCTATCTGGAAAGTTATTCTTGCCCTCTTTAATGTGGAGCATTTGAAGAGAGGAATTGTCGTATTTTCTAGGATAGTGAGACAAACGTGCTATTTCTAAAATCTTCTTTTTTGAGATCTTTCTTTGGTTGGGTTCTTGTTAATGTTCCAAACTTTGTCTCTACAAATTTGGTTGATTTGATTAGCTATTTACATTGTAGTAGCTTATAGGGTTGAGTCCCTGTTGTATACTTTTCGTGTACGAGGGTTTAACCCTTTTTTTTTTTTTTTGTCTCAATAAGATCTGAATTATTTATCAAAAAAAAAAAAAGGTTTTATCTAAATCTGGTAGTCAAGTACAAGTAACTCTCCTTTTGAACTCATTCTAATCAAATATGCTGCTAGAACATCTCCACCCTAGATTGCTTGGTGTTGCTCCTCCTTTCGCTTAAGCTGGTTGTCAACCTGATATGTCTTTTGTACTTTCTGAATATATTCCATATTCAGGTGCCAATAAACGATAAAAGCAAGTTCTTAAAGAGAAACCACCTTGTGGTTCTTTACAGTTTAGCTCTATAAGAATGCAATGTTTGACTCCAGACCATTTCGGATGCACCTAATGTCAAAATAATAATCTCAAAAGTGGTATCAGGTTAGATTTAAATAATTTCAATTTCAATCCTAACACCTGATATTAAATCTAATTGCCTTTTGTACTGGACTTGCCTTTTCAAATACTTATTGCTACACCGGATTTTATGCTATGATGGATCTTTTTTCGTATTCAATCAGTGGTTCTTGTCATTGCTTTCTTTATTGATCTCATGTTTTGGTGGCATTGTGTTTCAAGTGATATTAACAATTTACTCTGGTTTTTGTAGGATGAGAGGATTCAAGATGTCTTGGGACAGTATCAGAAAGATTTTGAGGGTGGAATTTCCGCACAGAACTTGGGTAAGTAATGAATTGAGGGGATGTTAAAATACAATAATATGATTAAATTTAGTATCAGCACATCTGCAATGATGATTTTGGGGATCAACTTATTGGCAGGGGCAAGATTTGGTGGGTATGGTTCATTTTTACCTGCATACCAGCAGGCTCCTTCTATTTGGTCTCACTCTGGGACTCCACAAAAAGGTCAAAACAACCATTCTCATGACCTACCCTTGGAGGTATGTGGTTGGTTTTTCGTTTTATTTTGTTCCTTTTATATTCTAGGCACTTGAGTTCTTTGCCTATTATGATTATGCAGAGTGCCCCGCGAAATTCAACACTTATGAGACCTGCACCTGCTTCAGCTGTTCTTTCCGTGCCTGAACTAAGGAATTCTTCTGTGGACACTTTGTCCAAAGTTTGGAATTCAGGGGATTGTGTCTCAAGTCACAAACCTCTCAAACTGCCAATTGATCAGTCTGATAAAAAATCACTGAAGTTCCGGATCAAAGTGGGGCTGGACAACATTTTAACTGAAAAAAAAGCTTCAATTTACAGTAATCTTGGTCTTGACATGTCTCCGTCTTCAGTGTCAGAGGGCAACCCTGCAGAGTGGGAAGGGGTCTCTCCAGATTCTCTTGGTAAACAGGGTGAATATCCCTCCTGCATAATTAAGGTGAATCTTATTTCAACCTTTTGTTATCTTATCATGTATTTCTATGTGCGGAAGTTCATGATTTAACTGTGCCTTTTGCCATTCCAATGTATGGAGCAGATCATGACCTCTTTTCCTATTCCAAACGGTGTACTATTATCGCCTCTTCATGATAGTTTGGTTTGCTTAATAGAAGATAAAAATCTTTTAGATGACAGTAGATCTGGGCCTGTTCAAAAGAGGTGTCCTGTCTTCAAAAATGAGATTGCTTCAAAAATTCATAGTATAAAAGTGCTTGGGGAGAAGAAAAAGAAGTTTGGAGATAAAAACAGTAGATTGGTAGAATCGAAGAATGGGAGTTATGAGGATCCTGTTAACAGTGTTGATGCTGGTTTGAAGAAAGAAGGAAACATTATGACCTCAACCAGTAAGGAGATTGTATCTAATAACTTGAAGCTTCCTCCTGAATCTAATAAACTTAGTAAAGGTAGAGACATGGCAGATGGTACTGGTATGACATCTGAAGCCAATATGGGTAGGGCAAAGGACAAATTTGTCTCCTTGAACATGGTAAAAGAGGAAACCTTGGGGTCAATGGCTAGCAAGACTAATGATAAGCAGAATGCAAAGAATAGTTTGGCAGGAACGATTCAGAAAGAGAAAAAAGTAGGCCGTGATCTAGAAAAAGGTGGTGGAACCAAAGGTGATAGAAGTCTTGATTTGTTTGAAGAACACTGTGACATGCCAAAGGGAAGCAAAGTTTGTGATTGGGGAACAGTGGCTCCTGCACAACAGAATTGTGAGAGGAAAACCACCTGCCAACATGATGGTGTGGAAATGTCTCACGTGAAGGACCAATCATTGTCTGGGGGTGAGAGGAAGTCTACGAGAAGCCAAAATTATGATACCACAGCTACCAGGAAGTCTAAAGAGAGCTTGAGGGTTAGTTCCTCATCAGAGTCAAAAGATACTCTCACTTATGAGAGCTACTTTCCATTCAAGAGTAGAGGGGATGATAAATTACACAAGGGTTCGAGGAAGGCAAAAGATAGCCTTAGTGTTAGAACCGCTAACAAAAAACTAGCAGAGAAAGAATGTGTAAGTGATGCGTTAGGAATTCCTCTTAAAGATCAGGCAAAGGACTCTAAGCTTGAGGTTTCTGAGAAAAAATCCCTTACATTCAGAGTCAAACCGAAGGAGGGGTCAGGTAAAGATCAGGCAAAGGACTCTAATCTTGAAGTGTCTGGGAAAATACCCTGTGCATTCAGCTACAAATCAAAGGATACATCAGGTAAAGATTCAAAGGACTATAAGTTTGAGGTGCTTGGGAAAGGATCCCATGCAATTAGCAACAAATCAAAGGAAGCCTCTGGTAAAGGTCTGGCAAAGGACTATAGGCCTGAGGTTTCTGAGAAAGAATCATATACATTCGGCAAGAAACTAAAGGAGAGATCTGGTAATAAAAAGAATGTTTTCCCGTCATTTTCTGAAGCACATTTGAAGGGACACTTGAAGAATGCAACTACATTACCTTCTCCCCTTCCCACAGAGGTTGCTCCAGTAGTCATAGAGGAAAATTGGGTATGCTGTGACAAGTGTCTCAAGTGGCGGCTTCTACCATATGGCACAAATCCTGATCACCTGCCAAAGAAGTGGCTGTGTAGCATGCTTAACTGGCTGTAAGTTCTCTTCTTGAATTTATGAAGGTTTTGCAGTTGTGATGATAATGATTATAAAGGTTAACTTGTATAACTTTTCAATGATAATTGTTGATGAACTATGATTATGAGCAAATTGAGAACTATGTTCTGGTGATTGGTGATCTCATAAAAAGTGCATGAGTTCTTGGTAAGGGACGTGTTATAACGAGGGAGATGGACAAACTTTAGCAGCAATAGCTCTAAGATTGTCCTTTTTTATTTCCTAATTTTTTTTGTATTCGCTGGAAAATGAAATTTTTGAGCTTGCAAGATCAGATCATGACTCATGTCATAAGTGAAATTCGTTCTAGTCTACATATCTATTAGACAGTGAGTCATGGTCATATGTTTTACTATAATGTTACACTCGTTGTAGCAAAAAACTAGTCTGTTGCCAGTGGTAGATGGTTAGATTAATTTCCCATTAAAATAGAATACTTTCCAAAAGGCTTGACCTCTCTCTCTCTCCCCCCTTCTCTCTCTCTCTCTCCTGATCATTGCAGTGATAAAACTGTTTCAGGCCTGGAATGAATAGCTGTAGCTTCAGTGAGGAGGAGACAACAAATGCTCTGAATTCATTATACCAAGTTCCTGTTTCTGAGACACAACATAATCAGCAGACTTATCCTGTTGGAACTGCATCTGGAGAAACTTCAGTTGATGCCCAGCATCTTAACCAAAACTGCCAAGATCTCAGTTTCACCTGTGTGGCTGGTGTTGGAAAGAAGAAACTTGGAGCAAATGCAGTATTAAATGCAGCTCAGCATGGTGGTTACATGGACGTCTTGAATCTTAAAAAGAAGAATCAACAGGTCCCTGTTAAAAGCAAGGGTTTACAGAATCTGAGCCAATCTTCTCTGGAGCTGAAATTGGAGAAAAGATCTGGTAAGAACTACTAGCTGCTCACATGGTTTAAATATCAGCATGTATTGTTCTTATTAAATCACCAATTATACCAAAAGTGTAAGTTGATAAGAAATGATAAATTTATTTAATTAATAAATATACTAACACTTATCTCACGTGTTGGTCCAAACTTCCCTCAATAAGTGAGGCCCCATACTATATTAAATGATCAGTTTTCTTAGAAGCTTAAGCTTATAATAACGTATAGATTTAATCATTTGATAAATATTCAAACAGTTCTGTTGCCTGAACTCTATATTTAAGTATCAGTACATAGTGAATTAGTTTATGCATTATAAATTTTATTTAGGATAGTGAATTCTCAGAATCTTATGATAAACATGTTTTGATGCCTGCAGTGATTTTTAGTGAATTTTATTTGATGAATGTTTTGCAATTTGTTTGTAGGCATTACATGTCAGATAAATTACTAAAAATTTACATTGTAGTTAACTGACTGTATAAACAAAAAGTCAAAAAGTAAAAAAGTTTGCTTGAGCACTCGATCTGTATCTAATGATGTTTGGGATTCAAATGATAGATTCAAATATATATTACCTCACTGTTCTTATATAACTCAATAGAAATATTTTAGTTTGTTTATCAGAAGTAGTTAATAGTTTGAATCCATGTACTTTTGAATCTTGTTTGATATCCCAATTTAATTGGTCTATTTGAAACTAGGCCACCAATTTTGTATGGATGCCGACATATAGTTTTTTATTGGCAATATTATAGTTAGGATTCTCTTTTGAGCTGATGTTTCCTAAATGTTTCTTGCAGTCTACCATATGGTTGATTTTTTTATTTTATTTTTTCAGGTGATGCCAAGCCATTGAAAACAAAGAGCAGGATGCAGTCTGATCAGGATGATTTTAGACCTTTTAAGAAAGCAAAGACACAAAGCACGCATTATACTGATATAGACCAGGATCCTGCTGGGTTGTCAATGAAGGAAGCTGAAACTGATATTCAGAAATATAATGAAATCCGTTCAATTTATATAAAGGGTGCTCCACATGATGGTTCATTGCCTTCTGTTAAACAATCTAAGAAACAGGTTCATAAGACTATAGCTGGAAAGAAGAGAAAATTGAAGGAGCGGCAAGATACTCAAATTCAACTAGATGACCTTCCTAGTAATAGGCATCATATTAAAGATGAACGGATACCGATGGAGGAGTCAAGTGGGAGAGAATGCAGAAAAGAAAAGAAGGCCAGAGAATCAAAGTTTCAAGGAAAGGAAACCAGTTCTAGTAAGGCCAGTGGTGAACCAGACAATAAAGGTAAGGTAACTAAGATTCTTTTGTCAATTAGCAAAAATAATCCTTTAGATAGTAATCGTTCGTACAAAGGCGGAAAAAGTTTTAAGAACCAGCGTTTGGAGAGGCATGATGGATACAATTTATCTGAGTGGACTGTTGATGGTAACAATTCTTCTAGAAGGGACTTGGAAGTTGGACAGCCTTGTATTCCAGTCACCTCTAGCTCATCCATGATTTTAGGCACAGGTAAAATTAAAGTGAACTTCCATGAAGTTAAAGGTTCTCCTGCAGAATCAGTTTGTTCTTCTCCTTTGAGAATTTCCAACTCAGAAAATCTTACAAGGAGCCTTTCAGGGAAGGATGGCGATGCAGATGTAGGTCTGTCTCTCATGAATAGCCCAGGAAGATGCTTTGTAGGTAAAGGTGATGGTGGAAGGAATGAGTCTGGGTTAGTAAGGAAGGAAAAAGCCTTCCCCCTGGTTCAGAATGGGTCTTCAGGTTCCCCCTTGTTTGATTATCAGAACGAGTTGACTGATCATAAAATGCATGAAAGATCTAAATCATTGACCGGTCATTCTTGTAATATACTAAACTCACACTTGGTGAGTGATTGTATTGAAAGTGACAAACAAAATGACCAGAATTTTAATGAACCAAGCATAAAACACCGTTTCCATCATATGGAAAGAGTTGATGACTATTACTTTCCTAATAAGTCTCTTCCTGAGAAATCTAGAAATGGTTCCTCTTCCCAGGCCAAAAAAAGGCAGTCAACTCCAATTTCTGAATATGATCAAAGCAGGATTAGGATCTCTAAGTCGTTTAATGGGCACGAAGAGTCAGATCATGTGCAATATGAGGTTGAGAATGAATCTCATGATTTTGCAACTTACAAGAAAGACATAAAGGTGGGAAAAATCAAAATCCATGGAAATAAGTCTACTAAAGTTGTGAACAATCATGCTGTCATGAGAGTTTCTGCTGGCAAATGTTCGAATGACAGTCGTAAAAGAGAGAACAGAATTACTCATGACAGACTTGAGAACCCACAGTGGAAAATGGATACTATTTGTCCGAAGGGTGGAAAATCTGTTGCAAGACAGAATTCGCTGCAGAGTCAAAATGACGAGAAATCTTCAAAATGGCTCTGTTCAGAAAGAACTCATCAAGTGCAAGTAGCGATGAGGAATGGTGGTGTATTGCCAGCTGATGGATCTGATGGTGGTGATTCATTCAAGGATTCACAACATCTTGGGAAGGATGACTGCCAAAATGGACTTCATCATGTTAGTTCAAGACATCCCACAAGTAAAAGGCATGGGATCAGGGATACTGTTTCAACAAGTCATAGAAGAAAGGATAACTCTACTCATGCAGCAAATAGTGCTTTGAAAGAAGCAGAAGATCTTAAGCATTCTGCGGATCGTCTTAAGGTCTGTCAATATTTGCTGCTCTCATGCTTTGTTGTTGTCTTAAATGTTTTAAATGTTAATGTTATGCTAACATTTTGAATGCTTTTAACTTGCTTTCTAGATTTCTGGGTCAGGACTTGAAAGTACTGAGGTATGCTTCGAGGCAGCTCTGAAGTTTCTCCATGGGGCATCGCTGTTAGATCCTTGTAATAGCAAGAGTGCCAAATATGGAGATACAACATCGACTGCAGCATATAGTACTACTGCAAAGCTATGCGAGTAAGCATTGAATGCAAACCATGTGGAGATGTTTCATTTCCCTCTTCCTAAGGAATAAAAAAGAATTTTGGAATGAAAGAATAAAAGTTAAGAAAATCAAGACAAAAGGAGACCAAAAAGAAAAAGCATAGCAGGGCCTTAATATAGATCGCAAGATGAGTGGCCCTTCACCGAGTAGGTCTTTGCAGTATTTGATGATAAAAATCGAAGAAGTTATTTTAAGTTGTTAGCATTAGAATTATTTCATATGGCAGTGTCATATACTTTGAAAACTTGGAGTGAATCTGTATCAGAATAATGAATAATGTAATGATGATACGATTGAGAAGAATGAAAAAACAAAATGTCTTAAGGCCCAAACAGTGACAAATTTGTGACTCCTTGAGTCATTTTAAGTAATAATGAAATGTTAAAAATATTAGTAGGTGGCATCCAGTATGTGGATTAATTCTAAGTCACTGTAATGGAAGGTGCCAGTACCGGACGATTGCATTGTTAAATCCAGGAACTACATTTTATCAGCTATGCTAAGCTGTCTCATAAATTGTTAAAAGCTTGACACAGTTAATCACTTCTTAAATTCTAAAATATAAGCATCTGGGTGAAACTGCAATTGGGTGTGCAAGTGCTTCAACACCTTCATATATGT
The DNA here is from genome assembly GCF_958979055.1 of Alnus glutinosa. Taxonomy (NCBI): domain Eukaryota; kingdom Viridiplantae; phylum Streptophyta; class Magnoliopsida; order Fagales; family Betulaceae; genus Alnus; species Alnus glutinosa. Next base: position 21,296,492 of record NC_084897.1, on the reverse strand, counting down.
ATCTACTCTTAGAAGAAAAAACAGAGAAAAGAGGGGTAGGAACTAGAAAGTAACATAGGTTGTTTAAAGAATTAATATTGGTCTGAAGCTTGCTGTAAAATACAGTAGTCTTTCAGCTGATCTAATTTATTCAGTATGTAGCTTATTGAAGTTGAATACCCCTTCAGATTGTTTTAGATATCCTCATTTTCATCTGGCTTGTTGAAGCCTTAGAACTTTTTAAATTTACAGATATTGTGCCAGTGAATATGAGAGATGCAAAGACATGGCCTCTGCTGCTTTGGCATACAAATGCATGGAAGTGGCATACATGCGAATAATCTATTCCAATCATTTCATTGCAAGCAGTGACCGACATGAGTTACAAATGACTCTACAAAGGGTTTCTCCAGGTAAGAATAAGGATGCCATGGTTGGATGTAAATTAAGAAATTTTAGATTAACAAAGATTTAGGAAAGAAAGACAGAAATGCCAATGATAATCCTTTTCTTGCTTAAGAATACATCTCATCCTCTTTTCAGTCTTTTGTTGAGGCCTGAAGAGATGGGTTGTGTATTTTGCAATGCTTTTAGACTGTTATGAAAAAAATATGGTTTAGTGACCCTGGCCTTTGAGGCTTTGAACATGTCATAGGCGTATATGTTGGTATATTGCAGTTCACGAAGAGAAAAAAAAATTGATGAGTTGGTTGACGTTATTTTTATTTTTTTATTTTTTGTACACACATGTTCTTATTCATACAAATTAGTAGCCAACATTATGAATGAGAAATGATAAAATTTGGACAATCCGGTCACAAACCCCCTGTGCTTTTTGTCATTTTAACTTTTAAGTCCTCAGTTCTCAACTTGATAGATTTAATACTTAAGTTTAAGATTCGAGACCTTTGTCAATATTTTCATTAGAAATGATCATGAATACAATTAAACGTATATATATATATACACATATGTGGCTCTAGCCACCTCCTCTGTTAGCGGGTGTCTTTTGGCCACCCTGTTCAGTGGGGGTGGCCAGGAGCCAGCCCCTAACCACCCCCTTAGATAGGGCTAGCTAGGACCATGACCCAGCCCTGGCTTGGTTGTGCCCCACGGCCACCGCCACCGCCACCGCCGTGACCCATAATTGTATCTCACAACCATTTATGACAAAAATGTTGATAGAGGTCTCGAATTTAGAATGTGCCTAAACTTAGGTCTTAGATCTACAAATTGAAAACAGGGTCTTAAAGTTAAAATGGCAAAAAGCACAAGGGGTTGGTGACCCGATTCACTAATTTTTTTAGTAATCTCTTTTCTTATAGGATTTAACCTTAAGAATTAACAATCTTTGCCAAATTTTTGGAATGAGTGTAGTGTGGAAAACCTTTGATAGTACATGGAGATCCCTATCTAGTCATGTAATTTGAAATTATTTATGCCTATTGGCATAATTCTCAGAAAACGTGTTTTTTAAGATAAGAATCCTCCTTTTTTTTTTTAAAGCAGACATTGTTAAGAACATGTATGTTTTGAGTTACCAATTGAACAATGTAAGGGATATAATATAGGGGTATTCCAGGAAGATATAATAAAGGGGTAAATAGGAGAATTAGCTAGGATATGCTTCTAGAAGATGCTTTCGGTTAGACATTTATAGTCTATAAAAGGGAACCAATATGTAAAGAAAGATATGAAAATGAATATTGATGAGAATCCTTTTTTGGAGAGCCTAGGCCTCTTGAAGTGCCTTGGAGAGATTGGGCTTCTCTAAGTGCCCCTAGTTACTCTTATTTCAATCTTCATCTTCTTCCCTAATTCCTTCATAATTTCTCTTGCTTTGCTACAATTTTCATGCCATACCAGAAAAGTACATAACAAACAATCTGTGATGTCATATTTGTAGTGGGGTCTTTATGATTTCTTATTAGGGTATGCTGGGTATAAGTCCATATGGTGGCCAGGGTAATTAGCCCCCAGCTAAATCCAAAAAACAAACGCAGTGCTCATGGTTGGGGTGTAGGCCGATAGTGGTAAGGGCTGATTTTTAAGCTTGACTAACCTTCAGGTTTGGCTTGAGCTTAAAAAAATAAAGGAAAATTGTTGAATTGGTCCTTGTGGTTTGACCTTGTAACAAATAAATCACCGTGGTTTCAAAATGAGCGTATAAATCCATGTGGTATGCCTATGTAACAAAATAATCCCTTCCTACAAATTCCAGCAATTTTTGAGACACCACCTTTATGAAATAAAAAATTTACCCTTTAGTAAATTTTTTTTTTTTTGATAAGTAAGAAAACTTTATTAAAATAAGCGAAAAATGCTTCTAAGTACACATGAAGTATACACAGGAACACCCAGCTAGCCCACAGAAGAAAACCCACAAGAACCTACGCACACACAAATCCCGAAGGCCCCAAAAACCCAAAATCTAGAAGAAACTCCCATAAAGCCCAAACTACAAAATACATCCCAGAAGATACCCCCACCCAAAAAACATGAAAACACCCCCAAAACCTTAAACCCGAAATACAAGCAAACCCAAAAAACAGAGGGAAAAACCCAAGAACAACAACCCTCACAAGATCTTGAGCAAAAACCAAAAGCCTTAAGAACGACCCACAAACCAACCCAAGCATACAACTCTACAAAATAAGGTTCTTTCCTTTCCTACTCCTAGCAGAAGGCTTAGTGTCGCCATAGTTGATAGAGCTATGTAGATTCAAAGCTCCCTCTTGCCTTTGGACTTTTGGTGCGATATCATCTTGTCATGCTGAAATTCTTCTTTCATGGCATCCCGAATTGCCAACGCCTCCTCCCCAAAAGCACCCTCTGACGCCCAATCCAAAGGCAAAACATCCCAAAAATCAACATCATCCTCCCAAACCACAATCTCCCCTTTAGTAAAAAATTATAATAAAACAAAATAAAATAAAAAAAGAAAAAAAACTTGGTTCAGGGGTGGCTCAAGCGGGTAGCCGACCACCTTCAAAACCTACCTCTAACCACCCCCAGAATTGGCCAAAGAGGGGTGGCCGAACCACCCCCATAACCAACCTTCGGGGGTGGCCAAACGACCCGCTAAGGCCCTTGGGGGTAGTTGACCACCCCTAGAACCGGCTAGAGGGGGTGGCCGAGCATCCCATCATCCCCGAACCAAGGTTTTTATTGTTCCATTTTTCTTTTATTTTTTATAATTTTATTTGAAGGTAAAATGTAATTTTATAAAGGGTCTATCGGAAAAAATGACAAAATTTATATGGAGGGATAATTTTGTTATAGAAGTATACCGTAAGGGTTTATAAGCTCATTTGGAAAAACCACAAGGATTTATTTGTTACAATGTCAAACAACATGAACCAATTTAGCAATTTTCCCTTAAAAAATATAAGCACATACAGGCTAGATTAAACTTCTTAATTATATGGAATTAGTACGATTTTAACTTATATTGGATTAGACTTGTTATATTGGATTTATTTGATGGTTCGTGGCGGTGAGAATAAGTCCGGCCGCTACTTAGAGGTGGTTGTTTTTGCTGAAGGGGGACGGAAAGGGGCTATCTGGCTCCTTAAAGGTCATAAAGGTGGGGGCTGGGCTCGGGTTGCGGGTGAGCTGCGGAAGATGATCACCTTCCTAGGTCCTAAGGACCGACTGCCAGACTCCGAGGCGTTTCCTTTGGTTTGTTTGGGTGGCTCGTCCAGTCGATTGGGTGGGTCTCATCCTTCCTATGCGGCTGTGGTTTGGGGGGATGCTGTCCCCCACGTCAAACATGGGTTTGCTTCTGGGTTACGGGGTTCGTATGTCGATCTGCGTGGGTTGGACTTGTTGCCGGAGTCGTGGTGTAGGGTGGTCGACAATGGGCGTAGGGCGGTCAACTGCTTTGAGCTGGAGGAGAATCCGCACGAACCAACGGATAAATCCATTTCACAAGGATGTCGTTTGATCCGTTGGATAAAGGCTTGAGTGTCCGTCCGCCGGGTAAGAAGAAGACTCTCAATTCTCACTCTGCACGAGGCTCTTCTAGTTTGAATTTGAATCTGCATGAGTGGATCCGGATGCTTGTCAGTTTAAATTTGGCTTTGGGCCGAACTGTCTGGAAAATTTTGGGCCGGACTGTCTAGAAATTTCTAGGACGTTCTGCTGGGTCAGGATGGGGCCCCAAGCGTAGAAGGGTCCGGTTGGGTCGATGCTTGAATAAACCCAAACTCAGAGCCTCATTCCAGTCGGATAACTCTGAGTTTGCGGGTCAGGTGTCGATGACCGTTTTTGGGCGCTCTTCTCGGCCGGAGTTCTCGTCGCCGGCACGTTCTGGGTTGGTTATGGCCTTGTCTTCTTCCGGGATGGGGTCAAGTAGCTTGCAGGAGCCCCGGGTTTCTCCCCTTTCTCTGGCGCCGGTGGTTCTGGATTTTCTTCCGACTCCGGCTCCTCAGCCTAGTAGCTCAAGTGTTGGTGTTTTGGTTGCTCAGGCGGCCCCTTTTAAGCCGCCCGTTCTTTTCACCTTCCCCCCTTTGCTAGTTCCGGAAGTGGTACCTCCGGTGACTCTGGTTGCCCCAACGATTCCGGCGAGTCCTCCGGTGACTATTGCTGGGTCTGATTCTTCTGATGGTCCTGGGTTTGCTGCTGATCCACTGCCTAGCAGTTCTGGGTTCGCTCCTCCGGGTTCTGTCCCCTTGCTGGTTGGGTCTGGGTTGGATCCTTCCTTCTCCTTGTCCTCTCAAGCCCCTGCGGCACTAGTAGAAAAGAAGAAGTCTGCGCAAACACCTGCGGTTCCAGTAGAAGAGAAGAAGTTTTTTGAAGGTTTGGAGGCTCCTAGTCGGGTACCAGAGTCTGGTGTTGCCCGGCGTTATCTGCTGGAACGACTGAATTGGGCAAGAAGATCTCTTCGGCTAAGAAGTTGACGCCGGAGAGGGAGCTCCCTTTGAAGAAGGTTTTAGAGCCTCCAGAGGTGAAGGATCCGCCTTTTGTTTGCGACCAGAATTGGGAGAAGGAGGCTTGGAAGAAGGAGGCAGAGCTTTGGGGGAGAATCTCTGAGATGTATCCGGGGGTGACTGAGGAACAGAGACAGAGGCTCATTGAAATCTGGGGCAAGATGATAGAGCGCAAGAAACACGAAAGTAAGAGGGAGCTTCGGAATCTACAAAGTTCCGTCAATTACGGAGACATTAAAGCTTCTTCGAGGTGTAGGAAAGATAAGGCCATTAGGCCGTAGGTTTGTATACCTTGGGGGTTCTTGTGGGTTGTTCGCTGGTGCTTTTTCAGTTTTTAGGTTTTCCTTGGTTTTTTTGGGTGCGTTGCTTGGGTTCTTTTGTAGGTTGTCTTTTGGGTGTTATTTCGGTTTCTAGGTTTTGTGTTGGGGTCTTTTTGTTGGGTTTTTGTTCGGGTTTTTTCGGGTCAGCTTTGGCTCTCCTGTGTATATTTCCTGTGTATGTAGGAGCGCCTTACGCTTTCTTTTCTATAAAATTTTACTTACTTATCAAAAAAAAAAAAACAGAGGTATATTCATGATCTCCTCACCAAGACAAACATGCTGCTTGCAAAGCCAATAGCTACTCCTATGTCGGCTTCCACTACTCTTAGCCGGTTTGAAGGTTCTACTATTACAGACTCTACTCAATACCAAAGCACGGTGGGATCTCTTCAATATCTCTCCCTTACTCGGCCTGACATTGCCTTTGCAGTCAATATAGTATCACAGTTTATGCAAGATCCTCGGGACACTCACTGGTCGGCAATAAAACGTATCCTTCGGTATTTAAAGTCCACAATTTCACATACCTTCTGCATTTCAAAGAATTCTTCAAAGCATCTCACTGCTTACTCAGATTCCGATTGGGCTAGTTGTCCTGATGACCGGCGCTCTACTTCCGGGTATTGTGTCCTTCTTGGTAAAAACATCTTATCCTGGAGCTCCAAGAAACAACCCACGGTGTCCCGATCTAGTACTGAATCTGAGTACAAGGCCATTGCGAATACAGCTGCAGAGTTTAACTTGGATCCAAAAACTTCTTCGTGAACTTGATGTAATATCTCCAGAACCACCGATTTTGTATTGTGATAATATTGGTGCCACGTATCTCGCTTCCAATCCTATCTATCATGCTCGCACAAAGCATATAGAGATTGACTATCATTTTGTCCGAGATATGGTTGCTAAAAAGCTCCTTAAAGTATGTTTCATCTCTGGAAAAGATTAATTGGCCGATATCCTCACGAAGCCACTTGCTGCTGCCCGGTTCATCATGTTCCGATTCAACCTCAACGTTCATCCTCCCACGTCGAGTTTGAGGGGGCGTATTGGATTAGACTTGTTATCCGATAATGATAAGTGTAAAGTGTTAGAGTTAGATCAAGAGTTGTTATTAGATAATGATAAGTGTAAAGTGTTAGAGTTAGATCAAGACTCTGTCTCTGTGGATAATCTTTAGACTAGTTATATTCTATTAGTCTAGGTCTCTTTAAGTCTTGTGATAAGGTAGATAGTTATTAGTACTAGAACTCTTCATGTAAAAGATATCTAGTGTAAACTAGATGATTTATTCTCTATATATTCCAACACTGCCATACAATTATAGTATGCAGTTTTACCTACATATCCTAAAATCCTATAACTTAGGACCTATCATTATCCAACTCACCCTTAATTAGGTCATAGCTTGATTGGTGGAGTGTAAGCTAATGATTTAAAGAAGTATCGGAATGCATGAAGTAATACCTCAAAGGCCACGCCTGACTGGGCAGGGCATCATTTCTCTTTAGGGTGGGCTTGGGTTGGCTTATCAGGCCCAAGCTTGGCTCAAGTCAGCACTGTAAGTGTTAATTAATGGTGAGAATCCCATTCCTCGCCCAATCCTATTAGCCTAAAATGGCTTTCCTTTTTCCTGGCTTGGCATTTGCAGTGCAGAAACTGAAGCCGGCACTAAAAAGTTGTTGATTGTTGAGGAAATCAAGTTTTTGAATTTTTCTCACTTTTAAACTGATAGAAAGTGCTTACCTATTAAAAAAATTAAAAAAGAAAATAAAATTCAGTTTATGATCTAGCTATCATTGAAATGAATTGTCTTTTGATATTTTGTTTACTTATTTATTTATTTTTGATAAGTAATAGTAATATCATTAGAAAAATGCAAAGCACAGTCAAGTACACAGGGACGCTTTAATGATTTTCTTGTTCTTTTTTCTTTATGTTTTCATTTTCTTCAGTTGAGTCTCCATCATCATCTGCCTCTGATGTTGATGACTTAAATAATCAAGCAATGATGGACAAGATGGATGTAGCCAAGGATGGAAGTTCATTGCAGGTTACTGGTAATCCTGTCATTGCTGCCAGAAACCGTCCCAAATTTGTGCGGCTGCTCAACTTCGTATGTATACTCTATTATCATTTTTGCTCATTTCCTTATCATTGTGAAAATCCTATTTGAGGGGAAAAAACTTGCTCGGATGAAAGAATCTTCAAAAATAGATGTTCCTATATGCTGGTATTGGATGATAAGGCTTAATTGAACCTTAGGTGCCTAACCAAGGTCCTTTAGACCAAATAGCATTATCCCCCTCATTACATGTGTGGGAGGGCAGGGGTTCAACCTCTTGGCCCTTGTGGGTGGGTTGGAGTTTTATCCTAACCAATGGCTCCAGGCTTATTGAAAAGAGAATTCTGAGGTGCCTGGAGGACTTTAATTAGGAAAAAGTTCGAAGGAAAGCTTTAGTCATGGCTTACGTTATGTCTGGCAAGTTCCTAGCATTCAAATGGATGTCTTCGTTTTTAGACATGTCCTGTTGGATGTACTTAATCACCTAATTGTTGACCCTTGGAAGGATTCTATTTTATTTTAGCTTAGGGTATATATGTAAACTCTTCTCATGGAGAGCACACACACAGTTGACTTTTCTCATGGTTATGCGACTTTCCCCTTGATCTGTCAAAGGAAGAAAATCAGACCCTGAAATCAACTGACCTGGTTATTTGCTGCTTAGATTAACATTGCTAGATTTGTGAGGTCTATCCTTTAAATATATATATTCCTATTACTTACTAAAAAAATAAAAGAAAATAAAAGATTAAAGAATAAAAACATTGCTAGAGTTGCATCAGGTGTCACTGATTAAGTGCTCCAGATTAATTGGATGTGTACCACTTCCGCTTTTCATACTTGTTTACCCGTTGGTCTTTAAACCATAGTGCATTGGATCTTGCTTAGTAGGAGATCTGTTTTCCGTAAAAATCTTGGCAGATCAGATTTCATTTGGTTATTTACCTATTAAAAAAATGTGCCTTATACATGAGATTAATAATCTTTATATGCAACTGCGTGCAGGCCCAAGATGTAGATTTTGCCATGGAAGCCTCAAGGAAATCCCAGATTGCCTTTGCAGCTGCTGATGTAGTACTTGCCGGCACAGGAAACGGGGAAGCTATCTCTTCCATTAGAAGGGTCCTTGATTTCAGCTTCCATGATGTAGAGGAATTATTACAGCTAGTACGCCTTGCAATGGAGGCTCTTTGCAGCAGTTGAAGTTCCGGATGCCATAGAGTTCGCTTGAATGGTGAGAACATGTTCTCTTTCTCCAACTTTTAGACATGTTTCTGCTGCCTTGCTTGAGGAATAGTTTCACGGAAACAGAGACAAACTGGAATAAAGTCAAATCTAATTTCTGGACCTGAGTAGGTAATGACAGATATTGCTCTTGCATACAATTTTCTGAGAGAAATACTATCAAGCTGCTGCATATTCACAAGTTAAATTTATTGTCCAAGTCTCATGATTGCTCTTTTGTGGGCTTTCAGTTAGGTCCGGACATAAATAATGCCATAAGCCTTGATTGTGGTCAAGACTTGTGCTAAAGTTTTCGGAAGTAATATGCCTATGCACAGCCTTTCTCAAGAACAGAATTGGAAAATTGAGATGATGCAGGGTTTTTCGGTAGAGGAGACTGATTGCCCCTTGTTTTTGAGGCTCCACAAGTTATTTACGTATGGTTGTCAGAATGTTCAAGCTCAGCTTTATCAAATATATCCTCCTAATCTATTTGGACATGAATTTTGAATATAACAGGGATGATGTTAACTTTAGGTACGTAATCTTACCTCTCTCCCCCTCTCTCTCTCTCTCTCTCTCTCTCACTCAAGATATTCTGACACATGTTACTCTTTGCAGGTTGTCACAAAATCTTTCTTACTCACAGTCGTTGTCTTGTTGATGATGGAAACAAATGAAAAAAAAAGTTGTGTATAGGAAAAACAGTAAATGATGACACACATCAAATTTGTACTGAAGTAGGAGAGAAGGAATTAAAGGCATGCATCTGTACAGAATACTTCACTGTACCATTGGTTATAGTGATTGAAGATTGCCACAAGCCAACAAGAGTTTTGAGTTTTGCCATAAATTCTGAAGAAGGTTGTTGTAATTTTTTTTTTTTTTTTTTTTTTTTTTTTTTTTTTTTTTTTGTTCTATTAAATGGACGCATGTGTGCGTACGCGTGCATTTGCGGACTTTGAAGGTACATATAGGGTAGGATGAGATAGGATGGAGTTTTAATTCTTTCTTGTTTGGGAGTGTAGAAAAGAATGAGGGAACGAGTATCTTATAACACTTGGAGAGTACACTGAGTTTTGAATAAAAACTTCTCTAAATAGCAAGCAATTGCACAAAAAGTATATATATATATATAGATTTATTGCTTTGTTTTAAAAATATATTTCTTAACCTTTAATGGGTTTGGAGGATCAGTGAGGTGAGAAGCATAGGCTGTTAAGTAGGAGCGAAGCACTGAATTAAAATCTTGAATGGTATAGAGAAGCCACCATTGTTTTCAGTAATGATTGTGGAATAGACATGACTTGGAAAAAGGTGTTTTTAGTATCTAATCATGAGACTGGAATCTCTTATTAAGGGCTTTAATCAGGGTCCCTTCCTGTCCTCTAACCACCCGACCAAATTGCTTGAAAACCCTTCCAACACAAAAAGTGGGGTTTCACTCCAATATTTAGGTATCACATCATGGCTTGACTTCAAGTATCAAAGGGGCCATATCATATTAATGGTACAATAGGAGCTCGGATCTTGCTGTTCGGGTTGTTAGAAATATAGAGAATAAACGTGAGAGGGTTCATACGAGACATACCTGTCTAAATAAGATGGGGGTTGGCCGCTCACTTGCTCAGACAATTGGACCCCATATTAACTCTTTCACATTTTCTGCTCGAATTGTTAAAATTTATACAGTTAAATTGTTAAGAATCTTCTATGCGTACAATAGAAAACGTTTGACTTTGATACCTTTGGCCTTGGAAAGGAAAAGAAATTAAACAAGACTATCAAATTATGGAAACTATTTAGCAGGAAAAAAAATAATGTTTAATTACTTATAAAGTCATATTTGCACTATAATTAAAACCTACTTAAACTAATTATAAAGTCTAGTTTCAATCAATACATAGCTAATGTGAGACTTAACATTGATGCAACATTTTTACATTTCATCCGCCAAAAAATACAAATACGAGACTTAACATGTTTCACAATTTAGGGTATCACATGTCCGATCAACAAATAAATTTGCAAAATTATCTTAATGATTTTTTATAATTCTAGATTTGAATGGTGCATTTTCTATTGCAAAGTTGACCAAGCATAAATAACACCAAAATTCTATCTTAATACTTAAAACCATTATTAAGTTGAGTTTTAAACTGATTTTTCTCTTCTCATTCATACCGAATATTAAAATTAACCTTCTATTTTTTGCAAACTAGAGAATATTATATTTATTTAAAAATAAATAATTTAATTTAGTTTGGGTATTTTAAATAATTATGAAATCTAGTTTATATCTAAAAGTTTTATGTGCATTTAATTGAAAGATTTACATATTTCAAGTCAATCCAAATTTTTGGAGGAAAAACCAAATTATTGAAGTGTAGGAAAAAAGTTTTGTCCCACATCGGCTAGATACAAAAATGTCAACTAGTTTATAAATAATTCTCCACACCTTAACAATATATTGGGTAAAAAAAAAAAAAAAAAAAAAAAGCTAGGCCGCTTAGCCGTGGCAACGTCCGCCTACATCATAGGCGAAGTGCTTTGGACTCCTATGAGGTGCACTATAGCTAAAAAGTTGACCAAGACTATTTAATGTGAATCGAGTTTAAAGATATCGCCGTCTTGAAATCCATAATTTATTTTGCCTTCATATTTTCCTCTTTATTCATAATATTTTGTAACAAAGAATTATTCAAGATACAACAATAATTTAATTTATAAATTTTTTTCTTCTAAATTTACTTCTGTTCTTCTTTAAGGATTCAAATAACAACAAAAAAAGAAAAAGAAAAAGAAAAAGGTAAAGCTATAGTAGAGGTGAAGAAAATAAATAAAAGAATAACCCTTTTGCTTGTGGTTTAAAAAACCCAAGATCGTCTGTCTCTCTCTTCCCGTAGTGGCGGAGTGGCCCAGGAATCACGGTCAGCCTAAGGCCCACCCATCAATGGCCATGATCCCAGGGTCCCACAGCACATCACTTCATCACCGTCCAATCCAACTAACCCCAGCCCACTCTTTTGCTACTTCTTTTAGTTGGGTAATTGCTCATTATAAGAGCCCACACTCCCTTTCACTTCCTTCCCTATATGGAAGAGAAAAAAGTGAAATTCCATAAAATGGCATCAAAATCATTGTCTTTGCATCTTCTTTTCTCATCACACATAATAAATATGGACTATAAGGTAAATTTACCCAATAATATATATATTTTTTAATCTAGGGAAAAATAATAATCTTCTCTCTTTTTTTTTTTCTTTTTTTTTTTTTTTTTTTTCTATTTAAATTGATTGGATAAACAATTATTTTTATACTTTTATATTAACGACTAATATAATATTTTTTTAAACATATTTACCTACATTTCTTATTTCTATTTTTATAGCTTTCAAAAAAATCACATTAAAAAAATTGTCAAAGCAGAATTGACAAATGAGTGTAAAACTGTGAAAAAAGGTGATGTGAAAAGAGCTATTGGTAATTAACGATTTCTAACAGCAGCGTTAAATCCTCAGGAGAAAACATGATACGGCGAGCGAGATGGGCTATTCGCCTTTAGCTTTCTCGTGTGGCCGCTGCAATAACTTGACAGAAAGGTAAACGGTTTTAAGGAATCTGGAGGAGCCCAAAACGACGACAGTGACCTTCTCACTTCACCCTCCATAATTTTACAGCAATTATTATCATCATTTGCTTTCTTTCTTTTCTTTTGCTCTCTCTCTCTCTCTCTCTCTCTCTCACACATTTTCTCTTTCAGATTCTTCGCTCAGAGCCCACAAAGCATTCGAAGATCCAACAATGCCACACATCCTCTCAGTTACTTTTGCAAAATTAGGGCTTTTCTCTCTCTAGGTCACACTTTTTTGGCACCCGAAATTTCCTTTTAATTGCACAGAAAATCGTTCTCTTGCATTCTAATTCTCCGCCAAGTTTCAAAATTTGGGCTTCCTGAATTCGATTCTGTTGGGAATTTTTAATTTTGGGGTCAAGATCAGAGCTCGGATTATCAGTAATTTTGAATTCCTTTTTTTGTTTGTTGATTTTCGAGTGGGATTTTGGGGGGTTTTTGATTTGTGGAGTTTTGGGTTGTGAATAATTGATCAGTGGGTGCTGGGATTGACGGGTGTCGGATTTTGTGCTTTCTGTGTTTTGAGGATTGTTGAGGTGGTGGTGGAATTTTCAGGCTTTTTGGGTTGAAGATAGTGATTGGGGATTGATGGTGTGGTTGCTGAAAAGTTAGGGTTTTACATGGTTTGGCTTTGATTTGGCAGGCTCTGCATGTGTAAGCCTTAAGGGGTCCTCTGCTCAGTTGTGGAGGATCCCTGTTGAAATAAAAAATTGAAATTTTTTAGTGTGATTTTTGGAGAGTTCGTGAATTTTGTGATAAATTGCCATGGTGGTTGAATTGGTTGAATAATCAAGTCGGGAGTGTGGAACTTTCACATTTTTTTGATCGGTTTCGTGCGGCTCTCTATAGATTTGGTTGGAAATGTTCGGTTCTGTTCCGGATAGGGGGCATGAAAGCAGTGGAGTTTCGGTACCCTTTTTGATTCCCTGGTCATTTGTGTGGCGTCACGGGGGAAGAAGCGTGTACCTTTGTGGTTCTTTCACAAGGTGGGAGCCTATAATGATCGTACTTTTATCTTTTTATTACTACCCGGATCTGAATTTTTCATGTTACTGGCGTTGAACAGTTTTTCATTTAATGTGATCAGTATAGGTTTTCTTTTTCTATTTGTAGGCTTTTCTAGTATATAAATTGGATGTATGATAGGGGTTTTTTATTGGGTTTATCATCTGAACAGGTGGTCAGAAAGAATACCTATGTCTCCGGTGGAGGGATACGATGATGTATTTCAAGTTGTTTGGAACGTGACACCAGGACATCACCAGGTTAATTCGCTCTTTTGATTGATATGGTTATACTAGGCACAAGTAGACAGCCTCAAGTCTTAACTGCTCTCATGTCTATCATTTTTGTGACTTTTTGTAACATAAATATCAAAATGTAATCACTTTAATGTAGTAAAAGTTAAAATTTACTAGTTCGTGCAATCCCAAGCGAGTATAGTTGACAGTCAAGATAACTATTAAAGCCATTGGGTAATACTAAATTTGCACTAAAGTTTAACATGTATTGTAAAACGTTATTGTTTCATGGTAAAGTGAGCAAAAATCAAACCATGGAATTAGACCTACAACCTACCTGATATCTGATTTGAAGTGGAAATGATTGAAGAAGTTTGAAGCATGTCGTATCGGACATTGATGGTTCTTTGTAATGGATGAGCACCTTATAATGCAGAACATGTTGAAATTGAGCAAAAACCAAATCATGGAATTAGACCTACAGCCTTGTTAATAACTGATTTGTAGTGGAAATGATTGAAAAAGTTCGAAGGCATATGTTTTTGGACATTGATAAATCTCTTTAATCTATAAGTCAGAGTTCCATCTTGGCTGCTGAAGTCCATATTTGCTCTTGATGATTGTGTGCCAGCAACTTAGTTGCCATTCCTTTGTTTCGTAGTAACGAGTACTGAGTGTATCATAAGCCACAATTCACTTGGTGGCTGTGCAGTCAATCAAACGATTTTATTTTTTCCCCCTCAATCAATCTCTAGTAGGTAACTGGGTCCTTTTTTTTAGGTAGATCTAAGGCGATATAATTCTTGGTGGTCCACTTTATTTATCAAAAAAAAAAGTCTTGGTGGAATTTAAATGGTGTCACTTAGTGGATAAAAGTGTTTATTATGACTATATGTAAGATATCTACCATTAAGGAAGGATAAACCCAATACCTTAATGAGGGTCAATTGTCTTATTGGAAAACTTCGGTAGTCAAAGGGTTAAAACTATGCTGATAAATTTTGAAAGAGCTGCGAACAGATTCTTATCCATACTAATGGCATCAAAAAGGCATCTCTTGCCATTATTTCTCAAGCCTAATGGACTTAGAGAAGGCTTATGATCATATTAATTGGGTGTTTTTTTTATACTTGTGGAAGAGATATGGCTTTGGGGAGAAATGGATAGCATGGATCGCACATTGTATTTCTACGTTACAATTCTCCATTCTTATTAATGTGATAGTTTAAGGGGAGAATAGGGTTTTAAGGAGGTAGTGGGGCCCTTTGAAGTGGGAGTATGGAAATATATAAGGAGGGGGAGGAAAGTTTTTTCAAGATTTGTTAGATATATCATATAAGGTGGGAGATGGGTCAAAGGTTAGGTCTTGGCATGATTTGTGATGTAAGGAACAACCCTTCTTAGAAAGACTCCAGCCTAATCTATCCTCCTCTCCATGTCGTAATTGGACAGAATACAGCCACTCAAGGAAAGAGAATACCAGCTCCATCTCCCAATCCTAGACCGGTCGTGTAAAAATTACATTCCACTGGATAATTCCATCTTGAAAGAGCATATTATCCACCACCCACGTGTCTTTGTACCGACCAATACTGAATACTGTCCTTAGTCTTCTTCTCCAGCATGTGTTATATGTGGTACTTTGTGGATTGACCTCCATAGGAGTATCCACCGAAGGTGAATCCTGAAGACTTGCCAGCCCAATCAAATCCTGGGTATATTTGCGTTGATTCAAGAATATACCTGAAGAATTCATGTACACTCCCAAACCCAAAAATCTATTACAACATAAGGTGAAACAATGGTGTGGTCTGTGAGTCGTTTGTCTGTTGAGTCTAAGGACTTCGACTTGTCGGTGGTGGGTGGTTGTACTGGGATTCGGATACGAGAAAAATGCAAAGGAGTGACGAGGTCTATCCTTCTACGTAGAGATGAGGCAGTCTGGTTGGTCAAGTCGTTTGATGAGTTAGTTTCGGTTCAGGATTCTAGAGTCTTTTGGAATCAATCCGTTGCTGGCTTCCCACGTATTCTTGGACAACAATGCTCTAATAGGCATGGTTTTTTCCTGCTTATTGAAGAATATGAGGGCAGGAAGAAATATGGTTCCATTTTAGTGCCGAAAGGGAGATACGGTGAGGGTTGGGAGAGGTTTGAGGTGGAGCTCCGCCTAGCCATCAGTCATCTTCAAGCGGATCAGTCCAGGGTCACAAAGCAGATTAGTGCACCGAATGTTCTACTAGCTGGGACTAAAGCGGAGACAAGGAGGAGTTTTGCAGAGGTGTTAACTTCGACTCGGCCAGGGAATGAAGAGCTGTTTGGTCCTTCCAGTCAGCAGTTAGCAAGAATTCCAAGGTGGTTGGAAGGTTCAAAGGAAACAGAGAAGAAGGAACTTTATCAGGTGCAGGATCCGGTTAAGGATTCTCGTGCTCATGCAAAGGCTCCTGTGTGTCCGGCCCCTTCTTCGTCGATGTTTCCTCTTTCGGCGGCTCACGATAGCCTGTCCAGAGAAGTTTTTCCGGCGAAGGGGTTGAAGAAGAAACCAGCTCTGATGTCTCACGCATCGGGAAAGTCGCAGGACTCATTCCCAAGGAGAGAAGCTGCTGGGTCTGCCAACACGTCTTCCGCTGCTTCACGCAATGTCTTCTCTGGTGATAGGCTAGGGGTTCGTAGGCTAAGGGAGTCGTTGGCAGTTCTGCACGAGGAGATAGGCCTTTGTCTCACGGATCTTCTCTTGCTGGAGGAAGGACACCTGGATTTCAGTCAGAAGCAGTTTGCTTCTCACGCTGCTCCTAAGACCAAGCAGGCCTTTATGGGCTTCAAGGATACCCGGCCCATCTCCAAATCCTCTAAAATGGCCCATGATTCTAAAGGCAAAGCCCCACTGGGTTTTCCCATTAAAAAGCCCAAGTTTATTGTTAAAACTAAAGCTGGATCATGCCTAAGACCCATTCCGACCCCTGTGTTTTCTTTGCATGCTGGAGCGTCAACTTCCGCAGCACATCTGGTGCGTAAAGCCAAGGATTCCGGCGCCTCTGCATGTGGGTCAGGTCCAGATCATTCCAGTCGTGGTTTTCAACGGGTGTATCAACGCCGGAAGTCTGGAATTTCTAAGGCTATTTGGACAAGAAAACAGGGACAGGTCACGGTAGTGGGTCGGAGCGTGAGGGATGGGAAACCAGAAAATTCCCTTCGGCTGAGTATGCCTGAGGTCGTGGTGTGTGGTGAAGAAGGAGAAGATACAGCAGTGGCTATTCAGGTGGACGATGGCTCTTTGAAGGGTAACATCATTACTGAAGTAGGGGAGCAGGTATCGGGAGTCTTGCCGGAGCTCCTGGTAACAGAATGTTCTTGTAATGAGATGGGTGCTCCTGCTGTGGGTACAAGCTCAGTGACAAAGATGATGGACATTAACAATTTGCAGATGGTGTTATGTGAACCTGTTTTAGTGGGAAATCGAGGGGAGAGCTGCCTTGGGGAAGATGCTGGTGTAACAGATGAGGGAGAAGTTCTACTGGACAGTGGTACACAGGATGTTAGAAGCGATCTCCTGTTAGAACTAGTAGAAAATAATTCTAACGAGGAGGGGGCGAGTGGTGCACCGCTGGAAATCACACCTTTGGCAGCAAAAGGGGGAGAAAAACTCAGGATATCACCTAGATGGGTGGTGGAAAAAGTTATGAGATGTTATCAGGCTATCGGATTATCTTGCGAAGGATTTGAGGACAGAATGTTAGCTATGTTTGAGGAGATAGAAGCTGCTGGAGGAAGATCCTCGGCCAGTCCTCAGACTTTGTGTCCGTTGAACAAAGAGGCAAAAGGGAAGAGAGAACTAAACAGGTTGGCTTGGTCCTTGAATTATGAGAAGAAAGGGGCTCTATCGGCTAGAGGTCGCAACAAAGGAAGGGGTTCTGTATGCAATTATGATGCCTAAACTAATTTCGTGGAATGTTAGAGGGATTAATGAGATGAAAAAAAGAGTAGAAATTAGAGGGCTTCTAAGAGAATGGAGGGCGGATATTGTTTGTTTGGTGGAGACTAAGATGGCAATAATCTCAAGGGAGGTGGTGCGGAGTTTATGGGGGTGTAATCAGGTTGATTGGTGTTATTTGGGAGCCAATGGAGCATCGGGTGGGATCTTACTTATGTGGGATAGGAGAGTGGTGGAGAAATTGGAGGAATGTATAGGTAGATATACGGTTGCTTGTTCTTTCCGCAACATTGGTGATAATGTTTCTTGGGCGTTTGGGGGGGTTTATGGCCCTAATGATGACAGGGATAGGAGGGATTTATGGATTGAGTTAGCTGGATTGATGAATTGTTGGGAGGTGCCGTGGTGTATTGGGGGAGATTTTAATGTTGTTCGTTTTCCGAGTGAGAGGTCGGGCATGGCCAGTTTCTCAGCTGCTATGGAAGAATTTTCAGACTTCATCTTCATGCAGAACTTGGTGGATCTACCTCTTCAAGATGGCCAATTTACATGGTCGAATAACCACACATGGTCTAGAATTGATAGATTCTTAATTTCTGTGGAGTGGGAGGAACACTACCCCGAAGTAGTCCAAAGGAGGCTTCCAAGACTTCTGTCCGATCACTTCCCTTTGTTTTTGGATTGTGGGGCACCAAGAGGAGGAAAAAGGTCTTTTAAATTTGAGAACATGTGGCTGAATTATGAGGGCTTTGTTGAGCAAATCAATAAGTGGTGGTTGTCTTATGAGTGTTCGGGTTCTCCAAGTCACATTTTGGCGTTTAAACTGAAGGCATTGAAGACGGACTTGAAGAAATGGAATGCTGAAGTGTTTGGTGATATAGGGAAGAAGAAGAAGGAATTATTGGAGGGCATTTGTGAGCTGGATGCAGTTGATGAAGACCGAGGCCTAGAGGAGGAAGAGAAGGTTCGCAAGATAGATATGTCTAGAGAGCTGGAGAAAACTCTTCTGTGTGAGGAAATAATTTGGAGACAGAAATCCAGAGCTTTGTGGTTGAAGGAGGGGGACAAGAACACAAAATTTTTTCACAGGATGGCCAACTCGCGTCGCAAATTTAATCAAGTGGATTCTATAAGTATAGATGGTGAAATCTCCAATGACCCAAAGGAAATTCAGGAGCATATAGTTCAATTTTTCAAAAACTTGTATGTTGAGAATTCTTCTTGGCGGCCAAGGGTAGAGGGCCTTTCTTTTCTTTCAATTGATGAAGATGAGAGTAGCTGGATAGAGAGAGGGTTTGAGGAGAAGGAGGTGTGGGAGGTCATCAGAGATTTCAATGGAGATAAGGCTTCGGGCCCCGACGGTTTCACTATGGCTTTTTTTCAGAAGTGTTGGGATATCTTAAAGCATGACATTATGGCTGTTTTTGCAGATTTTCACTCTCGAGGCAAGTTTGAAAAGAGTTTTAATGCTACTTTTGTCTCTCTGATTCCAAAGAAGAATGATGCTGTGGATGTGAGTGATTTTCGGCCTATCAGTCTTATTGGGGGAATTTATAAGATTATTTCCAAAGTCCTTGCGAACAGGTTTAAATCAGTGTTGGGTAAGATTATCTCAAACACCCAAAATGCGTTCATTGGTGGTCGACAAATTTTGGATTCAGTGCTTATTGCTAATGAATGTGTGGATAGTCAAATCCGTTCAGGGGAGTCTGGG
This sequence comes from Alnus glutinosa, assembly GCF_958979055.1. Taxonomy (NCBI): domain Eukaryota; kingdom Viridiplantae; phylum Streptophyta; class Magnoliopsida; order Fagales; family Betulaceae; genus Alnus; species Alnus glutinosa. The sequence continues at coordinate 21,277,459 of NC_084897.1, read as the reverse complement.
TTGCTGTGTAAGCTGGATCTGGAAAAGGCCTATGATCATGTGAATTGGGACTTCTTACTCTACTTATTACAACGTTGTGGCTTTGGGGAGAAATGGAGAGCTTGGATTCGTTTTTGTATCTCTACGGTGAGATTCTCCATCCTTGTCAATGGAACTCCGACGGGTTTCTTTACTAGCTCTCGCGGGTTGCGACAAGGTGATCCTCTGTCGCCTTTATTATTTGTGGTGGTTATGGAGGCTTTGAGTCGGATGTTGGCTGCTGCGATGGAGCAGGGTTCGATGACAGGCTTTACTGTGGGACATAGTGAGTCAGAGGCAATAGTAGTGAATCATTTATTGTTTGCTGATGATACGTTGATTTTTTGTGGAGCGGAAGAAGAACAGATTCGACATCTGAGGTGCATTTTCCTTTGTTTTGAGGCAGTTTCGGGATTAAGGATTAATTTAGGAAAGTCAGAAATTGTTCCTATTGGTGAGGTGGAGGATGTTGAAGGGTTGGCCCATCTTATGGGTTGTAGGGTTGGATCGCTTCCTATGACATATTTGGGTATGCCTTTGGGTGCCTCTTACAAGTCCGTTCGTACTTGGAAAGGGGTGATTGAGAAAATGGAAAGGAAGCTGGCTGGTTGGAAGCGTATGTATTTGTCAAAGGGCGGTCGGTTGACTCTTATTAAGAGCACGCTGTCCAATATCCCCACGTATCTCTTGTCGCTGTTCCCTATTCCTTTGAGGGTGGCTAATCGTCTTGAAAAAATCCAGAGGGATTTCCTATGGGGTGGCATAGGGGATGAGGCCAAATTTCATTTAGTGAAATGGAACAGGATTTGTACTCCGTTGCATTCAGGTGGATTGGGAGTTCACAATCTTTCCCTGTTTAACCAAGCTCTTTTAGGTAAATGGTTGTGGAGATATGGTAGGGAGAGAGAGGCTCTATGGCGTTTGGTGATTGACGCCAAATTTGGGAGCCTAAAGGGTGGGTGGTGCTCTATTGAGGTGTCGGGTTCCTATGGAGTAGGGGTTTGGAAATATATTAGGAAAGGGTGGGAGAAGTTTTGTAATTATGTTCGGTGTGTGGTAGGGGATGGCTCATATATCAGTTTCTGGCATGATCGGTGGTGTGGGGAGATTTCTTTGAAGCTTTGTTTTCCAGTTCTGTATAGTCTTGTGAGGAACAAAGCGGCTATGGTGGTAGATAATATGGCTGTTCATAATGGCAATATTCATTGGAATGTTCTCTTTACGCGGCAATTACAGGACTGGGAGTTGGAGATGGTGCTCTCTTTCTTCGAGCGGTTGTACTTCACTCCGATTCGACAAGGAGAGGGTGACAAGTTAGTTTGGAACCTCTCTTCAAGGAGCTATTTTGAAGTAAGGTCATATTATGAAGCACTTAGTCGGAAAGAAGGTCCATCATTCCCGTGGAAGAAGATATGGTGTGCTAAGGCTCCGACAAGGGTGGCGTTCTTTGTATGGACTGCAGCTTTAGGAAAAATTTTGACTCATGACAATCTACGAAAGAGGAATATTGTGGTTATTGAGTGGTGTTGTATGTGTAAAAAGAAGGGGGAGTCTATTGATCATCTGTTACTTCATTGCGACACCGCCCGTGAGCTTTGGAGTTTTGTGTTTTCTTTGTTTGGAGTTGAATGGGTCATGCCACAATCGGTGATGGGTTTGTTGACTACTTGGGGTGCTTTTCGAGGGCATGGCCTAGCAAAAAATGTTTGGCGTTTAGTTCCTCACTGTGTTTTGTGGAGCATTTGGAGGGAGCGGAATGCGAGGCTTTTTGAAGATGTCGAGACGGTAATGGTGGTTTTAAGGAAGCGTCTTCTTAACACGTTATATCTATGGATAGCTCCCCATCTTTGCCACCTAGGTGTTTCTACTTTTGTAGACTTTCTTAATTTATTAGTTGTTCCTCCTGTTTAGGGGCTCTCTTGTATACTTCCCGTGTATTAGGGTTGCGCCCCTCTGCGCTTTTTTATTGAATTTTAAATTACTTATCAAAAAAAAAGGAACAACCCTTGAAGATTTCTTATCCGGATTTGTTTAGTATTGCACGTTGTAAGGATGCATGGGTGGCAGATCATATGCAGTTCCAAAATGGAAATCTTCAATGAAATATATTTTTTACTAGACCTGTATGTGATTGAGAGATGGATTTGGTCTCTTTTTTCTTTGAGCTGTTGTATTCTCTCAGAGTAAGGCAAGGAGGTGAGGATAGAATATGTTGGATCCATTCCAAAAGGAAAAAAGTTTTAAGCGAGATCCTACTATCACGTGTTATCCATTCCTATTAGTTTCCCTCTTCCCTATAACAGTATTTGGAGAATTAAGGCTCCTTTGAGAGTGGCGTTTTGTGTAGACAACAGCATCAGGGAAAATCTGACTTTGGATAACTTGAGAAAGGGGAACGTCATAGTGATGGATTGGTTTTGTATGTGCAAGAAGAGTGGGGAGTCAATTGATCACCTTCTTGTTCATTGTGAAAAATAGCAAGAGAATTATGGAGTTCGCTTTTCCATCTGTTTGGTGTTGATTGGGTTATGCCTAGAAGGGTGAGAGTTGGTGAGTTGGAGAGGTTAGGTGGGACGTTGTAACATTTTGGAAGTTTGGAGGTTGGCTCCTTTGTGTTTAATGTGGTGTATTTGGAGGGAGAGCAAAATGCAAAGAGCTTTGAAGATCGAGAGACTTCGGTGGTAGAGTTGAAAGAGATTATGTTCAAATCCCTTTACACGTAGATAGCAATGCATAATAGTCTGCCTTTTTTCTGGTTTTTCTGATTGTTTGGACTAAGGTTGCGCCCCTTTGCGCTTTTATAATGAGATTGAATTACTTATCCAAAAAATAAATAAAAAATTTCTCAAGCCCAAACACAGTTAGAAGATCCGAAGCATAGAATTTTGACCGGCCGCAATTTGAAACATGGCCTTCAAAGCGAATATGATGCCATGGACATGGATGGGTTGTAAGATGAAAGAGGATTCCCATCTCTACCATAGTATCAACACAATATGGATAATCTGTGAATTTCTAGTCTTACAGACAATCAGAAAGGAACCAGCTGCTAATATATATCCGCCTTGGAATCAAGATGAGTATAGATTCCAAGATGAGTATAGTAATGCATGTGGAATGAATTACACACTAGAATTGTAGGTTTCAAGAACTTTTGTGGTATTTCTCTTAGTATTTTTCACACTTAAATTGATAGTAGATTTCATCAAGGTTCTGCTGCCTATTCTTGGAGTGCAAAGAGGCAGTTTTAATTGGTTTAAAGATGCTCACTTATCCCAAAAAAGAGGTGCTCATTGTTATGCTGAATAAATGTTTTTTGATAAGTAAAGGAACACTTTTATAAAAAGCGTAAGGCGCCCCTAGATGCACCGGCAATATACAAAGGAAATCACCTAGGAAGAGAATGTCACAATTTTTCTAGTTTTAATATTTAACGTGGGTTTGTTGCTCTGAACCCCTAGCTTTTTATTAATATATATATTTCTTTCACAAAATTGAAGGGAATTTTTAACATTCTACGATGGGTGTAGGGGACAGAGAATTACCATGCGTTTTTTTGAATGCTATTGAGTGCTTGCTTATATGTTGCTACCCAACAATGGTGTTCGTGGGACCCGTCTACCCATTGGCAGACATGCTTACGTATTTATATATAACGTGTGATACTTATTCAAACCCATTTCTGATGTTCAGATTTGCTGTTTTCATTGACATGCAGTACAAGTTTTGCGTTGATGGAGAGTGGCGGCATGATGAGAGCCAGTCCTTTGTAAGGGGGGATTATGGGTTAGTGAATACCGTCTTTTTAGCTAGGCAACCAGATATGATTCCTTCTACTTTTAGTCCTCAGACACCTGGCAGATCCAATATGGATGTGGATTTTGATGTCAATATGCCTGTGGTAAGGGAATTTTTATTTAAAAGTTAAATTCTATCTGTAAATTGCTGCTAGAATTTTAGATTGTAGCATCAGAGTAAGTATACTAACTCTCCAAGTGTCATATTTGTTTCCCCTCCTTGTGAAGGAACGGGTTCATGAATTTCCTTTGGAGTTTTGGTAAACCATCATAGCCTTCCATGCAGAATGAATTGGACCCAATTTTAATTAATTATGCTTTTTTTCCGTTTGTCACAGAAGAACAATCCAAAGAGCTAGAAAACATTTTTCATAATCATGATAATGTTTTTTAGCTGTTCGCATTTCTTGGATCTTAGTATTAACTTTAATAAAATGAATGTTCACATATGTGATAACGGGACGGGGGTTCTGATGCCATTGTTATTATTTTGTCTGAATACTTCTTGTAATACAATAGGCCACTTCGTCAAGCGGTACTTTGCAAGAAGCTGTTCCAAGGATATCATCACCTGATCTAGAGGTTTCTCGCCACCGTATATCCATATTCTTGTCTGCACATACTGCTTATGAGTTGCTTCCTGAGTCAGGCAAGGTTTGGATGCTTTACCCCTTTTAGGAGCTATTAATGTTGTATTTCACTGGGATTTGACCACTCTAACTTGGTAAAATCATCACTTTCAAGTTCAGTTGTCCTAACGGTCTTTATTGTCTTAACACTGCAGGTCATTGCCCTAGATGTTAACTTACCTGTGAAGCAAGCATTTCATATTCTCTATGAACAGGTGACTGTTTTTACACTGATACACACATGCACAGTTAGAGCTCATGCACACAGACGATTGTGGTGTGCACACAGGGAGGGAGGGGGAGAGAGAGAGAAGAGGAGAGGTGGGGGGGGGAGCTGAAGACCGTACGTTTTTGTATATTATTGCCTTTTATTTTATATTAGTTTCTTATTCATATAAAAAAAATTAAAAAAAAAAGTTTCTTGGACCTATCTCTTTATTATGGGACTTATTTGACTTTTCTGTCAATTGCTTTTTATTTTTTTATCTGTTTTTGTAGAGAGAGAGAGAGAGAGAGAGAGAGAGAGAGAGAGATGTGATATATTAATGCTTATAGGTTTTGCTGATTATTAGCCTTTTCCTAGGATACTGTAACTACTGTCAATTTCTTTCTTTCTTTTTTCTTTTCTAATTATTTTGTTCTCGTATGTTACCTTTTAACACGTATATCTTTGCTGATTTTTAGCCTTTCTTTTTGCCATTTAAATTGCTGAATATTAGCTTAGATGTACATCTTTGCTGATATAAGCTACTTCCAGGGAATTTCTGTGGCTCCTCTCTGGGATTTGTGCAAGGGCCAGTTTGTTGGAGTTCTTAGTGCGTTGGACTTCATCCTAATTTTGAGAGAGGTATCTCTGGAATAAACTTCTATGTTATTTGATTTTTTTGATAAGTAAAGGAAATTTTATAAAAAGCGTAAGGCCCCCAGGTACACAGGTAGTATACAACAGGCGCCTAACTAGAGCGAGAAAAACCCAAACAACCCACACAACCCAACCAAAAACCCACAAAACACCAAAAGCCCTCAATCCGAGGCACTCACGCTAAAAAACGTGAGCCTTGCCTTTCCCACACCTAGAGGATGCGCCTATGGAATCATAGTTTATGGAGCAATCTAAGTTCAAAAGCTCCCTTCTATGTTATTTGTGCTGTATGAACATTGTTCTTTGTGACGTGGCACGGGTTGTTTGGAGTTATTTTTATAGTTTGTTCGGGGTGGAGTGGGTTATGCCTAGTAGTGTATTGGATTTATTGAGTAGGTGGGGTACCTTGCTGGGTCATAGTTCTGCTATCCGTATTTAGAAGCAGGTTCCTTTATGTGGGGTTTGTGGGGTTTGTGGCGTGAGAGAAATTCTAGGCTTTTTGAGGATGTGGAGGGTACAGTTAGGGTTCTTTGTAGAAATGTGCTTAATATGTTATATCTGTGGGTGTCGGTGCATAGCCCAGGTTGTATGTCGTTTGCTGATTTTTTACTTTCATGTTCGTTTATTTCCTCTGATTAGGAGCTCTTTTGTATTCTTCATGTGTACTAGGGTTGCGCCCCTTTGCGCTTTTTAATGAATTATTACTTATAAAAAAAAATTAACATTGTTCTCTGTTTTTTAAAAATGAATGTACAAGGGTTGACGTCAGAAATATCAGTAAACTTTTCTGTGCTTTGATAGTTTTGAAGGAAAACTGGTAGTCTGTTTCTTGTATTTTAAAAGTAAAATGCACGAGGGTTTGCATCAGAAGTATTAGAAAATGACAGAAAACTAGCAACTTTACTTGCGCTTGCATCCCCTCTAGGCTCTAGGGTCCCAAGGATGTGCAAGGTACACACGATGCTTAGTCTCCTGAAACCTTCCAAATTAAGGTACACACAATGCTTAGTCTCATGAAACCTTCCAAATTAAGATTAGCACATGTACCTTACGACAAATGTTAGGGCCATAAGACCATTGATTTAACTAATCTTTTTTTCTCTTCATCTGCTGATCTAGCAATGTCACTGTATGGTGAGCTCAGGTAAAAGGGGGTCTGCCCCCTGGTCACTTGGTTTGTTATGAACTGCGGTAATTAAACATTGTTTAGAAGCTCATGATTGAGAAACCTTTAAACGAAAGGTAGGCATACTAAGCAGCTTGTTTCATATGCCAAATAGTAAGTAGTTTTGGAAATTATTTTAAACATCATACTTAGAAAAATCCTTAAAGTTTCAGTCCCTTCTACTGTATCCACATCACACCCCAACCCTTGCGCCCATAGCATGCTTAGGGTTTATTATGCTCCTCAAAATGTTTATCCTTAGCTCATGAGATTTTTCCCGTATATGATCCATAGCCATCTTCACCTACCACAACCCGACAGAACAGAATTTTTAAACAGACTTGCTTATATAGTTTTATTTTATTTTCTGCACTTTTTCTCCTTCATGACTTTGTTTCTATTTTACTTATGTGGACTGAATGCTTGATCATCTATTTTCATCGTGTCTTCTGGATGCTCTTTTCCTTGTCTGCTTCTTCTTCTTCTTCTTCTTCTTCTTCTTCTTCTTCTTTTTATTTTTTATTTTTTTAACACATACAAGCACATGAACATGTACATAAGAATATATTTTAGGCCATTTAGCATGTATCTTCTGAATTTCAGCTTGGGAATCATGGATCAAACTTGACGGAGGAAGAGCTTGAGACCCATACTATAGCAGCTTGGAAAGAGGGAAAATTACATGTTACTGGAGCAATGGATGGCAATGGGGAATCATTCCCCCGTCAACATCTTATTCATGTAAGTGTACTTATCAAAAAAACATCTTATTCATGTAAGTGCTTCTTGAGATTCTGTATCAAAAGGATGTAGCACACAAAGGACTTGCTCACCTCTGCACTTTCTGTATGACCTGAGGCTGGTACTTAACTTCATGCTATCGGCAGTTTTTGCTCTTCCATGAATGCATTCATCATATGCTCACATGTAAAAGACTTAGATATAAAATGTCATTGTTAAGGGTGCCAGAATTTGCATGTTATTTTGGGACTTTAGTTTGGGACTTTTGTAAGCACCTTATCTGCTGTTGATGGGATTTGTAGAGAGATAATTGGGTTTACTAGCCCCAATAATCAGTGTTCCCTGTCAAATAAAACTAGCTTGTGATTTTTTATCATAAGGTTTGACTGCCCTTTTCTGTTGGTGAGTCGTCTTTGGAATTTTACATCAAGAAATCTCTGGATCAGATGGTGAGAATGAGTCTGTTTAATATTTTGGTTTGCTGGTTGCTTGTTGTGCAAGTTTTCCAGATTTGTGTCATAGTGGACTATTTGGGGGTATTTTTTTTGGAACTTGATATATTGCAATAAATTTATATCCTTGGTACTGTATCACCCCTCTGCAATTTCTTTTTCCTTTTCCCTCATTTATAGTTTTGCTGCCATTAGGTGCATTTTTGTTTATCTATTAAAATTCTTTCATTGTCGGGCTGTCGATTAGTTAATGATTATAAAATTGTTATTGAGGTAATTGTTTTTTTTTTTTCCTTGGAGTATGAATTTTACAATAAAATATCATTCTTGCTGATTGTTGGGAGAATTTGAAAGCTGTTTGCTCAAAATTATCCTGTATCTTGATACTGGAATTTGCGCTTACTGACAGTCTAATATTTATTGCTCCTGTAAACAGGCTGGGCCTTATGATTGTCTGAAAGATGTTGCTTTGAAAATTTTGCAAAACAAGGTGGCTACGGTTCCCATCATCCATTCTTCGCAGGACAGTTCATTTCCACAGCTACTACATCTTGCTTCTCTGTCTGGAATACTAAAATGTAAGTTTCTTCCAGGTTTGCCACTTAAGGGTAAATGATTTAAAACTAATCCATGGACCTAATTTTCAGGTATCTACAGGTATTTTAGACATTCCTCTAGCTCCTTGCCCATTCTTCAACAACCAATTTGTTCAATTCCTTTGGGTACGTGGGTTCCGGAAATTGGGGAATCAAAGCCATTTTCAATGTTGAGGCCAAATGCCTCTCTTAGTGCTGCTCTAACTTTGTTGGTTGAAGGTGATTTTGCTTCTCTTTTCACTACTGCATAGGCCTTTTGGCTTTGATGTTCTTGGAATAAAGATAATAAAATTGTACTAGATAATAGCTAATGTCTGACTAAAAATGAAAAAAAAACAAAAGAAAAAAAAATCTTTCAATCACACATTGGTATTTATCTTGTAAGAATTGGCATGTTAGTCTTAGCCTTAAGTCTCTGCATCGCATGCCAGCACGTTGTTCTTCCCTTCTTGCTGCAGTTTGCTTTTAGTCTTTAGGTTCTTCTGAAGGAGAGTGCTAATGTTACTGTTTTTATCAGTTTGAGAAGGCATCATTTCTCTGCTCATTCCTTAATGAACTTCAAAGAGGAATGATATTCGATTGAAAACTTTTTTTTCTTTGCTAGGAGTATTTAAGTACGTTAGATTCTTTGCTCTCCGTGAATTGAACTTCACTTTTTGTTTAATGACACTTGACCTGATAAGCAGCAAGCTGGTTTTGTTCCAATAATTCTCCATCATCTGCCTGTCTTATGCTATTACACATTCCCTTTGCAGCTGAAGTTAGTTCAATACCAATAGTGGATGATAATGGCTCGTTGCTGGATATATATTCACGAAGGTCATCCGCTCTCACTTTTTCATTCTCTCTTAGTTTTGTATAAAGGCATTATTTAAATGATCCGTATCCTTAACCATATTGAGATGTGCTTGCTATTTACTTCTCAGTGATATCACCGCTTTGGCAAAAGATAAAGCTTATGCACATATTCGCCTTGATGAAATGAGTATTCATCAGGTAATTTCTTAATGTTACCCACTCATCTGACTCCGTCAGGCATGTAGGCTATATGGTAGTTATCCACCTTTGAACATAGATATATCTTCATTTAAATGCACATCAGCCTTATTTCCATTGTTACCTGATTTGTCTTGATGTATCTATGTTTGCTTTCTATGAAAAGTGGAAGTTTATCATAAATGTATTTGTTGCTTTGGATGAGGGGAAGTGTCATGCTCTATAGTATTTAGGTGATTCGGCTTCCAAATTTATGTATGTGTTAGGCCCTGCATGACAGATTTGGTGAGAAAGATATTTGTATAATCACTAGAAGAAATCATCAGATGATTCTGTTGATACATTCGCATAATTAAATGTTTTACAATCAGTAAACTAGATTTATTATCATAAGATACATTTTCTAACAAAATCGATCTATTAAAACCTCATGAGTAAATGCCTAAATATACTCCCAAAAGATAATGGGGTCTAGGAAGTCATGTTGCCAAAATCTATCTAGTTCTAAATATCGTTGAAATTTCTCCATTTATTTAAAATTAGAATTTAAACCAAGGATAGGAAAGGGTTTCTGTGAAGAGCATTAATGAGTCATTTTCCTTTGATGGGGATAAGCTTCCTTCTTCACAAGCTTATCCACACCGCAACTGCCAGCTGCTAGATCTTACCATCTCTTCTAAATTTCTCTGACTTTCTCTCCCTTGCCATGAAGGCTTAGTGAAATGTTGATTTTCCATTGCCCTGATTCAGGTGATTTGCCGTTGGTAATGTACTAGTCGAATAATTGTGACAAAAATGCAAAAGGAATTGTTCTACTAGTTGCTTTTTTCAACTTGCTTGGAGTCGATGTTTTCATTGGGCATTTATTATGGATATAAAAACACCAAAGAAATATGCTTATATATACATTCTCAAAATGTATATATAAGCATATTTCTCTGGTGTTTTTATTCTTTGAATTAAGGGCTTCATGTATACGTCCTGTGTACTATAGGTTGCGCCCCTTTGCGCTTTTTGAATATACTTTACTTTTCAAAAAAATATATATATATACATTCTCAAAATGTGCATTTTTAAAAATGTTATAGCTGCTTCTTTGGGTGGGAATAATAATCTATTCCTAATTTTGAGGACCAACCAGTAATGTGCATCCTCACAAATGCTTGCGGCAATTGCTGTAGTTTCTTGACAAATTTCCAGATGTGAAATGTTCTGTCTTTCAATCAGGAATAAAACTAATAAATTGCATGTCACATAAAAAATTGTATGTATGCTTTTCCTCGTCTCTGAATGTGCCGTTTTCTACATCTGTAGGCATTGCAATTAGGGCAAGATGCAAATTCTACTCATGGCTTCTTCAACGGACAGAGATGTCAGATGTGTTTGCGATCTGATCCACTGCACGAAGTGATGAAACGGTTGGCAAATCCCGGTAATTTGCTTAGCTTTTTCTGCAGGATGTTTTATGATTTCCACCTCTTTTCATGTAGTAGCTTGTTGACATGTATCCTTTCAGGGGTTAGGAGACTTGTAATTGTGGAGGCTGGCAGCAAACGTGTGGAAGGTATAATATCATTGAGTGATGTGTTCAACTTCTTGCTAGGTTAGCTAGAATTGTTGGCTGCCATTTCGTGCATCAAGGGGTTGACCATGGTGCCATTGGGGAAGTCCCATTGTTTTATTGACATCGTTGTATCTTTGAGCTACGCTCTCCTTCCCATTGTGAAAGGTCTAATTTCTCTCTCCATGTCATGGTTTGACAAGCCTCATGCTTCTGAGCTTCGCTCCCTTTTTTAGGATAGAAAAATTCAAAGAGAAAAAGAAATCTGTAAATTGTGAGGATTCAATTTTTCGCCTTTTATACACTTGCTCCTGATTATTATCAACCGTGCATCTGGCACAGCTGCCATGTGTTTGTGTCTAATTCCAACAGAAAATGAGGCAGGCAAAAGAAAAAGAACAAAAGGCAATACGTCTGTGGCCCCTCTTGCTGTTGGTGGGCTGTACGTTAAAAGTTGGTTACTTCAATTTTAGTTGCGACGGCAAAAAAGGAAAAAGATATTTGCCTTTCGTTTTTATTGTAACGTTGCTTAGTGTGACAATTCATCAAGGGTTTTAATTGTCTATAAATTTAAGATGGCTTGTTTATTTCTCTTGTTTAAAGCCTTGATAATCTCCCCTCCTTTTTTTTTTTTCTGTTACATGAGAATAAAGAGAAACAACAAAAGCCAAAACACAAGGGAAGATCTTTTCCAGCTATTGAAGGAGTTGAGCATATAAGGAAGAAATCTTCCAATATGAGGTTAGGGTTACAGCTAGGGAATCTCCCTCCAAAATGATTTTGTCCAACTTGAGCTCTTTAGCAGTTTGAACAGCAAGAAAGGCAGCAGTTGCTTCTTCAATATCTGGCTCGCAAGGTGGACCAATAAGAGAATTGGCAAGCAGGATTGAACCGTCATGATTTGAGTCCACAACAGCACAAATAGAGAAAGACTCCCTTATAGCAACATCAAAATCTAGTTTGGTGAAAAAGTGGAAAGGGGGAGGGGACCAAGGGGAGGGCTTTCTAGGCTAGAAGTTGGTCAAGGCTGGTGTGAGAAATCTGCTTAGCCAATTGGATAACATAGGGAGAACAATCATGATGGACAATTTTGCTCCTAGTGAACCAGATTAGATCCAGAGCATTAGAGGCAAAGGTTTGAAAGGGGTGTTGAGAGCTCTCATCTACTTTAAGGAAAACAGAAGGCTTAATAGTGTTCTTAATAGAAAGATTTACCTAACTTGAGAGATTCTCTAGAGGACCCTATAAAATGGCAGGTAAGAGAGAAAACGAGACGTGGTGAATTTAATGGAGGGGTGCACTGCCAACTGATATCCCACATGAAAAGTTTCAGCTTGTGATGGATTTTCAACTTCCAAAATATTTTCCAATCTTGTTCAGACTAAGGATTTACAGGGGGAGAAGTTCTTCCTATAGTAATTTTAGACGTCATACCAGTCTCTTGTTTCTCTTCAAAACCGATGTGAAAAATTAGCATTTGATCAAAATCTAATAGTAAAATTGTGATTTTTAAAATTTAGTCATTTTTAGAGGGACACAAAGACATGAATACGACGTCTAGAATTATTTCAAAAATTTACATTCTTACTAAATACTAGGGGTCCAAATGAGTTTGTCTTGGTAAGGGGAGAGAGGGAGGCAGATTTTTAAGATCTCCACACTGTTGGTTAAGAAGAAGATGGAGAGCGGAGATTGATCCTACCTCCTAGGGTTGTTAAGGATGAGATCATTGACCGACCTTAAGAGATGGGACAATAAGGGTGTTGGAATCTTGAGGGGCAGGAAGGAAGGTAACATCAAAGAATTTTTAAACAATTTTGGGGAGGAGAAAGGAGGTAATAGAGTAAGAGGGATAAGTGGTTGCAACAACATAATTACTTGATTAGAGTGGTGCAGCCGACTTGGGAGAGGAGCTTGGCCTTCCACCCTTCAATTCTTTGCTTCACATTAGTAAGAAGGTCACCAAAAGAACTACTTTTGGAACGTTAAAATAGAATGGGAGCCGCAAGTAATTGGCTTTAACAAGGAGCCTGTTGAAATTCAGGATGTTTTGAACAGATTGGATGGCTTGAGGTTTGGAGTCCTTGCTGAAAAAGATAGAAGATTCGTGGAGATTAAATTTTTGGGTTAAATTCTCTTTTAGTCCTTGCGGTTTGAATTTTTATCAAATAGCTGTCTTGGTTTTCAAAATTAGTAGAATTGGTACATGAGACTTTCCCGTTATTCCGTGAATCATTTGAGTCCTTTTGTCTATATTTCGTCCAAAAATTTAACAGTACGTTATGTCAAGGCCTTTTCAGCACTTACAATGTGTCCCATGCAACATCAACATTATTTAAATATTATTAAAAAAAAAAAAAAAAAAAAAGGAAAACTCATATGAGAGATCCATCCCGTTACCCATCGACGGGGGATTTCTCTCGTAGGTGGGACCCTCTCATAAGGAAAATGGTAGCGCCCACCCACAGTAGTGGGATCTCTCTCGCCAATTTTTTTTTTTTTAATTACTCTTAAAGGTAATTTGACCTCCTTATAATCTTGTTTAAATTGCTTTCATATGGTAATTCACAATATTAAAATGCCTAAACAAAGCACTGTTGGAGATATAATTAATGTGTTAAAAGACAAAGGCAAGCTTTTGTCATTCATACTATATAGTGCAATATGAATTTAATTTCCTTCTTTGTCGGTCGTGGCTTGAAACATGTGGAGTAAGAGTTGTCTAATTAATTGTCTCATCTAAATGCAGAACTTAAGACTACTTGAAGTTTTCTATCAAACGGTCTATATATAGGGCTACCAATATCAATTCATTGTCGAAAATTCAAATTAGATAAAAACAGGCATATCACTCCATCAAATATTTGCCAGATCCCATTCTTCCTGTTTCCTTTTAAGTCTAGTTGATGATTTATTGTGATGTTCTTTGTGTGTTTGCAAAATTGCTAGTGATTAATTACATCTACTACAATGTTATGACCTCCTCCATTTTTATTTTTTTATTTTTTTTTTAAGCTTTAACAGATTTATTTGTCAACTTTTCTTTCCATTCATATTTTTTTGAGTGCTCGTTATATTGAAGGTCGAGGCCGTCATCAACAAGATCACATTATAGTGGAGCATCATTAGCATTTTAACATATTTAATACATATGTAGACTTTTAATTGCAAAAGCTCAATAGTAAATTTGGTGAATGAATGATGAAACTTGACACTTAGTTCAACTTTAAATTCAAATGATGCTCATAAATCATTTTCAAGTGACAATATATGTAGTCTTGCTAAGAAGTATTATCTTTTTTATTTTTTTGATCAAAAGAATTAATTTGAAATTTCAGTTGAAGCGTTTTAAACTTGATGTACTTAATTATTCGAAATTACAAAATTTGTCTTCCATTACAGAATTATGTCAAAGAATTTGTAGAGAAAAAAAAAAATCAAAGAAAATACCACTTTATTGATAGATTAATTTGTTTTGACTCTTTCATGTCTACAGTGACTACCGAACGAGCATTTTCAACAATAAAAGTTGTTAAAACAAGAAAACTTAGCAACTCTAAGCTTCAATTCAAATTCGATAGTTGTCAATTTTATTTCTCTAAAAAGGCACAAACTACAATTTTAAACTAGAAGCCGATTTGTTACGTTGTTGATAGATCAATTTTGACACATATTTATGAACTTTTATAGATAAAATTTGTATTTTGTACTTGATAAATTACTTTATTTCTATTATAAATTGTACTTTTAGTTCGGCCCTACAATAATAATTTTCTGGCTCAATAAAGAAGGATCACAAGGAAAGCATTTCAGCTGCAAGTGAGACTAGTTGGGGGCCACAATAAGAAAATCATGAGACTCAAAGAGGTCCGAAGTACTTAATTCAAGAATTTCTATTAAGGCTCACATGTTCCATGCAAGAATCTTCATCACCTTTTCCTTACCAAAAGAAGAGAAAGGGAGGAAAAATGGAGAGAGAGGATGCTTTCAAGATGTTGCATTCTCTTCTACTAAATTTAAGTCGAAATCTACTTGGGAATTAGGAAACATAAATTACAAAACGAAGCTAAAATTACAATATCACTATCACTAGCATTAAATATTGATCCCAGTTAGCTTAATCACAAAACGGAAACAAAAAGAAAGAAAAAAAAAAGCCGAAACCGAGGTTGAAATCAAGATTCCAGCATAATACTTACATGGTTAATTCTACAGATCAAACAGGGCAGCATAATATTCATGTTGGTACAAGGGCTAATATTTGGGTCTTGATTCTTCCCACGCACATTTGAATCTCTCTATAAATAGGAAGGTTCTGAGGACAGCAGGGATGCAAGCTTGTGAGAGCAGAATCTAAAATCTGAGCCACATCGGCGGGAGGATACTGTCTTTCAGTACAAGTCTGCATGGTACAGGAAAGTTGTTGTACTCAGCATAACAAGATTTTACAAGAATAAAGATACGAGGGGAAACCAGTAAATAGTATATCTTTGCCGAGGAAAAATAGTTTTGAAAAAATAACAGCAATGGGTAAATGATCATGTTTGAGGCAAGAGTTAATCCCCAAAAAGATATTTTGTTGGCAGTAAAAAGATTCAGAACCAAGTGATTGCCATTAGCATTCAATTGAGACCAAAAAAGAAATGATATCCCATTGAACTAGATTATAGCTACATTTACTTACAAGCTTTTCAAAGTCCCATAACTAACACACACACACACGAGAGAGAGAGAGAGAGCGAGAGAGAGATTGCTTCTTGAATCCATTAATGTTAGACCATAATCTCCAAATTACCTGTATCATGAGCAACGTAGCAACGCAGGAAGTGATAAGCTCCGATGGGATTTGTGCCTCGTTTCCATCAGAATCATGACACAATTTTGCACCAGATACATCACTAGTAAGTAGGGGCTCTGAGGAGTAAGAAGTCAACTGGTTGTGGTTACCCAGACTGCCATTCACCTGCTGTTGAGACCTGACCACTGGTACCCTAGAGTCTGATGTTAATTGCTGGTTATCAATAGAATCTAAAGCCTCCCCAATCCTTGTAAAAACATCGTCCCCTTCCTTACTCAATGTGAATGCCTGAGATGAATATCATTATAAAGTGTAATTAGTCTAACTGCTTCCTCTCATCCAAAAAGTAAAAAGGTAATGAACAAATACATGCTTAAACTTTGAGGCAAATAAACAAATGGCGCCTAAACAGATAGTTTGTTCAATTACATCAATATACAGCGGCATAAGAACCGGTTGATCTAGGCCATATCCAGCAGGACTATAAAAGACTTATGACCTGCAGAATATATAACATATCCCCCAAGCCCAACAACTTATATCATACCGGGAAACAACAAATAAAATGTGTTGCATACATGCTACTGATTAGCAATATGGAGATCCATCAATTAACTGAAAATAGATCTTTGTAAAGTCGGACCAAATAAAGACCAAATGAAACAAAAAAAAGGACCCACAATTCTTTCAGATTGTAAATTTTGGAGAAGCTCCTATAAGCTGCCTTTGTATTTGAGCATTCTCTATCATAAATTTATTCTTCAGTTATCAAAACCAAGAAGGAAAAGGATACCCACATACATACATGGTTGTGTTACAGCATGCAAAACTGAGAATATAGAAGAGAATACATATAAAGTTCTCACCCGCACACAAGAGAGAGAGAGAGAGAGAGAGAGAGAGAGAGAGAGAGCTCTTCATACCTGAATAGCAGCATCTACCATTGTGTGCGCTTTCAATCTAGAGCCTTTGACAATTTCATCGACATTAGATCCTGATTCTTGAGATATAGAAGAATCATCCAAGCAACTTGTGAGGCCACCATGGACACTAGAATTGGCTGGGGGCTTCAGCCAAGGAGGCAGGGTATCTGCTGGATAAGTATTACGCTGTCTCAAATGAAGCAAAGCAGAAGAAACCTGCACACAACGACATTCAATGAAAATTTGCTTCAATGAAAAAGTAGAGAATAGTACACTTGCGCAAAAATGTAAAGCAAAATATAATTCATGGAAGCCACATGCCTGGCCACTGGCTTCCTTTAGCTGTACAAGTACCATGGCGTATTGCCTTCTGAAAGGTTCAGAATCCTTTAAAGGGCAGCCTCCATCATTTTGGTTTTCCACCATGTCATTATTCATGCTCCTAAGCTCCATCAACAACACTTCCTACACGAAAGCAACAGAAAGGCTTCACAGCATGAGTATGATAATAGGGAGTTTCAATAAAAATTTCTGTATATGGTGACAGACAAATACTAGTTTGGCATATCCTAATTTCTGAGAGGATGTCCAAGCGTAGTTAAAATGTCCAATTTTTAGGAAATAATAGGTAGCAAATATTAAATTTAAAAACCTATTCTTCAAGATCACCAGAAACCAATATGAACAGAATCTCAAAGATGTTAAGAGATGTCAGGCAAACTGGCCAAGAAAATGGAAAACATTGTTACAACAGATTCACAAACCAAAGATAGACTAATCAAATAAAAGCTTTGAGAAGGGCACGCAAATGCATGGTATAATTAAGAATCAGAATAGTAAAACCCTTGTTCCAACTGAATTGATTTTTGGATCAATTACATTTCTATGATCAACTACAATATAAAATAGTACAACCTTTTTATCTAGAGCACGAGTCAGCTCAGAAAGAGCTCTTATATCAGCTTCCCTTGCTTGATTCTGGGCCAGAACACAAGGTTGACTAAAGCCTGCTTGTTGTGCACTAACAACGTCAATAACTGCCACCTTAGCTTGTGAAACAGCACGGCTTGTATCCACCTGGGCAAAATATTGGAGGCGATCATATCATTTGAGAAAACTCTAGAATTCAAACTTTTATTTCCAATCTCTGGCAGTGAATATCCCAGACAGAGAAAAAAAAAAAAAGAAGAAGAAGAAGAAAGAAGAAAAGAAAAAAAAAAAACCTCGAAATTAGACACTAATACTCCCACATTGTTGTGATAATGTCTTAATTTTACCTCTGATGCTGTTATTTGAAAGATAAAAAAGGACATTGGAACCGTACAAGTGTATTTAAGCTAATTAAGGTACTTTTAACCCATGCAGGAAAAGGGACCAACTCATAGTACATTTTAGTTGTGCTGACTGGTTCATTAAAATTATAACAAGGAATAGAAAATAACATAAGTTAATTTGGTAAACAGAATACTCGATAATAAAAAGTGCTAAGTAATTATAATTCTTTCTAATAATTTAAACGTAAACTGGGTTGCAGAAAAACTGCACAGGACCCTGATATTCAATAAATCAGTTGGTCTAAAGGTATCTTGGGAGCTTCCCCCATTGACTTTACAGCAATAGGTTAGCACTTTGAGCTACGTTGTGATCTGCAGGGGTAAAAAGGTAGCTTAGGTGTTCCATGAATAAGTGCCAGAGAAAAAAAGAAAAGTTTGTTGCCTGCTACTCAATTTTACTGTCAAGATTTTAGTCTAGTGTCTTCATATATTCATCAATCTCCAAAGTCCAGTAGCATACATGTTGGTGACCATACTAGGCAGGTAAAAGCAGAATCACAATGTGCTAGAATCTGAGCAAGCAAAATAAGGCCAAAACATAAAAATATAGAAAAAGAAACATGACAAACCAAAAAATGTAAAATGTATATATAGTTGATCGTTAAGTACTGGGCATTACAGTCAAAGTAGACAAATATGAGTTTCTGATGAGCAGTATTACCTTTCCCTGCTTTGCCAAAGTATTCACAGGGCTTGAAACCTTCTCCATATGCCCACCTGAGGCAAATATCAATCCTCCAATATTTGGATCTCCATTCATTTGTGACTCCTTAGATATAAGAGAGAACTTGTCAATGGCGATGTTCTGTCTCCTAAGAGCTTCTGGCATATTTTCCAATGGATTTAAAGGCATGCAATCAATATCCTGTAATGAATTTTTTACCATGTCATTAAAGAAAGAAAATATACAGATTCCATATCAATTAAACAAGTCACTGGTGACAACAATCTCTGCAAGGAAAATAGGAAGCCCACCAAATTTAATAAATGACCTGTAAAGAAGAGTAACTTTGATAAAGCAATATGACTATAAAATAACCAAGAGATATTAGACAGACCGTCTATTTCACCATTTCAATCATAAATTGGCAAAATGTGGCTCACATAAAATTATAAAAAATGGAAAATTCTGGGCCTGTTTGGTAAACTTTTAGAAGCTTTTTTCACTTCTCAAACGCTTAAAACTCTTCTCAATACCAATTAACCAAATGGATTTTCATATGTGGCCACCACCGCAAACACATTTTTCAAAACAAATTACAAAACTCTTCTAAAATATAAAACACAACATTTTTCAAAAAATAACTTAATATTGTTAAAAGAAAATGGTGGTTTTGTGGCAGCCAGATCACCACCACGTTGGCAGCACCGCCACCATGGTGGCAGCACTTTTTAAATTTTTTTTTCTTTCATTTTGTAAGAATATTTCTCAATTTTAAATTTTTAAAAAACACTTCCAAAATTTTACCAAACCAATTTTCAACTCTTCTTAAATGTAGCCCCCACCAAATCAATTTACCAAATGGGCCCTCTGCTTTCCATAATCCTTCCTTATAACACCATTCTTTTCAATATAATTTCAAGGCTTAAAAACAATGAAAATGTAGTTTAAAGACAAGCAACTTACAACCTTTGCAATCATTTACAACCCATGATTTATTCTTCAAGGGAAGGGAGTATAATACTTATCAAAAAAAAAAAAGGAAGGAAGTATAATAGGAAAAGATAATGATAATTCATTAGACAATAATATGACGTAAGCACTATAGCGCACCATATGATAACTAACAACACATGGAGAAAAGGTAGCAAGCAGGTGGAGACATTTATGTACTTAAATAGCACAACAACATGTTATCATGGCAATAAGATAAACTAACTCACTATAGAAGCCCTAGCCAGCCAAAACTCACTTCAAATGTTGTCAGCAATCAAATCCCATGCTGTAAATGAATTGAAATGCACCGACACATTGACACACAAACCTAGTACGCAATCAGTGAGAAAAGAAAAACTGCTAAGGACTATTTAGGATTCACCTACTGCAACAAATAGTAGAAATCTCTCTCTCCATCTATATATATCACACACGTGAATGCACGCAGCTTTGAAGATTGTGAGACTGGTTTGATTAACTTGAAAAAGCTAGTGATACAAACTTTGTTTATGTGGAGAGTGAAACTACAGTTTATGTCTGAGTGTTCTTATTCTGATTTTCTAGATAGGTGCTCGCTTTTCTCTTTGAATTAGGGGTATCATGTATACATCCTATGTACTATGGGTTGCGCCCTTTTGTGCTTTTTGAAATATACTTTTACTTATCAAAAAAAGTATATATATCACATGTGCGCACACACATGCCGGCACACAAGAGTCAGGCACACATGAATATAATGCATGTATATCATTTACAAACAACAGCATAAAAAACATCTCCCAAACTGAAGATATGAACATAAGATGAAAGAACTGAAATGAATTTATGTGAAAGAAATTGCTACCATGACAAATTCAACTCCTAACTCAGGACGGTCAAACTGCACCCTGCACTTGTCCTGATCAACAGTGAGCACACTTCCGTCATGAAGTTCTCTTGATTTTGGATGAAGAGCAATTACTCGTTGTCCAACTGATAGAGGTTTGGCTAAGTCTGTAGGAAGTCCTTCCCCAATACCAGTACGAAGTTCAGAATAATGTCTTCTCACAGAATCCCGATATTGTTTAAGTTTCTCCCTTTCTTCAAGAAGAAAATGTTCAGAAAACCTCCGAGGTTTGCCAAGAGAACTGCAGTTAAAAGCAAACACTATAAATATGTGTCATAAACATTTTCAATAATTCCTTGTCATTCCCCTAGCTGTGTTGACATTAACTACAGTTGAAAACGTACCTTCTTATGACACCCCATTCAACACGAGTTAGTCTTGGGATGTGGCCCAGGCCAACATGATTTAAGTACTCCACAAACTCCCTTTTTGCAAACCAAGGGTAGTCAATTGCGCTATAAAACCACTCAAAAGTGCACCATCTGCGGACCATAGG
This sequence comes from Alnus glutinosa, assembly GCF_958979055.1. Taxonomy (NCBI): domain Eukaryota; kingdom Viridiplantae; phylum Streptophyta; class Magnoliopsida; order Fagales; family Betulaceae; genus Alnus; species Alnus glutinosa. Next base: position 21,256,548 of record NC_084897.1, on the reverse strand, counting down.
AGATGAAAGGCAACAAGAAAGCTTTTCCTGCAATTTAAACGAGAAAAAAGAATCATGAAGCTTTAAGCTTCAGAAAGTGGTAGATTTCTAAAAAAAATAAGAGGAAGGGACCAATTTTACTTTAAGATCGAGTGCTCTGTCTTGCAATGAGGCGGAGTATTTATGTTGAGTTTTCAAAATGTTTTCATAAGACTTCATCTCTTTAGAGATTGATGATCTCGGTAGACTCATTTTACGTCTACTTCTTCGTTTAGTCGTTAAACTAACTTCACTTGTAGCAGGAACTTGTGCAGTTGATACTGCTAAATCAGTCTCTGCTCTTCTATGACCACTATCCAAGAAACTTTCTGATGATCTGGCTGATCTCCATGCTCTTGAAAAAGAAAAACTTTGACCCGTGCATTTACCTTTGATCACTTGTTTATTCTCTTCTTCAGCTAAGACCTAGAGCACATGCATATAAACAGAGAAAACACACATCACTAAGATTACTGGTAAAAAAGAACAGCTAACGATCATCTGCATCCTCTTGTACTTAATCAACATCCAACATATAACCAGAGACTTCTCAAATATGAACACACATAATTATGCCTTTGCATATCTATGTGTGCAAGTGTCAATGTATGTTTCTTGGTGAAAATAAATATTTATGCATATGGATAAACAGAAAACAAGTTTTTTTTTTTTCGTGGATACCAGGACAGGTAATAACTTTATACATATTTATGCATACGGATAAACAGAAAACAAGTTTTTTTTTTCTCGTGGATACCAGGATAAGTAATAACTTACGCACCTGTACCTGTGACCTTACCCTCCATCCTTCTTGGAGGAAGAGACATTTGATCCAATGACCATTGTTGGCACAAGTAGACTAGTTATGATTTAAGAAAACTAACAATATCCTCTTTCACATGACAGAACTGGATAACTTTTTAGTTTCTACATAAATCAAGGCAATATGGTGCTAAAGCTTTGATTATTAGAGTGCTGTCACTCTAGTACATAGAAGACGAACCCTTAAACTGTTGATCCCATGACAAAACAAACACATTTCACAAGATTCAGTTCAGTTTGTTACTAGAGTTAGTAGCTTGAACTTTCCGTGTTCAGCACATTTACCAACAGGCATAGCTTGTTTTTTGAAATTAGCTTGAATACCAGGCAGGATCCTAGTGATTTATATATGGACAAATCTACAATGGGTAAGGAATACTATCTTTGGAGTATATTAAATGAATGGCATCTACAGCAGGATAAAGATGAAGAATGTTTCCATTACTCTCATTTTCACCTTGTAGATTTAAGTTTCTCTGTAACATTGTCAGCTCATAGCAACCTGACATCAAACTGTATGAGATAAGCTCAATTCAATTGCAGATGTAATTGTGTAGATCACCCAAACAGAAAGCAAAGTTGCTCTAATTATTTTATGGCAATTAGGCAAAACATACTTATAAAACAGTATTAAGGTATAGTGACTTGTTAGAAATTTACTATTAAAAACCAATCTGAGAGATAATACACATTCTTGTAATAAAAAGTCAGGCATTTGCTCACATACCAGAGTCTGCAATGGTTCACTTGGATGAAAATCAACATGAGCTTTGTCATTTGATATCTGCAACTTGAACAAGAATCGGCTCATCATCAAATCAACAGATAGATAGCTAGAGGTTTAAATGAACATTGTATTGTGTTAGTGTGCCCATGAGAGAGAGAGAGAGGTTATTCACCCACAGAAAAGTAAAGGTCCTAAAACCTTCCAAAAAAAAAATCCACCAAAAAGAAATACGTATAGCAAATACAATAAGTCCCTATGTTACCTTTGATACCATGGCCTTGCGCTTTCTTTTCCATGTTTTATCAGTAGGCCGAAGCTGTTCTTTTGCTTCAAAAGCAACATTAACACCAATTGCTGAATCCCTCCCAAGTTTCGATTTTTTAGAAGTATCATCAACACCTGAAATTGCATTAAGCGCCTTCTGTTTTGCCCCAGGGAGTTTTTTATCTCTATAATGGCTTGTAGATGTACCTTCTGGTATACTGGATTTGTCATCCATATCAAAAGTTGTTCTTTCTTCCTTCAACTGGACAGATGATTCTAGATCCAACAAATAAACAATAAAAAATGACAGAAAACAAGAGATCAAATCATTTATCATGCAAAATGATATTTACAAAAGAATAACAGCAGCATCAGCAACAACAATGCATAAACCCTGAGAACCAAGTTCAATAAGAGCATTAAGTGAAATTTTAATGCCAATATGAACTTTCAATTTTCATAATATTGAAACAGAAATCCTTTAAAAGGTATAAATGAAGATAAAAAGATGAATCATCCGAAAATTCAAACCATAACACACCACCAAAACAAAGTGTTTAAAACCAATATATATAAAACCAAAACATGCAACAAAATTATTTCATGTAGGCAAGGAGACATCCTGGTGATCCCGAAATTTGAATAAAAGCTTTTAACCTTTCCTTTTGCTTCCTTCTTTATCTTCTTGATTCTTAACATTGAAAGAAATGGAGAAAAATATCCAGTATCATTCTACACACGTGCACACAATAATAATAATAATAATAATATATAAAAGAAAAAAAAAAGACCGAAACAAGAAGAAAAGTTGGCTAAAAATCTGGCTCAAGAACCAAAAGTCAGGTTCAACTCTCTTGCACCACATGCCTTTTGTGGTGTCTATAGAGGGAAAGAAACGATAGGAGTTTTGAGGATCGCAAGAGGACTTTGAAGGAGATTAAGTCTTTATTTTTCAACAATTTGTATCTTTAGACAGCTGCTTATGTTTCTTCTTTGATGATTAGTTATCATGATTTCTTATTCTTTTTGCACTAACAATGTGGCTTTTTTTGTATATTTCTTGTGTACATAGGGACATCTGACATTTTTTATGATATCTCGATTACTTATAAAAAAAATAAAAAAAATAAAAACTCTTCTGCACTGAATTTGTAGGTGATATGTTTATAGTATAGTTAACAAAAAGGGAAGAAAAAACAAAAAACAAAACAAGGGAAAAACATCTCTTGACTAGGACCATAGAGATTAGGGCACATAGGTACCACATTAACTATTGAGGCAAGGGTTATGCATTGTGGGAACCTTGTGTATAATATAATATAGGAATCTTAAAAAATAAATAAAGGATTATAAGAGATAATTGGGAAAAATCATATTTAAACCCTAGGTTTTCATTTGATTTAAATTTAGTCATTGGGTTTCTAATTTCAAGAATAAGGTCCATAGGTTTTGTCTAGGTTTTAAATAGGTCTCTCTCTCATTTTACCGTCAAAGTTAACGGTTTGTCATCTGCCACGTGTGTCTCATTTGACACACCAACGTCCACGTCAGCACCCAATATCAATTCCATATCATCAAGTGCCAAGTCATCCATAGAAGAAAAAAAAAAAAAAAAAGACAACTCGAGAAACAGAAGCCAACTTCTTCATCATTTCAATCTTCTGGATTTGTAGCATCATAACAGAATTTTTATATCAAATTGTAAAACAAAAGAGGTAAGGGGCTTGAAATTGTTTGAGCTTTTTCAGCATTCTCTAAAATTCTTAGACTATCTAAATTTTGAATCACAGAGAAAGCTTGTCAAAAAGTATTACGAGATGAAAAAAAGACGAGTTCACAAACTACAAGAAGCTTGTCAATGTCCCCAACCTCCATTCACCTCCTATGACTCGGACGCTAACAACCACAAGACTATCTAATTTGAATTTACACCCTTTGACAAGACAATCTAAAATGGCCCTACAATGATTCGATTCTGGACAAGGTGGCATCACCCTTTGACAAGGTCTGGTTTAGTGTCGTATGCAAGTCATGGGGGACCGCGGCAAAAGAGCAACGATGTGTGAAAACCCGAGTCACCCAAATTCCCATGTTGCTCATTCCCAACAAAGACATCATGGAAAAAGTGCGGAGTTTATACAGCATCACCGAGCGAAAAATCTATGACCTTAACCTCTCAATGCCTTACAATAGAAGATGCGGTTCTTCGTTCGGTTGGTTGAGCATTGTAACCAATATTTGATGCATTCTCTTCAACCCCTTCAGGAATGCAAAATTCATCTCGCACATCTTCAAAAACTTAGAAGCCATAAAAGGTATGTAACCAATACCAGTACTTCGTCCAAAAAGTTACATTGACCTCGGACCCCACTTTAACTCCTGAGGACTTTTTTGTTGTGGCATTATATGGTGGATTTAACAATCTGGCTTAATTGAAGTTAGGCAAAGAATCTTGGATTTATGTGGATGAGAAATATACATTTTTTTTTTTTTTTATGTTTTATATTTTAAGGGCCGGGTTCTCGCCCTTGATCATCGAAGTGGGCTTGTATCCATTGATGTTAATAACAATAAAAAATAGATATTTTTTTTTTTATAAGTAGCAATAAAAAATAGATACTTGTGCCAAGTGATTTGGCATATGCCACCTAGACATATGTGGTGGAAACATCTAGCAAATATCTGTTGCTTGTACAAAGGTTATTCGATCCTAGTTTACATGATGGGCGGCAATTTATGGCTGGTCGTTTCAAGGTGTATGAACTTACGCTAGATGATGAAAGTGGAAGGGTGGTGGAGAGGGTCGAGGCGAAAAACACAAATTGGGATGACGAAGAAGATAATTTTTGTTTCTAAAGTTGGATCTTTTGTTTTTCTTTCTATGGATGATTTGGCACTTGATAGCGTGATATTGGCATTGGGATCTGACATCGAGCTGGCTTGTCAAATGAGACACTCGTGACAGATGGAAAACCGTTAATTTTGATAGTAAAGTGATAGAGGGACCTATTTAAAAGGGATAATTGCACCGTTGGTCCCTGTGGTATACCATAATTATTTTTTACTCCCTATGGTTTAAAAAATTCATGAGAGGTCCTCGTGATATGCAATAATTACAAATCGATCCCTGGCGTCAAATTCTGTTAAAATTTTTAACAGATTCCGTCAAATGCCACGTCAGCGACACATGTCGCCAATAAGATGGCGACACGTGTCCATCGTAATAAAAATATATAAATTTATTAAAAATAAAAAATAAAAATACTTATTCTTTTAAAAAAAAAAAACAAAACAAAAAAAAAGCTTAAGGAGCCGGCCACCCCTTTGGGGGTGGCCGGCCCCTTCAGCTTTTTTTTTTTTGAAATTTTTTTTAAATTTTTTTTTAAAAAAATAAGTATTTTTATTTTTTTTAATAAATTTATATTTTTTTTATTACGGTAGACACGTGTCGCCATCTTATTAGCGACACATGTCGCTGACGTGGCATTTGACGGAATCTGTTAAAAATTTTAACTGAATTTGACGCCAAGAATCGATTTGTAATTATTGCATATCACGAGGACCTCCCATGAACTTTTTAAATCATAGGAAGTAAAAAATAATTATGGTATACCACAGGGACCAACGGTGCAATTATCCATATTTAAAACTTGGGCAAAACCTAAGAGCACTCCCAATGGATTATCTATTTGCAACTTTAAGCTATAATAGATAACAAAAGTGCTAAAAACTAACTCCATCAGCTTATGTATTCCAACTCTAGAATAGATTTTTCTTAATTCCATAAATAGTGCAACTCTACAAGTAGAGTTATACTATTCACTTATCTATTTTCTTTTATTCTTTATCTCCACCTTTTTAGATTTGTTTTTTTTCCTTTTTCCCTCCACCACTCCACGTTCTTCCTTTTTTTTTCTTCCTTTATAGTGGAGATCTAAGAGAAAGTGTGTAAAGTAGTGGAGTTATCAAGCGGGACCCACATGGAAAAAAAAATACTATAATGAAAAAATTAATGAAAAATAATAATAAAAAATAATATAGAGTTAACAATATATAATCGGATGTATAGTACATATTAAAACTCATTAGCTAAACTAGATAAAATAGATTTTGATTAGCTATTCTAAATTGAAAAATACATAAACCATTGGGAGTGCTCTAAGGACCTTATTCTTAAAATTAGAAATCCAATGACTAAATCCAAATAAGATGAAAACCTAGGGACTCAAAATGATTTTTCCCAAGAAAATTTGATTTCTATGAATAAATGACTAGGTTGTCAATGAAATGTTGTATTATATCACTAAGTAAATAAATTATTTTATCATATTGTCTGACTCTAGTTGTGCATTATCCAATACATATATTCTATCTTCAAACAGATGCACATAATCAAACTAATTAATTTCCCTCTCTCTCTCTCTCTCTCACTCCCACACACAAATGAGAACTGCCACAAGCACAAGCATCACTCCAAAACAAATTAGACTATAATCATAAATCACATACCAGATTCCATTGTGGATCCTGGCATCAATAGAGATAAATCAGCCAATGTCTGCAGAGCATCCAAGCCAGTACTTTCATCTACAGAAACAGCAAAACATAAAATTATAACATTATTATAGGGAGATTTAGCTATCTAATTACCTTACCAAGAGCAAGCATTCAACCCAACCAAAAAATGGTTTCGTAACACATGTATATGGCGAAAAAAATGATGCTATTTAGAACATAAGTCTATCAAAAAATTGGGCAATAATCCCTATACTTCCTATTGTTATTAAATATCATGGACCAATTTACTCAAAACTTGCCCATATTCTCCGCTTGCTTCAAAACAAAGCTTCTTTTAAAAAATATATTCAAATCACAGTCAAATGGTTTCCCAAACACATGGGAAGCCTCTAAGAAAATTTATGAAAGATAAATCTCCGATGAATATTTTCTATTATCAAATATGCAGAAATAAAACCTACTGATAAATGTCTCTGAAATATTTTGCCACAAGTTTTATATGAGGTATTGGTGAAACCCCCCACTACAAGGTGCTATTGATCATACATAATTGTCTGGACGTTTCCCAATATCAGGAAACTGAATCCCATAATTTCGAGCCACACCTCCACTTTTACTTTCTACGCTATAATCTATTCCCTCATTCCAAAATGGTGGCTATGCTTTAACATCGATTAAAAAAAACAAAGCTTTCAAAACATGGAAAAAGCATACTCTTAGAAAGGGGGAACCTATCAACTTCACTCCACTACAGAAACAAAAAGTTTGAATTCACAATTTCAGAAACAAAATGGCAACTAAGGTTCCATTAGTGAGTATTTGAGTGGACAAACAGTGGTCATATGAAGAGGAAAAAAAGAAAAGAAAAAGAAAGGCCCCCCAAAAAAAGAAAAGTTAAAAAAATCTTGACATAACCAACTTATAAAACAATTGCTATTAACATAGGTACCTCCAAAGAAAAGTTTCTTGCTCCTCTTCCTTTGACCTTGTGGAGAAAATCGCTTCGATTTTGCACTTGAAACCTCGTTGTTAACTTTTCCTTTAAGGGCGTCAAAGTTAAGTCCTTCTTCAGTTCCACTACAGGCTTCTCCACCATCATCATACTGATGGTTTCCGATGTCTTCAACTTTCTCTTTCTTTCTGTAAAACTTCTTCCCCTTTCGAAAAACGTCAACCGTCCCTACACCTTCCATATCCATTAAGGAGCAAGTATCTCTTGCATAATCTCCATTTTCAGCTCCCCTGCTTCCTATACCACCTTCCAAGCATTTTTCATCCATGGCAGCATCACAAAGCTTGGCACGAGCTATGTCAGATGGTGCGTGCTAAATCACATCAAAGTATTAAAATAAAGAAATTATTCATATTTAAGTGATAATAAAAGGAAGGCAAAAGGTAAAGCAGGACATGTAAACGAAATACAATTCTTTCCCAGCCCAGGGAAAAAGAAAAAAGAAAAAAAAAAAAGGAATACCATTCTTTCCCAGCTCTGAACAGGTGAGGATTTTGTGTGCTCTGTTCTTCTATATTGTGTTTGAGAAATTTTGGGAGAGCCTCCTCTCTGTGAAGCCTCAGTTAATGCTAATGCTGCCACATGTGCGACTTCATCATCATTATCATCAATATCTGACTTCCAGCCTCTTTTATTTGGAGAAACACGAAGTTTTGTATCATCCTTCTTATTGGAATGTGAAATAGGAAACCGAGGTGTCCTTTTCCCCACTGCACGAGGCTGGGTACCTAATATAGGATTTGAATCTATCAACAGGGGAATTCTTCAAAGAAATTCAAGTTTCAAAAGGTGATCTCTCTTTTCATAAGAATCACACTGTATAAGATTTCGGTGTGCAGTTCATTATGTACAGACCTATAAGTAGCAAAGAAGGAAAAACAAAGCAACAATGTAGGAAAAGTCTAGCTGTTTAGTAACGATAAGGGTATTTTGCTTAATTCTAATAAATGGGCATGATATGCAAACTGACAAATATATCCTGCTGCAGGAGAAATGATAGTTAGTTATATCCTGCCACTCTGAATCTAATTCAAGGATATAGTTTGTTAAACTCCTTTAACTGTTCTTTGAAGCAATTGCTGTCAAACATTCTCTTCGTCGCTTCATTTTGCTTTCTATTTATGACGTAGCATTTTAGGCACTCCCCCCCCCCCCCCCCCAAAAAAAAAAAACTCTCTTGATATAATTCTTTTTTTATTGAACATTTCAATTTCCATAATATCTTCCAAAACATCTAAAAGCACCACATTTTATCAGCCTTTATTTAAAAAGATTGTACTGCACATATTTTTTTTACCTTCCACTCTCTATATAGCACTATGTCTTCATTGATATAATAGAAATAAGTATTAAGTTACAGGCACCACGAAAATATATACAAGTAGATGATAAATAGTGACGGAACAATGGTCCAGCAGCTATACTCTGTAGTAATGTAACTAATTATACCATCAAACCGTCTCCTCTTCAATAAAGACAAATAGCCATCACTTGTTGCAATTGACCGAGACTGGAAAGGATCTTTTGAGACACTAAGTTGAACTTTCCCCCGCTTGCGTTTAAGAGGTCTCTGAGACGCTGAAGCGTCATTGCTCTCTCGTTCACTATCACTTTCTTCCTGTTTTGCAGTCCATGAAATTAAGATTCAAACAAACATACACTTAAGTTTAAAATGCAAAGACACTAAATTAGAACAAAAAACATGGTGATACACTCATGACTAAGTTATTGCAAGGGAAAACCAAATTTAATGATATAGCCTTTCCAAAACATCTTTAAATTGATAAAAATAGCAACATCAAGGTTCAGATTACAAAAATAAAATTTATCACTAGTATTTAATAGCAAGATAGAAGTTGGAGAACAGACTGCAAGAGTTTAAAACTAACAGAAAGGAACAATACTTTTTAAATTTAAACTAGGAATCAGTCAGTAATCAACCATTAAAACACAGAAAGATTAAAAACTAAAAGTAGTTAGAAAACATACGGCCACTTCCTTTTTGCCTAAGAGAGCACATTAGCTGAAAACAAAGTGCAGTCAGCAGTCCAGCAAAAACAAATTTATCTTAGGGAAAAGTACATATAACCCCCCTCAAACTATCAAATATGTCCATGTCCCCTCTAAACTACCAAAAAATGTCAATGTCCCCCTCTCAAGACAAAAATAACCCTAAAAAAGTTTCAATAATACAAATATATCCTTATGAATTAAAAAAATAAAATATTAAAAAAAAATAAAAAATAAAAAAAAGAAGAAGAAAGATTGAAAATAAAAAAAAACATAAAAAAAAAAGGAGAAAATTGAAAATCCAAGGGGTGGCCCAAACTGAAAATAATATAAAAAAAAAAAAATCTTAAAAAAAAAATGAAAAACCTTAGTTTTTTTTTTTCCAGTTTTATTTTATTTTTTAAAAAAAAAAATAATAATAATTTTTTGTTTTTCTATAATTTTATGAAGAGTATTTTTGTCATTGGGAGGACATTGACACAATTGGTAGTTTGAGGGACACATTAACAATTAAGTAGTAATTTGAAGAGGATAAGTGTATTTTTCCCTTTATCTTATTTAAAATAATTTATAGTGCTGAAGTTATATAGAAGCGAACATGCCAAAAAGCTGCTAACTAACTTACATTCCAAACTCATACAACAACCCCATTCCAAAACATGATGGTTAGCATGTCCACCCAGTGCCATTATTTTGTGAAAAACAAACTATTAATTAATTATATCTACTATTTAATGGTACCAAAAGAAGCCAAATTAAAGTCAAATCTAACAATATCATCGACAGATATATAACAGGATCAGATTGACATTAAAGTGACCAAACTCAGTTGAACGGGAAATATTAAATCCTATCTCACCAGGACGTTATAATAATCCGTCATCATTGCTATCAGGCCAACCACAGAAGCTGTACCCTCTGGCAAGGATAAGTATGCCTGCAAATCAAAAGCACACTCATGTAAATAACAACAATAAGTCGAAGACACTCAAACCATAAGAATCCGTAAGTTAAATTCCCACAATTAGAACTAAGAAACTTGCAGAAGACCACACATATGAGCCATATTTTTGGAGCGCACACATATCATGAGCCACTTGACTCATTGAAAAGATTAAGGTAGGCCAAAACTCCAACTGCAGAATTAATCTCCAAACAAAATCATCGAAATCAAATCAATTCATGTCACCTACCTTCTTAACTAGGCATCCAAGGTTTGCCCAAATTACTTACATATGCAAACCAGTTTCATTTCTGAATTTAAGATCAAATTTCGTACAAATTTACTAACTTCAGTTCTGATCAAGAATCTCACCAGAACCAACTACTGAAACTAGAACAAATTATTAACTGAATTACAAACCTGCTACAAACTATCTAATAACTGGCATTCAAAAGAAACTATTTTCTGCCAAGAGGTTTAGCAGATTCAATCATCCAGCTTGCAATTAATAGAAGCAAATGAGCACTATGACTCTAATTCAAATATATAAGAATGCGTTCAAGACAAAGCAGTGATAAGTTTTAAGAAATAAACAAAAGAAACATTAAACCAGGTCATACCCTGATAATTAGTTCATCGAAACCAACTACATCAAAAGCAAGCACAATAGATTATACAAGAAAGCTGGAAATAGTGCTTAATTTCAAAAAATGACTTGCATGAAATGAAGAATATTCACTGCTTATGCAAGGAAAAGGAAAAGGTACAGTCACATACAGAACCATTGGTATAATTACCCATAATCCTCCTAAATGACAGAGCTTTGTTTTTAACGGATTCTAGTTATAAATCAATCTAACATTAATGGACGCTACCAACCCGGTTTGTAGTGTAGAGAGCCTCCACCATCTCAACGGATCTGTTACGTAATACAACAGCCACCTGGATATGCACATAAGTCAATAATAGAAAAGAGACCCGACAAAAAAAAATGGAGCACATTATAAATTGACTCATTAGAACAGAAAACTTGATTGTAAACACTATTATGGGGAGAAAACATGAAACATGTTTTCATGTGTGCATGCCCAAATTAGTTATAAAGTTGCACCACATAAATTAGAAGCTGATTATATAATAAAAGACAAACAATTATGGCAAATTAAGCAAATCCCAAAAGATTAAAACACAATGTCAAATAAAGGCATACCCTCTTCCAGTCTTTTCCATATTTCCGATAGGCTTCATAAAAACGCTCAAGCTCCTCCTTGCTCCATTGAGGTCCTAACTTATCAGAATATTTCCTTTTCTGTGCATAAAATACAGCAGCCAAAATATTAAATTAAAAATAAAATAAAATAAAATAATATCACACTTTAAAGCTTCAAAGTCAACTCAACTAAAAGCCTTAATCTCTGTATATTGGGTTGGCTTAAGGACCTCAATAACTAATTATGTTTGCCCACATGTATACTTTCCCATGCAAACAAGAGGTCATCATTTGATGATCCTATCTATTTTGCTGTTCTATCCTATCTAAAATTATCCTCTCTATTGCCTCAAAGATTGACCGTGTGCAATACAAGAGGTCATCATTTTGAAGATCCTATCAGATACTTCAAAACTTCATAAAAGGCCCAAACTACATTCTACCCTCCATAAAATCTGAGCAACAAAGATTCATGGAACTTGGTTAACAAATGTAACCAAACCAAGACATAAGAGAGTCAAATGCACAACAAAGAAGAATAAGGATTAAGGACTAGGGTAACCGAATATATTTTCATAGTCTCACTAACCAAGACTTACCCGCTGCTTACTTTTGCCCAAGGTCCTACCATCTTTCTCAGGAGAGACCTCATTTATTGTAGAAAATCGCTTATTCACACTTTTAGATTTTCTTGTCGGGGCCATTAAACACTTCGATTATCTATCTGAGATACACAAAAACAAAATTAGCGGAATACTTTCGCAATTACAAAATTGAATCAACAACATAGTATAGCAGATTCCATTTTCAAGAACAGTCAACCCCAAAAAAGAGATAATTTCTTTTAACTACAACTTATCAAGCTTTTCTCTTCCACAAAATAATATTGTTATCACATTATCATCCCAACATGCTTCTCAACATTCCACAATGATGTATTATGCAAGATCCAACATAAAAGTAAACATTAGAGGCACTAGTACAAGAACTCCACAGCAGCCCTTTTGTTAGTTAAGAAAAAAAAATACTTAATAAGTTTTTTCAAATTCACTACATCCGAATACCCAATTACTTTTTTTTCTTTTTTTTTTTTTAAAAAAAAAATGATTGCGTAAAATGTTCCGGTAAGAAAAACGATATATATATATTATATTGCATACCTTAGAAGAACATTTCACAATCAAATTCCTTAGAATCAAACCGTGCACACAAAAACCCCAGATACTCATTCGTTACAAGAAACCAAACGCATCAGTTCAAAGAAACTGCTTTCGGAACAATCAAATTCAAAGCTCCAATTACACAAATGAATCAAACCATACGCACAGAAACCCCAGATTCAGATGCGGCACAAATAACCAAGCGCATCAGTTCAAAATAACTAATTTTACGAAACTCACTTTCGGAGAACAGCCAAAACACTTCGGAAAGACAATCAAATTCAAGATTTCCAAGCACAGTAATTCAAGAATATCACATTAACAAAACAAAGAAAGATCGTTGGATTTTTGCGAAATGCTCCAACACAGAAATTAAAAACCGAATTCCACACATAGCATTTTGCAATCGAGTTCAACATCAACAACATCACAAATGAACCAAATCACAGAGACTCACTCGCACAAACACAAACACAAAACCCCAAATCAAATTCCCTACAAATAGCCAAACGCCACAATTCAAAAGAAAAGAAAAGAAAAAAAAAATTGTTTTTTTTCGAAAACTACTTTCAGAGAGCAGCCAAAACACGCCGAGAAAACGAAAAAGAATCGAAATTTTAAGCAGGAGTTCGAAAACCCAGAAAACACAATCCAAAAAACTTAAAAATCTTCAAATTTAAACCCTAATTGACAGGTCCGACACTGTACTCTCACCGATTATGAACTCCGCCCCGATCCGAAAACCCAACCATGTACACACGCCGATAGAGAGAGGATTTCAGAGAGAGAAACTCTGAAACTGAGAAAAAATATCAAAAAGTGTTTTGTAGGGGGAGAGAGAGAGAGAGAGAGGTTGCCGCGAAACTTAAATATATAAAGGAAAGAGGGGGGGGCTGAGTGAGAGCCAATTGAAGTTTTGTTCTGTGCGCGTGTGGGGGAGGAGGTGAGGGGAGTCCAAGGAGGGAGAGGACGAGATTTGTATTGGGGAGTGGTATTAATCGTACACGTGGCTGTAGTGGGGATCTATACGGTGAGGATTGAGTGGTGTTGTGGAGGATTTTGGTGGAGGGTTGTGCACGTGATTATATTTGAAATTTTTCGGAGACAAATATCACAAAATAGGTTTCTGGAAGCTATTTGTTGGTATTTGCAAATCCAACTACATGTTTTTGTAATCAACTTTTGGCCCAACTTTGTTTTTTTCCTTTCAAAAAACTCCATCTCTTTTTCTTTTTCTTTTTTTAAGATAAATTAGTGATGCCGAATTTTATGTAAATTTATTAATCAATCTTATCTTTTTTTTAAGAAGAGTCTTGGAGATATTTAACCACTTGACATGATTGAACAGCCATCGATTGAAAGGCCACCAATATAAATTTTTTCATCATTTTCTTTTTTTAATTATTATTATTATTAATTTTTTTTTTTTTTCATGTGATACTTTTATGAGATCGACCATATGGTTAATCCACCCCTCCTTTCGAGCACGGAAAAATTAGTATGTGACATTGTGCTCATTTTTTACTTGAAATGATGATAATGCCTTCCAAATTAAAAAAAATGCAAAAATATATACACACAATATATAAAAAAAAATATAAAAGGAAAATGACCCCACCATTTTTTCCATTTTTTTTATGATTTTTATTATTATTATTATTATAAGTAACACATATAACAATATAATTTGCGTTGACGGAGCACTCCAACAGCTTCGGTCGATATTTTAGATAAAAGTTGAGTCCAAAGAGCTATTTTGTATTTTTTTTCTTATTATAGGAAGTTTTCAATCACTTTTAAAAACCTCAATGGCTATTTGCAACTCAAAAACACCATATGTTCTGAATAAAGAACATTATCATCTGATCTAATATCAACAAAGGACTTTTATAAACTCTTTGTCACCATATCTTGACCAACAACTTATCGTACATTTCAATATTTTTATTCAAATATTGCTCATGACAAGAATGTAACACAATTTCAATAAAACTTTAAGACTAATATAATTACTAATAAAGTTTCAAATGTTGATTATGATTAGGATACACGTATTAAAAGAAATAAAACTTCAAGATTTAATATAACTACTCTAATAAATGAAATGATTTGCATACCATCGTTTTCTTATCGTACACCTTATTTTCACAAGTAATTATCTTCAAATTTACATCACATCAAAACCACTTCTACATGTTGTTGACCATTCTCGACATGGTCAATAACACATTCAATTTTGAATTTATCCCTAATTGATTCTATGTTTAGGAAAGGGAACTAGATTTAAGAAGTCTGTTGTTAATGCCATCAATGGATATTATCCCGCTTAATTGGTAGTAATGTCATTTTATGTGCCAATACGAAATCAATTAGCATAGGACAAAGAAGTACGCTTCGATTTAACATATTTGGGCTAATGAGGTCATAATGAATCAATGATTTGTTAAATTATTAATTAAATGGTTAAATTCATTATTTTTTTTATCAATTTAAATTGTTGGGATAATTGATGATTTAACATGGTATTAGATAATAGACCATGAGTTGAAACTCTGGCTTCAATTTACTGTTTTCCTCTTTCCTACTTATGATTTAACATAATTCAATGTCACGACATAGGAATTTGGATATTGGATTGTATTTAGCCATTTTTTTGAACACATTTTTGGTCTTTCTTTTGACAACAACATCCAAGCCATGATCCAAATATTGTTAAAAAAAAAAAGAAAAAAAAAATGAAAGTTTAAATTGTATAGAAGAGTGATAATTGGCACAAACAGGTATTTGTATTCATCAATAACAGCTTGTCACATCATATTTGAACCCTAAAACACTTTTAAGCCCAATACTGACGGAAACGGGTCCTCTTCACTTGAAGTGGAAAATAGCCGTTTAGTGCATTTAAGATATGTAAAATGATTATTTTATTTGTTTATACCATTTTACCCCTATTAAATACACTAACCAGATTCTCTCAATTTCATTTAAAATGAAGAAGATCCTTTTCCAAGACTGATATGACGTTACCAATTGGAATTCTTCCATGCACCGTTAAATAAAACGCAAGATCAAAAAGTTTGAATTCGTCTATGTGAGCAGAGCGGCACTGTTGCACCCCATAATCTCTCAATCAACATGATGCTATCACGACTCGAACTCATGACCCTAATCCTTATACTATTTGTTGGATCGGACCTTTGACCATCTCGTATGAAAACCAGCCGGTGTTGAGTGAGAAAAGCGATGGCTTTATATGGTACTCAAAACTGCACCTTGCAATGCATGTTGTAAGAGCTGTTCACGTGAGCAGAGTAGTACTGTTACACCCCAACAAAAGAGATAAAAAATGAATTACTTGAATCCAAAAGCAACTTCCCATTGAAAAGAAACTCCCTTAGACTTTGATAGATACTCGATGTTAGGTTGTGATTTGGGATAAGATTTGAGTAGCTCATTTCGGGTATGAGAGACCACAAGACTCCACTCAGGACAAGAGAATACCACAACTTCTCTTATTATTTTATTGACAACAAGCTGCTCTTTAAATAGAGTATAATAAAATGATGAAATATGATACGTATATAATCTTTGTACAACTCTTGTACAATGTTTTTACAGATTAACTATTGGATATGTTTTCTTACATATGAATCTTACATATTTAATAGTTGATTTTTCTTTTCAAAAAAATTGTTTGAATTGTATAAGAGTTTTACAAAAATTGTAAACATAACGTATCTCTAAAACCACACCTAAACTGATAAGAACTCTAATTAATCCTAATTTTAATTTTAATTTAAATAATATAATCCTAATGACATGGAATAGAATTCCAATTCAAATATAAAACATATCATTCCTATAATCTTATCTCTATCTGACTCTATATATTTTAATATCGAATGTTGTGAGAAAAGGCAAAACATATATCAATAATTATCATTTCGTGAAGAGGATAGAAAAACAAGGCCAACCGACCGCCTCAATTTCTGCAATTTAGCTATTTATTTTTTAATTTTGTAAATGTCTTTCCTAAATTACTATATATATATATATATATATATATATATATATATATATATATATATATATACAAGTCCTGATTCAAATGTTAATTTTCACTGCAACATATTTATCAGCCGTAAATATGCGAACAATGTTGTCAATGTCTTGCTCACAAGGCGGAGGCCCTCCTCGTAGTTTTCCGGTGAGGTGATGAAGAGCATTAGAGCAAGAAAGGGTATTCATGTGCTCGGCTAACAGTGCAATGTGAAAAAAATATATGGTTCGGAAAGATATTTGCAGAAGGGCTTGAAAACACACCTGCAATAAGGGGTCCTCAGCTGGAAGATTTGAGATCAGATGGGATATCTTCTATTTCTACCTGTTTCTTCGTTGAATTCTGTTTCATGTTCACTGTTCTCTTCGTTGTGAGTTTTGTTTCCAGATTTTCCTCTCCTTTTTTTATGAAGGGTTGGAGGGCAAAATCTCTACTGCTACCACCACCATTGTAAAGACTTGCACCAATTCCTCATTCACTGTCTGCTTTTGCCATAGGGCTATTACTATATACGCATGCTAAATTGGTCAATGAATATATGAGGCTGGCTTTGAGAGTTTCTTCATGGGGAGTTTGCCATCTCTAATACCCCCAAATACCCAAGAATAAATAATGCAATTCCAACTCCTTAACACGTTGTGTAATACCAGGAAAAATTAGTTGGCATACACATTCTAAGTTCTTGCGCATAATAAGTAACGAAGGTGGAACAAGAATGAAAAATCTAAAAACACATCTGCTCTACTCATGGAGGATCATTATTTCATCTACAAAACAAAACTTCGTCGCAATACAGAGCAAATAATCAAAAGAATCAGACTATTTATAGAATCTTGGTTAAACCTGCCTGTAAGTATGTCTAGCGCGCACTGACACAAATGTCTATTCATCCCCACCCCCCCCCCCCCCAAAAAAAAAACGATGCAAAACTTGCCAAGGAAACTCACAAATTTTTTCGATTAGATTTACAAAAGCAGTACCCTTCCTCGAATAATCAATCGAACATCTGAGCAGTTCAGGAACAATACTGAAAGAAGAAGCTAAATAACCTAACCCAACCCGCCCCCTCCCCCCCAAAAAAAGGGTACAACATTTCTGTGCAACCAGCAGGCAAATAAAATCAGACGCTCAAATCACCAGGATAAGACCAATCTGATACCCGGGCCAATTTAAAAGAACCACAAATATCTGCTATTTTGCTAACTTACTTTACAGCGGTGGCAGATAGGAAACCAAACGTGTTTTCCTTCCCTCTTTCACGAATATTGATCTTGTGACTGCTATTCTGCTAACTATCAGAGGCTAGAATAACCAATTAGTGAGATTCTGCTTATCCCATGGCTCCGATCTATCTTTCTACAACACGCCTACTGTTTTTAAATTCACCAGAATCCCTGTCCATGTCCCTATCATATTCATTCCGCCTTCCACGCTGCTGCTTCCCAAAACTATCTCCTCTTCCACGCGCCTTAGAGTTCCACATATCACCCTCCCTATCCCTCTTTCGCCCCCCATCATGACGAGTCTTTTGAGATCCTCGGTTATTACCTCGAGACCCTTGGAACGGTTCATCAAAATCATCATTGAAAGAGTTCCTTCCACTACCCATCTTACTACTGGATCTGAATTTTGTGTCCCTTGTGAAGTTATGATTGGCACGACCTTGAGAGTTGTTTCGTCTTCTATCAGGTTCTACTTTATTCCCTCTCAATCTATTTCTAGAAGAACGCATATCATCATTGTCAAAATCTGGACCAGAAAAGCGACCGTCTTCAACATCAGAACTTCCTTTCCTCCGGAAATCCCTCCTCCCAGAACCCAATCTATTCCCATTCTTTTGCCTGGATCTGAAATTCTCGTCTAAATCATCATCCACATCAGAGTAGAGGCCAAGTTCCTCATCAGAACCAAAGCTTAATCCCTTGGAGGGACCTGCTTGACCTCTACCTCTACTTCTCTGTCTAGAATCAGCAACATGACTAGATTTCCAGTTGGGATGAACTGAAAGATCTTCATCTGAAACCAAATCATCCTCAGAGCCAGAGAAAGCAGCATTTCGATGCATAGATTTAGATGGCTTATTGTAAGATGGGGAACTTGGTCTGCGACGAGCAGGTACATTATTATTAATGCCTTCAAAATCTTCTGATCCAGAGTACCCTTCAGCCTCGGAAAATTCATTTGAAGAAGCCTTCCGTGCTGAATTGTTATGAGGAATTTCAAGCTCGTAACTATCAATATTATCTTCTTCATCCTCAAAATCATCAAACCCCATCCCAGGTCTATTAGTATCACCATCAGAATATTCTTTCTCATGGACCCTTGGCACTCTGCTAGCTTTACTAAAATTGCCTTCAGGCCCTCTGAAATTTCCTCCATGGGCCTGGTTATCTAAAGGAGAATCTTCAGCCACAACGGAAGAATCCGCATACTCAAAAGCAGCAACATCTGCCCCATCTGATTCATTGTCATCAAAATCAAAATTCCATGCATTAGAAACCTCTTGCCGGTGAGCAGTCCTCTCCAACCTTGTACTAGGACCACGTTGCTTTTCTTGCATCTTGTTCTCCATAAATTCATCAGACGGGCGCTTGCATTCACAATGAAAACATGCCATATTTCTCCTATAATTTAAGAAGTTGCACCTGCCAAATAACAGAACCAACAATAAGGGATATAATAAACTCTGAAAGCTGGCTGTGTAGAAACATGGATGTTCATCTACAACGCACATTGAAAAAAAAAACTTTTAAGGGGGCCGGTAACCAACGTTTTTGCAGGTTCCAAGGAGGTGACAGTGAATAGTAATTATCATATAACAGTATCTCATAACCATTAAACTCCATTGAAAGCTATGGAAGGGTTAACCGATGCTGCAGAAAATGCCAAAAACTTGGTCCTAATTATCGAACTGTGTTACCAAATTCTGTCTAATTATTCTCTAATTAAACCAATACAAAATTGTGTAGCCCTTGCATGCACCCCAATGAACCTATGATCGTACGCAAATATATCATAGTTTACAAATAGAATTCAATACAGCCAACTAATCCTAAATATATTTTCAAGATAATATCAGTAAGAACAAGGGGAAAAGAGCATAGCCTTGGAATGAATCTTACTCGGGGCATTCCCATTCTCCAGGAAGCAGCTGTCTCTTTGGACGTTTGGCATCACATTGTAGGCATATGGTATTCTTTGCAAAATTCAAGAAGTCACACCTGAGAACAGCAAGTATTCAGCATCTTTAATTGTTGGTAAGGATCTGCCTTGAAAGCACATTGTAATGGGTTGCAGATATTTATAAGCAAGCATGAAAATCATGTGTAACCACATCGACAGGGCTACCCATAAAGCAGCAAAGAAAACTCTTCGAGGTTCATATATTTTGAAATGAAAAATTGCACAGGAATTTATATTCATCCTCAGAAAAGTTACAACCCTTGTATTGGTAACAGAACAAAACGACTGGCCTGGCCATGAGCAGATAAAAGAAGTTTAGATAAGACATACTTGGGGCATAGCCAGTCTCCTTTTTTCATCTCAACGTCGTCACGTCCAACTCGTTTCCTTGGAGGAGGAGGAGCCTGCTTGACTTTTGGTGGGGGCTTTTTTATTACTGGAGGAGGAAGATTGGGGTCTATTGGAACTGAGCTCAACTTGACAACCTCATGTAACAACTTACGGACAACATTTTTGATAGACTTTTGTTTCAGAAGAGCCTTATTGACTATTGATCCGTTCACGGGGTCAAAAGCAAAAGCCAATAGGACACGCATAATATCAATAGTCCGTGCCTCGTCCTCTTTGTTGGTAAGCAAATATCCTCTTTCGCAGGAGTTCCTCAAACTGCAGGAACTGCAAACCTGACATACAAATGGTCTTCATCAATGCAATTATATAATATATAATATTATCTACAATTATAGATAGGTATGACGATGAGGCAAAGAATCTGGAAACTAGAAAAACGCTAAAAGACTGCCTCACATCTTATACAGGAAATTGCTCATCACTGGAAAAATGGGGGGGGAGGGGGGGGGGGGGGGGTTGGGAAGATGAAGTAAATAGTTTGAATATTTGTTGACTGAGTCAGATGGCAGGGCAAAGTACTGCTACATTTAACAGCTCAGTATCTTTTAAAGGCTGGAGGTTTAAATCCATGATGCAAACATCCTAGAGTTGAAAACATAATCTTCTCACAACTACAATGGCAAATATGTCTATTGAGTCTGATTGTAAAATAAAAGGATAGAGCGTCCAGGAGGCAAAGACTTGAAATGCTAAGCAACAAAAGAGTGGGGAGGAGAAATAGGGGAGGGTGGGAAAGAAGAGCCAACAGTAATGTCAGTACATAACTCAGTTTTGTATGAAATCTGCAAGCATTATGCTCAACACAAAACAAGGTAAAAGCGTAACACTCACATCTCCTTCATCAAGTTGGACGCGCTTCCTCAAAAGTTTTGCAGAGAAAACCACCTTCTTGTCCACACTTGGGCACCCAAAACCAACCAAAGTTTGAATATCCTGTCTCGACAATGACCTGAAATTAATTTTGTGTCTCAGCACTTGCAAAGCGAAGTGGTGTGAAATGCAATAGTGTTACCCGTCACATGCATTAACAACATTAACCTAGGGTCCTAGACAAAAAATAGGGTATTTAGAGGGTTCAGTACTCCAGTCTAACACGAATCTACTGCAATGGTCATATTGTTCCACTTTTCCTTCAAATTCATTGTTGAGGAAATAAAAAACAATGCTTTCTTTTTGATCCATTGGATACCCATTGGGCCCGGGGGCGACACACAATGAGTGATAGACCTCCCCCTTCCCTTGGTCCCCTCTCCTTCAGTGTAGGCGGGATTCAATACCAGGTCTAACTGACAAGAGACTTTACTAACTGAGCTAACTGACACCCACTTTGTTTTGATATAAGCAATGCTCGCTTATATTACCATTAAGTTTATCATTCAATTAATTCCAAAGTAATGTCATCACCAAAATCCATGTTTCCTACTTGTACACATAATCCACTTCCAATCAAACCCATTTCACGCTCTCAAACCAAACCCTTAAAGCAAGCACCAAAAAAAGAATTCACTTTCCAGAACACCATCGAATACCACAAACCTTATAATATCGAACCGGTCCTTCCCAAAATTGAGGCACGCCGTCTGCACGGCCTTGAAATCCTTGGTAAAATCGATTCCCGGATCATCAACCCCCGGAATCTCGGCCGCATCGAAGCCCAGCTCTTGGACCAAACTGTCCTCGTCTTTCCTCCTATGATCGAAGTAGTTCTGCCCCACCAACCTCTCCATCAGCTCAATCCACTCCGGCCACGGGTGAACCACCTCCACCACCGCCTTCTTCTTCTTCTCCTCCTCCTCCTTCACCATGGAATTGGCAGCATCCTTATCGTTGCTATTGAGCCCTAAGCCTAACTGTGATGGTTCCGGTTCTGACTGAGGTGGTGGGTCGGTTAGGGGTTTTCGGTACTGGCGCCAGGCGCGGATGCGCTGGAGGGTTTGGTCCTTCTGGGAGACGATCTGGTGCTGTTGTTTGTCGATGGCGTCTATTTGGTCGAAGACAAAGCTAAGGCGGGCGGAGAGGGAGGAGGGTTTTGGTGGTGGCTCTGACGAGGAGGATGGGGAGGGTTGGGAGGTGGAGAAGGGTTTTAGGAGAGAGGGGAGGAAATGGGGTTTGGGGTTTTGAGAGGAGAGAGTGAGTCGTCTGAGGAGGAGGAGAGAGAATGGGGTTTGTGCCATTTGAGAGAGAGTTTAGGGTTTGAGCTGGAGTGTTAAACCCTCCATGAACGAGAGGGAGAGAGAGACAGGGAAGAAGGCTTAAACCCCTGCGGGGTTCCACTTTCAAAAATGGAAATGCGTATGAGGTTTTTTTTTTTGTTTTTATTTTTTTTAAGTGAAAATAAAATAAAATTGAAATGAGTTAGAATTGAAATGACAATTTTCTTTTCTTATAAAAATGAAGTAGAGGATGAGCTGAACAATCAAATGCATAAGATAGGTTAAATTTTGCCAAGAAGAGAAAAAACACAATAAAAGAAAGATAAATGAGAGATGAGATTGTGGGTTTGTATTTCTCATTTCTGTAACTAACGGATATTTAGTTTTTAGGGAAAAGTATATGACCTCCTCGAGCTACTATTTTATTGTCAATGTTCTCTAAATTATTAATTGTGTCAATCTCTCTCTTAATCTATCGAAAAATGTCGATGACCTCCTTCAAATGACAAAAATGCCCTTCATAAAATTATTATTTAAAAAAAAACTAAAAAAAAGTCTAAAATTAAAAATTAAAAAAAATAAAAAGATTTATTTAATTTTTCTTCCATTTGTTTTTTAATTTTCAGTTATTTTTTCGTTTTTTTGTTTTTTCCTTAATTTCTTTTAATTTCTTTTTTAAAAAAAGTTATTTTTTTTTAGTTTAAGTTTTTTTTTTCCGAATTTATAAAGACATTTTTGTCTTATTAAAAAAAATTTATGGCCATTTTTGTTTTTTTGTTGGTCTTAAAGGGATATTGACATGTTTTAGTAGTTTGAGGAGGGACATAACCCCGTTTGGCAACCCCTTCCTCTCCTCCCCTTCTTTTCATTTCTCCCAAAAAAATCAACTTTAAAACATTCTTAACTTTTTATTACTATTTAAATAAAAAAAATCATTACAATACAAATTTTTTTTTCACTTTTCCATATAAATTATTTCTACTTTATATCATATCCATTACTTTTTACAACCACTAAAAAAAAAAAAATTTCTCATACTTGAAGGGAGGGGGTTACCAAACGGGGATTGCCACAATTAATAGTTTGGAGAGAATTTTGACAATTGAGTGATAATTTAAAGAAGATATGTGTGCTTTTTCCTGATTTTTAATAAAGTAAGTAATTTTTATCTACATTTTTTATTTTCACATGCTCTTTTTGAATTCTATTTTCACATGTTTTAATGACACGTAAGTTTAAATTAGACTTCAGGGGCGGAGGGAGCGACGTCCTCAAATTTACATTTTGGAATTGCATCATTTCGAAATTTCAACAATATATAAATATTATGAGCAAGACAGGACAGGGAAGACACAAACTTCATTGTTTCTGTACAGAAACATACGATTAATTACATTAAAACAAGTTACAACACAACCGCCACACTCAAAAATGGAGATACAACAATACGAGCAGATTTGAGGGTTTCTTCCTATTCCACAAGTTCAAGCAAGCGTGACATATTGGCGGTTCAGAACCACTCGACCATACATTTTGGGTAGAAACCTTCCTCAGCAGCAACAGAAGAAAGACTTCGCAGCTCTTTCTGAACTTTCCGCCTCTCGTAAAACACCGAGCACGCCAGCGAAGTGCACTTGACACTCCAGTCACCACCTCCACAATGCTGACATATAGCAGCAAGGTGTTGCATCTCTCTCTCCGTTTTTGAAGTTCTTCCTATCACAGCTGTTGCAGCAGCAGCAGCTCCCTTTTGCGAACATTGATTGCACAGATGGGCTGATGCCTGGACCAACTCACCACAAAGTATACAATGTTTAGAGAGATAGTAATAATCAATTCTGGTTCTGTGCGGATTTGGAGCATAGCTTGGGCGTTTAGCAAAGGCTTCCCTCACCGGACGGGGCATCTCTATAAGCCACTGGTTCAAGTTGCCCCCAACAAGTCCAAATACCCGCTGCAAAGCTGGGATTATTTGTTTGTTGATGTAATATAAATCATTTAATCTAAAGGGGGAATCAATTGCCAAAAGTTCCATTGGATCCACAACCATATCAATCAGGCGGGCACCGAGTTCTCCGTGTATTACAACATAAGGTATTCTCTCCGCATAGCGTGGTTCTGCCCTGGGATCAGCTCTCATTGCTTTCGTGGCGACAATTGCTGCCGGTGGGAGCGATGAAGAGCCCCTTGTAGAGTAGGTACCCAATCGAACCTCCTTGGCAAAAACAAAATCCTTAAGAGAAACTCTGCCAGATAAAATCCGGCTCCATTGACGCTGCAAATATACTTTAACCTCAGAAAGGTCCTGATGTTCAAAGAAGAGCCTCAACGACTTCTCCATAGTCTTGGCAACAGCTTCACATGTATCCCTGCGTACTGTCTCAATACCTTTAGCATCAAATATAGGTTCAGTCTGTTCTGGGCTCTCATAACTGTAACCAACGTAGCGTTTCTTAGTAAGGAGGAAGCATGGATGATAAACTTTCTCCATTTTCAAAGTGACTGGGTTTGGATTCATAGCAGTGATTGCAGATGCAATCTCATTACCAATTCGAAAAGACTCTTTGACCGTGCGTCCCTTGAGGAGGACAAACAAGCTGTCAGTATCACCATAAATAACTTTAGCTTTCCACTTATCATGTGCATTCACAAATGAAATCGCCCTTTCGAGAGTACTACGTCCACATTGAACAATACTGTCTGCAATCTCTGCACAAGGCATGCGGCCACTAAATCCAGCAGCTGTGTAGCCATATGTCACATTTGCTATCAGCTTCAAAGCAAGCTGCCTTGCATTAAATATCCTGTGAAGAACTTGCTGCGAGGAAAGCAACCTTTTCATTGCTTGTTTCACCATTATTCTAGTTGATAATATTTCCTCCAATAAACGGGGCAGTATGCCTGTACGGACCTTTGGAGATACATACATAACACCATTTGGAGTGAGCAGTATCTCATTTTTCACACTCTGCAGAACATATGGATCTGGTGAATATGAACTAACCCCAAGTGTATTTGCCTTTGAAGGTGCAACTTTGCCAAGGCATGTAGAAAAACAAAGGTTGTATGCAATTATCATCGACGGATAGAGAGACTGAAAATCCAAAACAACAACTGGATCTGCATAAAAACGAGACTGTGGTTCCATTACAAGAGGTAGGCACTCCATTGCAGGTTGTGAAGCAACCTGCTGACTTCCTGGGGAGATAGCAAGATAATTTTGTGTATGTGTCAATCTCAACAGCATGGATTCAACACGGTATTGTGAACCTCGAGAGAGAACTGAAAAAAAGTCGATGCCAAAAACACGAGCAAGTTCTGAAGTTCGATTTATCTGCAAAAGCACATACATCAAGATAATTCAATCAGGAAAATAAAGTTAAAGAAAAGAATGCATTAATAATTTATATTTTCAATTCAGAACTAAACATATTAGAAATACTTTGATTAACACATGCAAGTGCCACTTTACTTAAACTAGGGCAAGACGCAACACACCTCTCTATGATGACAACCGTGATCCACAGATTCAGACCCTATAGCTAGCTTCATCCAAAATTACCCTTTACTAAGTCCATCAGCCATGCATTGGAAGTTTAGTTATACTTAACGTTAAAAATGTTTACTAGATGATCCCATTGTTTTGCACAAGTGATATAAAAAACTCTAACGCCTTCTCAACAACCCCACCCCCTACCCCCCCCGCCAAAAAAAAAATGGGACAAAATAAAACCCAAAACCAAACCAAGATAAAGCAGTGACATGCAAACCTATATGCATCACTTAACTGACAAAGTTTGTTACCCTACCATATCCAGTTGGTTCATTATCTCAAGGTTCAATCTTGCTCTGCCTAGCACATACTCTATACATCTAAATCTTCCTTGTCCAGATCCCCTAGAAAACCATTTTGTCAGTAATTTGTTATGAAATGATGGAATTTTTCGCCTCAGCACAGCTTCAGCTACCGCTTCCATTGTGTACATACTAAGCTTCACTTCACCACGCATCAGTCGCCATACATTCAGGACAATTCTACCACCTACATGAACACCACTGCCATGAGTTCGGCCCCATTCATCCTCAATGATTGCATCTTCTATTGTTATAGGATCCATAACTGATTCAGTTAATATATTATCAAGAAGTCCTTTCTCAGGAATATCTAAACCTCCAGCCATCTTGGTCTCAGATGGTGTCCGAGATATGTTATTGAGTAAAGCTATACCAAGATGTGAAGCCCTTTCTGCCAAAAACCCAAGAGAACCACCTTGACTATCCCAACCCATTAATATATCAGGGTCAGATGCACGTACAATCTTCATAAAGTGACTAAATAAGTACTTTTCCTCAGAGAAAACCAACACCTTGCAGCCAGATATTCCATCAAGACTTCTGCAAATAGATGAAGACGAGCATGAAAAGCAATTAGAAAAATGAAGTTCCATAACAGAGAATGTAATAAAGGCATCCAGTGATGATATGGTACGGAACGCAAAGAAGTCCTTACCAAGTGTGAAATTCCAGAAGGCAGCAAAATACATAGTCAGGTGCACAACATTACACGTAAATATGTTATTCCATTTTTACGTAAATTCAAAATAATATGCGGCCCACCTGAATTCAACTAACTAATTAATTTCCAGATGAACTGATTGATCAAAATAAATTGAAAACCAAAAGTGACCACCCAGTGAAAATCACAAACATACATGCACATGCGAAAACAGTTGCATTTAAGAACATAACACATCTTATACAAGGAACATCCAATTTTTTTTTTAATGAATAATAATTTATTAGAAAACGGAGAACGTCTCACGTAAACGAAAAATATACAAGAGAAGCAATCACCCTAATGGGGTCTAAAATCTAAAAAGTTAAAAAGATCTACAAGATTAGAGGAAGAGAAATTGGGAACGAAAGTTACAACCCTTGCAGACCTGCTGCATCTATTTTTTTCTGATGAACAGACGAGGAACATCCATGCAGGATGATACATAAGAAATTAATATTAGCTGTGTGTTCATCAAGGAGTAGGCAGAGGAGACACAAAACTGAAACAACCCACAAGCTTTGAAAATAAAGAGAAGCACCAATCTTAAACAAAACCGCCTTTGTTGTGTTGCTAGAGATTTCGTCTTACCATTTTCTAACATCAACAATGGAGGGTTCTCACAAAACTGAAACAACCCACAAGCCTTGAAAATAAAGAGAAGCACCAATCTTAAACAAATCCGCCTTTGTTGTGTTGCTAGAGATTTAGTCTTACCATTTTCCAACAGCAACAATGGAGCGCTCTCTCTCAAAGTTTCAGTTAGAAAAGTAAGCTCATCAAGTCACACTCAATAGAGAAAACAAGCAGTGGAAAGAAAATTACATGAGATCTCGATGTGATTATTACCAACCCTACCTGTTATCAGCTTCAGTTTTGCTACACAATAGCACATTAACTTCAGTAATGGAATCATTATCAGTTTGAATAGCAAGAGCTATAATATTGATGGCATCAATTCGAGGATCAGGTCTGAGATCTCCCCTTGATTCTGCTTGAACCTATCACCCATCAAATCCATGTTTAAAACAAGTGAAACTTTTCAATGAAAATTTTAAAAACTTTGATTAATAAAAAATAAAAGATAAAAATCGGAAAACTCATAACATTTTAAAGATAAATCTTTGATAGGTCATTTGTTCCACAAGCAAAGCATAGATAAAATTCTATCATCTGGTTATATAAAGCTGCAAAAGTGGAAAGCAATCATTCTTAATCAAACGAATGAACATTAATCTACTCCTTAAATATGTTAGAAGTCTCAGAATACCAAGATATAACACTCTGGATATATAATCCAATATGCTTCTGAGTAAAGAGCAAGATCTTGACCAGCTTTTTTTTTTCCCCTCTTTTTCATGTTCTGAAAAAACCCTTAGCCCAGTGATACCCGTTGGAGATACCAATAAACAACTGATTCATATATAGATAACAACCCATAATGTAATAAGCAACACTAGTCTAAAATTGGAGGTAGTGAAATTCCATTACCGAACAACTTTAAAGGGGAAAGGAAATCTACAAATATATTCCTTGAGAAAGGCCAGAAGCCAAAGCTTTTCTTTACAAGTCTCCCTCACTTGCAATACATCAAATTGATTGATTTAATTGACATAACTGCCGTTGGCAACAGTACGATGGTGCCCTATATTTTATACTTTAATAAAAAAGAATCAGGATGTATTTTATAGTGCTAAGCATTAGAAAGTACGTACTCCATACTTAAAAGATCAACCTTCAACTGCAATGGATATCACAAGTATACAGTGAACATTTATTTGGACGGTAACATGGAAGAGTTTCCTGAATAATCACAGAAAATATGAAATATGCAAAGCCATGGGGATTAAAGTTTGAGATAACATATCTATTAAAAAAATTTAAAAATGCACATTCAGTTTAGCAAAAATATCAAACTTTTTTTTTAAAAAAAAAAAGAAAGAAAGAAAAAAAAAGAGAGTCTGATATTACTAATACCTCTATACTTAACAATGTCAATTGTTGACCACCACCAACACTTGCAGGGTCCTGAAATCCACTTTGACTAAGCGGAGTAGGCCTTGATTTCCCGTCTGGTCCTGAAATCTGAGATATATCTTCTGAGAAACCAGCACATGCTTTTTCTTTCACAATACCTCCTCCTCCCTGCATTTTTGTTGTCACCTCATCACCAAATGGGCTCCTTTCTGCATTAAGTTTTCTGGGGTTTTCATAACACAAATGATCAAGAATAGGATTTACTTACAGAACAAGATTCAGGCAAAGCCTTGTCACAATCATCAGGCAAAGAACTTTGTGAACCAACCAAACTGCTAGATGAACCTGCAAAGAGTTCTTAATTGATAAGAAGTTTCTCATTGCCAAAATCAAGTGTTATTTTCCCACCAAGAAATATTAAAGTAGTTCTACCTTTCAATGGTGATGGCTCCACTGATGCCACATTGTTCCATCCAGAAGCACCTAAAGGTCCAAAACCAAAGAGTAAGATGCCAGAAATTTAAAAATCAATAAATAAATAATGAAAGTCAATACACTTAATATTTTCAGCTAACCTTCGTCATCGCATGACAGCCATCTACATACACTATCTGCAGAAGGAGGTGAATATACGGGTGTTAAAAGGTACAAGTAGGAGCCATCATTTTGAAAGTGAGTAGAGACACCCATGACAACTTGATCAGATTTAGAGTCAATATTTCTAGCATGCTTCTCCAGTACTTTTTTCTCTTCTTGACAGTCACCCTCAAAAAAAGGGAGAAAATCATCCGAATCTCTCCCTAAAAAAAAAGAAGCAACATGTTGGTCAGCTATAATATAAATCAGGCACTATGAGATGAGATTAGTGCCTAACATGGAGGAAACCCACAGACTCGAATACATAAATCATATAGAAACCTGAACTTGTTTTATCAACAATTTTGATGATGTAAAGGACAAATATAATTAAAAATGCATACTTGTTAGAGCAATTGTGTGTATTAGCAGATGTGCTCATGCTCTAGAGAAAGGTGATGTGTTCAGATTCTAGAAAAGGGTGATGTGTCCCTCCTTATTAGGTGTCCAATTATGAGCTGTCCTAAAATCTAACATGTTATACAAGCTAATATATATGGAATTGTATAAATGAAAAAGAAAGTGAAAAAAGAAGAAGGAAAAGAGCATAAACACTTTAAAATTCGTTGGGCCTACCCTTTTCTTCTTAATATTGTCTCATTGTAACAATATTGAATCACCCTAGAGTGGAATATCTTATTTTTATCCAAGAGGTTTTTACCAACCCTAGGGGCAGCAATGTTCTAAGTTAATTAAGACAGCAACAACAAATACTATTTATTGCCTACGCATGAAATATAAAAAATGGACTAGAGAAAGCAATACCTTCAGACAAGTTTGTCAAATAAATGAAACCATAATGACTCTCAATTTGATTTCAAGCCGCTGGATGATGTTTATAATGGATCAAGGATGTAAAAAGGCAAAATTGTCCTCTGACAAAGATTGCATGTTCGTTGTTCAATTTGGATGCTAAAATTTCCTTACTACTTCTAGATTTAATTATTGTGATATATTGGTTATATATGACAACTCTTTTCAATTTCAATACTATACTATATCTTAGTGACAAAAATGAAATTATTATCAGAATCATAAACTGCAACATGAATTCAGAACAAATGGGGCTTGTTCTAAGCCAAAAGAGAAGTTGAAAAAGAAAAAGAAAAAGAAAAAAGATATTGCATGCCATGGAGTAAACCAGAAATGCAACCTGATGTTCCCTCATAATTTTTCTCCTCCAGGCCAGAGGTAGTAGGTGGAAAAGAAGCATTTCCAGTTGTCCCATCTGTCCAGTCTGCAATAGGCGGTTTCTTGGAGAAGGTCATGCCAATTAGATCAGTACATTTCACCTGTGTGTTGACAACTATGGATGCTGAGCTGCCAAGCCCAGAAAAAACAAAATCCCTTCCCTGTTTTTCACCGCCACAATTCTCATTTAGCAAACCCATTGAGTCCGTCACGGTGTTTCGATTCTCATAAGATTTATTATGTACCCATGCCACAGACGATTCATATTTATGGCCGCTTTCATAGATAGAATAATGTGCACCAGATACTTTACATTCAATCAGACCAGTTTGCAAACAGCTTGAAGCAGCAGCATCTTTTTGCGGAAATCTCTCATTAGTCATGGCTGTTGCACCCAAGTCAGACTCTTTATCATTGCAAATTTCACAATGGGCCGTGGAAGCTGCAGAATTTACGTTGTTGGGCTTAGAAAGCAATGGTACAGTATGCACTTGAGAAGCACCTTTTACTGTGAAATCCACTGGTCCAGTGGTAGCTACTATGCCAAACCCATCAGCAACTTTTTCATGAGAACCAAAATTTCCATCTTTCAACTTACTACGTTGTGACAAGCTATCACTGCTGGACAAAAGAGGGTGTTTATCATACACGGAACAATCCAAATGTGTCACATTAACCTCATAAGCTTTATGGAAATCCGTCTGTTGGTCTGTAAAAGATTGCTTCAAATTGAGAGACTCAATAGGTTTTCCGTCAACCTTGTCATTTAATTGTCTAGGGCAGAGAATTATGCCATCTCTTTGTTCCCCTTCCAAAAGAACCCTTTTATCCCTATGAGACCCACAATCAGGTGGTTCAACTCGGTAGCTTCGCTTTCTCCTCATCAAATCCCGCACAGAGCATCCAACCAAAGTACTTGATTCCTTTAAATCACGAACATCTGTATCTGCATTTTTCAAAAAACCAGCAGCATAACTTCCTGCTTCATTGATAGCCAAGCATCTTGTACCTTCAGGAGCTTTAGTTTCATGGACACAGGAATCAATTATGTGGAAACCAACAGCATCCAAGTCATTATTCACCTTTTTCGTCGTGGAAAACGGTAAAGAGCCCCACACAGATTGCTTTCTTTTGTGCTTGCTGGTGAACCTTCCACCGACATCCTGCAATGTGTGGCATTCCAAAGACCCTTCAAGTTCATCCCTAATCTCCATTCCAGATGACTTTCCAGTTGATCTAGCACTAGGAGTTGAGAAAAATTCATCCCCAGAGCCATCCACTTGTGGAATAATGTTCTCTGATGAAGTTCTAGGAGAATGATTCTGATCAGAAGGATGTAAATCTCTTTCCTTCAGACCCTCAAAGTCAATCAAGTCATCAATTGAATCAAGAATGTCTTGACACTCTTTTTGAGACTCGCTCTCATAATCCATATTAGCTTTCTCCAGCACCTTATCAATGGTTCTTGAAGGCAACAAAGGACTCAGAATGGTCTCACAAACAAGTTCATCATCAGAGTTCATATCTTCGGCAGCCTGAGAAGTAGCAAGCCACCTTAGAAGACCAAGGGCTTCCTTATCTGCAGCCTGGAAAACACATGGATTTTAAGAATGCATGGAGAGAAATCCAGTAACTAATACGCATTATTTCACTAACCGAACAGAGAGAGAGAGAGAGAGAGAGGTAAATAGACACTTGAGAAAACAAAAGGCATTCAAAACTCTCATTGCAGCTTCCATGTCCATATACACTAAAATAGCCCAGACATCAAGTCACGCGGTCAAAAGTAAAGTTATGCTTAAAA
This sequence comes from Alnus glutinosa, assembly GCF_958979055.1. NCBI lineage: Eukaryota > Viridiplantae > Streptophyta > Magnoliopsida > Fagales > Betulaceae > Alnus > Alnus glutinosa. The sequence goes on along the minus strand of NC_084897.1, from coordinate 21,223,894 downwards.
GTTAAAAGGCCCCGACATCCAAGAGGATAGACATGCAAAATCTTGATCAACTACATTTTTCAATAAATAATGGCATGTTTGGGTGATCAAAAATTTTCAAAAATTTTTTAAATACTGTTTTTCAAATATCAAATTCTACTCAGATTTTATCCAACTTTTTCTAATTTTGTCTCAGGTTTTCTAAATCATCCAAACATAATTTCAAAAAACAAATTCTCTCGATATTCGCAATTTTTCAAAAAATTGCACACCCAAACGAGCCATAAATTTTATTAGACGAAGAGGAAGTTCAAATCATGATAAATTACCTTTGGATCTGGTGTTTCAGTAATTGCTGAGGATCGCATTTCATTAGTAGACAATGGTTTATGACTTGTATCCCTCCCTTCAGTAGATCTGGTACCGTCTTCTTTTTCACATATTGAACCTTGTGGTGACAAAGATCCAACTATTTCTGTTTCTTTAGAACACTTCAAAGCTTCTAATTCTATATTGTCAGGGTTAACATGTCCAAGTCCAACCGAATTTCCCTTAACAGTTGATGATGTGATTGCGTCACCACACAATTCAATAAGTTTGTTCTCAAATTCAAGACCCAGTGAGAGAGTTTTAAGAACATCTTGTGGAAGTGGTTTGCCAGGATCAGGAGGCATTGCCACCTCATGCATTCCAGTCCTTTCATACTCCTCCTAAAACACAAAAGAAGAACGCCAAATGAACAACCAAGGAATACCAAATGTCAACAAATACATTAAAAAACAGCAAATATATGTGACTAAAACAGACCTCCCAAATTGGTATAAGTGACTGGACCATTTTCACATCTGAACGGGTTTGTGAAAGAGATGAATAAATTTTAAACTGCTGATTAAGAATCTCTGCAAAACCCAAATAAAGAACAATTCTAACATGAAACTAAGAGGAAGAGGTAAAAAAAAAAAAAGGTGATATCAAACAGACCATCTATAGAAGCATCCCCCTCAAGTTCACAAACACTTTGACGATTAATGAAAGGAATGTCCTGATCTGATGAAGCCTCAAATTCGCTAGGAAATTGCCACATCCAATCAGCTGGAATTGTTGAAGATATCCATATTGGTGAACGTAAAGATGCATCACAACTTGGGTCTGCCTAATGTTAAAATTCACACCTCATTAAGAATCATTGCATGATTACGGACATCAGAGGCACATTTATGCCTATCCCAGAAGCATTTGGCACAGGAAAATAGCAAAGATAATCTGGAAATCAGTAGGCATGTAAGTGGACTTATATGCTGTCTACACTAACCATTACGATCACATTTCCTCCGTGAGAAAGCATCGGGTACTGGATGGCGGAACTTCATCTTTGACAAATGCATATGGCCCATCCCGTACAAGTTATAGTCAACCTAGCAAAAAGAAAAGCTTAGATCTTGAATGACACAAAGGCAAAAACAAAAGAAGAAAAATGCTAAATGAATTTAAGTATTTGAACATTCCATGGTAAATGAGCAACTCAATTGTGAGTCCACATGCATCACAATAGGACCCACCTCATACATGTGTCATACGCACACAAAGTTAGTGGGATTCAAGTGAGAACATGTTGACAACCCACCCAAAGCTACTGCCAATTGCCTAGTGGGTGTTTATGCCATTTCTCATCATAAACTACCCATATTGTGTTTTTTTTTTTTTTTTTTTTTCTGGATAAGAACAAACTACCCATATTGTATAAGTGTCTTATCAAACAGTAATTCATTTGGGAACCACACTATCATGTTTAATACTTAGAATAAAAAAAATCCAATTCAATGATTTAAATGTAGAGAAATATTTACCAGAAACTGGAGAATAAAGGGAATATGTGATTCATGGGGCTGTAAACTTTTATCAAGAACTGCACCACTCTACAAGTATAAACATAATAAAGTAGTAAGAGGTTAATGCCACAATACATTAGCCAAACAAGGTAAAAGCCTAATATAGCAGCCGCAAAAGAAAAAAGCTCCACTATGTGATCAAACATATGTAAAGTAGTTTATGAAAAAATAAGAACAAAAAGATCCAAACAACTGAGCATCAGTCAGAGGTTCAAGAGGTGTACCAAAAGAAGATTGGCAGCACGTGAGACATCATGTGGATAATAGCTATACTTTGTCAAGGTGTTCAATAAATATACTTAAAGATTATTACATGTGTATAGAGAACTATACGAGATGGGATATAATTTGGATACAGATATATCTTCACAAAGAGCTCTTCAGATGAATGGTAACCATAAAATTTCCTTGCTCGCACAAGGCTGCAACCATGCACATGTAGTCGCTTTGAACCAGTATTACCTTTAAGCTATAAGAGTTCAAACCAAAGTAAATTGACAAGATATTAGCAGGATCAGCAATCCAAAGGACAACTGCCAGAAAGACCAAATAGCAAGCAAGGCCAAAATATAACCTGTTTCAACCAAGCATACCTTTAAAGCTTTCTCAAGAGCAAAAGATATGGCATGTGTGCATGCATCACCTATGCAATTGAACAAGAAAAGAGATTAATTCCGCAATTCAAAATATGAATCATATTTAAAGAATAGATAGAGCAGAAAACCAGATAGTAAAAACCACATCATACCTTAACATAAATAAATAAATAAAAAGAAGTCAAACTGTAAGTTGTTTACATAAATGATCAATCTAGTATATAGGTAGACCAAAATTCACATCAGGACTAAAGAAGACACTACTTCCAAAACAAAACTAAAAAGAAAAATAGAAATTCACAGTATCAGCCTAAGGAAACCTTAATCCTGGCTAATTAGGATTAGCAACATAAATCTAATACTTCGGCTTAATTACAGAAATGTCATGTACCATCTTTGTCCGATTGAAGCGAAATATCTGAGCACGGCACATATAAATAGGGTAAAACCTACAAGAAACAATATGGATAATTTAGTCCAGTAACATGATATACGAATAGAGAAAGAAAGATTTGCTACGTTTTTTTTGCATTAACAAAATTCTAACATTTACCATATTTAATTCCTTGCTTTAAATAACATGTATTCTCTGTTCCTTTCATAGACATTTATTCAAGTTATAAATTATCAATGCTTGATAAAAGTAAAGTTTACTTGGAACTATGCTCGACTCACCACTAAATAATATAAAAGAGGAGGAAAATAAAATTCCTGTCTTTTGTCTTCTTTTCTCCACATAACCAAGCTAAATTATTCTAGGAAGCTCCTTATAACTACATAAGCTTTGATGTCTGTTTAGAGTATTGCATTCGAACTGATCCAAGCTTTTTGATAACATAAACTATAAAAAAAAAAAAAAAAAAAAAAAAAAAAAAAACCAGAACTTCTTTGTACAAATCAAACACAGCAATGATCTTACTCGATGAACGTGCAAGCAAGTCTTCTGACCAGCCGGCGTAGATCCATATATTCTTATAATAGGAACCTCATTCACTTTCCCACCTTCAAATATTCAAGAATCAAATTACAGAAGCGAATTAATAGATAGTGTACAATCCTAATAAGCCTAACAACAACAAAAAATACAGAATAATATATCAATGCATTCTGCATTCTGCATTCCACATCATTTATTAGAAAAATTCTGTATGATTGATTTCTATGAAAGGCATTTTCCTGACATTATTACCAGCCGTGTCTGGTTTCCCAGAAAATGAAAAGCTAAAAATTTAACTAAAAAATTTAATATGTTACTTTGTTTAGCGCCTGAGAAAACCAAAACCTCCAGTCAATGCTAGCATGTCGCTTAGCCTAATCCATTTTTTGGCTTCGAGAGAGCAAAAAAAAAAAAAAAAAAAAATCATAAATACACCCTAAACCTCCATTTGATTGCCGAGAAAGCGAAGGAAAAGAAAAGAAAACGAGATTTCATTCAAATTATCTTCTACGCAGCCAAATTGTCACGTTAGTTTTACTTTCCAAATATCCTTTCTTGCCCCCCCCCCCCCCCCCCCCATTTTCTGGGCAACCAAACAATGAATAACAAAAACCGATTTATACGGCGTCGTTTTGGGTTCCAGTAGTACCGTGGAAGCTACTATAACAGATATCGAAGCCTGGGATCGGCGGGGCCATGTAGTAGTCGATGGAGACGATCCGTACGCTGAAGAAATTCGGGTCCGACTGCGAATCGGCCATGGATTTTCTCGGAATTTACAGAAATGCCGTGAACTTTGTCTCAGGGAATGAAATAGGAAAAGGAGGAAGAGAAAGGTTTTGAATTAGGGGTTTTGAGGGAAATGGAAAGTGTATACATATTTTTGGCGCAAGGGAGAGAGGGCGGTTAATAATCAAAAAGCTTCTGTGGAACGCTATTGCAGCTTGCTCAAATAGCATTTTCCTCCCCATAATTTTTGCGAAATTATAGTTTTGTACTCTAGAGTGACTGAGTCTAGAGTACTATTTTTTATTCTTTACATGGCTTTCCATTAAGAAATGTTAGAGTTCTTTTTTGTGTTATTCTTAATTACATTTATGTCATTCCAAATGGACACAAAGAACACTAAGGGTCCGTTTGGGTTTACGATTTCAAAAAGTGTGATTTAAAATCATGATTTTAAAATGTGCGATTTAAAAAAAATGATTTTTAAAAACTCAGTTAAGCGTTTGGCAAAATCGCAGTTTAGCATTTAAAATCGCAAATTAGCCTTTAAAATTATGCGTTTTTTTAAAAAAAATCTTATTTGTGATTTGAAAAAGCAGATTTTCTGCGTTTTTAAATCGCAATTTTTAAAAACGCAGTTCCCAAGCGATTTATGTTCTACGATTTGGTTTAAAATCGCACTTATTGTCTACGAAATCGCAACCCCAAACGCACCCTAAAAAGAACTCTAGCATTCCCCCTTTTCATAATACTTGTTTTTGTTCCCTAGCTTGCTTCTGATTTTTTTTTTTTTTTTCAATATCTTATGAAGAAGTGTATATATAAGCTAAATGAGTAATCACTCTTGTTGCTTTTTTTCTCTCTTTTATTTTTATTTATTTATTTATTGCTAGTTGTTTTTATTGCATTTTTTTGCTAATCAAAATGGTCAAATTTTGTAAGATTAAAAGGAAATCTCATATACATTTTAATCATTCCAAGTCCCGGGTATTGTAAATTTGGTCTATCTGTTTTTAATTTAGCATTTTTATGAAAATGTTGACAGTTAATGGTGGTAAAAACTTCTAAAAGACTGGTTTGGATGTAAGAAGAATAGAAAAAGATAGCGTAGAATATGATGCTCGCCTACCAAAAATAAACAGAGTTTTCTTCTAAATTGTGAGTTAGAGAAACTTTCCTCAAACCGAATCTATAAAAATTTCATGTGTCATTTTGTGTAGACTGACATAGTCATTTAGTTTTTTAGGCTTATAATGGGCTGGGACATTTTTTTGTGGACATTTAGGAAGCTTGTACTGGAGTTTGCCAATTAAACTTCATTATGTCAATCAGTGAAATTTTAAGATTGAGGTACGAGTTTCCTCTACACACAAAACAGTGTTATTTTCTGCACTAAAGGCATCCACCGGAGATACATAGCAGGAAATGGAAAGCTTATCCTCAAACAATGGAGGCATGTTACTCTCTCATACTTCATTCATCTACACATGCTATGAAGAAAGACGAGCTACTTTCGTTTTATTGCAAATGCTATGAAGAAACATAATATGTTTCTTCTTACAAATGAAGAATAAGCTAAAAGATACTGAATTAAGAAATCTGCTGCTAAGACACTGCAGAGCAATCTAGTACACAAAAAAGCTTTAGATTGAGATGCTGTTGGGAATGCCTTGGCCAGTTAGTCCTTCTTTGCTGGAAGGATAGAGCAGAGTGTATGGCATCTTGACAGGACCAACACGGTTCTTTAGGTTCTCATCCTTGTTCCTCCTTGTTATTCTATCCTCAATTTCTGTCAGCTTCTTTGCAAATCTCTTAAAGGCTTCCAAGGGTTTTGTGTCTGAGGTCCACTGATTAGGAAAGTCTCTTTTCCCGAGATAGATCTCATCAGATGAGTGCATTGACAAGACTTCTATAAGGGAAATGCCAAGAATGGTTAAAATTTGGGAAGTAAATCTTTTCAATAAAGCTTTATCAGGGTTAGTCTTAAGCTCTTCATAGTCAGAAGTGCCTTCTTCAGGCATGAACTGAAGGCTCATCGCTGGCCGGTTTAGAGGATACCCTCCAAAAGGGTACTGTCCAAAGTTAATAGCTGCATGGAAGGCTGAAGCAATCCATATGATGGTAGTGCATGTTTCTATCAGCTCTTCACGAGTCTGCATTTTAGGCCACCAGGGCTCGTCTTTCTTGTCACCATGACCCTCTTCTCTGAGTTCCTTCCACCATGACTGCAGTTCGGAGTCATTTTCGACCATGTCGTCGGTCTTGTAATAGAAGGTGCAGTAGTCTTCCACCCATTCTTTTATAGCTGACCAGATTTCTAGCCCATCAACAGCATAAGGGTAATCCTCTATCAGTAGGCGGACACCGTGTGGAGAATTTGCATCCTTAACTGCCATTCCTCTGAATAGATCAAAAGAGTAGCATGTCATTGAGATATGATCACGTTAGAATATTAATTAAATGATTAAATTCATCATTTCTATCAATTTAAGCTTTTGAAATAAGTGGTAATTTAACATGGTATTAGAGCAAAAATCATAAATTCAAACCTCATCTCCGTCATTCACCTCTCATTTCAATTAAAAATTCTATGTTTTGGGTCTTACTTATCCTATTAGCTTAAAATTTTGGGATAAGTAGTGATTTAACCGATAATGACGATGTATCACTTCAGTTTTTCATTTTAGTTTAGATAATTTCAGCAATATTTACCAAAATCCTAATTCCTTATTTGCTCACCCTTTTGTAAACATTATGCAGTATATTGCATAATTTAGAATGGTGGCTTCAATTTGACAATGCATTTCTGTTCTATGAGTTAATATTTCCAATAATAATAAACCAATAAGATTTACCTCTTGATGAGATCAGCAGGGAGTGCTTCCTCCGGAAAAACCCAGTTCTTATAAGCTAGCGATGACATCTCCATGGAGTACTTTCCTGGAAATACTGTCCACTCCAGGGCACCACAAGCATTTATGAGGATCTGCCGGGCCAATGCATTTATATTCATGGTGTCACGGAAGTGAGGATGCAAAAGCTTATGAATTGGGTGAAGCACGCTCAACTGCCTATTGGTTGCTATCACAAATGGCTCAATCGCTGCATGGGTATGTAACCTGTGATCGGTACAAAAGTTATTCAAAAACCCATCATAAAATATAGACTGAATTTATTTTCTAAGCTTTCTTTGACAAAATCATACCAGTGGCTGATGAGCTGATGATAGCCAGAGTCATTTACAGCAACATAACCTTTAGCCAGCTGCCAAATGCAACTTTCGACACCTTCTTCAGCTGGGGTGTATACTTTGCTCATGGCTCCAAATTGGTCTCCCTTAGGGTGCGGCAAGCTTAACTCAATCGCCAATGGCTTCAAAGTCCCATCCTCTTTCAAGAAAAGGAGTGTTCTGCTGGCATAAATCTTTGTGGAAGTCTGGTTTATCCTCCTCAGGTATGGCATGAGTGCATCATGGTGATCTACTATGAATAGCTTGTTGTTCTTGATTGCCTATTAAACCAGTTTGATTTGTGTTAACATGGTTTATTAACTGCAGAATAACTGCCGGCTATTGTGAAAAAATTTAGTAACATTACCTCATCTATGGTGACCCCATTTAAGTACTTTTCTATGTGCTCTTTGGTTATTGTACTTGTTTGATCACCATATGCTTTACTGTCTAGCTTGCTCAATGGAGGGAATTCCTGCAGGTAAATTAGAAAGGGTTATGTTAGCTGAACTTTCACATCCAAAATAAGGATTTCAAAACATTTTCCAATTTAAATATATTTTCTTTTTTCTTTTCAAAGAATTGCAGCAGTTTATAATGAAAACTTAAGTTTACCTGGAGACAACGAATGATGACAGGGTTTACTCCAGCCAGCATTTCTCTTGTAAATTCTTCATCTGTCCTCCAAGCATACCTATCCTCTGCTCCAAACCATCACAAGAATAAAATTTAAGTAAGAAGAAAATAGTAGACAAAGAAAAAACATCTCAAGATCTTCAATGTTAATTGCTATACAAGTTACAAATATATACATTACCTTTAATCACTTGAGGCACTGGGAATTTAAGGAGTCCTTTACTATCGGTTCGGAATATTTCCTTGAGCGTCTCTATAGGGATGTTTTCCCTAATAGTCTCAAGTAATCCCTTGGGCAGCTCGATTCCTCCTTCATAGAGCTTGAGTACATCTTCTATGCTGTCAAACTCATTAGGGGTGATGTTAAATGGAGCTTCTAGCTCAGGCTTGAGGAATTGAGCTATGATTTTCACTGCATAAGCAAGGACGTCTGACATCTTCAACTGATCAAATCTTTCATCTCTTGGGACATAAACGCTTATGATCTTAAGAAGGTTCAGCTTGCTCTCAGTGTTAGGATCTGTTGAGATATTAACAAAAAATCTTATGGATTAAAACCTTATGCTCTTACTCTTATCAATGAGTTGAAATAACACATTAAAATCTGATTCATCATTAATAATATGTTAATTTGGTTGATTCCCAAATTATTCATGATTGTTGATAACTTTGAAATGATTATATTCTATAGCATTTTTCTTACACATACACACAAAGGAGAGAGAATAACAAAAGCTGACTATTTCCGAGATGAGCAATGCTACTTTTCGTACTAATTTCACACCGGTTGACATGATGTGTTTTAAGTGGCTGATATGGCAAAAAAAGAAAAGCTACTTAAAGCACGTCACTCTTCCAAGATATTGTATATGTGATATGTTTGTATATGTGATATGTTTCTGCTAAGGGTAATACTATTTAGTAGACTATTATACGACTTCTATACAATTTAATGATATGACAGTAAAAATTGTAAAAAAAAAAATTAAAAAATTAAAGACTGATTTTCACTATCTAAATGTCTGACCTTGCTTTGTTGGTGGTCGGCCAGTTCTTCCCCTGCGAGGATAAGGGTATTTTCTAGACCCTCCAAGAACTGGGCGTTCATATTCTCGACCCTTACTAGGATTTCCCAAATCATTGTAGTAAGCATAGTCATAGACTCTGTCCCATTCTTGGAGCTCTCCCTTCCCATCTCCTCTCAAGTTCACTAGTTCTTCTCTTCTGTACTTGCGTAGCGGCATTGGCGTTTCACTTGGAAGATATGTCTGCAGAAATCTATATCATATCAACTAAATTTTCTTTCTGGTTTTTCCATTTTTGATAACTTCGAGCAATAAGAAATTACCTTGTTGGTGAAGAAAATGCGATCTTTCTTGTATTTATCAGCAGGGTAAACCCATGAGTTGCAAATGAAGTGGATCCGACCATGTCCTGGAACATCTTCAAGTGTGACACTCTTAAGGTAGAACTCACTGTGATGATTGTTTCTTATTGTAAATGCCCCCGGAACGCCTATTTTATGGTCCCAATCGAAGGTAACCTTGAATGCAGACTCGCCTGCCGTTAATGGGGTGATTGTGGTGATCCAATCTTCCAAATGTGCTGGCTCTCCAAGTTTTGCTTGCAGCCCATTTTCTAAGAAACAAATCAAATTTAAAATTAGTTATAAATCATCATCTATTGAAACCCATTTATTATTAGATGGGTTACTATATTAAACGATTAAATTCACACATTTTTTCATAATTCATCTTGCTTTTAGACCCCTCAATTATAACACGACTTATTTAATTAAACGAGTCAGACCCTTCAACCTTAATTTCATGTTGGGTTCGTGCCTAGTTTGCAAGTTCTGTAAAAAATTGTCAACTTGACCCATTTAATGAAACAAATCAAATTCATTAATCATATCTTACTAATTTCGTGTTAAATTCACGTAAAATTCATAAATCATGTCAAAAATTGACAGCCTTAAAGAAAACGCCACCGCATCATGCATGCCATGGTAGGTCCATGTCAGTGTCACTGTCCTTGAGTCTTATTCTAAACGTAAATGGTTCATTTTTCTCTTCTTTGGTCTTCATACGCCTCTGGGTTAGACGATGCTGGCTTACCACGAGAAGTTGATTAGGTAGGCCGAGAATTAAATATCGTCAATATATATAAGAAAAGAAAAGAAAAGAAAAAAACAAAAAAACTATAGATAAATTCTAAAGGCCATGAGAAATAGCCCATTGACTGGGAGTTTTAGCCATTGACTCTTTGTTGAGAGTAAAGCCCCCCCTGGCTGCTTTTGTCTCATTTCAAACTCGTGAACTCCATCAGTCATTCATTCCCATCCAAGAAAAAAATAATAATAAAAAAAGGTCTATTCCACTGGCTGTGACAATTTGCTGGCACAGCACAGGCTCATTCCCTACAACAACTAATTTTGGGTGTTTCATGGGGCCTATTATTTTATGTTTCTGTAGCAATTCAAGAAGAAGAAAAAGGCTAATTTTTTATGCCGAATTTAGGCCTACAAGCCACCATTAATTTGTTTAAATTAACCAGCATTATAAGTATATGTACATTTACTTCCACCATGGCTATCATTGCCATGGTGATCAAGTAATAGAAACCAGTAAAGAATGAAGAAAAAGTACCCAAAAAAAAAACTCACCGGGGTCACAATTATCAGCACCGATGAGCTGGAGAGACACCCTTCTGCCCAACAACTCATGCACACGATCAAGAACCGATGCATGAAGGTCATTGAAGTCCAAAACATTCTTCTTCATCAGCACGACAGTCCCTTTGATCTTGGTCGTCTTATTGTCGGTTCCCGCGGTGATGTTTTGCCAGGAGCTGGCTCCTTTGGCGGCCGGAACTCCTCGTCGAGGTTTGCCCATTTCGGCCATTGAAGTGATAATCCGTGGCCGAGTTCTCGTTAAAGCAATCATGGGTCTACTGTGGACGACTGATGTAACGCGATCTCGACCATTGATGATGTCTTTGACGGTCAAGATTGGCCCAACTCCAGAGGAAGTTCCTGCCAGCGACTTCAGAGGAGACAGGCTCAGATCTGCGGGCTGAAACATCTCTTGCTTATTCAAGAGGTAAAGCAAAGGAATATAGGGAAGCTTTGAGGAAGTTGGTGTGAGAGGATCAATGGGAGAGAGCAAAGCTGGCTGTACTTATATATAGAGATCATGAATATGCAATATGGTATAGACTAATAGGAACGCTATAAGAAGATGCAATATGGCATTGACTAATTCAAGTACTAAGAAGCTCACTTGTTCACACTCGACATTTCCATGGCTTTTCTTAGACTGGTTAGTCAATTTGTTGTTCCAATTCCCTTCAATTTGTTGTTAGGATAATAAATGTAATAATCTTTATAAGCCTAGCTGTCCAAACAAGTGACCATACAACTCAAAATTTACTTGAATAAGTAGACTCCGTACGTATTAACTCTCTTATATTTACTATCCGAATTGCTAATAATTCGAACAGTTAAATTACTGAAGATCTCTCTCAGTCTGTTTGGTTTGGCCATCAGTTAGTCTTTTTACTATCTTGTCACCAACGGATTTAGCTTAGGTGCTGTAAAAAAAACTACAGTACTTATTTTATAGTTATGTTTTTTAAGGATCCAAATTAAATTTTAGGATGCAATTAGCATTACGATTTTGTAGATAAAAAGTGCGATTTTAAATTAAATCGCAAAAAATGAATTATTTAGAATTGTAATTTGAAAACGCAAAAAATCTGCATTTTCAAATTGCAGGTAAGGGGGTATTTTTTTGAAAACCCACAATTTTAAAAGTCAAACTGCAATTTTGTCAAACACTTAATTACATTTTTAAAAATGGCATTTTTTCAAAAAATTTGCAAACTTAAAAGAGACTCTTAATTTCTCTATCTTTCTCTTATAACACTTGAAACTCAATCTAAGCCCTTAAAAAAATTACCGCATAAATGTTGTTGTAGTCTTTTTTACGGCAATTAAGTTAAGCCAAATCTGTCACCAGCATTAGGGGGTTGACTGAGATCGATGCACTCTTTTCAAAGCGTGTCTGGAAAATTTTATTAGGGAATTTTTGAAGATAGCAAGGTAGGTTCCCGTTGGCTTTTAGTGACCTGTCCGACTTGCAACTGGTCCAGGACCAGAATCAAATTTGGGAAGACAAAGTCATTAGTAACATAGAATATGTGCCCAAAAAATAAATAATTGGTAAATTTGAAAATTAGAACCTTGAAGCTTGGGCTTTCCCACTTGGCTACAACGTGTATAATATTGATTGGCATTGACTCACATAGCTCACACCTTGGGTTTTTGAAACATTCTTCTAGGATGAGATCATTGGGCCATTGGGGTATGCCATACGCATTGTGTTTATGAGAAGAAAAAAATTATTTTAGAGCACATGTTTTAGTTAAGCGGGTTACTTTTTATTTTTGTATGAAAGTATTTCTAATGGGTTTTTCAATCTTCTTCTTTTTTTCTTTTTTTTTCATTCGGATTAAGAGCGAAACATTTATTTTTGTAACCCTTTTTCCCCTCATCAATTAGAAAAAAGAAAATTACTTGTTTAGTTCATGAGGTTTGTAGTTGTATCAAATTGATAATCGGGGTATAAAAGTATCTTAAGATTCTTAGAGGGAGCAATTTGTCCAAAATGATTCCAACTATTAGCTATTTGAAAGAAACCTTTAAATGCACATATAGATCATGCCATAACCAATCGATGATTGACACGTTACATCACTAACGAATCAGTCTATTATAAAATTGAGTAATGATTCATTACCACCTAAAGATATTATTTTTTACCACATTGTCTATGTGATAAGGTGATCCTCCACTACTTTTTGAGTATTTTTATTTTTTAAAAATAAATTAAGGTGAGGGACCACCTTGCCACATAAGTAAGGTGGTGAAAAGTTGTATGTTTGGGTGGTGTTGAATCATTACTCTATAAAATTATAGATTTACCCATAAAATAAAAAGCAAAACTTAAATAACAAGGAGGGGTTGTCACTCACCAAGTGAAGGGCAGTCGGTTGCCTTGTGAAGGTACGTTGCACTTTGTATGGTGAAGGATGCCCTCTCGACAAATGAAGGGCGATCAGCTTGACCCTTTTATTTAAATTTTTTTTTAAAGTCTTTTTATTTATTATGGGTAAAAATATAATTTTAATTATAATAGACCAAGTTATTAGCTATGCCACATGTCAATCGACAGTTGGCTGTAACATGAATCTATATTTGTATCAAATGGTTTATATCAATCAGTTGGAGATAAAGGCCATTTTGGACAAATAACTTACTCTATAAGCACCTTGAAGATACTTTTGAATTTTGATACTACAAGAATCAATTTAGTACAACTAACCCCATAAACTAAATCAATAATTTCCCTTATAATAAAAGGAAATTCAGTGGGATTTGGATGCTCTCATATATGTTCATAGTGGTGAAGGCGACTTATGTTAATGAAGCCTAACCCAAATTAAAATGAATGGTTGTCAATTACAAACACGATTCACTTGGCCCAAATTGACAAATTTTATCTGCTTTACCAATTTTCATTCAAAAATATTACCAAAACTTAAAATAAAAAGAAAAAGAAAAAGAAAAAAAAGATGGCTAATTTCTTGAATTTTCAGATTAAAAAACCTAGTTTAACTTTTAACTGAGGCCTCCTTTTCAATCCAAATATCCAATTAGGCCAACTTAACACGAAAATGCAAGGTCTCTTGCTTGAACCCCAAAACCATATATACGCCCATTGTTTTAATTAGTTGAGGGGAGACTCCTAGAAGCTCAAAGTCATGATACATTGATAATGCTGCACCTACCATAAATTATAATATTATAAAGACAACCAAATAGTTAAAAGAGAAAGGAAAAAATAATGTTAATGCCTGGTACTAATGTTCTTAATTTCCCAATTCCCACTTATTTACATTCGGAATGTCATCTCATGTGGATGTGGGCACGCTATCTACTCAGCCCTTGTGGAAAAATGAAACAATAATACTCAACTTTCATTTCGGTCTTCATCAGAAATAGAGTGGATTTATTTCAATGGTTCATATTAGATTTTACAGATATCACATGGTGAATATGTTACCACGTTATTTAAAAAATTTAAATAACGATGCACCATGTACATAGTCAAGGACGGGACTAAATTTTTTTTCATAAAGATTTTAATTTCTTGAAGCTTCCAAAAACAGGCCATAATAACATGTTCTAATACAAAAGCTATTGTCAATACTGCACCATAGATTACTTGGATTAACTCCTTGTTATCTAAACTTGGCTTACTACCTTCTAAGCCTCCTATCTTGTGGTATGATAATATCAGTGCTACATACCTATGTTCCAATCTAATGTTTCATGCTGGATAACATATAAAAATTGACTTTCATTTCATTCAAGATATGGTGCCAAGAAAATCACTTAACATTCGGTTCCTATCGAGCAAAGATCAATTGGCCTACGTTTTTTGTCACTCTTTCTATATATATATATATATTTAAAAAAATGATTTTTTTGCACACTCTACCCTTCTGTTCATTTTTATAAAAAAAAAAAAAAAAACTAAAAAAGACAAAAATCAATTTTTTTGCACATATTTATGAACTTTGGTAAATACAATTTTTGAGATGAAAAATACTTAATTTCAATTTTTAACTGCATTTATCATATTTTTAGTTTGGTCATAGAATAATGAATCTATGACTCTATCGGTGCCTAAGGTTAAGTTTGAGGAGGAATGTAAGAGACATGTCTAAAGTCAACCATTGCGATCAAGTTAAGAGAAATTCAAATACAGCAGCAGCCATCCAATTAAGATAAGAAGAAGGAATCAAATTCAGAGGATAATGATAGAAGAAGTTGAGAAAACGTGCAGATCTTATCTTGTAAAAGTAGAATAATGTACTTATAACAGGTAAGGCGCAAAGCGGAGGTCACTAGTTCGAATCTTCATCCCCTCTTGTGTGGAAATGTCAAAAAAAAAAAAAAAAAATCAATTAATATCTTTTACAGGGCCTAGTTATTTATATTTATATATTTATCCTGTTATTTGGTAAACATCAGTTTTCCAAGAAGAAAACAACCCACATTATACGTTTGAAGATTCTTGGATGCCTGCATCAAAAACTGGCCATCTGGTCAACAACAGCAATGACACCAAGGGGTTATGAAATTAACTTTTTTGGGGAAGGACTTAATTCATTACATATTACCTACGGTGAAAATTATTTCATGAAAATTTAAGTTTAATTTTCTCAAATTTAAATTACTTTAACCTTTTCTCTATTATTTTTTATCCCATATTGAAATATTATGAGTTTTTTGTGTGCTTTATAAGCATTAATTTATTTTGCTCTTATACTAGATTGGTTGTGTCACCAAGTGTGAAGTATTGGCCGTCACACGGGTGACGCTTTGATGCTTTATACGCACTTCGCACTTGTGCATCGTCGCACACAAGCTTATTATTTACATGTATTTTTCTGATGTGTACAACTGCTATTCTAATAGTCATATTTTTTTTTAATATTTAATTGTTTTTCCAACCATCAAAAACTATATTTTTTAACTGCTTTTTCAACAGTCAGAAGAAACTGTAATAAACTGCTTCTGTAATTTATAAAATATATTTTTTTCCTACATATTTTATTATCTTTTTTTTTTTTTTTGCTGTTACAGAATTTCTTATTCAAAGTAATGTTCAGAATTTGCAATCTGCACACTACATTCAGACAGAAAGCACAGAATTGTTGTATTCCCTTTTACAAAACTTATTGTATAAGTTGGATGCAATATTTGTCTAAAAAACAGATTAATATTCACCGTTCAAGTGTTCATTGATTTTTTCATATAATTTTTATTTTTCTTTCATTAATTTTTGTAGTTTCACATCTTTATTAGATGCAACAAAACAAAATCTTAACTTTAGAAATGTATAGAATTCTATCCTTTGGGTCTCTCTGTTTTTTTTTATGTTCTTTTTTTTATTATTATTTTTTTTTTCTGATGAGCAATACAAAGGTGACAGGGAGGCGGGTCTGTGTAAATCATTTAATATAGAAAGATGTGTGGAGCAGAACTGAAAATGACATTGATTGCATAGTCAATGAGAATGGTAGATAAGCTACATAAACAAGTACGGACACAGGATTCTTAATTTGTGTCATGTCTTTAGACCAAGGCATCTATCTACCCGGGAAAGAAGTGCAAGACTTTTCTAAACAGCGCAAAACTGATAGAGAAACGGCCACTTAAGAATCACAGGGGATTGCAGGTAGTTATTGCGCCGTGCAGTCGGTGCGGATGAACCGTCGCTTACAAATGGTTGTGTCTGCCGATGGAGGACATCCGACATTGACAAGAGGGTTGCAGGGAGTTATTACGCCGTCCTTTCTGACGACAAAATAAGTGATCTACTGATTGACTTCATTTGGGCCGGTCGCTTCCAATTGCTTTGAAGCCCAATACATTGCCCACTCAACAATTTTTATTTTTTATTTTTTTGAGTTATACTATGTACTCATATTCAATTTCACTTTTAGGCTATTGAGCTAAAAGTGACGGTGTTTATCAATTTTTAAATCAATATTTATTAAAAAAAGAAAAGAAAAAAAAAAGTAAGGACTAGTGGACACTACCACATCATCTTAATGACAAAAAAGTGAAATGAGAAATAAGTATTTAGAATTACTATTAGTAGACAGTTATATGACAATCATATAATTGAGATGACATAGTAATGTTATTTAGTAGACTCTTGTATAATTGAATGGTGTGTTAGTAAAAGTCAATTATTGGATTAAGGCTTGTAAAAAAAAAACTATGATCGAATGCCTGATTTTTACTGCCACGTTATCCAATTGTATGACAGGGTATACTAAATAAAATAATTCAGTGAAAATCAGCCCTTAAAACCATAAAACAATTATATGTTAGTCATACAATAGTTTACTAAATAGCCTTACTCATAAATAAGTTAAATTTTTGTGGGAAAAGTTGCGAAAATTTTGTGCCATGCCTAGGCAATGATCCGCCGGACTGCCACAATTCTCTTTGCTTGAGGATCAGCAGACCAGACTGCTTCGACTGGCTTGTCCTTAATTAAAGGTTCTGTTTCTTCAAATAGAAAAAAATAGAAGTTTAAGATTACTTCAAGACGACGAATGTTGATAGGGTTTACTCCAGCCAGCATCTCTCTTGCAAACTCTTCATCAGTCCTCCATGCGGACCTATCCTCTGCTCCAGATCATTGAAACACCACAATTAATTCAAAGGTGTGACGTCTTTCTCTTTCTTTCTTTTTTCTTTTTTCTTTTCTTTTTGGGTTTTCTTTCTCAATTAATTATATTCTCTTATGATCATGATTAAATTCTTGATATTGCACCCCACCAAGCCATGTAAACCTTGCTACCTGCAGATCATCCTTGTCCATGCACTGAGCAGCCCCTATCCAAAAGAGATTTCCAATAGAATACTCCGACAACGACAATGCCATTCTTTTGCGCAGATTCACCCAATGGGTTAACAAATTAAGAGGCCGAGCTTTTGAAAAGTGAAAACCATAGTTTTCTCTAGACGCGGCCATTGCATGCTTCCATATGAAAGCTGACACCACCTCCAAGCGCGTGGGGTGTTTCACACACAAGCTGGTTGCTTGGGCCTTGAGGGTGGCTATACCTAAGGCATGAAACCATACATTATCACTTGTGGGGAAGAGAGAAGTCGAGACAAAGTTTGGGCACACGTACAGCTCAATGCTGCCCCATCAAGGATATTGTGGGAAATACATAAACTAATGGCGATTCCGCCGCACGTAAAGACGATCATTTATGTTAGAATATAAATTATATAATTAAATTATTCAATTCTTATAAAATTAAGCTTTTGGGATAAATAGTTGTTTAACATAAAATTAAACAAAATGCACAATCTGATTTTTTAGGCAATCTGTCCTTAATTCCTTCATGCTCCATTTTTCAATATCGATCCTCCCAAGAGTATCTCGATTGCCTCACCAAGCAGAGAGCAATCAATTCCTTCCGTATGCGATTGCCGAAGCCACATTGGAAGAAGAGATGCTCTCTTCTCAATCCTCCCCCGGCGAAAAGAGCAATAAACAATCCCCCAGAAAGCCCCATCCACACATCCTTTCCTTAGTAATCAAAGCATCTCTGAATACAAGCTACAGAAGGAAGGAATATCGAGGTATAGCCACCGGGTTCCACACCATTTTCCACCAATTCATTGGAGGCGCCTTCGTTCTTAGTGCATCCCAAGTTTCTTAGCATATGTAAATACTTCCCTTTTTGGCAATTCCATACAGGCTGATCATAATATCACCAATCTCCACTTCCGGGAGTTTACTCTGCAACTCCACAATCCTATCCGACCTCGCATAAGGCCAATACCATTCTCCATTGCGTATAATAGTTGACAATTTAGCACCAACTGAGCTCAGCATCATAGACAGCTCTACGTCCATACCTATCTAGCAGACACCCATCCGGATGCCACACGTCCATACCTATCTTCAGAAATCTCTTTAGTCAGTCCCTTAATTTTGATCAGGATTTGCTTCCAACTCCAAGAACAAGATTGAGGAATTGGGATTTGCCAAAAACTCGTCCTCGATCATCAATTAAAACCATTGATATAATGACTAGAGCTTATAAGTTAGAGAAGGCTGAAAATGCGGAACGTACTCAAATCAAATTGATGACACTCATCTCAGATGTTTGTGTTTGGTTTGATCTAGTGGATTACATTTAGTCTTATTTAAGCTAATAATTTACTGCCCCTTTCATTTTAAGTTTGTATTTTAATTTGGTTCTAGGCTTTTAGGTCTGAGAAACGGACAAGACTTTGTGGCATGAACAAGATTGGTTCTTGCAGTGTTCTATCAATTACAACTCTTCCACTTTCTCAGGTGTTGGCATGTTGCCAACTGCTTTAGCCATTTCCATATATTCTCTTTGTTCTTTCCAAAATCATTGTTTGAGTTCTTCATAAAACAGTACTCCTTGTGTTTTTCGTTTTTTATGAAATTGATTGTCAGGTCAAGATCATGGAGAAGGTAAACTGGAGTAGGCATTAGGGGTAGCTTGTTGGGTGCTTAGGAGTGAATTTAATGCAATCTTTAGTCTGAAAAAACATTGCAAATTAAGTGTAAATTTTAAAAAATATGCGGACGACTTTTTCTTAAATAATGAGGGCGTATGCATTAGTTCGAAGGAATATATAGGTGTCGCATTATGCCACATCCCTAATTGTTATCCTAATTAAGCGCTTGACACTTAATTATGAGGTGTTTAGAAATAAAAGTTAAAAATAATACTTAATTAGCTAATTTGTGAATTGGTGCTACTTATGGCCCATTTAGGTGTGCGATTTTTTGAAAAAATTACGAATACCGAGAGAATTTAGTTTTTGAAATTATGTTTTGATGGTTTAAAAAATTTGAGACAAAATTAAAAAAAAAGAAGATAAAATCTGAGTAGAATTTAATATTTAAAAAATATTTACTACTACCTCTCCGATTAAAATAGACTTTGACTTTGGCATAGAAAAAGTAAAATATTCCTTAAAAGTAAAATCCCAAGAAACAAAGGAGAGTGTGAATAGAAACGGTTAGGATCATCTACAATTATTTGTCTGAATTTGAAAAAAATTGAATAGGTGATTGTGAGAGACCACTTATAGAATTTACCTGACCAAATAAAAATTAGACTGAATAATTATAAATGATCCTGATCCGAATAGAAGAACCTAATTAAAGACTACCTAAAGCGCCCACAACTAATTAATACGAAGGAAACCTCAGCGAATTAGTGAAAATTATCATCTTAAAAATTTAGTGGTAACCGACAGACAGCTTTGATGTTTTGTTGATACGAATCCGTGCAAGGAAAGTAAACCCTATGTATAGTGGACAGGATTCCTATGGGTTATAGGAATTAATCACGACCGACATATACCTTTTCTTAAAACACACCTACGGTTCTACACCCTGGCCTATATATATATATATATATATATATAGTAAGCCTCATTAGTGTCGTAGAATTACACTTGTGAATTTAATTAAGAAAAGGGAAGAGATAAATGTAGAATATTATTAATAAATTTTTAGAATTAAATAAAAATAAGTCTATTTAGTGTGGTAAAATAAAACAAGTGTTTTATTTTATTATATGGGTTTGTAAGTGCTGACACAAGAAAAGAAAATATAAGTGATATTTTTGAAGCCCAAATCACAAGCTTCCACTAAAGCCCACAAATGCCCATATCTTTCACTTAAGTTGGGGGCATTTTCGAAACTTGGCTCACGATTCTCCCCTCTCCCAAATCAGATTTTTACTCTTTTTTCTCCCTAAAACACAGCAGCTCTTGGTCTTTCTTCCTCCCCACCAAACCGTGAGCTCCAACCCCTCTCAACTCTCATCTCTTCTTCACACAAGCTCGGATTAGCATGAGAATGGGTTGAGCTCGTGTGGAAGACAAAGAGGAAGGGTTTCAAGGGCTGAAAATAATAGGTAATTTCTCAAACCCTCTTGCTCTCTCATTCTCTTTCACATGGGTTAAGGTTTGAGCATGAATTGCACACTTTAGATTAGCCAAAACAGCACGTATTAGAGAGCATTGGGGCTGATTTGGTGAGTTAAAATTCTGGAATTTCTCACCTTTCTCTATCTATTTTCACGTGAAGCTTGAACTTGGATCATGGGTTTTGCTTCCAAGTGAAATTCCATCATCTACAAGCCTAGAGTAGCGATTATCAACATCAAAGGGTTCAATTTACCAATTATTCCAAGGTAATTTCGAAACCCTAATATTCTTCAAAGTTAGGTTAATTTTGGGAATGTAATGAAATTATTGGAATTGGCATGAGGTCTTTATTTGCAATAAATTCTTACATGATATTTAAGTTTTGGGTTGATTTATTATTGGTCTAAAACTTCAATTTTAGGGTTGTTGAAGAGTAGGTAAGAAACCCTAAGTTTGATGGGTTGAATTAATTTAGGGTTTGATTTGGGGCTTTTGCTATGTTGTTGGACTGATATTTGAATTTGGGTTCTCTTGTGGTTTGGCCGAATGAGTCGATGTAGAATTGATTTCTATCGAGTTTGATTTATTGCTAAATGTTGATTTTAGGCACGTGGGTATGAGTTATGATTTAAGGTTGGATTCCTTATTATGGTTGTATGGGTATGTTGATTATGAAGTTGATATTGGGCTTTGGTGAAAATTGGGTTATGAGGTATATGGAATTTGGAAGATAAATTGTGATTTGTTGATATAGATGGTAATTGATATTGAGTTGTTTGTTGAAGAGATCGACTCTATGTGTTGGATTTACCAATACCCATTGATTTGTAACTTTATTGTGATATCGAAATGTAGGGGCTAATTATTGTTGAGGATTGTTGTAAATGAGGTGCTTTCTTTGGAACCGATTGGGAGTTGGATTGGTGGATTGATTGATTAGCATGTTGATGTAGGAATTTCGGTAGTGTTAGTTCGGTGTTCAATATGCTAGAATGGATTGTTAATTGGATATTGGTTTTATGACTAATAGAGGGTTGATTTTAATATGAAAAGGAAGATTCCAAAGTATTTGTAGGAATATAGTGGAATTGATATTTAGTATGGGTTTTGATGTGTAGTTGGTTAATGAGGACTAATATGCTCTCCATGATATGCTTATGATGTTGGATATTTTAGAGATTGATAAAGTTGAATTAATTTGGGATAGGTTGTTAACTACTGGTTGAATTCCTCATTATAGTGTTATAGGTGCGTTGACTATGAAATTGTATTAGGTTGGGGTTGTAAGTAATATGCATAACAAATGAATAAATAGAAGATAGCTAAAATAAATTCTAGAACCTATCTATGCCCATAGGTTTGATAAAGAGTAAAGTATTAAATGGGAATGCTTTAAAATGGTAAATTCTCCAAATAACCTTAAGACAACAACTATAAATTAGTAAGGTATTAGAGATGCATAATAGGTTTCGAATCCATTTGGTAATGTAACTAAATAATTAATACGCCTATCTATGTATTATAAAATACCTAAGTGCGTTATGAGGCTATGCTTAGCTTAATAAGCATTTTATGTATGCATACATATACGTACCAAATATACACTTGGTAAATAACAAACTAAGTGATTAATTCACCTAGCTTCTACGGTTCTACACCCTGGCCTATATATATATATATAAAGGCTAGCTATGCACCCTCGCGTTCATGACTTTCTCTTTTCCTTGTGTCTTTTCTTGCATATATTAACCTTTCATAGGAGAGTTGCTTCTTAATTCGATCGTGTATTTGTTTGTAAACACTAGTTTCTTTTTCTGCATCAATGGAGTTCAACGACGACGAGGCCCCACGTGTTTTTGTTGCTGACGACTCTCTTCTGCAACGAAAACTCCAAAAAAGAAGATTAACAGAGCTTACACCCAAAGGTGCGACGTCTTTCTTATTAGTACTGGACTTCATTATTTTATTTCTCAATTAATTATATACCGTACGTTATCATGCTTGAATGTGAAATATATGCCTCTTTAGTTATTTATTTATTTTTATGTTCACTTTTTTTTTTTTTCTCTCTCTTTCTTCCAACATTTAGCCTTTTATTAGTTTTATAGTACGATGTGGTCTGGTCGATTGATCCTTAATTATTGATTGGGTTCTTGTGAACCTTTGAAGCCATTTTATGAACCGCGCGCTTCACAAATTCACACATATATATTAATTCAAATTAGAAATTTAAGAGATTTATTGTTTGATTGGTGTTTCCCTTTTGTTTCTAGAAGTAATGTCTAATTTTAAAAATAATTTTTCACTTCTTTCTATAGACACTTTATTTAAATATTTAAATATTCCAAGGATTGGATTTGCACCACTATCTTGATTTAGTAGTAAGATGTAAAAAGTACGTACTACGAATCATAGAGATTATATATACATAGGTTCAAATAACATTCATGCGAGAGGCTCATCCATATTTTTTACTGTGTACTTTAAGAATTTAGGTATCAGAACGACTAATAACATTCATAAGTTTTCAATATCAATATGTCATTTAATTTCTCTTCTACAGTTTGATTCTCATATCACACATGCATTTGAAGAAGAACATGAACTTTTTCATAATAGAGAAAGCAAATATTTATTGAAGGAATAACTATTTAGTATTTACTAGGAAATTGGAAGCATGATTCGTCTCCCCAAACATGCTAGACGTACGAAATTAAAAATATAATATTGTTAAGCACTTTGGTATAAATTTATAATATAAAATATCTTTTATTAATTAAACACTTAAAATATATAGACTTCTTAAACGTAGGCATATCTTGGGCCGAGCCTATGTTGCATGTATAAGTTTTGTCAGAGGCTCAAAAAGCCCAAAAATCATTAGATTTATCTTACCAGTTTTGTAGATCGACAATATATATATAGTCATTAATTATCTTCTAATTAATATTCTAATTAAGTTTTGTTCCTTCCATAATGCAGAAGAAAGCCAACTTAAAGGTAGACTGTCAAAGCTACCAAAGGATTTGATAAATGAGGTTGGAAAGCGATTGATAAACTATGTTGATTATGTCCGATTGCGGTCAACTTGTAAGTCATTGAAATCCATGCTACCAAATACGCCAAACCACCAGCTCAGTCAAGTCCCGTGGCTAATGCTCCCACACGACAATGTGAGTAAAACACGTTTCAGTTTCCTTAACCCATTAGAAAATAAGATGTATAACTTTGACATTCCGGAAGTAAAGGGAATGTTGTTGCAAGGATCGTTGTATGGTTGGATACTCGCCGTTGATGGGTATCCGGAGTTGTGTCTAATTAATCCGTTCACCAGGGCTCAAATTCAGCTACCACCTCTAGACACCTTTCTAGATGTTTTGAGGTTTGATCCTAATGTACCTAATAAAGAATATTTGATTTCTGGAAAAAGATCATATCTTCATAATCAGAAAACACATGCGAGAGGTGTGGCTTACTTTCGAAAAGTTTTTGTTCGTAAGGTTGTCTTGTCGACGAATCCTACTTCTAATGAATTCACGGCCTTGGCCATTTACGGTGAGTTTGAAGAATTGGCCTTTTGCACAAGTGGAGATAAGAAATGGACCAAGTTAAAGGTTCCACGATTTGGTGAAGATGTCTTGAAGGAAAATTTTATGTTTTAACTGATCGTAGAGAAGTTTGGATTAGTGACGCTACTTCTCTGCCAAAGATGATGAGAATTGCGCCGCCCCCTCCACGATGTGTCCCAAATGCGTGTTGGTTGGTGCGAATGACATCTGGTGAACTTGCATTTGCTAATATAAAATTCAAATGGAAACCAATAGTTGGTGATCTCGAAGGAAGAGATTATTATAAAACGGCTCACTTTGTAGTCTTCAAGCTAGATCAAACACAGTTGAAGTGGACCGTGGTAACAAGCATAGGAGACGATGCCTTCTTTATTGGAAAGAATAACTCCTTGTCCATCTCATCTCAAAATCTTCCTACTGGTTGGAAACATAATTGTATTTACTTTTCGGATGCCTACACTGAAGGCCACATAGATGGAATTGTAGGTGGTTATGACAATGTTACGTATAACTTGGAAAATAGAAGAATTGAGTCAATTCCAGAATATGTAATAAGTGATTCTTTGTTGGTATCGCCTGCACCAATTTGGGTTATTCCTAATCCAGCTGCATAAGGAAATAAAAATGTATTTCCTAAGATCAACAAGGATGGTTAAGTTGTTGAAATGACGGAAAACGCCATCCCTTTGCATTTTGGTTCAGATCTTTGTGTTCAAATTGTGATTTTTGAGCTTTAGAATTTCTAATACGATTGCTTGTGTAGCATTATGATGAACATGCATTTTAGCGTATCAATGAGAAAATCACCAAATTTGATGAAAATTTGGGCTGGCTTGAAGGGTTTAATCTTCTCTTTTTTCTTTTTTCTTTTTTATATTCTTGTTTATTATGCTTAATTGAAGAGTTGGAGTATTACGGCTTAGTGTAGTAAATTACTCAAGAATAAAGCTTTGTGTGTGGTATGATCGTTTAATGTCATCGTATATATATTAGATATTAAAACAATTAACTACAAGCAAAAAGTGCTTAATAGAAAAACAAAATGATGAATATGTGGTAAACAAGACATAAACCAAACACATGTATTAATACTACACACAAGGCTTAATTTAATAGATCGAAACGACTCACATATTAGTAAGGTTGAATAGAAACGGCATATACATTGCACAAAGATGATTAAAAACGACACACATAGTCACATATTACACAAGGCTAACAATATATAAACGACACCAACATAGTTTTCAATGAACTACTTTTTTGGAACCGTGCTTGTTTTTCGCTTTCCAGTGCCTCAGATCGACGTCTGCATAAACATAAACAAATATCAATTAATATAAAACTAAACATAAAATAAACAAAAGGGACTCACTTTGAGTGCCATGAGTTCTAGTGCATGTTGTTGCATGCTGTTCTCATCTTCGAAACTATTGCCACAATCTGGACAGGGCACGTGGCAGTCTGCATGGCAATCTTTCGTATGACTTTGGAGCCCTTTCAAATCACCAAAAACTTTCGCCTTAGAGACTAGAGTCCTCACAGTGCTCCAACGAAATTCATTGGTAGTTTCTAAACCTTCATCCTAAAGCACACTCTCAGAATAGCTATCCATGGAAAAATTGCAGGGGAATTAATGGTAGTAAGTTCGTGAAAAAGGTTTGAAAAGAGATGCATATATATTTATAGCCTAAAAATCATCTTTCTTTCTTTCTTTTTTTTTTAAAAAAGAAAGAAAATGGATTACCAAAACTAATATCACAAGAAAGGCATTGCTCAGAAAATCCTGCGCAGCTGATGTTGAAGATGCTTGACTAAGACTTTGTTACCGAAAGTGGCATATGAGTCTGCTCCAAAATATCTTCCTTCTTCAGCAAATTCAACATGCAGATGGATCGATCAGAGCTGCAAATGATTAGATTTTATACAATGAAAGAGATGTTAAACCAAATTATTAAATTTAATCTACATATACTTATCTGGATGTTGCCAAGAATTGAAACTGGAGGGAGTAAGAAGAGCTCTGTTATTAAAACCAAAACAAGCTAGTTGTGGTCCCTCTCTTTCCTTCTTTCTTTCGTCTAGAAAATGAAGGTCCATAATTGAAAGAGAGGAAGGATACAAACTACAAAGAATAGGAGAACGAGCAAAAAAATTTCTCATTCGAACGTGATTCGGTCAAGCTCAGAAATCCTCTACGCAGAGCTAAAAAATCTTTCTGCAGAGATCATACAAAATTCGCCTCTCCCTCTCTCTCTCTCTCTCTCTCTCGAAAATAGTTTGACCGAGGCACGCCATACTTTACAACTAACGGTTCACAATGTGCCAATTGTCCACATGAAATAAATGTTCAAGCATTTATTGATATCATCACTTTTTGTTGATTACATTTATTTCATGTGAACATTTGGTATATCGTGAACCGTTAGATATAAAACATGGCTAGAATTTAACAATGTGAAAACTTCAAATATTTAAAAAATTTGAGGGAATCCTAATCCGGCGAGCTAGTGCTTGGGGCTGGGTCGAAAGACTGAAAGTGAAAGTAATGATTCACTTCTGCACAACAAATGGTTGGGATACACGTAGCAAGCGTTGGAAGTCTTGCCATTTGAGCTTCTTCTTTTTTAAAAATGAAACAAAATAAAATCACTTAAACCCTAAACTTTAATGACATTTCTAATTACCTTAGTTTCAAACTTCAAAACTCTCAATTTATTACATCTATCTTTCAATTTTTTGTAATATCGTTCATCCATTAAGGTTAATTTGAGCTTAAATCAAACCGCAAAATAGATGAAATGATCTTTATACCTATGAACGTTTCACCAAGTTCAAATTTACTCTTAATTAAAACTTATAAAAAAAATAATAAAATAAAATTGAGGGTATTTTGATAATTTCAAAGGCCTCGGTTAGAATTTGATGAAAAATTCTAATAGAGGGAAGACATTGCAAAAACTTATAAGTTCGATACTCAAAATTGAGAGTTTTTTTATTTTTTATTTTTATTTTGAGGGGAGATTACAAAAGTGATGAAAATTTAATGGATTAAGTGAAGTTTTCAAAAATAATAATAATGAAAATAGGTGTAAAATCAGGGGTAAATTGAGATTTAAGGTAAAATGTTAAAATGAGACATTTTTTTTTAAAAAAAAGAAAAGAAAAGAAAAGAAAATTATTAATATAATAAATTATTATATTAAATACTAAAAGATTATTTTAAAATTATTCTTCTAACATTTTGAGATGTCAAATTACTAATAAACTTTTTATGTTCAAATTTTGTCACTATGGAAAAATCTAAAAAAGGTCCTTCAATTATTAGTCATTTTCAATAAAGCCCTAGCTAAAAAGTAACTGGTTGATAGTTTAATACATCAAATTACCATTTTGTGTAAAAAATGTCACTTTTCTATCAGTGTTCCTAAAATACCCCTATTTTCTTAAAACAAACAAACAAAATAAAAACGTAAAAAACTAAAACAAAAAATGCCACCTTTTCAATTCCGTTTGTTTAGTTTTTTATTTTTTATTTTTATTAAAGGCCACTAAATCCTACAAAGTTTTTAAGTTTAGGTAATATTTTATTATTTTCAGCATTTAGTGTGGTATAAAATACCAAAAGTATCACCAGTAATATAGTGACATGCCATAAGATATGCTGAGTTAATATTTCCCATATGTGGCACACAAGACATGTATCACGATTTTAGGGATAATTGCACCGTTGGTCCTTGTGGTATGCCATATTTATTTTTCATTCCCTATGGTTTAAAAAGTGCATGTGAGGTCCTTGTGGTATGCAATAATTACAAATCGATCCCTGACGTCAAATTCTATTAAAATTTTTAACAGATTCCGTCAAATACCACGTCAGCGCCACGTGTCGCCATCTTATTGGCGACACGTGGCGTTGACATGCACATCTTAATAAAATAATATAAATTTATTAAAAAAAAATAAATATACTTATTTTTTTAAAAAAAAAAAAAAGAAAAAAAAGAAAAAATGGGGCAAGGGGGTGGCAGCCACCCCCAGTGGCTGCCGGGGGTGGCCATCGGGCCACCCCTAGATCTACTAGGGGTGGCCGCGCGCCACCCCCTTGCCCCATTTTTTTTTTTTATTTTAAAATAAGTATATTTATTTATTTTTTAATAAATTTATATTATTTTATTAAGATGTGCATGTCAGCGCCACATGTCACCAATAAGATGGCGACACGTGGCGCTGACGTGGTATTTGACGGAATCTGTTAAAAATTTTAACAGAATTTGACGCCATGGATCGATTTGTAATTATTGCATACCACAAGGACCTCCCATGCACTTTTTAAACCATAGGGAGTAAAAAATAATTATGGCATACCACAGGGACCAACGGTGCAATTATCCGTGACATGGATTTTAGTAAAAAATTTGAGATAATTGCACGTTGGTCCCTGTGGTATGCCATAATTATTTTTCACTCCCTATGGTTTTAAAAGTTCATGAGAGGTCCATGTGGTATGCAATAATTACGTTTTATTCCCTGAATCGATTTTTCGTCCACAATTTTGACGGAATCTGTTAGTCTTACATGTCAGCGACACGTGTCGCCATCTTATTGGCGACACGTGTCCATATTAATAAAAAAAATATAAATTTATTAAAAAATAAATAAATAAACTTATTTTAAAACAAAAAAAAAACAAAAAAAAAAAGAAAAAGAAAAAAGGTTTTTTTTTTGAATTTTAATTTTTTTTAAAAAAAAATTAGTATTTTTATTTATTTTTTAATAAATTTATATTATTTTATTAAGATTGGACATGAAAGCACCACGTGTCACCAATAAGATGGCGACACGCGGCGCTGACGTGGCATTTTGACGGGATCTGTTAAAAATTTTAACAAAATTTGACGCTAGGAATTGATTTGTAATTATTGCATACCACAAGGATCTCCCATGCACTTTTTAAACTATAGGGAGTGAAAAATAATTATGACATACCACAGGGACCAATGGTGCAATTATCCCAAAAAATTTGGACGAAAGTTCTAAATGGGTATTTCGATTAGAGGAGTAGTGTTAGAAAAACACTAGGTGCACACTCCCCCCTCAAATGAGAGTGGGGCACAAATGTTGTGTGGGTGGACCCCATCCCATGTGAGAGGGAGGATGTGTACCTGGTGTGCACTTAGTGTTTTTTTGGCATTTCCCTTTTAATTAACGACACATATCACTTGTAATATTTTTTGAAACGGAGGCGGCTGTTTGCTAATAACCCTTACCACAGTCCACAGGTATCAAAAAGGCATTTAATTTAATTTTTTTTTTTTTTTTATTCCTTATAACCCTTCTCCCTTTTATTGAATGATGTGCTTTAAAAAAAAAAAAAAAAAAAAAAAAATTCACTTAATCCTCCTAAACTTCTATTACATTTGTAATTACCCCCTAGAAACTTAAAAAACTCACAATTTAGTGTATCTATCTTTCAAATTGTTTCAATTTCACCAATCCATTAGGATAATGAAAAATCCTAATGGAGGGGTGTTCAAAATTTTAAAATACCCATCTTTTTTATAAAAAAAGAAAAAGAAAAAGAAAAAAATTGCAAGGATATAGGCGTTAATCAGGATTTAATAGAATTTGTAAAAATACTCACACCTGAATCTTTAAATATATATATATATATATATAATAGAGATATTTTAAAATTTTTGATAGTATTTAACGGAAAAAATTTCTTTAGTTGAGTGGATCGGAAATAAGAAAAAATACGAAAGAGAGAACATTAAAAAATATTTAACTTTTACTTTTGGACTCTTTACATTTAGAGCAGTTAAATTTAACATTGACTAAAGAGTTTGTTAAATAATTTATTTTGTTAAAATTTTATTAAAGAAATAGAAATAGATAATTCATTGCGAATACTCTTTATCTTTGACCTCCTCCCTTTCATTTTCATGAGACTGCAAGAAGAACACTATGTATTAGTGGTGCTACTCTTTTTTCTTTTAATCTTTATTTGGTGAATATCAATCTTTTTAAAAGCATTGCTTCCGTCAAACTCTGTTAAACTTGTCTTTTAATTACATGGAATCTCATCATGAAATGATCCTTGCAGCTCTGCTTCTTTGCTGATGATCAGGAAGAAAAATATATTGGAGCAGAGGCTAGGTGTGGCCCTCACAATCCTTGTTTAGTAAATAAGTTTCGTGAACAAGGCTTTGAGATCCATAACAGATTTTTCTGGTAAACATCTCCATCTTGATTCTAATTATGTCAATCTTTTCCTTTAAAAAAGAATGATGATTAATATCGCCTATAAATATGCATGCATGTTCTTCTCAATCACCATGGATACGCTGTCGATCTGAGAGTGAGTTTTCAGTCGAGAGTACTCCCGTTGCAAACCCTGAGAGTGTATGCTTAGAAGCTCTCAATCAATCTTCAGTTTGTTGAAAATATATCGATGGATCTATGCGCACTTTTGTTTCTAGAAAATAGTTTGAAATGCAGGGGCGTGGGTTTTTTGAAAAAAAGTAGAATATTATTCAACTTTTTATTTGAGCCGAACACACTTTAATTATTGATACGGAAAAATGAGAAATGCTATGAGTATTTAAAGCTTACAAACTGACGTGGAGCCTCTCATTAGCTTAATATTAAAATAAGTTAAAACAAATTTTATTACATAGACAAAAATACCCTTTCATCTCCTATAGAACCCACCTCGCCGGAAACCATCACACCGCCGGAAACTCAGCACGCTGGCCACCACGACTCTGACCCTAACCACCTGAAACCCAGCACCTCGACTCACCGAAAACCCAGCACCCTTGACAATCTCGGACTCGACCACGCTTCTGGTCGGGGAAGGGCCAGATCTCTGCCAGCCAGCCGGGATCCGGACGTTTTGGTCGGGGATGGGCCGGATCTCGGATAGACGTCGTTTTGGCCGGGAACGACCAGACGACGCCACTGGAGTGATATGAAACTGATGCCTGGTCGGGGAATGATTCGTTTGTGGCTGGATGACGCCACTGGAGCAATCCGGAAACTCCAAACTGGCCGTCCGACGAGATGTCCCATCTTTTTCTGTCTCTTGTCAAATGAATGGTTTTGTTATTGGTTGAAGGAATAGAAGACTTTGGGTGGTCTTGAAATAATGGTTTTTGCTAAAAGGGCATTTTTGTCTTTAGGTATAATGCCACATCAGTTTGTAAAGTTTATTTGTAAAAGTTTTTGTGCCACTAGCATTTCTCTTGAAAAATTATAAAACATCTATTCTGGACTTTTTGAGTAATTCTGATAGTATATTAAGTGTCTATAAAAAAAAAAGAGGTAGCTTTTAAAATCATCATTTGATTAATCACATGCCTAATTGTGATTTTAAATGCCACCTCATTTTTTTATGGACACTTGATGGACACTAGGGCTGATCAAATACCCGCATCCCCCGCCCCAACCTGCCCCTAAAATCTCGGGTTTTAAGTGATTTTTTGCGGGTGCGGGTCAAAAATTGATATACCCGTGCGGGGCGGGGCGGGTTGCGGGTTGGGGTTTTAAAAAACCCTGGGGACCCGACCCGCCCCTCATAATTAAAAAAAAAAACCCTACTAACCCTAGCAGTGCCACGCCCCCCCCCCCCCCCCCCCCCCCTTTTCCCATTTTTCCCTTTCTTTTCTTTCTAATCCCTAGCGCCGCACCCCTTCCCCTCTTCTTCTTCTTCACGATTTCCGTCGTGCTGCGTCTGCTCCAATGGAATTATGGAAGTCGATAGGCCTCGCCGAGTCACCGGTTCTGTGGGAACGTCAGGGTTGGCGAGGAGACCGAGAACGGTGGGAAACAAGGCCTACATCTTGTAAAAAAAAAACAATGATAGGAAGAAGGAATCAAATTCAGAAGACAATGATAGGAGAAGTTGAGAAAACGTGCAGATCTTATCTTGTAAAAGTAGAATAATGTTCTTATAACAGGTAAGGCAGAAACAATTATCAAAACCAATTATAATCTTTTACAGGGCCTAGTTATTTATATATTTATATATTTATCCTGTTATTTGGTAAACATCTAAGTTTTCCAAGAAAACAACCCACATTATACGTTTCAAGATTCTTGGATGTCTGCATCAAAAACTGTCCATCTGGTCACCAACAGCAATGGCACCAAGGGTTTAAGAAATTAACTTTTGGGGGAAGGACTTCATTCCACATTACCTATGTTGAAAATTATTTCATCAAAATTTAAGTTTAATTCCCCCCAATTTAATTTACCTCAACTTTTTCTTTATTTTTTCAATTACTCTTTATCTCACATTGAAAAATTATGAGTATTTTTTTTTGTATGCTTTATAAGCATTTATCTTGCTCTATACCAGATTGGTTGTGTCACCAAGTGTGAAGTATTAGTCGTTGCACGCATGCGTATCACTTTGATGCTTTTAGACGCACTTTGCACGTGTACATCGTCACACACAAGCTTATTATTTACATGTATTTTTCTGATGTGTACAACTGCTATTTTAATAGTCATATTTTTTTTAATATTTAACTGTTTTTCCAACCATCAGAAACTACATTTTCTAACTACTTTTTCAACAGTCAAAAGAAACTGTAATAAACTACTTCTGTAATTTATAAAATATATTTTTTCCTGCATATTTTATTATCTTTTTTTTTTTTTTTTTTCATTTTTTTTTGCTGTTACAGAATTTCTTATTCAAAGTAGTGTTCAGAATTTGCAATTTGCACACTACATTCGGGCAGTATTGTATCCTAATGACAAAATTGTTGTATTTCATTTTACAAAACTTATTGTATAAGTGGAAGGCAATATTTGTCTAAGAGACAAACAAATATTCACGTTACCATCTAAGAGTTTAGTGATTTTTTCATACAATTTTTATTGTTCTTTCATTAAATTTTGTAGTTTCACTTTTTTATTTCTAACAAACTCTACATTTAGGCATCTACCTCGTTGTACACGATTAGATGCAACAAAACAAAATCTTAACTGTATAACTGATCGAATTTTATCCTTTGGGTCGGTCTCTTTGTATTTGTTTTTTTTTTTTTTTTTGATGAGCAATACAAAGGTGACAGGGAGGGGGGTCTGTGTAAATCATTTAATATAGAAAGATATGTGGAGCAGAACTGAAAATGACATTGATCGCATGGTCAATGAGAATGGTAGATAGATACATAAACAAGTGTAGACACAGGATCCTTAAGATGTGTCATGCCTTTACACAAGGCATCTATCTACCTTGTAAAGAAGTGCAAGACTTTTCTAAACAGCGCAAAACTGATAGAGAAACAGCCATTTAAGAATCACAGGGGAGATTGCAGGTAGTTATTACGCCGTGCAGTCGATGCAGATGAACCGTCGCTTACAAATGGTTGTGTCTGCCGATGGAGGACATCCGACATTAACAAGAGGGTTGCAAGGATCGAGTTATTACGCCGTGCTTTCTGACAACAAAATAAGTGATCTACTGAAAGACTTCGATTGACTTCCTTTGGGCCGGCCGCGTCCAATTGCTTTGAAGCCCAATACATTGCCATTTGCCCACTCAACAACAATAATTTTATTTTATTTTTTATTTTTTATTTTTTAAAAAAAAAAATTCATATAAAGAGTAATACTATTTAGTAGATGAGTAATGCTCCGTACTCATATTCAATCTCACTTCTAGGCCATTTGACTGAAGTGGCCGTGCCTATCATCCCTTGGATTAGTATTTATTAAAAAAAAAAAAAAAAAAAAAAATTTAAGGGCTAGAGGGCACTGTCATATCAACCTAGTGGCATATGAGTGAAATGAGAAATGAGTATTTATAATTACTATTAGTAGACAGTTATACGCCAGTCATATAATTGAGATGGCATGGTAGTATTATTTAGTTGATTCTTGTATAACTGAATGATGTTCCAGTAAAAATCAGTCATTAGATTAAAGTTTTTTAAAAAAAATAAAAAATTATGATCGAATGACTGATTGTTACTGCCACGTTATCCAATTGTATGACAGAGTATACTAAATAAAATAATCCAGTGAAAATCAGCCCTTAAAACCATAAAACAATTGTAAGTCAGTTGTATATATAGTAGCCTACTAAATAGCCTTACTCATATACAGGCTAAATGTTTGTGGTAAAAGTTGCAAAAATTTTGTGTCATGCCAAGGCAATGATCCGCCGGACCGCCACAATTCTCCTTGCTTGAGGATCAGCAGACCAGACTGCTTCGACCGGCTTGTCCTTAATTAAAGATTCTGTTTCTTCAAACATCATTGTTTCCATTTGGTCCATTTAACTATTAGACTGACCTGCTACCATTGTGACAAAAACTTGAGCCAAACATTTTCAACAACCGCTGCTAAAGATGTTTGGCTCAAGGTTTTGTTACATGGAGCAATTGCAGGCACTAAAGTGCGCGCAATATTTGGTAACTAATGTGCTGGTAGATAATTCTCAAGAGTGTAAGGGCATAAAATCCCTGCATACTTTCAAGAAATTACAACTATAAATGTCTTTATTAAGGAGAAACTTATTATAGCACAAGTAGCCTAAAGAAAAAGAGATAAGAAAGAAAGAAAAACTTTGTTGTGTAAAATAAAATAGAAGAGATGGAAGGGAAGAATAGGAGAATACAAAAGAGAGAAAGCGCTACATTACTTCTTATTTCATTGAGTGCTTTTGATTACAAAAGATATGAATATGTAGGCTAATAAAGGGGAGCACATCCCACTAATCATGACACACAATCAGGAAATATTAAAGTGAAAAATATTGAGTGTAAGAAAATAAGGAAGGATATTGAGCTTGTTTGGTAACTCATCCAAACAATTTTCATTTTCATTTTACTTCTCCCAAAAATATCAAATAAAAAACATTCTTACTTTTTTACACTTTTTACATCACATCAATAATTTTTTATTATTATTCAACCAAAAAAACCCACTACAAAACAAAGCTTTTTCACTTTCCTATAAAACATTCTCAAATTTTATATCACATCAATCATTTCTTACTACTATTCAAATAAATATTCCAATTCACAATCACTTACCAAACACACTCATTGTAAAGGAAATCAGTGAGATATTATTGATATGCTGCAACGGCTCTTTATTCTCTTACACTCCCCCGAAAACTAATGGGAGGAACTTCATTCAGTTTGTTTTCTGCGTCGGATCATCATCATGAAACCTTTTTTTTTTTTTTTTTTTTTTTTGGCTCGAGTTTGCATACTATACCTCAAAGGCCAAAAAATAAAGCTAACTATGGGCCTAAAGAAATTAAAGACAGACTTGGGTTTTGAAACATTACCATAAACAAGAGATCGGGCCAATAATGGGCTAAAAAGAAGAGGGCCAACTATGGGCTTAAATGAGCTTAGGCCTTTGAATATTTACTTCAATGTGGAAATTGGGCCAAAGAGAAAAGAGCCAACAAATGATTTAAATGGGTTTGAGCCTTTGAACATTTGCCTCAAACTTGAAATTGGGCCAATAATGGGCAACAGAAAAGAAAGGCCAACTATGGGCGAAAGAGAGATTTTTCCATTTTTATTTTTTTTTGCAACATATTCTTCATAGTACAGTACAAGAGAAAACAAATAAAGGAAAAATGGACTTAAAACAACGGTAGACAGGAAACAAAACCAAAAAGAAAAAAGAAACTGCAACTTGTGGACAACCTTATGAGGAAAGTTCACGGTGGATGGAGAAGGCAAGGAAACTGGAAGATTCGCGGCTGGAGACGGTGCCAGAGGTGGGAGACTTGGCCGGTAGAGAAGTCGTCGGGGAAGGATGCCGGAGGTGGTGCTACAGTGGAGCACGTAAACTTTGCAGCAAGGGACTGTTGATCTGCAATTTTTTTTTTTGAATGGAAGAGAAGGGATATTGGGCTGATGTAGAGTATGTGAGAAGGATGATGAAGGAAAGGGGGTTACATAAAGCATCTGGGTCGAGCCTGGTTCACCAAAGAGATATTATGATGATTGAAGGGTCACTGGAGGTGGAAGCTGAGGTACAAAATGAAGATGGTCATAACGCGGTGCAGAGTGTGCCAGTGATAAGGCCGTGCAAGATAGAGAGGCACAAAGGAAGATTTTGAAGACACTGGGCATAACAAGAGTGCAGAGGAGCTTATGCAGGTCTTTTGCCGATAAGCAAGAAAAAAGAGCTTCTGAGTGATGGAGAGGAAAGTGAATGGAGAGGTTGCTGGGTATGTGTAGTAATGATAGAGTCTGAGTAATGTTGTGGTTTAGGAGCAGGGCGCGCATCTCGTTGAAGAAAAGAGAGATTTTTTTTGGGAGAACTGGTTCTATGGATGTCATGTGAAGGTGAGGTATTTGATAAAAGTTCTGAGAGAGAGCAAAGAGAAAGGGAAACAGAGGTGAGAGGTTTGGGCTGAGGTCTCTGGGTATTGACTCTGTGTCTGTTGGTGTTGGGTCTTCTGCAAATTGGCCAAATGGTGCGGTAGGGAGGACTGGTGTAGTACGGAAGGGGTGGTTTAGTTTTCTGGAGAGGTTCGGCTGAAGGAAAACATGCAACATGAAGGTAGAAAATTTGAAACTAGAAGATGGTTTAATATTTGACAAAGGTTGCAACGTGAAGGATCGAAAGATTGGCGTTGGCCTATTCAGGCTCTCATACCGTGTAAAATAAAATAGAAGAGATGGAAGGGAAGAAGAGGAGAATACAAAATAGAGAAAATGCTACATTGCTTCTTATTTCATTGAATGCTTTTGATTACAAAAGATATGAATATATAGGCTAATAAAGCGGAGCACATCCCACTAATCATGACACACAATTAGAAAATATTAAAGTGGAAAATATTGAGTGCAGGAAAATAAGGAAAGATATTAGAGAGGAAATCAATGAGATATTCTTGATATGCTGCAACGGTTCTTTATTCTCTAACATGCTGTAGAACTCTAATAACAACCCAATAGACAATAGACAAGCAAAGTTTTAGATTGAGACACTATTGGGAATTCCCTTGCCTGTAATTCCACCTCCACTAGTGGGATAGAGCAAAGTATATGGCACCTTGACTGATCCAACTCGATTTTTCCATTTCTTGTCATTGTTCATCTTTATAATTCTATCCTCAATTCTGGCCAGCTTCTGTCCGAATCTCTCAAAGGCTTCCAATGGTTTTGCGTCCAACGTCCACTCAGGAGTATCTCTTTGCCCGAGATACACCTCATCAGAAGAATGCCTTGACAAAATCTCAATGAGGGAAACACCAAGAAGTGTCTGAAGTTGGGCAGTAATTGTTTTTAAGAAAGCCTTGTCAGGGTCTGACTTGAGTTCATCATATTCAGGAGTGCCCTTTTCAGGCATGAACCGACGGCTCATCGTGGGACGATTTGGATGGTAGCCTGTATAAGAGAACTGTCCAAAATTGAGGGCGGCATGGAGAGCAGAAGCAATCCATATGATGATAGTGCATGATTCTACAAGCTCTTCACATGTTTGCATTTTAGGCCACCAGGGCTCATCTTTCTTGTCACCATGACCCTCCTCTCTAAGTTCCTTCCACCAGGATTGCAGTTCGGAGTCATTTTGTACAATGTCATCACTCTTGTAATAGAAGGAGCAGTAGTCTTCAACCCATGTTTTGATTGCCGACCAGATTTCCAGCCCATCAATAGCATATGGATAGTCCTCAATCAGTAGGTGAAGACCATGTGGGGAGTTCGAATCCTTGACTGCCATTCCCCTAAATGCAGCAAAACCATATTTATTATATTAGTTTTAGTTTGGGACTTTGGACCAATAACGTAACCAAAGTTTGAAGCGCTAAAATTGGCCTCAACACCTCTTTAAACATTATGCCTTTATGGAGTCTATCATTCAGCAGTTTTGAACTACTCTAAAAGTGTTAACTTTTAGTTTAATTCCCTGATGGATAAATTCACATTGCATTTCTGATTTACAAGTTATTCATAATGCCAAATATCTCATACTCCACGACTGTGTCATTTTGTTATGGAGTGTAATACTTACCTCTTGATGAGATCTGCAGGAAGTGCTTGCTCAGGAAAAACCCAGTTTTTATAAACTACTGCTGACATCTCCATTGAATACTTTGCTGGAAAAACTGTCGACTCCAAAAGCCCACCATTATTGATGATGACCTGCCGACCCGATGCATTTATATTCATGGTGTCACGGAAGTGAGGATGCAAAAGCTTGTGAATTGGGTGAAGCACGCTCAGTTGTCTGTTTGTTGCTATCACAAATGGCTCAATCACTGCATGGGTATTTAACCTGCAGTGACCAGTAAAAAAGTTATTGAAAAACCCATCATAAAATTTGGACTGAACTTATTTCTTAAGTTTTCCTTGAAAGAGGTGTACCAGTGGCTAATGAGCTGATGATTGCCAGAGTCATTTACAGCCACATACGCTTTTGCCAGTTGCCAAATAGAACTTTCAACACCTTGTTCAGCTGGTGTGTACACTTTGCTAATGGCACCAAATTGATCTCCTTCAGGATGGGGTAAGCTTAATTCAATAGCCAATGGCTTCAAAGTCCCATCGTTCTTCAAGAAGAGGATTGCCCTGCTGGCATACGTCTTTGTGGAAGTTGAGTTTATTCGCCTCAGATACGGCATGATCGCATCATGGTGATCTAATATGAATAGCTTCTTGTTGTTGATTGCCTACAACCAAAGATGCTTCAATAACAATGGTCACTGTTATCAGAATAAATCACTGCAGAAAATTACCTCATCTATGCTGAGCCCATCTATGTTATTTTCAATGTGTTGTTTGGTTATTGTGCTAGCCTGATCACCATATACTTTAGGATCTAGCTTGCTTGAAGGTGGGAATTCCTGTATTAGTTCAGAGTTAATTAATTATGAGTACAGATTAAAAGCCTTGATCCTACATTTGGAAAAAAAAAAATAGAAAATAGAAGTTTGAAATTACTTCAAGACGGCGAATGTTGACAGGGTTTACTCCAGCCAGCATCTCTCTTGCAAACTCTTCATCAGTCCTCCATGCAGACCTATCCTCTTTACCAGATCATTGAAACACCACAATTAATTCAAAGAAAGTAGGTATTCAAAGGCACAAATATCTGGCCTAAAGCTCTTGAATATGAAATGACACTAAAGCACAAAGTTCCCAAATTTATCATTAAGACTGTACTGTCAGATAGATATCAAGATATGATTGTGTCCGAAAAAGATATGATACCTTTAATCACTTGGGGCATTGGATATTTGAGGAGTCCTTCACCATCGGTTGGGAAAATTTGCTTGAGCATCTCCGCTGGGATATTGTCCCTAATAGTCTCAAGTAAGCCGTTAGGTAGCTTAACTCCTCCTTCATAAAGTTTAAGTACATCTTGAAAGCTGTCAAACTCATTTGGAGTGCTGTCAAATATAGATTCCAGCCCAGGTTTAAGGAAATGAGCTATGGATTTCAGTCCATAAGCAAGGAAGTCTGACATCTTCAAGTGGCCAAAACGCTCATCTCTTGGGACATAAAAGTTTAAGCTCATAAGAAGCTTCCCTCTGCTCTCGCTGTTAGGATCTGTTAAGGTTATTACATAAAAAATCTTAACTACAACAATGATAATAGTCATAGACACCAAAATGATTCCCAATTTTTTAGTGAAAAAATACATTCTGAATTTATCAATAAGAATTGAACCAATCTAATTCTCAAATTTTCTTTTCATGATACTATATCATTCTTTGCTGTTTGTGGTAGTAAGAAAACTTTGTGAGGCTTAGTAGTTACGAACTAAGGTGATCAGCAAGTGAGGGCACCTCTGATATAGTTTCGGTGATTACTTTGCCGGCGACGATTGTCGAAGTTGATAGAAGGATTCAGCTTGCGTTATACTTGAGATTTGGAATTGCTAGAAAAGCAGGGAAATGGCGTGGAAGAGGAAAGAGTCTAAAGCTAATTGACGAGGTAATGACTGAAACTCTGGTAGATTTTTTCTGGAAGTAATAAGAAGGATTATGGGGAGAATAGAGATGGAGTTATAGAAGAGGAGGAGAGCAGTAATGAAAATGGAAAAGAAAATAGCATTTATGAAGAAAAACTGAGTATGGAATTTGAGGAAGCATCTGAAGCTGGAAGTAGAAATGAAATCAAACGAAGGAGACAGCCAAAAACAGAGGAACAGAATGTGGTATCAAGTGGTTCAGGTGATTTTGCTGAAGAGTGAGTAAAGGTGTTGTTTAATTTTTTGAATTAAAATGTCTAACCTGTCTCCGTTGGGGGTCGTCCTGTTCTTCCCCTACGAGGGTAAGGGTACTCACTGGACCCTCCGAGAACCGGACGGGCATATTTAGGGTCCTTATCTGGATTTCCCAAATCGTTGTAGTAAGCATAGTCATAGACCCTATCCCATTCCTGAAACTCCCCTGTTCCATCTCCTCTCAAGTTCACAAGCTCTTCTTCTCTGTACTTTAGCAGCGGCGCCGGTGTTTCACTTGGAAGATATGCCTGCAAAGATATGAATGCATGGCCAACTTGTTAGTTTAGATGCAAAAATATGTATGCCAACTTTGGTATTACCTTGTTGGAGAAGAAAACACGGTCGTATTTGTATTTATCTGCAGGATAAACCCATGAATTGCAAACAAAGTGGATCCGACCGTGGCCTGGAACATCTTGGAGGGTAAGACTTTTGAGGTAGAATTCACTATGATGATTGTTTCTTAGTAAGAATGCTCCTGGAATTCCTATTTCCTCCTCGTCCCACTCGAAGGTAACCTTGAATGCCGACTCCCCCGCTATCAATGGGGTGATTGTGCTTATCCAGTTTTCTAAGTATGCTGGATTTCCATGTTTCCCTTGCAACCCATTTGCTACAAGAACACAACAACTTCAATAATTGTTTTTGTAGTGATTTAGAAGCCAAATATCATTCATTCTGTCACTTGTTAAGACATGTCATCGGTGCATCAAAGTAATTTTAGATATTAGTAGGGGTGTTTTAGGTGGGCGGCTAAAAATCATTCTACATCTATTATCCGCCCGTATACATGGGTTCGGGGTGAATTTTCAACCCCAACCCTAACGCCTGACGTGCGGATACCATATCCGCTATCCGCACATATGCGGGTGAATAATGAAATATGAGTAGACAGAGGTAGATAAAAAAATCATTGTCTTATTGAGACTTTATGTGTGCTATATGCAATTTAATATTGGCGAATTTGACTTGATGGTTTGAAATATCACTAAATTGACATTG
This sequence comes from Alnus glutinosa, assembly GCF_958979055.1. NCBI lineage: Eukaryota > Viridiplantae > Streptophyta > Magnoliopsida > Fagales > Betulaceae > Alnus > Alnus glutinosa. Next base: position 21,182,527 of record NC_084897.1, on the reverse strand, counting down.
TGTGTCGACTATCCAAATATTGGATTTCAGTCTATAAATAATTGTATTGCCCATTGTTTACAATTCAATTTGTATTTTCATATTACAAGTGCCTTTAATTAGTTCAAAAATTGGATTAAACCCATCTAAAAAAGATCATAAAAGGCTTTTTTTTTTTTAAAAAAATACCCATATAAATTAAGTAATTATATGGGTATTTTTTCTGACGGGAAAGATGATCAAGGCATGGCTGAGGAAGAGAGTTGTTGGGTCTGATTAATTTCTTGTTTTTTCCCGTGGGAAACCAAACCCAACCAAATAAATGTTATCCAGAAAACCGATATATATATATATATATATATATATATTAAGGTTGAACTGAACTGATCACTTATCTGATATCTCGGCTTACGATTTTCATGCCCAAGAATGGTTTTTGGTTTATTTAGATCCTTTTCTTTAATAATAAGTAGCAAGGGATGCAAGCATGATGAGATATATTAGTAGGTTAAAATGAAAATAATCTAAGAAAAACAAAGAAACCTTGTAAACAAACAAGCTAGGGATCAGGAAAGAAGAAGAAGAAGAAGAAGAAGATATTGGAACTAACCAGCTGGGTCAGCATTAACAGCACTAATGAGCTGCAAAGAAACCCTCTTGCCTAACAACTCATGGACGCGATCAAGAACCGATGCATTAAAGTCGTTGAAGTCCAAGACATTCTTCTTCATCAACACCACTGTGCCTTCAATCTTCCTGCACTTTCCGGCCTCCGTCTCGCATTTCATGTTTTCGTTCCTATCATCACCATCTCCGGTGATCGCGTTGATGACGTTGTGAAGCATCTCTCTTAATTAGTTCAACCACTAGAAGCAAAGAACACGTTCAATACAGACGTCTTTAAGGGAAAAGTTTTGTTGGGTTTGTGAAAAGAAAGGACGGGTTTGTGGTATTTATAAGGAAATGAATGAGCATTTCCAATGACGATTAATGGCCATGCACGACGTGGCGCTTTGGGGACCTATGGGTACGTTCATGACTTTGGGATTGTCGTGATCGATGATCTGTACAAAAAATCATCTTTCCTTTTGTGTTTTCAAAACGTTAAATGCGCCTCCCAATTTAGGGTAGGTTTTAAGGATAGAGTGAAATTGTGAAATTAGATTTCACATGTTGTATTTAAAAGGACTAATTCTAGGACTAATTCTAAGCACTTTAACTCAATTTAATTCTAAGCACTTTAAATCATCATTTTTTTTTCTTTAATAAATGATGATTTAAGGACTAAAAAATATTGTCAAGTACATAATTAATTTAGTGGGATGAAAGTTGAGCATGTAGTATTATTTATTTAAAAATCTTAAATAAAGTAACATTAGATATACAGTTAGATGCAACCAAACAACATCTAGAATGAAAGAATTCTATTTCAAATTTAAAACAATATTTTTTTTTTAAAAAAAAAAAAAAAAAAAAAAAAAAGAAGAAGAAGAAAAAAGAAAAGAGAAAGAAGAGTTGTCTAGCGGTCCTTGCATTAGGATAGAGAGATATGGACATAAATTTCCTATTAGCAAGCTTCTAAAAGTGATACGTTTCCTTAGCTTATGAGAATCATATATTTTTTTAATAACGTGTGCTTCTCATATATTTTTTAATAATTTAAAAAACATATATCACTTTTAGAGGCTAATTTATAAAAAAATTCTTATATATCAGTTTATATAAAATTTATGTCTGATAGATTGGGTCAAGGTTTCAGCTCCTACAAGTTATACTCGTGCAAGAAAAAATAAATGAAGATCGAAGAGGTGACAATTAGAGAACTTTGAGCTAAATTAATGGTAATTGCTTTCGTAGCGAAAAGAAAAGAGAAAAGATCGAAAAGAATTATGCTTAAGGCGACAAGGATTCTCCTCATTTCGAATGAGACTAGAGATTATTAATTTTTTGATAAGAATTTAAAGTTTGTACATTTAACAGTATACATAATTCTATATTATTTAAATTTTTAAAAAAAGACGACGTGTCAACATTAACTCCCTATACATTGTTAAATCCACTAAATTCAAATCATAATCATGAAATTGATACGATCAATTGCATTAGAAATAGAAAGGATCATATTCCCATATTGATCTAGAGATGACAAAATGGTACTTGAATGCTATATATGCAACATCTTTTAGTTTTTACCTCTAGTTTAATATTGTTTAATGGTGCGTTTAGCGTTGTGATGTCGTAGAAAAAAAAATGAAACGTTTCGAATTACAAGCAATAAGTGTTTTTTTAAAAACACATAATTTTAAAAGGCTACGTACATTGTGATTTTGTCAAACAAATCATGTTTTGAAATCACACATTTTAAAATTGTTATTTTTAAATTGTACTATTTAAAATCGTAAACCCGAACATACCTATTTCATTACGCATCTTTAAAGCTTCTTGGAGAATTAACTGAACTTTTCTATTTTTGGTAGGAAAATGAAATGAATAGACAGAACTTAAGAAGTTGCAGAAGTGGTTGGAAATAATAAAAACATGTATGAAGCGTCACATATATGATATGAGCAAATTAAGGAACAAAATTCTAAGAAACGCGACCACCGGATTACGTACAACAAAATCCTCAAATTTTTGTTTGGTTTCCGTGGTGGTTTTAAGGTAATCTTTTCTGTCGATTTCAATGTAATCGATCTTTTTCTGTCGCGGTTTCCAAGTTCCTTTGTTCCCACTGCATATATGCATGTGTGCCTTTCAAGTAATATATCCAGTGTACGTAATATATCCAGCGTTTACACCGCTTCAAAAATTTCTGTTTACCATAGTAGAACAGTTTTCGGTATGGTATGGTGTGAACGGTAAACTTTTTGGGAATCTCGTTTAAGTTAGTTTTTAAGAGAAAAGAATGCTCTATGCATAAAATATTCAGTTTAAACTAATCTTTAAGATTGAGAAAAGTATGCTCTATACATAAACTATTTAGTTTGTAGTTTATATTTTGGTATGGAGCAAATTAAGAGATGAAGTCACATATAAATTAGGTTTTCTACTCCCATTTAACCTAGGAGTGATTGGAGTTTGATTTTATCTGGGAGTCCTATTATTAGTCAACTGGAAGTTGGACTGTTGACCAGATTCTTTAATGAAACTTTATTGGAACCGAATTTGATCGGGACTACTACCCCCAATTAGACTTGGAGTGGAACTATTCTCAATAGACTTGTTAAAATTTGGTTTTCGATTTTGGTGAGATATGATTTTTGCTACCTCAAGATACAACTTTTGACCACCATACTTATGCGGCAATATGGTCCCCTAGCTAGCTTTAGGTTTTTTTTTTTTTTTTTTTTCTAAATAAAAATAAAATAAAAGGAAAACAACATTCATGATTCATAAAATGATTTACGCTTTTTATCTGCATAAACCAATTTCTATCGCTTTCCCACACCTCCAGACATGCAATTGTAAGAGGGCCTCTTATGGGGCCTACCTGCTCTAGTAGATATTGGTTTACCAAAACACCTGCTTGGGTAGGTGCGTCTCACAAAGGTCCTCTCACTACTGCCTGCCGAAATTAATTGTGCGCAAGTAGTATAGACAGATAATTGCACTGCACATCTAATCCCACTTTCAAATGCCTTATATTTTCACACATTCTTTTTCTCTCCGGCTCCTCTTCGCCATCTCTCTCTCTACCACAAGGATGGTTTTTTTTTTTTTTTTTTTTCAGTTTTAGGTTTTTTGTTTTTTTTTTTTTAAAAAAAATTCAGTTTTAATTTTACTTTTTTTTGAATTACATTCAATTTAATTAATTAATTAATTTAAGAGAATAAGATGTATCCACGTAAAAATTACTTCATAAAGATGGTCTGAAAGTCAAGGAGAAAGGTAGTACTGGACATTCATGTGGCCAACTGTACGTAGCATCTGAATCACCTTTATAACAGCTCCACCCGAAAATAATAACAATGAAAAGATTGGATACAAAATGCTAAGGACAAAAACTTAGATAAACAAATAAAAACCATTCATTTGCAAACGTAATTGTTAATCACTATTAAGTTAGATGAGCACTAGATCTATCCAAGCGGATGAATTAAGTAAAGGAACCGTTATTTTTAAATATATATGCATAGGTATATAAGCAAATAGGAAAAGGGTTATATGGAAATTGGAATAAAAAATTGAAGGTATGGGCTCTCCAATAAAGACTCAAAATAGAAATACAATATAAAAAATACACACAAATAATAAGAAATTGGCTAAAAAATAACTGGAACCTCTATATTTTGGGCAAAAGCTTAGAAAATGGCTATAGAATGTTGTAACTAAAGCAAGAGGGGCACGGACCTCAAAAAGGTTCTTCAACCATTCTTAAACCCCCGTAAGAGACACGGAAAAGGACACAAATCTCAAAAGACTCGTTAACCATTAATTCCCGAAACCCCCGGCTAGAAAGCTGCACTAACCACTAGAAAGGCACTGCCGCACTAAGGAAGGAGCCAATGACGACTGAAGTCATTAATGAAGTATTGAAGAAGGTGGAATTAACCATATGCATGTCGCAATATATTGAATAAAAAAAGAGAAAAGCAAAAAGCATTACTTGGTCGGAAACATATTGGAAGCTCCTTGTTTGCTTCCCATCACCATAAACTTCGTTTATTTTAATCAACAATGGCGTGTAGGAAAATGAAAAACACTACGTCGTTACGTATGGTTGGGGTAAGAAATTATGAGTACAGAATTGTTCGAATAATGTTTGCTGTTACGGTTGGGATAAGAAATTATAAGCAGTGAATTGTTCGAATAATGTTTGCTGTTACGAATCTTACGATCAATCGCTTTACAGTCACATGCAGAGTTTAATATTGTAAATTCTAAGCTCTAATCTAGTCTTATATATTTTCAACGGTAGGATGGAGGCATATAATATATAGTCTCATAGAGTACTATAGTAGTATATATAGTTTATCACATATTTACTTCATCACATGCTAACTTTGACCCCAATAAAGATCCCAGCTGTGATATTCTTAAATTTCAATCTTTAAAGTGGAAACTAACCTGTAGGGATTGCTTTTCTTAAAACAAGTTTTTTTTTTTTTTTTAATACTAATAATAATAAAAAATAAAAAATAAATAAAACCCTAGAGAACCGCACAACTGTGACACTAAAATGATGTAGTTGAGCACTAATGAAGCCTGTAATCGAATAAATAAAAGTAGCTCAGTAAGATAATGTACGTGTAGTTTTGTGTATGAGTGTACGTACAAATTATAGTTGCGATTACAGTTATTTTTTTTCTATTCACAACTATAGTCAATTTAGGCAGCTATTCATTTTTAAATAACCGTAACCACAACCGCTAAGCTGATTAGCTGATAATCCACAATCGACAATTATACGGTTATTAAAAGCCAGTTATTAACTAGTAATTGTTTTTCAAGTAATTGGCAAACCATCAAGCGCGCCCATCAAATTTAAGAAGAAAAGAAAGTGGGAGGTTGGGTCCGCTGAGAACAGTGTGGCGTGAAAAGAAAAGAAATAGAAGTAGATGCGGCGTAAATACTGAAGAGAAATAAAAAGAAGAAAAAAACCCCATACTGCTATATATACAGATTTAGGTACGTACTAATATATTTATAAACCGCTTTCCTCAATTCTTAATTAAAACCATTAACCGTAACCAGCCAATTAACGCAGTTATGCGATTATTCGGTTGCCAGTTATTAGTAGTTAATAATCGCCCGTTATACACCCCTAAGGTGGGATTCACATCAAACCTCACATATTAGTTATTATTAATGCTCCATTTGTTTCGACGTAAAATGGTTTTCATCGTAAAATATTTTCAATATTTTCTGGCGTTTAGCTCGTATGAAAAAATCAACAACGGCAAAAAATCACCGGTGACGAACTTCCGTCACTAACCGGCAAGATTCGGGCTACAATTGCCGGGATTCAGCTAGTTTTGCCGGAATTTGGATTGGCTGGATTCCGGCGAAGGAGGCCAGAATCTGTCCATTTTGGCCGGGATATGGCCGTTCTGTGCCAAATTCCGACCGTTCTAGCCAGATCCCGGCCAGCTGACCGAAATTCGGCCGGGCAGCTGGTTGGAATCTGACCGTTCTGGCAAAATTCAGACCAGATGGTCGAAATCTGTCACAATACCGCCAGAATCTGGTGGCGGTGGCCAAACGTCGCCGGATTTCAGCAAAAAAATCAAGATTCTGTCACCAACCGGTTCTGAAATCTAGTTTGTCGGAATCCAGGGACGATTGCCGAATTTCGGCCATGTCGACTGCGTTTGCCGTATGAGGAAAATGATTTACGCTTTTAAAAAATGTAAATCATTTTTCAAAATTTACTAAGTATTTTTGGTAAAACAAAAATTATTTTCAGGTTGACTATTATTTTTGCCCACACCAACTACTAAAACATATCAAAAACATTTTTCAAAAAATATTTTACGTCGAAACAAACCAAGCATAAGGAAAAATCTAAAGACTAAATCTAAACAACCTTTGCTTAGCAATAACTGATAGAAACCGCCATGAAAGAATCATAGGGGCCGGGCTTTAGTACTTAAAAAGATAGGTAGAGACGTAGAGAGGATTAAGATGAAATGAACGATTGCTTCGAAATGGTTGTGTCGGTCAATGGACGACATCTGACATTGACAAGAGCCAGGATCATGCAGTTATTAAGCCGTGCCGTGCTTCTGACTGCAAAATAGGTGCATGATCTACTACAAGTGCTTCTAATTGGTTGGGTGTCTTCGCCTGTTGCGAGCTGCTTGGGCTTTGATGTTTGTTGTGGGTATTTGGGCTCGAAAACTAAATCCCCTTCTCAATTTCAATTGGAAGTGCGAACTCGGACTCTCGTATTATATTCGAATCATATCGAGTCATGTGTATAAAATTATATAATAAAATTAACAAAGGCTGAAGGCATTGGCATTCCCTTGAATAACTAGTTTGGTTGTGAGTCTTTCGTAAACATTAATTTCACTCATTAATTAAATGGGTCAGGCCATTTTATCTTAATTCGTTAATTTTGTGTTGAATTCAAGACTTATGTCAAAAATTGTTAACCTTTATGTCGCCTGTTGAGTTTGAATCGTTCGATGCATGTGTGTATGATTATATATATCAACTCTAACTTGTCTCATTTAGTTAAACATATTACACTTATCAACTCTAATATATTAATTCCGTGTTGAATCCATATCAAATTTACGAGAGCGCATCAAAAATTACAAGCCCTATCATCAATGAGTGGGTGTGCCGAAGCAAATCCAAAGTGCGGCAAGCCCAAGTTTAAAAGTCGTTCCCCTTTAAGTGAGTGAGTTAAACTTGGATTTTATTTTGGTTTCTAAATATTCAATGGGTTTAAATGACATTCAAAGAAGTGACAAATCTCTGACCAGATTTATTTATAAAAAATAAATGTCCGACTAGATTTGGATCTTTAGCAAATGAACACTCCATGTAAATGGGTACGACTTTGGTCACAGGTTACCATTGCTTTGAAGCCCAATACAAAAATTTGTGAGGGATATAAAAGCATTCACAATGGTCTCTTCATAATTTTTTAAAATTTAATTCTTAAAATCTACTTTAAAGATTTTGGATAATCACTCTTTTTTTTTTTTTTTGAACGAAATAATGCCTTCTTCATTACTGTGAAATAATCCCCAAAGGGGTTACATAACCAGAGAAATAAAATAAGAACAAGAGCACTAAATACAACCATAACGCCCAATGGCGAGAAATAGGGCCCAAAGGCCATAGATGTGAACTAGAAATAAAGAATCTCTACCCACAAGCTAGAAAAAATCTAGCTTAAAGCAGCTACTAAACGGTAGACTGTGAAAAAGAGACAAAAATATACAAAAACAAACAGAAACACCCAAACAACAAAGCCACCGTCGGGAAGAAACTTCCGTCGTCGGAAAACGGAGCGTGCAGGCCAAGCGCCGTCCCCGGGAATACCCTTGCAAAATACTGCCACCAGAAGACCCCGAACAGCACCAGTCACGACCTGGAAGGCGGAACGTTGCCCACACGCGCGGCCCAAGGAGGAGATCTCCCTGGCGCGTGCAGGCCACGCACCGAACAGAGAGGTCCGACACAGCCATGGATGACGGCGACTAGACCGGAGGAAGCCTGGGAACGCATCAGAAGGGAGCATGTCGAACAGAAATCGGCAACGAACTGCAGATTTGGCTTGGAAGGAACGCCGGAAACACGAAGGAAAAATCTCCCCTAAGGATACCTCTTGTTGAGCCTTTCTGCCAGAACAACAAACACAGAAAACAAAGAAAAAACTACATAGCCCCGAAGGACTAGGAGAACATCAACTCCACTGGAAACAAAGCCAGGGAGAAACAAAAGCTCCCCTGAACCAACCAGGGGAGAAACAAAAACTCCATAGCCCAAAAAGGCTAGGAGGAGAACACTAGGGAGGAGGGAGGCACCGTGCCTCCCTCCTCCTACACAGCCAAAACTAGGACCTCCTTCTCTTTCTGAGAATGTTCTCGAGAGCTTCTCTCTCTTCAACAGAGAGAAAAGCCCGGCTAATCACTCATTTAAATCATCAAACACAAATTTTTTAAATGTTTCTCTAATTTAAATAAATACTATTTTCTAATCATTCATAATAATATTGTCACATAAATAAGTTTTTATTTATTAGAAGAATGGAGAATATTGGCACGATTTGTAAAAAATATTATTAAAAAAATTATAACATTGTCTTTTTTGCTCTTTTAATTTAAAAAGAAAATTTGACAAATGTTAAATTTGCTAAAGAATATTTGGGCATTTTTGTTTTTTGGTTAAAAATATGAGAAAACTAAATACGAAGTATCGATTGATAGTGCTCTAAACAAGTTACGGTTTTTATGGGTTCAACTCCCCCCCACCCTTCCTTTCTTTCTAGTGGTCACGGGTTCGAACCCACTTGTGGTAGTAGTCCATGAACCAGATGCTACTAAGAAAGAGCTTTACCAACTTGCATTTTGGTGGGGCTGTGGTGATAGACTCGCCTTCCAATGCAGTAGTTATGGCTCAAATCGAATATTCCACAATGGGTAGGAACCTTGATGGTCACGTCCAAGTGGAGTAATTACACTTGTCGCCCCTTTCCGCCTTTTTAATTAAAAAGAAAAAAGTTACGGTTTTTAAGGGAAAAGCAAGACCGCCACTATTCTCGACCAGATGCTTTGGGAAAAGCTTCTGCTTGAAGCCGAGAGATAGACCGATCCCTGATCAAGTTGAAGCTCCACAGTACAAAACCAACAACCTTTGGGAAGGATCCTCCGGGAAAATCATATCCATCACACTTGTTCCGCTGGTATGCCTGATTTCTCTTTTCCTTTGAGCACCATTCTTTTCTTTTCTTTTCTTTTCTAATGCAGGTTTATATTTTCAAGATTCTTTCTGTTATATATATTTTCTATTATGGGTTATTAGTTCAACATTCTTTATGTTACACTGAATACGTGCCAAAAAGATTCAAACTTTCATGTTCCTCTTAATGTGTTTGACCGTTTAGTGCTCGATTAATTGAACAGTGATTGGTAGGATATGGGTAATGGAAGAGGCAGGTTTTCCACTTGATGTGTCCTCAAACTGCTTCCTTTAGTGTGTGTTTGAGGCAGGCTTTCCATGAGAGAGCCTTCCCTCTTAGATTCAACACTAAGAGAGAACGGCTAAAGTTACCTTGACATTGTGGAATTTGCCCACTTCACCCATTATTAGACAGATCAAGGATTCTAAGAGAAGTTATCCTACAGATACAGGTGCCTGAGGATCTTCGAAGTTTCTAACTTCCTTTATTTTTGGATAAGCTAATAATGAATACAGCAGAGGAGCATTATAAGATTGAAGACACCTCAAGAGTGCAAGGACAATAAAAAATAAAATAAAAAATAAAAAATCTTTTAATTTTTAAATTCTGCCACCCTTAAGGCTTGGTTTTATGTATTTCTTTTTAAATTTCTTTTTGAATTATTATTATTATTTTATTTTATTAAGGTTATTTTTGTCATTGGGAGAACTTTGACAAATTTTTGAAGTTTGGAGAGAGGGAAACATTGTCCAAATTGAAAGTTTGTTTTTTTGGACATTATCAATTGAGTGGTAATTTAAGGGGGTATGTGAACTTTACCTTTTTTATTATTTAGTGAGAAATAATACTTTTCTCGCTAATTTCATACTAGCCAGTTGACATAAAGTATTTTAATTGATTCTTTTTAAATAATTAACTTAGAAAGTTACTTAAAACACTAAAACTTGTTACTTCAATAGGTGCGAAAGTGTGAAGAGTAGCATCGGTAGTACAGAGAAGAAGAAGCTAAAAGTATTACATCAAATAGTCACTTAGACTTTAAAAAGTATCATGAATAGTTCATGTAGACATCTTATTAATACTGTTAATCACTCCGTCTATGTTCAATCTAATAATTTAACATTGTGCCATGTCAAGGCCTATCAATGTTTGCTACATGTACCCAACACCACGTTATCATGCCACATCAGCGATTACTTAAAAATAATAAATAAATAAATAAGTGATTTTTAAAAAATAAAAAATTTGGGGAGATTCCCTCGCCTGCCAGGGTGGGATCTTCTCCACAGTAGGTCGCGACTATGTGTTTTTCCCCTTTTTATGTTCTTCGGTTGCTTCGCCACGAAGGAGTGAAGGGCCTATTTCTTCGATCTCTACCGGCGTGCCCACCTAGCTAGCAAGCACCTTTCAAGCACGTGGTATATAATTAATGGACTCCAAGTCTGAGAAATCCTCTAGACACCGTTTGATAAACAACTCCACTCTCCTCCCATTTCTTTTCTTCTTTTTTTTTTTTTCACTTCTTTAAAACTAAAAAATAAAAAAAATCAACTTCAAAACATTTCAACTTTTTTCTTCTTTTTATATCACATAAATAATTTTTTATTACTATTCAAATAAATAAATAAAAAACCACTACAAAATAAAACTTTTTTATTTTTCCATACAAAAAATTACAAACTTATTTATACTTTAAACCACATCAATCACATTTTATTAATATTAAAAAAAAGTTACTCCTAAAAATTGTTTACCAAACCGAGCCCTAGGGACATAATTTTTTTATAAACTGGAATGCAAAAAATCTTTTACAAATCAATTTTTAAAAGTGACTTGTATCCAACGTTAACCCAATGAGCATGATCTTTCCAACCCCTCACCCTTTAGAAAGTACAAGATTTTATTGTAAAATTATAGATTTTAAATCCACGTAAAATAATAGATTTAAAGTCCAGACATCTCATATCTACGTGATATTCTTTCTCTTTCTTTCAATTAATTTCTTATATTTTTTTAAACATTGGTGATTTTTTTTGGTGCTAATGAGGTGGGTAAACTTTTTGTTAAAAATTAAAATAGGAAGATTTTGGAAAACACATACAAAATAGGAATTACTAGAAAAGAAAAAGGAGCAGGGTAATTGGGTTTGGATCCATTTATTGGGCCATTACGCAGTCGGTCCACAACCACGTACGCTTTTGACCCAATATATGCTGAGGGGACCGTTGTACAAAGCCTATCCACAATTCAACGCTTCTTTTTTTTTTTAAAAAAAAAAAAAAAAAAAAAAAAAAATTAAGAGGAAATGAAAAATGCTAAATTGACTAATTTTTATAATTTGTTGACACGTGTTAAATATGATTAGATCATATTAAAGTACTTTATTAAATGATTAAATTTACATTTTTTTATTAATTTAAAATTTTAAAATGAGTAGTGATTTAACATAGTATCAGAGTAGAGGTCTTGGGTTCAAACCATGTCTTATTTATTTTCCTTTCTTTTCAATTAAATATTTTACGTGTTAGGCCTCACATATTAAATGAAAGTTTGAGCCTCACACGTGAGGGGAAGTCTTAAAATATTTCATTAAACGATTAAATTTACAATTTTCTATTAGTTTAAGTTTTTAAGATGAGTGGTAATTTAACAAAGTTGCATTAGCCACTAAATTTTTGTTTACACCTTTCAATCATATGCTAACATGTGTCAACATATTATAAAAGAGTCAAAGGTTTAACATTTTTTTTTAATTGTGAATGGCTCTCAAACAAAATAATATTGGGCGTTTCTTCTCTTGGGTAAATTATTACTATGTTAAAGGCATCAAGTAACACCAGAAACAACATTTTTATACCATCTCTGCTGATGTGATAATACTAATAAGTCATTATTTAAATAAAATATTTAAAGGCCGATTGGTATTGTCATGTTAACAAAATGAGATAATAGTGGGATGAAACTATAGTTTATAGTAAAGGCCGATTGGTATCTCTGAGCCGAACATGCATGTTTAGCAACTGCTAATAATGTTTGGCTCATGTTTTTGTTACATGGAGCAGTTGCAGGCACTGAAGTGCATTTTGCCATACTTCGAAGTAATTAAAACAAGCAATTACTCAAATCGAAACTACTCACTCGCTCGAGAGATTTTCCAACAATACATGTCTTATTTAGTAGAAACTTATTGTAGCACAAGTAGATGAAAAGAAATATATATATATATATATATATATATATATATATATATATATATATATATATATATGAGAAATTAAAGAAGGAAAAGCTTTGGTGTAAAACTAATAACAATCCAACAGAGAAGCAAAGTTTTAGATTGAGACACTATTGGGAATGCCCTTGCCAGTAATTCCACCTTCACTAGTAGGATAGAGCAAAGTATATGGCACCTTGACTGGTCCAACTCGGTTTTTCCATTTCTTGTCATTGTTCATTTTTATAATTCTATCCTCAATTCCGGCCAACGTCTGTCCGAATCTCTCAAAGGCTTCCAATGGTTTTGTGTCCAACGTCCATTCAGCAGTATCTCTTTGCCCGAGATACACCTCATCGGAAGAATGCCTTGACAAAATCTCAATGAGGGAAATACCAAGAAGTGTCTGGAGCTGGGCAGTAATTGTTTTCAAGAAAGCCTTATCAGGGTCTGACTTGAGTTCATCATATTCAAGAGTCCCTTTTTCAGGCATGAACCGACGGCTCATTGTGGGGCGGTTTGGATGGTAGCCTGCATAAGGGAACTGTCCAAAATTGACGGCAGCATGGAGAGCAGAAGCAATCCATATGATGATAGTGCATGTTTCTACAAGCTCTTCACGTGTTTGCATTTTAGGCCACCAGGGCTCGTCTTTCTTGTCACCATGACCCTCTTCTCTAAGTTCCTTCCACCAGGACTGCAGTTCAGAGTCCTTTTGTACAATGTCATCACTCTTGTAATAGTAGGAGCAGTAGTCTTCAACCCATGTTTTGATTGCTGACCAGATTTCCAACCCATCAACAGCATATGGATAGTCCTTAATCAGTAGGTGAAGGCCATGTGGGGACTTTGAATCCTTGACTGCCATTCCCCTAAATGCAGCAAAACAAGTAACATGTCATTTGAGATATATAGATCACAATCATATTTATTTTATTAGTTTTAGTTTAGGACTTTGGGCCAATAGCCCAACTAAAGTTTGAAGCACTAAAATTGGCCTCAACACCTCTTTAAATATTATGCCTTTATGAAGTCTATCATTCAGCAGTTTTAAAGTACTCAAAAGTGTTAGTTTTTAGTTTCCCTGATGGATAAATTCACACGGCATTTTGTTATGGAGTGTAACATTTACCTCTTGATGAGATTTGCAGGAAGTGCTTGCTCAGGAAAAACCCAGTTCTTATAAATTACTGCTGACATCTCCATGGAATACTTTGCTGGAAAAACAGTCGACTCCAAAATCCCACCAGCATTGATGACGACCTGCCGAGCAAATGCATTTATATTCATGGTGTCACGGAAGTGAGGATGCAGAAGCTTGTGAATTGGGTGAAGCACGCTCAGTTGTCTATTTGTTGCTATCACAAATGGCTCAATCACTGCATGGGTATTTAACCTGTGACCAGAAAAAAAGTATTCAAAAACCAATCATAAATTTAGACTGAATTTTTTGCTAAGCTTTCTTAGAAAGAGATGTACCAGTGGCTAACGAGTTGATGATTGCCAGAGTCATTTACAGCCACATAAGCTTTTGCCAATTGCCAAACAGAACTTTCAACACCTTGTTCAGCTGGTGTGTACACTTTGCTAATGGCACCAAATTGATCTCCTTCAGGATGAGGCAAGCTTAATTCAATAGCCAATGGCTTCAAAGTCCCATCGTTCTTCAAGAAGAGGATTGTCCTGCTGGCATACGTCTTTGTGGAAGTTGAGTTTATTCGCCTCAGATACGGCATGATCGCATCATGGTGATCTAATATGAATAGCTTCTTGTTGTTGATTGCCTACAACCAAAGGCGTTTCAATCGCAATGGTTATAAGAATAAAGCACTGTAATTGCAAAGCCACAGCAGAATATTACCTCATCTATGCTGAGCCCATCTATGTTATTTTCAATGTGTTGTTTGGTTATTGTGTTGGCCTGATCACCATATACTTTAGGATCTAGCTTGCTTTCAGGTGGGAATTCCTGTATTAGTTCAGAGTTAATTATAAGTAAAGATGAAAAGCCTCAATCTGGTATTTGGCTGTTGAGAAGATAAAGGAATAGAAAAAGTAGAAGTTTAAGATTACTTCAAGACAACGAATGTTGACAGGGTTTACTCCAGCCAGCATCTCTCTTGCAAACTCTTCATCAGTCCTCCATGCAGACCTATCCTCTGCACCAGATCATTGAAACACCACAATTAATTCAAAGAAAGTAGTATTCAAAGGCACAAATATCTTAAAGCTCTTGAATATGAAATGACACTAAACCACAAAGTCCCCAAATTTGCCACTAAGACTGTACTATCACATAGATATCAAGATATGGTTGTGCCAGAAAAAGATATGATACCTTTAATCACTTGGGGCATTGGATATTTAAGAAGTCCTTCACCATCGGTTGGGAAAATTTGCTTGAGCATCTCTGCTGGGATATTGTCCCTAATAGTCTCAAGTAAGCCGTGAGGTAGCTTAACTCCTCCTTCATAAAGCTTAAGTACATCTTGAAAGCTGTCAAACTCATTCGGAGTGCTATCAAATATAGATTCCAGCTCAGGTTTAAGGAATTGAGCTATGGATTTCAGTCCATAAGCAAGGAAGTCTGACATCTTCAAGTGGCCAAAACGCTCATCTCTTGGGACATAAATGTTTAAGCTCATAAGAAGTTTCACTCTGCTCTCGCTGTTGGGATCTGTTAAGGTTATTACATAGAAAATCTTATCAACAACAATGATAATAGTCATAGACACCAAAATGATTCCCAATTTTTCAGTGAACGAAATACAGTCTGAATTTATCAATTAGAATTTAACCAATCTAATTCTCAAATTTTCTTTTCATGATACTATATCATTCTTTGCTGTTTGTGGCAGTAAGAAAACTCTGTGAGGCTTAGTAGTTACAAACTAAGGTGATCAGCACGTCTGATACAGTTCAGGTGATTGCTTTGCCGGCGACAATTGTAGAAGTTGATAGAAGGATTAAGCTTGCGTTATACTTGAGATTTGGAATGGCTAGAAAGGCAAGGAAAGGGCGTGGAAGAGGAAAGAGTTTAAAGCTAATCGACCAGGTAATGACTGAAACTCTGGTAGATTTTTTCTGGAAGCAATAAGAAGGATTATGTGGAGAATAGAGATGGAGTTATAGAAGAGGACAACACTAATGAAAATGGAAAAGAAAATAGCATTTATGACGAAAAACTGGAATATGGAATTTGAGGAAGCATATGGATGAGCCCATATGGATAAGCCCATATGGATGATCTCGAAG
Organism: Alnus glutinosa; assembly: GCF_958979055.1. NCBI lineage: Eukaryota > Viridiplantae > Streptophyta > Magnoliopsida > Fagales > Betulaceae > Alnus > Alnus glutinosa. The sequence continues at coordinate 21,166,721 of NC_084897.1, read as the reverse complement.
AAAGGAAAATATACGAGTGCAGAAACATGGAATGAAATCTGATCAAAGCAGCTGGAAGTTGTTTGTGGAAGTTAATTTGGTTTCCACTTGCAATACTAAAGCAAGCATTTGTTCTATGGTTAAGAATGAAGGATTGCTTAACTATAGAGGAGAGATTATTGAAATGGGGACATAAGGGTGAAGTGAACTTTTTTCTTTTTTCTTTTTCCTGCAGAAATGGCATAGAAAACAGAGATCATTTATAAAATAGAAATGAAATCAAACACGGGAGTCAGCCAAAAACAGAGGAACAGATTGTAGTATCAAGTGGTTCAGCTGATTTTGCTGAAGAGTGAGTAAAGGTGTTGTTTGTTGAATTAAAATGTCTAACCTGTCTCCGTTGGGGATCGTCCTGTTCTTCCCCTACGAGGGTAAGGGTACTCATTGGACCCTCCGAGAACCGGACGGGCATATTTAGGGTCCTTATCTGGATTTCCCAGATCGTTGTAGTAAGCATAGTCGTAGACCCTATCCCATTCTTGAAGCTCCCCTGTTCCACCTCCTCTCAAGTTCACAAGCTCTTCTTCTCTGTACTTTAGCAGCGGCGCCGGTGTTTCACTTGGAAGATATGTCTGCAAAGATATGAATGCATGGCCAACTTGTTAGTTTAAATGTAAAAATATGTATGCCAACTTTGGTATTACCTTGTTGGAGAAGAAAACGCGGTCGTTTTTGTATTTATCTGCAGGATAAACCCATGAATTGCAAACAAAGTGGATCCGACCGTGGCCTGGAACATCTTGGAGGGTAAGACTTTTGAGGTAGAATTCACTGTGATGATTGTTTCTTATTAAGAATGCTCCTGGTATTCCTATTTCCTCCTCGTCCCAATCAAAGGTAACCTTGAATGCTGACTCCCCCGCTATCAATGGGGTGATTGTGCTTATCCAGTCTTCCAAGTATGCTGGATTTCCATGTTTCCCTTGCAACCCATTTGCTACAACAACACAACAACTTCAATAATTGGTTCTCTAGCGATTTAGAAGTCAAATATCATTCGTTATGTCATTTGCTAAGACATGTCATTGGTCCATCAAAGTAATTTTAGATATAAGTAGGGGTGTTTTAGGTGGGCGGCTAAAAATCATTTTGCATCTATTATCCGCCCGTCTACATGGGTTAGGAGGGAATTTTCAGCCTCGACCCTAACACCTCGCGTGCGGATACCACCTCCGCTATCCGCACATATTCGGGTGAATAATGAAATATGAGTAGACAAAGGTAGATAAAAAAAAAATAGTTGTCTTATTGAGATTTTATTTATGTGTACTCCATGCAATTTAATATTGGCTAATTTGACTTGATGGTTTGAAATGTCACTAAATTGACATTGTGTGTCCACAATCCAAATATGAACATTATTTCAAGGCAACTAAAGTTAATTCATTTGTTTTTCAATTTACTTGTATAGCCCAAAATTTATAAATAGACCTATTTTTTTCATATTGGATTTCAGTCTATAAATACTTGTATTGCTCATCGTTTACAATTCAATTTGTATTTTCATATTACAAGTTACAAGTGTATTTAATAAGTTCAAAAATTGGATTAAGCCTATCTAGAAAAAGATCATAAAAGGCTTTTACAAAACATGCCCATATAAATTAAGTCCATAATTTTTTTTATTAATAAAAAAAAAGGCTCAAAATACAAAGCGAATGTCACGATCCGTTAGTAAAAAAGAAAAAAAAGCACGCCCGTGTACAGGATTAAGATATAGGAGTAATTATACCAGTATTATCATTATTATTACTATTTGGCTGTGCGTCGGCATGACACCGATAGGTTAAAATCCTACTGTTTAAATAATAATAATTATAATAGCATTTATGACGTAAATGGTGACCAAATCGATCGAAGGTCCGGATTTTATAATTTGATCCACGTATATTATTATGCATATGGGGCAAGTGGGGGCAACCCATCTCACTTGTGGGCTTCCGATGACAGGACTGCATGTAGATAAGTCTCAGATTTCATGAAGTCAACAAAGTAAGAGAAAAACTGTACCCTAACCCCTGACGCCTGACGCCTGACGCCTGACGGGAAAGATGATCAAGGCATGGCTGAGGAAGAGAGTTGTTGGGTCTGATTAATTTCTTGTTTTTTCCCGTGGGAAACCAAACCCTACCAAATAAATGTTATCCAGAAAACCGATATATATATATATATATATATAAGGTTGAACTGAACTGATCACATATCTGATATCTCGGCTAACGATTTTCATGCCCAAGAATGGTTTTTGGTTTATTTAGATCCTTTTCTTTAATAATAATTAGCAAGGGATGCAAGCATGATGAGATATATTAGTAGGTTAAAATGAAAATAATCTAAGAAAAACAAAGAAACAGGAAAGAAGAAGAAGAAGAAGATGGAACTAACCAGCTGGGTCAGCATTAACAGCACTAATGAGCTGCAAAGAAACCCTCTTGCCTAACAACTCATGGACGCGATCAAGAACCGATGCATTAAAGTCGTTGAAGTCCAAGACATTCTTCTTCATCAACACCACTGTGCCTTCAATCTTCCTGCACTTTCCGGCCTCCGTCTGGCATTTCATGTTTTCGTTCCTATCATCACCATCTCCGGTGATGGCGTTGATGATGTTGTGAAGCATCTCTCTTAATTAGTTCAACCACTAAAAGCAAAGAACACGTTCAATACAGACGTCTTCTTTAAGGGAAAAGTTTTGTTGGGTTTGTGAAAAGAAAGGACGGGTTTGTGGTATTTATGAGGAAATGAATGAGCATTTCCAATGACGATTAATGGCCATGCGCGACGTGGCGCTTTGTGGACCTATGGGCTCATGACTTTGGGATTGTCGTGATGATCTGTACAAAAAATCATCTTTCCTTTTGTGTTTTCAAAACATTAATTGCGTCTCCCAATTTAGGGTAGGTTTTAAGGATAGAGTGAAATTGTGAAATTCGATTTCACATGTCGTATTTAAAAGGACTAATTCTACGACTAATTCCAAGGACTTTAGCTCAATTTTTACTGGGTTTACGTGGTAGTGCTGGTGCCTATCACTTTTTTTTCTTTTTTCTTTTTCTTTTATTTTACTCTTTAATAAATGCTGATTTAAGGACCGATAAATATTCTTTCTCACGTACATAATTAGTTTAGTGAGATAAAAGTTAAGTATGTAGTATTATTTATTTAAAAATTTTAAATAATGTCACATTAGATATATGGTTAGATGCAACAAAAACAACATCTAGAATGAAAGAATTCTATTTCAAATTTAAAACAATATTTATTTATTTTTTTTTTTTAAAAAAAAAAAAAAGAAGAAGAAAGAAAAGAGAGAGAAGACTCATCGAGCGGTCCTTGCATTAGGATAGAGAGATATGTACATAAATTTCCTATTAGCAAGCTTCTAAAAGTGATACGTTTCCTTAACTTATAAGAATCATATGTTTTTTTAATACCGTGTGCGTCTCACCTATTTTTTTAATAATTTAAAAGACATATATCACTTTTAGAGATTGATTTATAAAATAATTCTTATAAATAAGTTTATATAAAAGTTATGTCTGATAGATTGGGTCAAGGTTTTAGCTCCTACAAGTTATATTCGTGCAAGAAAAAATAAATGTAGATCGAAGAGGTGACAATTAGAGAACTTTGAGCTAAATTAATGGTAATTGCATTTGTACCGAAAAGAAAAGAGAAATGATCAAAAAGATTTATGCCTAACGCGACAAGGATTCTCTCCATTTCAAATGAGATGGAGATTATTAATTTTTTTATAAGGATTTAAAGTTTGTACATTTAACAGTATACATAATTCTATATTATTTAAATTTTTTAAAAGACGTGTCAACATTAACTCCTATACATTATTAAATCCACTAAATTTAAATCATAATCATAAAATTGATACGATCAATATATTGTAGTAGAAATAAAAAGGATCATATTCTCATATTGATCTAGAAATGACACTATGGCCCGTGCTTTGCAAGATCTTTAATTTAGTTTTTACCTGACTAATTAATTCCCTACCATCTAGCATTATTTTGATTATTTATTAATTTATTTAATAAAATTGATACTTGATCGATAGAAAAAGGTTAATATTGTTTAAAGGTACGTTTGGCATTGTGATGTCATAGACAAAAAGATGAATCGTTTAGAAATTGCAGGTAATGAGTGTTTTTTTGAAAAACACAATTTTAAAAGGCTACATTGTAATTTTGTCAAATGCTTGACTGCATTTTTAAAAATCACATTTTGAAATCGCATATTTTAAAATCATTATTTTTAAATCGTACATTTAAAAATCGTAAATCCAATCAGATTGACCTATTTCATTACACATCTTTAATACTTCATGGAGAATTAATTGAATTTTTTTTATTTTTGGTAGGAAAATGAAATGAATGGACAGAAGTTAAGAAGTTGCAGAAATGGTTGGAAATAATAAGCCCATGTAAGAAGCGTCACATATATGATATGAGCAAATCAATTGGAACAAAATTCTAAGAAACGCGACCACCGGATTACGTACAACAAAATCCTCAAATTTTTGTTTGATTTCCGTGGTGGTTTTAAGGTAATCGTTTCTGTCGATTTCAATGTAATCGATCTTTTTCTGTCGCGGTTTCCACATTCCCACTGCATATATGTATGTGTACCTTTCAAGTGATATATCCGGCCGGCGTTTAAACCGCTTCGAAAATTTCTGTTTACGTCGGTCGGACAGTTTTTGGTATGGTGGAAACCGCAAACATTTTGGGATTCTCATTTCGATATTTAAGTTAGTTTTTAAGAGAAAAGTATGCTCTATGGATAAAATATTCAGTTTAAGCCGGTCTTTATGAGAAAAGTATGCATAATATATTTAGTTTGTAGTTTATATCTAGGTATGAAGCAAATTAAGAGGTGGAGTCAGATATGAATTAGGTTTTCTACTCTCCTTAACCTAGGAGTGCTTGGAGTTTGATTTGATCTGAGAGTCCTATTCCTATTCAACTGGGAGTTGAACTGTTGACCAGATTCTGCAATAAAACTTTATTGAAACCGAATTGGGACTACTACCCCCAATTAGGTCATCTACTGTGGACGACTGATGTAACGCGATCTTGACCATTGATTATGTCTTTGATGGTCAAGAAAAGCCCAACTCCAGAGGAAGTTCCTGCCAGCTGCGACTTCAGAGGAGGCAGGCTCAGATCTGTGGGCTGAAACATCTCTTGCTTATTCAAGAGGTAAAGCAAAGGAATATAGGGAAGCTTTGAGGAAGTTGGTGTGAGAGGATCAATGGGAGAGAGCAAAGCTGGCTGTACTTATATATAGAGATAATGAATATCCAACATGGTATAGACTAATAGGAACTAATTAGAAGATGGAACTAAGAAGATGCAATATGGCATTGACTAATTTAAGTACTAAGAAGCTCACTTGTTCACACTCGACATTTTCATGGCTTTTCTTATACTAGTTAGTTAATTGTTGTTCCAATTCCCATCAATTTGTTGTTTGGATAATAAATGTAATAATCTTTATAAACCTACCCGTCCAAACAAGTGACCGTACAACTCAAAATTTACTTGAATAAGTAGGCTCCATAAGTATTAACTCTCTTACATTTACTATCAAAATTGCTAGTAATTCGAGCAGTAAAATTATTGAAGATCTCTCTCAATCTGTTTGGTTTGGCCATCGGTTAGTCTTTTTACTATCTTGTCACCAACGGATGTAGCTTAGATGCTATAAAAAAAACTACATTACTTATTTTATAGTTATGTTTTTGGAGGGTACATATTAAATTTTAGGATGCAATTGACATTACGATTTCATAGATAAAAAGTGCGATTTTTAACTAAATTGCAAAAAATTAATTGTTTAAAATTGTAATTTGAAAACGCAAAAAAATTGTATTTTCAAATTGCAAGTAAGATAGTATTTTTTTAAAAACTCATAATTTTAAAGGTAAGAGGGTTTTTTTTTAAAACTTACAGTTTTAAAAGTTAAACTGCGATTTTATCAAATATTTAATTACATTTTTTAAAATTACAAACTTAAACATACCCTTAATTTCTCTTAACCTTTTCGTTTAACGCTTGAAACTCAATCTCAGCCCTTAAAAAAACTATCGCATAAATGTTGTTGTAGTCTTTTTTACGGCAATCGATCAAGTTAAGCCAAATCTGTCACCATCAGCATAGGGTTGACTGAGATCGATGCACTCTTTCCAAAGCGTGTCTGAAAAATTTTATTAGGGAATTTTTGAAGATAGCAAGGTAGGTTTCCGTTGGCTTTTAGTGACCTGTCCGAGCTGCAATTGGTCCAGGACCAGTATCAAATTTGGGAAGACAAAGTCATCAGTAACATAGAATATGTGCCCAAAAAATAAATAAAAAATTGCTAACTTTGAAAATTAGTAGCTTGAAGCTTGGGCTTTCCTACTTGGCTAAAACGTGTACGTATAATATTGATTGGCATTGACCCACATAGCTCAGTCCTTGGGTTTTTGAAACATTCTTCTAGGATGAGATCATTGGGTCATTGGGGTATGCCATACGCATTGTGTTTATGAGAAAGAGAAAAATTACTTTAGCATATGTTTTAGTTAGGCGGGTTGCTTTTTATTTTTGTCTGAAAGTATTTCTAATAGGTTTTTCTTTTTTCTTTTTTTTTTTTCATTCGAATCAAGAGTGAAAATATTTTTCTTTGTAACATTTTTTCCCTCATCAATTAGAAAAAAGAAAATTACTTGTTTAGTTCATGAGGTTTGTAGTTGTATCAAATTGATCATCGGGGTATAAAAGTATCTTAAGATTCTTAGATCGAGGGAGCAATTTGTTCAAAATGATTCCAACTATTAGCTATTTGAAAGAAGAGAAATGATCCATACACTCATTTCTCACAACAGCCCCACAACAAGCTGATGTGGCTGGTAATATTTTATTATTTTTTTACAAAAAGAAATGAAAAGAAAACAAAAAAATAATAAAATATTACAAGCCACATCAGCTTGTTGTAAGGTTATTGTAAGAAATGAGTGTAGGGATCATTTCTCTTGAAAGAAACCTTTAAATGCGCATATAGATCACGTCATAACCAATTGTTGATTGACACGTTACATCACTAACAAATTAGTCTATTATAAAATTATAAGTTTACCTATAAAATAAAAAGCAAAAATTAAATAACAAAGAGGGGTTGTCACTCACCAAGTGAAGGGCATCCGGTTGTCCTGTAAAGGGAGGTTGCACTTTGTATGGTGAGGGAGGCCCTCTCGACAGATGAGGGGCGGTCACTTTGACCCTTTTATTTTATTTTATTTTATTTTTAAAAAAAAAAAATTATGGGTAAAAATATAATTTTAATTACAATAGACCAAGTTATTTGCTATGCTACATGTTAATCGACGATTAGTTGTAACAAGAATCTACGTTTGTATCAAACCGTTTCTACCAATGGCGGTAGAGGCAATTTTGGACAAATAGCTTACCCTAAGCACCTTAAAAATACTTTTGATACTACAAGAATCAATTTAGTACAACTACAAACCCCCTAAACTAAATCAATAATTTCCCTTACAATAAAAGGAAATTCAGTGGGATTTGGATGCTCTCATATATGTTCATAGTGGTGAAGGCGATTTATGTTAATGAAGCCTAACCCAAATTAAAATGAATGGTTGTCAATTACAAACACGATTCACTTGGCCCAAATTGACAAATTTTATCTGCTTTACCAATTTTCATTCAAAAATATTACCAAAACTTCAAATTAAAAGAAAAAGAAAAAAAAGATGGCTAATTTCTTGAATTTTCAGATTAAAAAACCTAGTTTTAATTTTTAACTTAGGCCTCCTTTTCAATCCAATTAGGCCGGCCAACTTAACACGAAAATGCAAGGTCTCTTGCTTGAACCCCAAAACCATCGACGCCCATTGTTTTAGTTGAGGGGAGACTTCTAGAAGCTCAAACTCATGATACAATGATAATACTTCACCTACCATAAATTTTGATATTATAAAGACAAACAAATAGTTAAATTAAAGAGAAAGGAAAAACTAATGTTAATACCTGGTACGAATGTTCTTTCCCAATTCCCACTTATTTACATTCGAAATGTCATCTCATGTGGATGTGGGCATGCTATCTACTCAACCCTTGTGGAAAAATGAAACAATACTCAACTTTCATTTTGGTCTTCATCAGAAATAGAGAGGATATATTTCAATGATTCAAATTAGATTTTACAGACACTATAAAAAATTTACTCATTAGCGGCCAGCAAATTTGGCCGCTAATAATGTTATTTTGGCCGCTAATAGTCCGATGCTAAAGACTATTAGCGGCCACTTTTTTGACTCGCCGCTAATAATTGTTTTATAACGGCGAACTTAATAACCGCTAAAAATAATTTTATCCGCCCAATTTTTTTGTTAACCGAGTCTAAAGTCGCCGCTAATACTAGACTATTAACAGCGACACGTATGTGGCCGCTAATAGTTAAATACTCTAGTATTATTAGCGGCCACATGTGTGGCCGCTAATAGTTTAGTATTAGCGGCCACATAATACTATTAAAAAATGGAAATATATATATATATATGAAAAAATCATATTCACCCATCCTCACTACATTAATTAAATTTCTACATGCATATTGCAATGCAGAAATTCAGAATGAGAGCAAATATAGATGTTACTCTGCATATTAAATGCAAGAACGGTTTCCCACCAAATATTTCTATGCTACATTGCCACCGGCTAAAATGAAAGATTGGCCACAAAGAAAAGAAAACACGCTTTCTAAAAGCTTTAATCATGTCAACAAGTACTTGCTCATTTCAAGTTCCCACATAAGAAACCACAATGCAAACCTAAGATTTACTGTCTGCCATTGTACACTTCTTGTTTTGCCATTCATCTTGAAAATATGAAATTCCCCTTTACTGCACCATGTAGATTTCAAGAAGCCATGCAATATCTAAACTTCTGTGGATAAAACTTGTCTGATCCCAACATTTTAGTGAGATGGTATCAGCATCCGCAGAAGACCAGCCTTCCATTCTACATAAATACCACTGAAGCACATTATGGGCAAGGCCCTCTATCCTGTATGCAAAGGTCAATTTAAGTAAATCATCTTTTCATTGTCAATAAATGCAGAAACGAAACAATTATGGAAATTAATGTGATTGAACCTCAATTCTGGCCTCCTTTCAAAAACAATTGAGAAAGCACGCAAGATGAACATATCTTCATCAAATTCATGTCTTATTTTATCTGTCTGCATTCATGAAGAAAAAAAAAAAACAAGTAAATGAATGTCCATCATTAGACAAAATACCACTTGAAGCTCAATTACTAGAAGCACAAGATCCAATTTGAGTGCATTTACAGTAACTGCATTTGACTTTGACAATGTTACCTAGGAACAAAACTAAAAAACTAAAATCGAAAAATTAACAATAAAAGATCACTTGCCTCCTCCAAAATGCTCTCAAATACTTCACCAATTTTAGTGACTAACTTTGGAGGCACTTGATTCCCCTCCATATCAAAGAGAGCATAGCTGCAAAGAAGAAAGAAAATATGAAATCAAAACAATTACCCATTCAGAGCTCCAAATTTAGAGATTGAAGGAAAAATTACTTCAGAGTGTAGGAATTCCAGTTACTGGAAGAAATGTCACAAAATAAAAATGAAGCTTAAACTCTCGATGTTACAATGCAATCCATACAAGGATAAAATCCTATGAAGTGAAATTACTGCTATTTTTACAGGAAGACACAACACAATAACATAAAATAATACTTAGGAACTTTTAACCAGTGACAACATAATCAACTAAATTTTACAAAGCTTTACTCCAATATTGGGACTTTTCAACCACCATTTATGATACAACTACCAGAGTTTAAGCAATTTAAAAGAAAACCCTGCGAGAAGCACAATCATTAAGTTCAGCAAGAGTTAGAGAGAGGGAACCTACAAGATATGGAAGCCACAAACATGAAGGAAAAGATAAAATAAAAAATAAAAATAAAAATGTATCAACAATTTTACTACAATCACTCGAACGGTACATTTGAATGAGTTATTTGTCTTTCATTATATTTTAGTTTATGGCTGGCAGAAATATGAGATATGGACTTACAATTTAAAACAATACTGCAATACAAGGAGAAATAAAAGTGTTAATATGAATAAGATGCAAATCTGGCTGAATGTTGGTTTAAAATTCTAAAATGCACAAGAACCTCTCCTTAATCAAAATTAAAGGAATCAAATCATTTTAGCTTTGACGTTCACATACTTATCAAAAAAAGAGAAATAACTAAATAAATCCACATACCAGTGCTCGATAATAAATTAAAATTCAGTGTATCAATAAAACCTGACTAGAACTAGAGTAACATTAGGAAATAGTCTTCTTTTTTTGTAAGTCTTAATATAGCTAAGAGGATCCAATCCCTATTTTCAAATGGATCACTTTTAACAAATTCAAACTTTTTACATTTTACATATTACAAACACGCTGAAAAGATGAAATTTGGAATTTGAAATGAAAGGAACTCATGCAAGTTGGCAGAAATAAGAGAAGTTTTAGCACATCAAAAGCAACAAAGTACCATCTACTCACCTTTCCAAATCATGATCATACAGCAGAGTTATCCTCACTAGTACGGTATAAGGGTAGTCCTAGTCTCCCAATCAATCGTGCCAAGGGATTCTCCTTGCAAACTCCATGCAACCTATGGTATCATGTATGATATATAAGTTTTATAGTTAATAAATAGATGACACTCGAATTTCTCATGAGAGGTATACTTTACCATGATGCACCCAGGTCAATAGGAAAATCAAATGAGTAGTCAGTATAAACTCGACCACCAATCCTATCCCGTAATTCCAACAGGACAACCTGAAAAATAAGAAGAGAAATGAATTAAGAACTTGATAAAGGAATACATATTATACCAACACAACAATAAGACAAAAATAAAATTTCAGAGCACCAAAATAGCATAAAATAGCAATCACATGATAACAGCTAATGCCAGAACCTTCACTTCGTTTCCACTGGACAACCTAACAAACTAAAAAAGTAGGTTTGTAAAGGGCTTACACTTAAACTGAATCATATAACCAATTCCTTTACACTTTGTTTTTAAAAAAACAAATTAAAAATTCAGCTGCTCTTCGACATTTTTGTTTCTCTCTAAACCAGCATGCACAGCAATCAACTTACAACGTATGAGTCCATTCTCAGTTTCCACACAGACATCGTCCTGGAAAAAAAAAATGCACATCACCAAGGCCCACTAATTCATCATTTTCTCCAATGCAATTAAAATAGGCTTATCAAACATTGTTCTTGAACATGGAAAGAACAGGAAAGTGAACCAACTGGTTATAAACTAATAATTCCCTTCTCATAGTATAAAAAAGGAAGAGAAGTGCAACCAAAACGAGCCTGACCTCTTCGTGCACCCGAACCAAATCAGCAAGAAACTTCTTGGGCTCATCAGGAACTGCCTTAACCAAATCTGCCCACTATTAAGTTCAGAAATTTAGCACAATGAAACAACAGCAGTAATTATTACACACGAAAACTACCAATCAAACACGAGCACCAACAATTACCCAAAAACAGAACTACCCATCATCCCACTGAATCAAACAAATCAAACACCAAAATACCACAACCAATAAAATCAAACAACTATTGTCTTTCAAGAAACAAAATCAGGCCCAGTACCAGCAGACCCATGAGGAACACCGTAGGACTCAAAAGTAGGCCCAGCGTCGTAGATCGAGCCCTTGTACTCCGTCCCCTTAGCCGCATTGAACCTAATCTTGATAGTCCCACCCCACCTCCTCCCTTGCAAGTGCATATCCTCGTACCCATTTCCCTCGAACCACCCTTCTTGCTCCTTGTTCCCCTCGTACTCCTTCCACGCCTCCCAGAACTCGAACCCCTCATCCAGAGGCCAAGGCAGGACTCTGACGAACGCGACGAAAGCGAGGTCGTGGTTGCCGGAAAGGAACACATGGGTCTGGTCCGGGTACGTGGAAGGCAGGCTAAGGAGGAAGTCGATTACCTGGCGGGTGTGCGGCCCGCGGTCGCAGTAGTCTCCGAGGAAGATGATGAGCGCGGTCTTGAAGTCCTGTGGGTCGATGAGGGACAAGAGGGGTTGCGAGGCATGTACCGTGGGCATTGCTATTCTTGAAGCCCTTCACTGGTATGTGGATCTCAGAAACAAATTAATATCTCTCTCTCTCTCGATCTCAGAATCTCTCTCTCACTCTCTGGATCTCTGTTTAGTCTCTGGAAAACAAAAAAAAAAAAAAAGGAGAAAGGGCGACAAGAAGAATGGGAGAAAGGGAGAAGAGGGGCGGGAGATTGAAAAAAAAAATTGTGCGAAAATTTCACCTCCCGCTTATTATTAGGACAAAAAAACGATACCGTTTTAAGTCGCCGCTAATAATCATGAATAAAAATTAGTCTATTCAATTTTTAAAAAAATAAAAATAAAAATAATTAAAATTTTAATTAAAACCTATACAAAAAAAAGGGTTAAACATTATTTAGTCTTATAAACTAACAACCATTTTTTATGAAGCACCACGAACTGACAAGTATCATGATTGGGCCCTTCAAATTGTCAATCTGTTGATTTAACCTCATCCATCAATCTTGACCGTTATGTTTTATTTTTTAAAGTGATGACAATTTAGGATCGATAAATCATCTGATCGATCATGGTAGATCAATAGGATCGATAAATCATGGTAAAAGATCCGATCGATCATGATAGATCCATAGGATAGATAGATCATCTGATCAATCATGATAGATCAATAGGATCGATAGATCATCCAATCAATCATGGTAAATCATCCGATCGATCATGATAAATCAATAGGATCGATAGATCATCCGATCAATCATGGTAGATCATCCGATCGATCGGATGATCTATCGATCCTATTGGCCAATCAAGATCATCGGATGATCTATCGATCCTATTGGCCAATCAAGATCAATCGAATGATCTATCTATCCTATTGATCGATCACGATCGATCGGATGATCTATTGATCCTATTGATCAATCACGATCGATCAAATGATATATCGATCCTATTGATCCATCACGATCGATCGGATGATCTATCGGTCATATTGATCCATCACGATCGATCGGATGATTTATGGATCCTATTGGTCTATCAAGATCGATCAATAGGATCGATAGATCATTCGATTGATCGTAATTGATCATTAGGACCGATAGATTATCAAATCGATTGTGATCAATTCATATGATCAATAGATCCACTGATCGATCAATAGGATCGATAGATCATCCGATCGATCTTGATAGATCAATAGGATCGATAGATCATCTGATCGATCGTAATCGATCGATAGATCATTCGATCGATCTTGATAGACCAATAGGATCGATAGATCATCTAATTGATCGATAGATCATCTGATCGATCTTGAGAGACCTATAGGATCGATAGATCATCATCGATCCTAGATGATCTATCGATCCTATAGGTCTAGATCCTATTGATCGATAGATCATCTGATCGATCTTGAGAGACCTATAGGATCGATAGATCATCATCGATCCTAGATGATCTATCGATCCTATAGGTCTCTCAATAGGTCTCTCAAGATCATCATCGATCCTAGATGATCTATCGATCCTATGAATCGACCGTGATCGATCAATAGTGTAACGACCCACCCCCAATGACACAATACTGTCCGCTTTTGGCTCCCCATATCAGACTTCCCAGGAGGTCACCCATCCTGAGATTGCTCTCGCAGCGGCTCGCTTAACTGCGGAGTTCTGATCGGTTCATGGTCATCACGGCTTTAAAACGCGTTGTGTCATATAGGGTGCATTTATATATATAAGCACATCCTCATTCCCAAGCGATGTGGGACGTCACAATCACCCCCTCTTTGAACCCAGCGTCCTCGCTGGCGACCCTCATGGGATCACCCCATTCTTGGCATCCCAGCGAGTGCCCGCCGGCAACCCTCTTGGGCTTGTGCACGCTCCCACCATCTCAGGCTGGGCAATGGCTCTGATACCATTTGTAACGACCCACCCCCAATGACACAATACTGTCCGCTTTTGGCTCCCCATATCAGACTTCCCAGGAGGTCACCCATCCTGGGATTGCTCTCGCAGCGGCTCGCTTAACTGCGGAGTTCTGATCGGTTCATGGCCATCACGGCTTTAAAACGCGTTGTGTCATATAGGGTGCATTTATATATATAAGCACATCCTCATTCCCAGGCGATGTGGGACGTCACAAATAGGATTGATAGATAATTCGATCGATCAATAGGATCGATAGATCATCCGATCGATCTTTATAGATCTATAGGATCGATAGATCTTCCGATCAATCTTGATAGACCTATAGGATTGATAGATCATCCAATCGATCAAGATAGATCATTCAATCGATCGTGACCGATCAATAGAATTGATAGGTCATCCGATCGATCTTGATAGACCAATATGATCGATAGATCATCTGATCGATCGTGATCGATCAATAAGACCGATAGATCATCCGATTGATCGTGATCGATCAATAGGACCGATAAATCATTCGATCGATCGTGATCGATCAATAGGATCGATAGATCATCCGATCGATCGTGATCAATCAATATGATCGGTAGATCATTCGATCGATCTTGATAAACCAATATGATCGATAGATCATCCAATCGATAGCGATCGATCGATCCTGATCAATACATAGGACCAATAGATCATCCAATCGATCGTGATCGATCAATATGATCGATAGATCTTGATAGACCAATAGGATCGATAGATCATTTGATCGATCGTGATAGAGTTCAACTGATCAGACTTCACACAATGAAGGTTTGATCGATTAATATGATTGATAAACTATCTGATCAACAATAGTGCATTAATTATGAAACAATTTTTTTTTTTTTTTTTTTTTTTTTTTTTTTAAAAAAAAAGAAAACAAACGAAAAATAAAAAAGAAAAACTAGTTTTCTACTAAATTTGTTTAAAAAATAAAAAAGAACGATTTTTTTTGTTGAAAGAAAAACCAAAAATTAACTTTTTTTTTTTTAAAAAAAAAAAACAATTTTCAAAAAAAAAATTATTTTTTTTACAAACAAATTAAAAAAATTATAGAAAAACAAAACAAAAAAATCAAAAATCAAAAATGAAAAGTTTTTTTTTTTTTTTTTAAAAAAAAAAAAAATGAAAATCTTGAAAACATTAAAAAAAAAAAAAAAACGAAAAAGTGGCCGCTAATAATATTTTTACTTTTTTATTTTTTTTTCGTTGTTTTTTTTTTAAAAAACTATTTTTCATTTTTGATTTTTGATTTTCTTTTTGTTGAAAGAAGAACCAAAAATTAACTTTTTTTAAAAAAAAAACCAATTTTCGAAAAAAAAATTATTATTTTTTACAAAAAAATTAAAAAAATTATAGAAAAACAAAAAAAAAATGAAAAATGAAAAAGATTTTTTTTTTTTTTAAAAAATAACTAAAAATTTTGAAAACATTAAAAAAAAAAAAAAAACGAAAAAAGAAAAAAGTAAAAATATTATTAGTGGCCATATAAAAAAGTGGCCGCTAATAATATTTTTACTTTTTTTTTTTTTAATGTTTTAAAAATTTTCAGTTTTTTTTTTTAAAAAAATATTTTTCACTTTTCATTTTTGATTTTCTTTTTGTTGAAAGAAAAACCAAAAATTAATTTTTTTTTTTTAAAAAAAAAAATCAATTTTTGAAAAAAAAAATATTTTTTTTTCAAACAAATTAAAAAAATTAAAGAAAAAAAAAACTGAAAATTTTTAAAACATAATAAAAAAAAAAAAAAAAAAAAAAACGAAAAATGAAAAAAAGAAAAAAGTACAAATATTATTAGCGGCCACTTAAAGTGGCCACTAATAATATATATATATATATATATATATATATATATATATATATATTTTTTAATGTTTTAAAAATTTTCAGTTTTTTTTTAAATTTTTTTTTTCACTTTTAATTTTTGATTTTCTTTTTGTTGAAAGGAAAACCAAAAATTAACTTTTTATTTAAAAAAAAAAAACCAATTTTCAAAAAAAAAAAAAAAATTTCAAACAAATTAAAAAAATTAAAGAACAATAATAAAAAAAAAAACTAAAAAATTTGAAAACATTAAAAAAAAAAAAAAAAAAAACGAAAAAAACGAAAAAAGTAGAAATATTATTAGCGGCCACATAAGTGGCTTCTAATAATACATTATTAGCGGCCACATAAGTGGCTGCTAATAATACATTATTAGCGGCCATGTAAAAAAATGGCCGCTAATAATCAATTATTAACGGCGACCCAAATTTCGACGCTAATATTAATTTTTTTGTGTATTAGTGTTCATTTTTAGTGGCCACAGCCAGGCCAACCCCAACTCCTCCGACGTGAGTCTAGACGCTTCCGGCATCGCCCAGGTCGGAAAACACCACCAACGCCCGTGCTGAACCACACCGCCACTGTCCGGTTCGAAAGAAGCCGTCACAGCCAAGCCAAATCCAACGAATGCTGTGAGTCTAGATGCTGCCGGCACCGCCCAAGCCGGAATACACAGCCAACTCCCAAGTCAGAACACGCCACCGAACACTGCTCCTCCTACGGATCGACGGCCACCTCTAAATCATCTCCGATTGCTAGATCTACAACATTTGTGGTGTGGGTGCTTGTCGTTTGCCCTTTGAAAGCCACCCCAGGCCCTG
Source organism: Alnus glutinosa (assembly GCF_958979055.1). Lineage (NCBI taxonomy): Eukaryota > Viridiplantae > Streptophyta > Magnoliopsida > Fagales > Betulaceae > Alnus > Alnus glutinosa. The sequence goes on along the minus strand of NC_084897.1, from coordinate 21,149,904 downwards.
AGGGTGGCCGCGCGACCGCCTCATGGACCAGGGATAGCCGCGTGGCCCACCCCAAAGTGGCCAGGGGTGGGAAAAGCATGACCGCCACTATTCTCGACTAGATGCTTTCTCTGTTCCTTTGAGCACCATTCTATTTTATTCTATTCTATTCTTTTCTTTTCTAATGGTATATTTTCAAGATTCAAACTTTAATGTTCCTCTTAATTCCTATTTGTACTCCTCATTCTTAATGAATTCCCCGTGTGAGCTTTCCAAACCATCAGATCTCTGCCCCCTTGACGTAGGTGAACAGTGACCGGTCGTGATGTAGCGGCTGTGAGGCATGGCGCTCTGTTCCCCGGTATGGCGTACGGCCTGGCATTCGGCGTGCAGCTCTGTCCTGGTTTGACACATTAGGTACTTAGGAAATGCTCAAGATCATAATAATAAGACGCGGGGATCTCTCTATCTCTGCAATCTTCACACGTGTCAGGACAAACTCAACTCATTATTAATTTATTATGCCTTCCGGATAGCGCCTCTTCAAGTCATGCAAAATTACTTTGGCAATGGAAATTACAATTAAATCCAACACGTATATCTTACTGAAAAACCTTTCATTAGGCTTTGAGAAAACCAATGAGCAAATCTAGCGGCTGCCATTCTAAACCTTTGATATGATCGCATTTAATTTCCAAGCTCTTGCTTTCTTCAAAACACTTTAAGCCAACCGGCGTTTCGAGTTTTAAGCTACGAAATTCGAAACTCGCTTTAATGAGGGGTGTCGTTTCGAATGATGCGACGGACATCAGTCGAGGCATCTCATAATGAACGGCTGAGATTCACTCTTGAACGTTCGGACCACCCAAAAAAATCATGATGCCTGTCCGTGTCTCGGCAACTAGTCATATCTATCATTTCCATAAAATTATAATCATATTCCAAAAAATAATAATAAAAAAAAAAATCATTTTTATTTTTTTAATTTTAACGAAATAGGCCCATACCCCAGGAACCCGTTGATGTCGCTTAAGCATCGGAGTGTTCCCGGTCTAGGGACCGGGAACCCGTTGATGTCGCTTCTTTTGTAGGCAGAAACTCTCAGATCAGTCCTAGCCGAGAGTCTCGGATCAGTCCTAGCGGAGAACAAGAAGAAACTCTTGGATCAGTCCTAGCCGAGAGTCTCGGATCAGTCCTAACCGAGAACAAGAAGAAACTCTCGGATCAGTCCTGGCCGAGAGTCTCGGATCAGTCCTAGCCGAGTACAAGAAGAAACTCTCAGATCAGTCCTAGCCGAGAATAAGAAGAAAACTCTCGGATCAGTCCTAGCCGAGTAAAAGAAGAAAACTCTCGGATCAGTCCTAGTCGAGTGCAAGAAGAAAACTCTCGGATCAGTCCTAGCCGAGAGTAAGAAGAAATCTCTCGGAACAGTCCTAGCCGAGAGTCTCGGATCAGTCCTAGCCGAGTACAAGAAGAAAACTCTCGGATCAGTCCTAGCCGAGAGTCTTGGATCAGTCCTAGCCGAGTACAAGAAGAAAACTCTTAGATCAGTCCTAGCCGAGAGCAAGAAGAAAGCATTCTCGGATCAGTCCTTGCCGAGAGAGAGAAATAAAGAGAGCCAGGGGGGTCGGATTTAACCCTCGGGTTTTGCAGGTTTTTCAAGAGACAGGGAGAAAACCCTAAGGAAAAACAAGAAGGTAATGGGGGGTAAGATTTAACCCTCAAGTTTTGCAGGTTAGCAAGTTTTCAGAAGGAGACAAAGCTCGGGTTTCCTTAGACATGGAATTCCCATTATTCAAGCAAGCTTCAGATAAGGGAATTGGGGGGTAACTGTTGGGGATAAATTCCACTCAACCCGATCCAAGGATGAGATAGACATTTAGCAACTACTTCAGGGAAATCAGGTATTAGTTATCTCTGGTAGAATTAGGATAGGACTTATGGTCCAATCAGATAAGAAGAATGATCAGATCAGAAGTTTAAGAAGATATCAGATTAGAAGTCTAATAAAAGATCAGAGTCCAATTAGAACTCTGACATCAATTCTAGATCTCGATTAGAACTCTGACAGCAGTTCTAGATCGACAAGGAGCAGGAATTCTAATCCAGCTTTGACTCCACCTCTTTGCCTATAAATAGGCCCATACCCCAGGTATAAACTAAGACTCAATTTCATGCATAGAACATTATTTTCTCACAGAAGCTAACTTAGGCATCGGAGCGGGATCCCCGGAAGGGTCCCTAGTTTTTGTTGTTTTGCAGAATTATTGAGAAGCGTAAAGAACATCAAATGAACGTGCAAATTCACATCATACCGGAAACTGTACCAACAAGTATAATTTTTGAAAATGCAAGAGCCCGAACCAAATCCTCTTTTCTCTTAATAAATAGTATAGACGTGCTTTCTTTGTAGAATAGTTTCTAAAAAAGCTGGACGTTTAGCATGTTCTTGCAGCAAGTTTATCCAAATAAAACTTTTCTCTAAGGTTTTTGTTGTATATCTCTTTCTTTTTTGCAGGCAAAGCGAGATCCTTACCATGTAAATTAAGTCATTATGGGTTTATACGAATGCTTGTTATCTGTATGTCTTGATTTAAATACATGGTTTAACTAGTTGGCTTATAAGATTTGGTTTAATTAGTAGGCTGATTTGTTGTTTAACTCTTTTAATATTGAAGGAAAAGAGATGCTAACTCTTAAATTCTCTACAATTTAGTTGCTGGGAAAATGGAAATTCAACTATATATGCTTAGTCAAGCTGCTTTGCAAGATTTTGGTATATTAGGTATTACGAAAAAAAATATTTGAGCCATTTTAGTGCTACCAAAACAGCTCTAATTTTTATTTTTATTTTTTTCTCTCATTTTGAGCTCCAAAAAAAAATATTTTTTTAATTGAGCCGTTTTAGTCCAAAACACCTCTAGTTCGGATTTTAATACCCTATAATACAAGCCGTTTTGAAAATGACTAAAACAAAACGGCTCAATACAGCTTCTTTTTTTTTTTTTTTTTTTTTTTTTTAGTGCCATGATCGTGTTGATGATGTTTTGAAGCATCTCTCTTAGTTCAACCACTAAGCAATTTTGTTGGGTTTGGAAAAAGAAAGGACGGGTTTGTGATATTTATAGGGAAAAGAATGAGCAATATATATATATATATATATATAGCATTTTACAACAATCAACGGGTACGTGTTAGGTCTCCAAGAGGTAGTTTAATCGGTTGGAGACCACGCCTCATGAAGCGGAAGTCACTAGTTCGAAACCTCCCTCCCCTTTTGTGTGGACAAATCACAAAAAAAAAAAGAAAAAAAAAAAGAAAAAGAAAAAAAAAGGGTATGTGTTTGGGTTCAAATCTTTGGCATTGTCGTGATGATTACAAAATCATCTTTCCTTTCGTGTTTTGAAAGCATGTGTATTGGGGTGTTTGATTTTTTTTATTATATTGTAGTAATCTTCAATGATGCGACACCGGATATACTATTAAATACAACAAATAAAACTTTAAAATGAGAGGATTCTATTCCAAATTTGAAAAGATGAATACATATTTTTTTTAAAAAAAAAAAAAAATAGAGGGAGAGGAGTCGTGGAGTGGTCCTTGCATTAGGATAAATAGATAAAGACATGAATTTCCTACTAACCAACTTTTAAAAGTGATTTGTAAAATAAATTATATCAAGGTTTTAGTTCTTACGAGTTATATATATTTGTGCAAGAAAAAATAAATGAAGATCGAAGGGGTGACAAGTAATTCAGTGTTTGGACTGCTTCAAAAGTTAGTGTTTACTAATAAGCTAATTAATTATTCATAAAAAATAAAAAATAAAAAATGAAAAATAAATAGAAAAAAGAATAAGCTAATTAATTCGTTGGCCCCATTTCCATTTGTTTTTCCTATGGTTTTCTTGATTGTTTATTTACTATTTTAATGAAATTTCTCGTGGTTAGAACAAAAATAAAACTACATGCATGTCTAATGTAATGTCATCTCCCCCTCTAACCAAACAGGGAAAAAGCTTCTCCATCTACGCCTTTCCTTTCTTTGTATTTCACTTTCAATCACACCGAAAGGTTGCTCTGTTCAAATAAACATTATGCAATATTTGGTAACTAATGTGCAAATTTGATAATCCTAATGGGAATAACTTCAGTTCGGACTTGGCAAAAACCAAGCCCTTTATGCCCTCTAATAGAAAACAGACACATTAGCATATCACACCAAATGAAATTATGCAGAACACACATGAGCAAAACCTCCCTTTATCAAATTAATCGACAAGCAAAGCTCCTATTACTGTTCAGTTTGCAAAGCCCCCTTTCCCGTTAATTTGCAAGCACTCAGTCACTACCCATTCAGCGCATCTCCGGCGTTCTCAGCTCCGATCGGTGCCAACCCCGCTCCACAGGAACTGCCAGACCATCCCTGCCTCGCCGGAAGTCGGTTCTGGCCACCGAAAATCGCACCTCCGGCCACCGGTCGACGACCCATAACTGGGCGTCGCCTCTTGCTCCTTCGGCGCTGGCCCACTGTCGATCGGATCCTCTCTCTGTTCGTTTCTCTGTTCGTCTCTCTCTCTCTCTCTCTCTCTCTCTCTCTCTCTCTCTCCCTCGATCTCACTCTCCCGATCTCCCACTCTCGAACCCATTCAGCGCATCTCCGGCAGTTCCTGTGGAGAAGGGTTGGCGCCGGTCGACGACCCATAACCGGACGTCGCCTCCTGCTCCTCCGGCCCTGGCCCACGGTTGATCGGATCCTCTCTATTCCTCTCTCTCTCTCTCTCTCTCTCTCGGCATCTCTCTTTCTCTCTTCGACAACATCTCTCTCTCTCTCTCTGTTTCACTCTCTCCCCAGATCTCACTCTCCCGATCTCCCCCTCTCGAACCCACTCTCTCCCTCTGCCTCACCGTGTCCCTGTGAAAGGAAAGAACAGAGAAGAAAGAACGAATAGAAGGGAAAAATGGGAAGATGTAAGAGAGATTCAGTACATCAGCAACATTTTAGTTTTTTGGTTTTTATTGTTTTTAGTTGACGTGTCGACTGATTATTGGTGGGCAAAAAACCCATGTTTTTTGCCATGACCGGACAAAAGGGCTCTCAATTCTAATATCTTCAATCATATCAGCATTATGCCATTGCGTTTTCCTAGTAATTGTTGGATAAGGGTTCTTTGGTTTGAAACTCTCCTTCCTCGTCTCCCCCCCCCCCCCCCCCCCCCCCCCCCCAAGCATTAATATAATACAAGTTATAGATATAGGTGCCTGAGGAGTTTCTAACTTCACTTTTTTTTTTTGATAAGGTAAGAATGAATTAAAATGAAACAATAATAATAATGATTACAAGCAGAGGAGCATTATAAGATTGAAGACACCGCAAGAGTGCAAGGACATAAAATCCCTTCATACTTCGAAGTAATTACAACAAGCAATTTCTCAAAACGAAACTACTCGCTCGAGAGATTTTCCAACAATACATGTCTTTATTTAGTAGAAACTTATTGTAGCACAAGTAGACGAAAGAAAAAAAAATTATGAGAAAGAAAGAAAAGCTTTGGTGTAAAACTAGTAACAATCCAATAGATAAGCAAAGTTCTAGATTGAGACACTATTGGGAATGCCCTTGCCAGTAATTCCACCTTCACTAGTGGGATAGAGCAAAGTATATGGCACCTTGATTGGTCCAACTCGGTTTTTCCATTTCTTGTCATTGTTCATTTTAATAATTCTATCCTCAATTCCAGCCAACGTCTGTCCGAATCTCTCAAAGGCTTCCAATGGTTTTGTGTCCAACGTCCATTCAGCAGTATCTCTTTGCCCGAGATACACCTCATCGGAAGAATGCCTTGACAAAATCTCAATGAGGGAAATACCAAGAAGTGTCTGGAGCTGGGCAGTAATTGTTTTCAAGAAAACCTTATCAGGGTCTGACCTGAGTTCATCATATTCAAGAGTCCTTTTTTCAGGCATGAATCGACGGCTCATTGTGGGGCGGTTTGGATGGTAGCCTGCATAAGGGAACTGTCCAAAATTGAGGGCGGCATGGAGAGCAGAAGCAATCCATATGATGATAGTGCACGTTTCTACAAGCTCTTCACGTGTTTGCATTTTAGGCCACCAGGGCCCGTCTTTCTTGTCACCATGACCCTCTTCTCTAATTTCCTTCCACCAGGACTGCAGTTCAGAGTCATTTTGTACAATGTCATCACTCTTGTAATAGTAGGAGCAGTAGTCCTCAACCCATGTTTTGATTGCTGACCAGATTTCCAACCCATCAACAGCATATGGATAGTCCTCAATCAGTAGGTGAAGGCCATGTGGGGACTTTGAATCCTTGACTGCCATTCCCCTAAATGCAGCAAAACAAGTAACATGTCATTTGAGATATATAGATCACAATCATATTTATTTTATTAGTTTTAGTTCAAGACTTTGGCCAATAACCCAACTAAAGTTTGAAGCACTAAAATTGGCCTCAACACCTCTTTAAATATTATGCCTTTATGAAGTCTATCATTCAGCAGTTTTAAAGTACTCCAAACTGTTAGTTTTTAGTTTCCCTGATGGATAAATTCACACGGCATTTTGTTATGGAGTGTAACATTTACCTCTTGATGAGATCTGCAGGAAGTGCTTGCTCAGGAAAAACCCAGTTCTTATAAACTACTGCTGACATCTCCATGGAATACTTTGCTGGAAAAACTGTCGACTCCAGAATCCCACCAGTATTGATGACGACCTGCCGACCAAATGCATTTATATTCATGGTGTCACGGAAGTGAGGATGCAGAAGCTTGTGAATTGGGTGAAGCACGCTCAGTTGTCTGTTTGTTGCTATCACAAATGGCTCAATCACTGCATGGGTATTTAACCTGTGACCAATACAAAAGTTATTCAAAAAGCCCTCATAAATTTAGACTGAATTTATTTGCTAAGCTTTCTTTGAAAGAGGTGTACCAGTGGCTAATGAGTTGATGATTGCCAGAGTCATTTACAGCCACATAAGCTTTTGCCAATTGCCAAATAGAACTTTCAACACCTTGTTCAGCTGGTGTGTACACTTTGCTAATGGCACCAAATTGATCTCCTTTAGGATGGGGCAAGCTTAATTCAATAGCCAATGGCTTCAAAGTCCAATCGTTCTTCAAGAAGAGGATTGTCCTGCTAGCATACGTCTTTGCAGAAGTTGAGTTTATTCGCCTCAAATACGGCATGATCGCATCATGGTGATCTAATATGAATAGCTTCTTGTTGTTGATTGCCTACAACCAAAGACGTTTCAATCACAATGGTTATAAGAATAAAGCACTGTAATTGCAAAGCATCTGCAGAATATTACCTCATCTATGCTGAACCCATCTATGTTATTTTCAATGTGTTGTTTGGTTATTGTACTGGCCTGATCACCATATACTTTAGGATCTAGCTTGCTTTCAGGTGGGAATTCCTGTATTAGTTCAGAGTTAATTATGAGTAAAGATGAAAAGCCCCGATCTTGTATTTGGCTGTTGAGAAGATAAAGGAATAGAAAAAGTAGAAGTTTAAGATTACTTTAAGACAATGAATGTTGACAGGGTTTACTCCAGCCAGCATCTCTCTTGCAAACTCTTCATCAGTCCTCCATGCAGACCTATCCTCTACTCCAGATCATTGAAACACCACAATTAATTCAAAGAAAGTAGTATTCAAAGGCACAAATATCCTAAAGCTCTTGAATATGAAATGACACTAAAGCACAAAGTTCCCAAATTTGTCACTAAGACTGTACTGTCGCATAGATATCAAGATATGGTTGTGCCAGAAAAAGATATGATACCTTTAATCACTTGGGGCATTGGATATTTGAGAAGTCCTTCACCATCGGTTGGGAAAATTTGCTTGAGCATCTCAGCTGGGATATTGTCCCTAATAGTCTCAAGTAAGCTGTGAGGTAGCTTAACTCCTCCTTCATAAAGCTTAAGTACATCTTGAAAGCTGTCAAACTCATTCGGAGTGCTGTCAAATATAGATTCCAGCTCAGGTTTAAGGAATTGAGCTATGGATTTCAGTCCATAAGCAAGGAAGTCTGACATCTTTAAGTGGCCAAAACGCTCATCTCTTGGGACATAAATGTTTAAGCTCATAAGAAGTTTCACTCTGCTCTCGCTGTTGGGATCTGTTAAGGTTATTACATAGAAAATCTTAACCACAACAATGATAATAGTCATAGACACTAAAATGATTCCCAATTTTTTAGTGGAAAAATACAGTCTGAATTTCTCAATAAGAATTTAACCAATCTAATTCTCAAATTTTCTTTTCATGATACTATATCATTCTTTGTTGTTTGTGGCAGTTAGAAAACTTTGTGAGGCTTAGTAGTTACAAACTAAGGTGATCGGCAAGTGAGGGCACGTCTGATACAGTTCCGGTGATTACTTTGCCGGTGATGATTGTAGAAGTTGATAGAAGGATTCAACTTGCGTTATACTTGATATTTGGAATGGCTAGAAAAGCAGGGAAAGGGCATGGAAGAAGAAAGAGTCTAAAGCTAATTGACGAGGTAATGACTGAAACTCTGGTAGATTTTTTCTGGAAGCAATAAGAAGGATTATGTGGAGAATAGAGATGGAGTTATAGAATAGGAGGAGAGCAGTAACGAAAATGGAAAAAAAAAATAGCATTTATGAAGCAAAACTGGGTATGGAATTTGATGAAGCATTTGAAGCTGGAAGTATGAAGATTCTGAATTGAGGGGAAGAACAGAAGAATGCCAATGATCGAGATAGAGAACAAGCCAATATGGAGACGAGGTGAAATGACAAGGGTGGAGATAGGTGTAAGGGATAAGCCGATATGGGTGATCTCGAAGAAAGGAAAATATACAAGTGCAAAAACATGGAATGAAATCTGATCAAAGCAGCCGCAAGTTGTTTGGTGGAAGTTAATTTGGTTTCCACTTGCAATACTAAAGCAAGCATTTGTTCTATGGTTAAGAATGAAGGATTGCTTAACAATAGAGGAGAGATTATTGAAATGGGGATATAAGGGTGACGTGAACTGTTTTTTTCTACAGAAATGGCATAGAAAACATAGATCATTTATAGTATGGAAAAATAGAAATGAAATCAAACACGGGAGTCGGCCAAAAACAGAGGAACATATCGTAGTATCAAGTGGTTCAGCTGATTTTGGTGAGGAGTGAGTAAAGGTGTTGTTTGTTGAATTAAAAAATGTCTAACCTGTCTCCGTTGGGGGTCGTCCTGTTCTTCCCCTACGAGGGTAAGGGTACTCATTGGACCCTCCGAGAACCGGACGGGCATATTTAGGGTCCTTATCTGGATTTCCCAAATCGTTGTAGTAAGCATAGTCATAGATCCTATCCCACTCCTGAAGCTCCCCTGTTCCATCTCCTCTCAAGTTCACAAGCTCTTCTTCTCTGTACTTTTGCAGTGGTGCCGGTGTTTCACTTGGAAGGTATGTCTGCAAAGATATGAATGCATGGCCAACTTGTCAGTTTAGATGCAAAAATATGTATGCCAAATTTGGTATTACCTTGTTGGAGAAGAAAACGCGGTCGTATTTGTATTTATCTGTAGGATAAACCCATGAATTGCAAACAAAGTGGATCCGACCATGGCCTGGAACATCTTGGAGGGTAAGACTTTTGAGGTAGAATTCACTATGATGATTGTTTCTTATTAAGAATGCTCCTGGAATTCCTATTTCCTCCTCGTCCCACTCAAAGGTAACCTTGAATGCTGACTCCCCCACTATCAATGGGGTGATTGTGCTTATCCAGTTTTCTAAGTATGCTGGATTTCCATGTTTCCCTTGCAACCCATTTGCTACAAGAACACAAAAACTTCAATAATTGTTTCTGTAGTGATTTAGAAGCCAAATATCATTCATTCTGTCACTTGCTAAGACATGTCATTGGCCCATCAAAGTAATTTTAGATATAAGTAGGGATGTTTTAGGTGGGCAACTAAAAATCATTCTGCATTACATGGGTTAGGGGGGAATTTTCAGCCCCAACCTAAAGCCTGGCATGCGGATACCATATCCGCTATCCGCTCATGTGCGGGTGAATAACGAAATATGAGTAGGCGGAGGCAGATAAAAATAATTGTCGTATTGAGACTTTATTTATGTGTACTTCATGCAATTTAATATTGGCTAATTTGACTTGATGATTTGAAATGTCACTAAATTGACATTGTGTGTCTGCTATCCAGCTATGAACATTATTTCAAGACAACTAAAGTTAATTCATTTTCTTTCCTGAGAATATAATTTAATCCAATTGTATTTTGTGGTTTTTTTCAATTTACTTGTATAGCCCAAAATTTATAAATAGGCCTATTTTTTTCATATCAGAATTCAGTCTATAAATACTTGTATGCCCATTGTTCACAATTCAATTTGTATTTTCATATTACAAGTTACAAGTGTATTTAATTAGTTCAAAAATTGGATTAAGCCCATCTAAAAAAAGATCATAAAAGACTTTTAAAAAACATGCCCATATAAAATTAAGTCCATAGTTTAAAAAAGAAAAAAAAAAGGCTCAAAATGAAAAGCGAATGTCACGGGCAGTTAGTACAACAAAATAGCCCACCCGTGTACAATTATGGGCAGATTCCGCCCGTCCGTTACTAAAATATGTCCTCCACAAAGTGCAAATTGATCATGCATGACCATCCAAACTCTTATTTATGCTCCCTGATATATGTATTTAGTATGCTCCAATTTGTTATAAACATGGTAGTGGCTGATTATATTTTGTGACATCATAAAAAGCTAGTCCTAATTAGGAAGATGAATTGTTCATGGGTCATAAATTTTATATTTGTTCCTTAGTAGAGGAGATTGTAAGTTTAGCTAACCGTAAGATATTGGAGTAATTTTTTTAACAGGTTTAAGATATAGGAGTAATTATATATTCTAGATAGATATCGAGTGTTTTTTTTTTTTTTTTGTTATTATTATTTGGCCATGACTCGGCCCATGACACCAATAGGTTAATATCCTACTGTTTAATTTGCATAGTAATTATAATAATTATAATAGTAGGCATTTATGACGTAAATGGTGACCAAATCGAAGGTCCGGATTTTATAATTTGATCCACGTGGCAATCCATCTCACTTGTGGGCTTCCGATGACCGGACTGTAGATAAGTCTTAGTCAACAAAGTAAAGAAAAAGTGTACCCCGAGGCCTGACGCCTGACGGGAAAGATGATCAAGGCATGGCTGGGAAAGAGAGTTGTTGGGTCTGATTAATTTCTTGTTTTTTCCCGTGGGAAACCAAACCCAACCAAATAAATGTTATCCAGAAAACGATATATATATATATATATATATATATATTAAGGTTGAACTGAACTGATCACATATCTGATATCTCGGCTTACGATTTTCATGCCAAAGAATGGTTTTTGGTTTATTGAGATCCTTTTCTTTAATAATAATTAGCAAGGGATGCAAGCATGATGAGAGATATTAGTAGGTTAAAATGAAAATAATCTTAGAAAAAGAAAGAAACCTTGTAAACAAACAAGCTAGGGATCAGGAAAGAAGAAGAAGAAGATGGAACTAACCAGCTGGGTCAGCATTAACAGCACTAATGAGCTGCAAAGAAACCCTCTTGCCTAACAACTCATGGAAGCGATCAAGAACCGATGCATTAAAGTCGTTGAAGTCCAAGACATTCTTCTTCATCAACACCACCGTGCCTTCAATCTTCCTGCACTTTCCGGCCTCCGTCTCGCATTTCATCTTTTCGTTCCCATCATCACCATCTCTGGTGATGGCGTTGATGATGTTCTGAAGCATCTCTCTTAGATCAACCACTAAGCAAACAACACGATCTCTTTGAGGGGTAAAAGTTTTGTTGGGTTTGTGAAAAGAAAGGACGGGTTTGTGGTATTTATAAGGAAATGAATGAGCATTTCCAATGACGATTAATGGCCATGCGCGACGTGGCGCTTTGTGGACCTATGGGCTCACGACTTTGGGATTGTCGTGATGATCTGTACAAAAAATCATCTTTCCTTTTGTGTTTTCAAAACATTAAATGCGTCTCCCAATTTAGGGTAGGTTTTAAGGATAGAGTGAAATTGTGAAATTCGATTTCACATGTTGTACTTAAAAGGACTAATTCTAAGAGCGTTTGCATTCAAGTCGTGAAAATAACGAAAAATATTATTTTAACTATTTAATTTTTAAAAGTTTTAAATATTAAACTCTCTAAATATACTTTCCTTTAAAATAATTACTATTTTTTATTAACCTTTCAATCAACCAACCAAAGACCCTTCTAGAATTCAAACTTCCACCGAACCCAACTTTCGACGGCTGGCTTCTTTGATGGCCAGCTTCTAGATCCACCGATGGACACTCGACGGCCAGCTTCTCTACTTCTAGATCCACCGGGACTGACTTTCCACGACGGCCGACTTTTCCTCGATGACGGGCAAAAATGAAAGATCAATGACCGGTGGAGGATGACTATCAACGACCTTCGCCAGCGGAAATTGAATAAAAATTTGCAAAATAATAAGAGACGATCGATTTTACTCTCATCTCATCAGACGAGGGTTTTAAACAATCCTCAAATCTACTGTAGCAGTAGAGAGCTTGTTACGGATGACATTTTGAGCAAAATCATCTAATTTTGGTGATTTCGTCTATTTGACGACTTCACTACAAATGCTCTAAGTACTTTAACTCAATTTCTACTGGGTTTATGGTGGTAGTGCAAGTGTCTATCACCTTTTTGTTTCTTCTTTCTTTTTTTGTTTTTTGTTTTTTTTTAAATAATAATAATAATAATATAAAAGCTGATGTAAGGACTAATGGATACTGACACGTACATAATTAGTTTAGTGGGATAAAAGCTAAGCATGCATCATTATTTATTTAAAAATCTTAAATAATGTGATATTAGATATATGGTTAGATGGAACAAAACAAAATCTAGAATGAAAGAATTCTATTCCAAATTTAAAATGATATTTAAGAAAAAAAAAAAAAAAAAAAAAAAAAAAAAGAAGAAGAAGAAGAAGAAAGAAAAGAGAGAGATGAGCCGTGGACTAATGGTCCTTGCATTAGGATAGATAGATAGGGAAGTAAATTTTCTATTAACCAACTTCTAAAAGTGATATGTTTTTTTGGCATATGTGAATTATATGTTTTTTTTTAATACCACATGCTTCTCATATGTCTTTTAGTAATTTAAAATGCATCACTTTTAGAGGTTGATTTGTAAAAAAATCTTATAAATCAGTTTATATAAAAATTTGTGTCTGATAGATTGGGTCAAAGTTTCAGTTCCTACGAGTTATACTCGTGCAAGAAAAAATAAACGAAAATCGAAGAGGTGACAATTAGAGAACTTTAAGCTAAATTAATGGTAATTGCATACATACTAAAAAGAAAAGAGAAAAGACTGAAAAGATTTATGCTTAAGGCATCTTGACAGACAAGGATTCTATCCATTTTAAATGAGACTGAAATTATTAATTTTTTTGATAAGGATTTAAAGTTTAGGCATTTAATACTGTACAAAATTCTACATTATTTAAACTTTATAAAATATGTGTCAACATTAACTCCATATGCACCATTAAATACACTAACTTTGTCGTGCTGAGGGAGGGAGGCTTCACGCCACCCTCCTCCCGAAGCTAGTTTCCCCTAGCCTTTTAAGGCTAGGATGGTTTTTTTGGCCTTTCCTGGTGTGTACCGGTGGAAGCTAGGAGTCTCCCAACCTCTAGGGCTGTGGAGTTTTGTTCCCCCGACTTGTTCTGGCGGTGGCTATTGTTTTCCTCCTACCTTTTGAGCTATGGAGTTTTTTCCTTTCTGTTGCTTTTCTGGCAGAAGCTACACTAGCAGTTGGTTGAGGGGAGCGGTTGTTCGTGGTGTCTCCGGCAAAGATATTGTCTAGCCGTGCAAATTTTGAGGATATCTTTGGAGCAAGATCTGTGGTCATCGGCGGGTTTTTTATCGACACGCGCTCTTCCGTGATGGTCGACGGCTTCCTCTAGTCCGGTTGTGTCAAGCCACGGCCGTGGTGGTCCCTCCTGCTTGGCGCATGGCCAGCACGCGCTAGGGAGATTTCTCCTGCAGACTAGCGTGTAAGGGCCATAGCTTGTCGTTCCGGTGGTGGTTGATGGAGATCGGTGGTTTCAGACATCATCCGCTTCTGAAGGGCTTCTGATGACGGCACGTGTCCTACACTCACTGTTTCCGGTGACAATGCTCCCTGACGCTGGTTGCTTGTGTGGTTCATGTATTGTGTTATTCCTTTGTTTCTCCGATCATAGTTTGCCTTTGTAATGCTCAAATTTGTACTGGACTATTTGTTGGCATGTTGCTAAATCGGCCCTCTTTTCTTTTTACTTATTGTAAAGAGAGGTCTAAACGATGTCCTTGTATTGTTTCTGTGATTTTTAGGCAGTTGTTTTTAAGTCAGATCCTTCTGACTTATGATGTAGGGGGTCTTTTACCTCTTTGTCATATAATTACCTTCGGGCTTTTTAACAATATATAGTAGCACATACTACATGTTCACAAAAAAAAAAAAAAAAAAAAGAAATTGATACGTTCAATTGCATTAGAAATAGAAAGGATCATATTCGCATATTGATCTAGAGATGACACTATGGCACGTGCTATGCAAGATCTTTTAGTTTTTACCTGACTAATTAATTCCCTACCATGTAGCATTATTTTGATTATTTATTTATTTAATAAAATTGGTACTTGATAGAAAAAGGTGAAGTACCTCTAGTTTAATATTGTTTAAAGGTGCGTTTGGTATTGTGATGTCGTAGACAAAAGGATGAATTGTTTTGAATTGTAGGCAATTAGTATTTTTTTGAAAATTCACAATTTTAAAAGGCTATATTATGATTTTATCAAATACTTGATTGCATTTTTAAAAATCATGTTTTAAAATCACATATCTTAAAATTATTATTTTTTAAATTGTACGTTTTAAAACTGTAAACCAAAACAAATCTATTTCATTACGCATCTTTAATACTTCTTGGAGAATTAACTGAACTTTTTTTATTTTTGGTAGGAAAATGAAATGAATAGACAGAAGTTAAGAAGTTGCAGAAATCTCTTCAAAAAAAAAAAAAAAAAAAAAAAAAAGAAGTTGCAGAAATGGTTGGAAATAATAAGCACATGTAAGAAGCGTCACATATATGATATGAGCAAATTAAGGAACAAAAGTCTAAGAAACGCGACCACCGGATTACGTAAAACAAAATCCTCAAATTTTTGTTTGATTTCCGTGGTGGTTTTAAGGTAATCGTGTCTGTCGATTTCAATGTAATCGATCTTTTTCTGTCGCGGTTTTCAAGTTCCTTTGTTCCCACTGCATATATGTATGTGTACCTTTCAAGTAGTATATCCAGTGTAAGTAATATATCCAGTGTTTAGACCGCTTCAAAAATTTCTGTTTACGACAGTGGAACAGTTTTTGGAACAGTTTTGGGTATGGTATAAATGGCGAACTTTTTTGGATCTCACACAAATGTTTAAGTTAGTTTTGAAGAGAAAAGTATGCTCTATGCATTAAATATTCAGTTTAAGCCCGTTTTTAAAAGAAAAGTGTGTTTTATGTATAAAAAGTAATGATTCAATGCCACAAAAATATACAACTTTTCACCACCTTGCATATGTGGCAAGGTGGTCCCCCACTACCTCTTGAGTTTTTTTATTTTTTAAAAATAAAGGAAAAAATACACATAACTCCCTCAAACTACCACTCAATTGTCAATGTACCCCATAAACTACCAATTGTGTCAATTTCCCCTCTTAAACTACCAGAAAATGTCAATGTCCCTCCTAAGACCAACAAAAAGACAAAAATGACCCTAATTTTTTTTGAATAAGACAAAAATGTCCTCGTAAATTCAAAAAAATTAAAACTAAAACTAAAAAACTTAAAAAATTAAAAATTAAATTAAATAAAAAACGAAAAAAAAAATATTTTTAAAAAAAGAACAAATTTTTTTATTTTTTTTTTTAAAAAAGTAAACAAAAAATAACTGATTTTTTTTTAAAAAAAAACAAATGAAAAAAAGAAAAAAGAAAAACCAGTTTTTATTAAATTAAAAAACGAAAAATAACTAATTTTTTTAAACAAAAAAACAAAAAATAACTGAAATTTATTTATTTAAAAAAAAAAAAAACAAATGAAAAAAAAAACCAGTTTTTATTAAATTAAAAAACGAAAAAGAACAATTTTTTTTTTAAAGAAAAAAAAAACGAAAAAACAAAAAATAACTGAAATTTATTTATTTATTTAAAAAAAAATAAAACAAATGAAAAAAAAAACCACTTTTTATTTAATTAAAAAAATGAAAAAGAACAATTTTAAAAACTGAAAATTATTATTTAAAAAAAATAATAAAAAACAGTTTTAATTTTTAATTTTTTTGTTGGAATAATTTTTTGTTATTTTATATTTTTTTAATAATTTTTTTTAGTTTTTATTTTATTTTAATAATTTTATGAAGGGCATTTTTGTCATTAGGGGGACATTGATATTTTCTGGTAGTTTAAGGGGGGAGATTGACACAATTGGTAGTTTGGGGGGTACATTGACAATGATGTGGTAGTTTGAGGGGGTTATGTGTACTTTTCCCAAAAATAAATTAAGGTGAGGGACCACCTTGCCACATAGGCAAGGTCAGGGGCGGACCCACATATATGCTGGGGGGGACGAATGTCCCCCCAAAAGTTTTAAAATTCCCTTAAAAAATTTTAAATTTATAAATTTGTCCCCTAAAATATCTAAATTTGTCCCCCCTAGATTTTTTTTATATGTTTTAACCCCTCTTTTATTTTGAAAAGTCAAAAATTTCCTTGATTTGTACCGTTAGCTTCTAACCAAAATTCAAACTTAGTTTCCTTTTTTTTACTGTGACTGAGCTCACAAGTCACAAATCAGCCTGTGAAGCCTGCACCAGCACGTCTGCAAATATTGCAATCAACTAATTGTAGCACTTCTGTCGTTTTCCATTTCCTTGGCAATTTTCTTGGCGGGCTTGGAGCACTGGCAATTGCAGCACTTCTGTCGTTTTCCATTTCCATGGCAATTGGAGCACTGGCAATTGTCTTGGCGGGCAGGGGCGGACTAACGTCTTGGGTGGTGAAATATCCTTAATTAATATACCAAAAAATATATTTTTGTCCTCCCAAAATGACATTTTTGTCCCCCCAAAATAATATTTGTGTCCCCTTCAACTTATTTTTTTTTTTAGTTTTGCCCCATCTTTTAACACAAAAAATCTACAATACCCCATTCATTTAATTTCCTTCCATATTGTAGTTGGCTTGTAACTAGAAACTCAATTTGATTTAGGACTCTGAAGATGCGAAATAAAAAGTTAAATGGTTTTGGTTCTTTGAGTGGTTATTATAAGTGACTTCTAACCAACAAAATCAATTTTCTCAGTGGTTATTGTACAGTCATATTTGGGTTCACAATATTTGTTTTGGCATCACAAGTTAAATGGTTTAATCATTTATGATTTTACCATTGTTTGGCTCGACTCATAGCATTGTTATTTGAGGCTTTAGGGATTGTTAGTAGAAAGAGTCCACGATCATACGTATCGTTTTTATTGGACCCTATAGATTAAGTTTAGTTTTTTTTGCTAGTTTTTATTTTTATTTTTAGATAAGCTATTTTGCTAGTTGTTTATACCACTGTGTGTTTGTGATGCCATGAGATTAAATGTAAGACTTCAATCCTTTTATTTAATATCAATATGCACAAACACAAATATATAAAAATTTTAAATATCTATATGCTTTTGTATTTATGCAAGTCCGTCTCCCCAATAAAAAAAAAATTCCGTCCCCCCTCACCAAAAATCCTGGTTCCGCCCCTGGGCAAGGTGGTGAAAAGTTGTATATTTAGGTGGTAATGAATCATTATTTATGTATAAAATATTCAGTTTGTAGTTTGAATAATGATTCACTACCACCTAAATATACAACTTTTCACCACCTTGTCTATGTGGCAAGGTGGTCCCCTACAAACTTTAGAGTTTTTTTATTTTTAAAAAATAAAATAAAGTGGGGGACCACCTTGCCACATAGACAAGGTGGTGACAAGTTGTATATTTAGGTAGTAAAGAATCATTTCTCTTGTAGTTTATATCTGGAGTAATGATTCACTACCACCTAAATATACAACTTTCTACCACCTTGTCTATGTGGCAAGGTGGTCCCCCACTTTAATTTATTTTTAAAAAATAAAAAAACTCAAAAAATAGTAGGGGACCACCGTGCCACATAGGCAAGGTGGTAAAAAAGTTGTATATTTAGGTGGCATTGAATCATTATTCTTATATCTGAGTATGTGGCAAATTAAGAGGTAGAGTCAGATATGAATTAGGTTTTCTACTCCCACTTAACTTAGGAGTGTTTAGAGTTTGATTTGATATGGGGATTCTATTCATATTCGACTGGGAGTTAGACTGTTGACAAAACTCTTCAATGAAACTTTATTGAAACCAAATTGGCCGGGACTACTTCCCCCTATTAGACTTGGAGTAGATCAACTTTTCCCAACAAACTTCTAAAAATTTGCTTTTTTTGGCGAGATATGATCTTTTGTCATCCCAAGACACAACTTTTAATCACATTGTCTATGTGGCAAGGTTGTCCCTAGCTAGCTTTAGGGGCATTTTTTTTTTCTAAATAAAAAAATAAAATAAAAAAGTAAAAGTAAAAGTTATCACGTGGACAAAGATAATTAAGAGTTGTATCTTGTGATAACAATGTATCATATCTCTTGGCACACTACGTTGACCGTACCAGCGTCATCGTTTATTTACTAATGAAGTTTCTCATACTTAATTAGAACAAAAATAAAAGAATCTGTGAGTAGTAATGTAATTTCATCTCCCCCTCTAACCAAATTAATAGGGAAAAAGCTTCTCCATCTACGCCTTTCCTTACTTTGTATTTCCCTTCCAATCACACGGAAAGGTTGCGTTGCTAAGCTCCCTTTATCTCTTACAATTCATCTTTCCAAACTAATCTACCAAATTAATCAATGATTAATTGGATTCATTTGCCAACTTATGACCAAATTCAGGCCATCCGGACTTCTCAAAGTTTCTAGTAGTTTTATCCAAAGTTGCCTAATTTCATTAGTTTTTGTGATTAATTACTAACGTTATGTTTATTTTGACGTAAAAATTGGTTAACATGAAAATATTTTCAGTTGACTAAGGAAAATAACATTCACGATACGTAAAATAATTTACACTTTTCATCTGCATAAACTAATTTCTGTCTATTTTCCACACCTCCAGACATGTAATTGTGAGAGGGCTTCTTAAAGGGCCTGCTTGCTCTAATAGATATTGGTTTGCCAAAACACTTGTTTGGTCAGGTGCGTCCCGCAAAGGCCCTCTCACTACTGCTTGCCGAAATTGCAAGCAATATAGACAGATAATCGCCATCTAATTACACTTTCAAATGCTTTCTATTTTCACACTTTCTCTCTCTCTCCAGCTCTCTCGAGCATGGGTTTTTTTTTTTTTTTTTTTTTCCAGTTTTAATTATACTTTTTTGAATTATATTCAACTTAATTTATTTATTTCAGAGACTAAGATATATCCATGTAAAAACTACATGCATGAATTGAAGATGGCCTGAAAGTCAAGGAGAATGGTATTGGACATTCATGTGACCAATTGTAGCAATGTAGCAGCTGAATCACCTTATTCTAAGGAGTAGTTCAATTGATTGGGGACCACGCCTCATGAAACGGAGGTCACTAACTAGTTCAAATGGCATCTCCCCTCTTGTGTGGACATGTCAAAAAAAGAAAAAAAAGAAAAAAAAGCAACTGAATTGCCTTTTTAACAGCTCCACCCGAAAATAATAATAATGAAAAGCTTGGCTACAAAATGCTAAGGACAAAAACTTGGATAAAGAAATAAAAACCATACATTTGCAAACGTAATTACTAGTCACTATTAAGACAGATGAGCACTAGATCTATCCAAGCAGAAGAAGCAAAGGAAATAGGAAAAGGGTTATATGGAAAAATAAAAAATAAAAAAAAAAAATTGAAAGTATGGGCTCTCTCTCCAATAAAAGATTCAAAATATAATTAAATACAGTATAAAAAATACACACAAATAATAAGAAATTGGCTAGAAAATCACATGGTCCTCTGTATCTTGGGCAAAAGCTAAGAAAAGGGTGCATAATGTTGTAACTAAAGCAAGAGAGACACAAGCCTCAAAAGATCTCTCGATCTTTCTCGAACCCCACAAGCACGAAAAAGGGCATGAATCTCAAAATATTCCTTAATCATTCCTGAACCCCCGCTAGGAATTAAGCTGCACTAGCCACTAGAAGGAGCTATAGGTTGTTAAGGAAGAGACAGTGCTATCATAACCAAACTGGATCCTAGGAAGAGGAGGAATGAGCCTTCAGCCTTCCACTACAAAAATCTCCATAAGGAACAAAAACAACAAAGGAATAGGGAGACCGTAGATCACAACGTACTCACGTAACATAACAATAAAAGGAAATAAAAACAAACAACATATATACATGTATTATATAAAAACTCATCATCTTTTTTTATGTTGTTGAAACTAATGAATTATATCGTAGCAGCTAAGTCTTCTCCTGCTTAATTACTCATTTTTAAAGGTATTTGCCAATATTCAAATGATTTCCTTAAGTAGTAACTACGTACAGGACGCTTCTTGAATGTTCTTGGCGTATAATACGATCCATTTTTGATACGAGAGCCACAGCTCATTGCTCTTTCTATGTTGGAATTTAATATGATGTTTAGTGGAGTTAGTGTATTAAATTCATCACGTACTAACTTTGACCCCAATAAAGTTCGGATACAGATCTCAGCTGTGATATTCTTAGATTGCAATCTTTAAAGTGGAAATTAACCTGTAGGGACCGCACAATTAACTGTGCTTTTCTTAAAACAAGTTTTTTTTTTTTTTTTTTTTTTTTTTGGTTTTAAACCTCTAGAATTGCACAACTGTGATAGTAAAATGACGGAGGATTAATGCTAGACATTCAAATATTTTTTTTTAGGATTAAGTTATAATCTGATGTGTCACAATCCAATGAGATATAGCTATCATTTTTGAAAAATGTGCCAAAATCTCATAGGATTGTGATACATCAGGTTAGAATAAAATTCTGAAAAAAAAATGTTGGGATGTCAAGCATTTCTCAAAATGATGTAGTTGAGCACTTGAGTTAACCTTCATGTATGAAAGAAAACATAAATAAAAAAAAAATTAAAAATAAAGTACAAAAAGTAAAATAGAGATAAGAGTTTTTACGTGGTTTAGTTTAGGACTTACGTCCACAGGATAAAGCTCAAAGGACTACATTATACTCTTATTTCTCTTGATATTTTTGCAATACATGAAGACTATAATGAAATTAATAAAAGTATCTCAGTAAGATAATGTGTGGTTGTGCGTAGAGTTGTCTAAGCGGTTGCGATTACGGTTATTTCTATCTAACCGCAATTGCTGTCAATTTGGGTGGCTATTCATTTTTAAATAAGCTGGTTAGCTAATAAATCGCCATCTGTGATTACGCAGTTATTGAAAGCCAATTATTAATGGGTAATCGTATTTCAAGTAATTGGCCATTTTGAACCTCTTTTATCAATTTCTTATACCATCCACTATCAAGTTTAATTAAGTGTCACATTGTAAGCTCATTTAACATTTTAACTTGTCACTTCACTGGTGTAATAACTTCTCACTCAAATCAAACTAATTCAATAGTCAACAAACCATTGGGTTCGCTGGGAGCAGTGTGGTGTACGTGAAGAGAAAATAGAAGAAAAGATACAGAGGCAGATGCGGCGTAAATACTGAAGAGAAATAAAAAGAAGAAACAAACCCCATACTGCTATACAGATTTAGGTCCTAATTATTATTATATAAACTGCTTTCCTCAATTCTTAAAATTGTTAACCGTAACCGAACAACGCAGTTATCCGATTGTCGGTTATTAGCGATTAATAATCACCCGCTTGTATATTCATAAGTGGGATTCACATTAAACCTCACTTGTCGAGAAAGAATTGAAAGACTTAATCTAAACAACTTTTGCTCAGCAATAACTGATAGAAACCGCCATGAAAGAATCATAGGGTCTTTAGTACTTTAAAAGATAGGTAGAGACGTAGAGAGGATTAAGATGAAAATGAACGATTGCTTCGAAATATATGGTTGTGTCGGCCAATGGAGGACATCTGTCATTGACAAGAGCCACTGAGCCAGGATTGCATGCAGTTATTAAGTCGTGCCTGCTTCTGACTGCAAAATAAGTGATCTAATACAAGTGCTGCTTCCAATTGGTTGGTTGTCTTGGCCTGTTGCGAGCTGCTTGGGCTTTAATGTTTGTTGTGGATATTTGGGCTTGAAAACTAAATTCCCTTTCTCAATTTCAATTAGAGTGCCAATTCGTGCTCTCATGTTAGATTCGATCTTACCAAGTCATGTATATAAAATTATATAATAAAATTATTAGAGGCTTAAGGCATTGGCATCCCCTTGAATAACTCGTTTCGCCATGAGTCTTTCGTCAACATTAATTTCACACATTTAATTAAATGGGTTAGACCTTTCTACCATAATTTGTTAATTTCGTGTTGAATTCACGGCTTCTGTCAAAAGCTGTTAGCCTTTATGTTGCCTGTCGGGTTTGGGTTGTTTGATGCATGTGTGTATGATTATATATTTCAACTCTAACCTGTCTCATTTAGTTAAACAAGTCAAACTTATCAACTCTAATATATTAAGTTCGCGTTGAATCCATATCAAGTTTATGAGTCGCATAAAAAATTATAAACCCTACCGTCTATGAGCGGGTGTGCCAAAGCAAATCCAAAGTGCGGCAAGCCCAAGTTTAAAAGATGTTCCCCTTTAAGTGAGTCAGTTAAACTCTGATTTAATTTTGGTTTTTGAACATTCAATGGGTTTAAATGACATTCAAAAAAGTGATAAATCTTGAACCAAATTTATTTTAAAAAAACAAAAAAAAATCTCCAACTAGATTTGGATCTTTAGCAAATGAACGCTCCATGTAAATGGGTACGAGTTTGGTCACAGGTCCCCATTCTTTTGAAGCCCAAAACAAAAATTTGTGAGGGATATAAAAGCATTCATAATGGTCTCTTCATAATTTCTTTAAATTTAATTCTTAAAATTTACTTTAAAGGTTTTGGCTAGTCACTTATTTAAATCATCAAACAACGAATTTTCTAAATGTTTCTCTAATTTAAATAAATACTATTTTCTAATCATTCATAATAGCATTACCAACAACCTTTGGGAAGGGTCCTCCTGGAAAATCATATCCATCACACTTGTTCCTGCTGGTATCCCTGATTTCTCTGTTCCTTAATTTGAGCATCATTCTTTTCTTTTCTTTTCTAATGGTTTATATTTTCAAGATTCTTTCTGTCATATATTTTCTATTATGGGTTATTAGTTCAACATTCTTTATGTTACACAGAATACTCAAATCCCATGAATACGTGCCCAGTGCTAGAAAGATTCAAACTTTCATGTTCCTCTTAATGTGTTTGACCGTTTATTGCTCGATTAATTGAAGAGTGATTAATTGGTAGGATATGGGTAATGGAAGAGGCAGGTTTTCCACTTAATGTGTCCTCAAACTGCTTCCTTTAGCGTGTGTTTGAGGCAGGTTTTCCATGAGAGAGCCTTCCCTCTTAGATTCAACACTAAGAGAGAACGGCTAAACTTACCTTGACATTGTGGAATCTGCCCACTTAACCCATTATTAGACAGATCAAGGATTCTGAGAGAAGTTATCCTACAGATTATTAGAGGGATTTTCTGGTCAATTATTCTTTTGCAGACTGTTGGGGAATTCAACTTATTGAATGATCTAAGTTGTGACTAAAGTTCACCACTGTATGGTAAAAAGATGCAGCAGCATTTAGCCTTGAGAGGCTGCTGTTCTGTCATAGCCTTGAGAGCTTTTGGTTTGAAAACCTCCTTCCTTGTCCTCCTCTCCCCCCCCCCCCCCCCCCCCCCCACTTAGCATTAATATACAAGTTATAGATATAGGAGGTGCCTGAGGATCTTCGAAGTTTCTAACTTGATTCTTTTTTTTTTGGATAAGCTAAGAATGAATTAAAATGACATAATAATAATAATGATTACAGCAGAGGAGCATGATAAGATTGAAGACACCTCAAGAGTGCAAGGACATAAAATCCCTTCATACTTCAAAGAAATTACAACAAGCAATTACTCAAATTGAAACTACTCAGTCACTCGAGAGATTTCCCAACAATACATGCATGTCTTTATTTAGTAGAAACTTATTATAGCAAAAGTAGACGAAAGAAAAAAAAAAAAAAGAAAGGAGAAAGATAGAAAAGCTTTGGTGGAAAACTAATAACAATCCAATAGAGAAGCAAAGTTTTAGATTGAGACACTATTGGGAATGCCCTTGCCAGTAATTCCACCTTCACTAGTGGGATAGAGCAAAGTATATGGCACCTTGACTGGTCCAACTCGGTTTTTCCATTTCTTGTCATTGTTCTTTTTTATAATTTTATCCTCAATTCCAGCCAGTGTCTGTCCGAATCTCTCAAAGGCTTCCAATGGATTTGGATCCACCGTCCATTCAGGAGTATCTCTTTGCCCGAGATACACCTCATCGGAAGAATGCCTTGACAAAATCTCAATGAGGGAAACCCCAAGAAGTGTCTGAAGTTGGGCAGTAATTGTTTTCAAGTAAACCTTATCAGGGTTTGACTTGAGTTCATCATATTCAGGAGTGCCTTTTTCAGGCATGAACCGACGGCTGATTGTTGGTCGGTTTGGGAGGTAGCCTGCATAAGGGTACTGTCCAAAATTGACAGCAGCGTGGAGCGCAGAAGCAATCCATATGATGATAGTGCATGTTTCTACAAGCTCTTCACGCGTTTGCATTTTAGGCCACCAGGGCTCATCTTTCTTGTCACCATGACCCTCCTCTCTAAGTTCCTTCCACCAAGACTGCAGTTCAGAGTCATTTTGTACAATGTCATCACTCTTGTAATAGTAGGAGCAGTAGTCTTCGACCCATGTTTTGATTGCTGACCAGATTTCCAACCCATCAACAGCATATGGATAGTCCTCGATCAGTAGGCGAAGACCATGTGGGGAGTTTGAATCCTCGACTGCCATTCCCCTAAATGCAGCAAAACAAGCAGCATGTCATTTGAGATACATTGATCACAACCATATTTACTATTTGTTTTAGTGTAGAACTTTGGGCCAATAACACAATTGTGTTATTGGTTGCAACCAAAATTTGAAGCCCTAAAACTGGCCTCAATCCCCCTTTAAACATTATGCATTTATGGAGTCTAATTAGATTTTAATTTCCCACATTGCATTTTAGATTTAAGGTTATAATGCGAAATATCTCATACAAATGACTGTCATTATGTTTTGGAGTGTAACATTTACCTCTTGATGAGATCTGCAGGAAGTGCTTGCTCAGGAAAAACCCAGTTCTTATAAACTACTGATGACATCTCCATGGAATACTTTGCTGGAAAAACTGTCGCCTCCAGAACCCCACCGGCATTGATGAGGATCTGCCGAGCAAATGCATTTATATTCATGGTATCACGGAAGTGAGGATGCAGAAGCTTGTGAATTGGGTGAAGCACGCTCAGTTGTCTATTTGTTGCTATCACAAATGGCTCAATCGCTGCATGGGTATTTAACCTGTGACCAGCACAAAAGTTATTCGAAAACCCATCATAAAATATGGACTGAATTTATTTTCTAATCTTTCTTTGAGAGAGGTGTACCAGTGGCTAATGAGCTGATGATAGCCAGAGTCGTTTACAGCCACATAAGCTTTTGCCAATTGCCAAATGGAACTTTCAACACCTTCTTCAGCTGGTGTGAACACTTTGCTAATGGCACCAAATTGATCTCCTTCCGGATGGGGCAAGCTTAATTCAATCACCAATGGCTTCAAAGTCCCATCACTCTTCAAGAAAAGGATTGTCCTGCTGGCATACGTCTTTGTAGAAGTTGAGTTTATTCGCCTCAGATACGGCATGATCGCATCATGGTGATCTAGTATGAATAGCTTCTTCTTGTTGATTGCCTACAACCAAAGACGTTTCAATAACAATGGTTCACGGTTATAAGAATAAAGCACTGCAGAAAATTACCTCATCTATGCTGAGCCCATCTATGTTATTTTCAATGTGTTGTTTGGTTATTGTACTGGCCTGATCACCATATACTTTAGGATCTAGCTTGCTTGCTGGTGGAAATTCCTGTATTATTTTAGAGTTAATTATGAGTAAAGATGAAAAGCCCTGATCCTGTATTTGGTTGTTGAGAAAATAAAGGAATAGAAAAAATAGAAGTTTAAGATTACTTCAAGACGACGAATGTCGACAGGGTTTACTCCAGCCAGCATCTCTCTTGCAAACTCTTCATCAGTCCTCCATGCAGACCTATCCTCTGCTCCAGATCATTGAAACGCCACTATTATTTCAAAGAAAGTAGTATTCGAAGGCACATAAATCCTAAAGCTCTTGAATATGAAATGACATGCACAAAGTTCACAAATTTGGCATTATGAGTAGGGTCGATAATTTTTGACCCGACCAATCATTACGTCAAGACATTATTTATTCTAGATTATAATTGATTTATATAATCTTATACTCATGTTTAGACGTGATTCAAACTCGAGGAACACAAATTACCGCCCCTAATTAAAACTGTACTGGTAAATAAATATGGTTGTGCCTAAAAAGATATGATACCTTTAATCACTTGGGGCATTGGATATTTGAGGAGTCCTTCACCATCGGTTGGGAAAATTTCCCTGAGCATCTCGGCTGGAATGTCTTCCCTGATATTCTCAAGTAAGCCATCAGGTAGCTTAATTCCTCCTTCATAGAGATTAAGTACATCTTGAAAGCTGTCAAACTCACTAGGAGTGCTGTCAAATAGAGATTCCAGCTCAGGTTTAAGGAACTGAGCTACGGCTTTCAGTGCATAAGCAAGGAAGTCTGACATCTTCAAGTGACCAAAACGCTCATCTCTTGGAACATAAATGTTTAAGCTCATAAGAAGCTTCACTCTGCTCTCACTGTTAGGATCTGCATGTAAAGGTTATTACATAAAAATCTGAATGACAACAATGATGATAGTCATATACGTAAATGTTTAAGCTCATAAAATGTCTAACCTTTCTCCATCGGTGGTCGTCCAGTTCTTCCCCGACGGGGGTAAGGGTACTCGCTAGACCCTCCAAGAACCGGACGGGCATATTTAGCGTTCTTATCGGGATTTCCCAGATCGTTGTAGTAAGCATAGTCGTAGACCCTATCCCATTCCTGAAGCTCCCCTGTTCCATCTCCTCTCAAGTTCACAAGCTCTTCTTCTCTGTACTTTAGCAGTGGCGCCGGTGTTTCACTTGGAAGAAATGTCTGCAAAAAATATGAATGCATGTCAACTTGTTAGTTTAGATGCAAAAATATGAATGCATGTCAAACCTGTTACTTTACCTTGTTGGAGAAGAAAACACGGTCGTTTTTGTATTGGTCTGCAGGGTAAACCCATGAGTTGCAGACAAAATGGATCCGTCCTTCTCCTGGAACATCTTCGAGGGTGAGACTTTTGAGGTAGAATTCACTGTGATGATTGTTTCTTACTAAGAATGCTCCTGGAATTGCTATATCCTCGTCCCAGTCAAAGTTAACCTTGAATGCTGTCTCCCCCGCTATCAATGGGGCGATTGTGCTTATCCAGTCTTCCAAGTATGCTGGATTTCCAAGTTTCCCTTGCAACCCATTTGCTGCAACAACACAACAACTTCGATATCATTCATTCTGTCATTTGCACATCATTGGTCCATCCATAAAAAAACGTAACACTTAAAATATTTAATTGAAATAGAAGATAATGACAAAGGTAATGTTCGAAGTCATGATCTTTACTCCGATATTATGTTAAATAATTAATTATTTCAAAAGCTTAAACTTATAAAAAAAATAATAAATTTAATCATTGAATTAATATTCTAACATATTGTTAATGTTCTCTTTTTTATATTTTTAGAGTGCTCCCAATTTCATATAAACTGGGCAGTGCCTGATTATGTTTAATTAGAAAGTGAAACATGAATTAGCTTTAAGATTTGCCAAACCATTTAGCTGAGGTCAAGTTTGATGCGTTGAAGCTTTTCTAAATGGTCAAAAAATGGTATTTGGTGACTGAACTTGGACTGTGCTAGAATATGGACCAAGTCGATCATTGGGGTAAAATTGGAAAATTAGTAATGATTTAGATTTGGATTAGATTTAAATACTGATAATGGATTCAATTAACAAAAAGTAGTTCTGTTTTTGTAAGGGAAAAAAAAAAAAGAAAAAAAAGAAGAAATCCTGAATATTAGCTGTTTTAAAAAGTATAAGCGTGAGATGTGAGAGCTACATAAACCCATTTGCTTGGTGTCCGCTTGATAAAGAATTTTCCTCTATGTTTTTTTTTTTTTTTTTAATAGCAATAAAAAGATGAATGATTTGATATAAAGGTGAATAAAGATTTTAATTTTTGGAAGAGAAAAGTAAAATAAATTAAAATTAATAATAAGATTTTTTTTTTTTTAAATGAAAAAAAAAAGTGTTGCCCAAACATAATAAATGAGTAATTGATATACAACAATTATGTACCATTTTAAAGACATAAGATTCATCTCATGTAAATCCCATGTAGTAGAACGTACTACATACGAAACTCACCTAATATTTTTAAAACTTTACACAATAGTTACACGCGCTTAAAAAGAATGAGTCTCCCTTAAAAAGGGTTCAAAGAAGATAGGGTCAGCTTTTGCCTGTCACCATCGCTTAATCACGTGAGACCTGATTGGTGCAGGAGTCTTTTTCCTAATCACATAACTAAACAGCCAAACCCCATCCGGTTAGCTGATACCGACGGTCATCTATGAAAAAAAAAACCTATTTTATATATTTTAGAAGCTAGATCTCCTTTTTGGACCAGATATCAGTTTTGTTCGGGTTATAGCTGTCATCAGCATTAACAATAAATCAATAATATTTGATATCTCTCGCAGCCCCACTCATTAATGGACATCTCCATCATACCCTGAAATGCATTGTCCATGGAAATATTGGTGGTGAGGAGTGAAATATATATATATATATATATATATATATGATACGGACCTTAAAATCACAAAAAAGGCAATATGGGGTGGCATCCGCATCGTATGGTAAATAGTTTTTGGTGAAATTTTTATTTAAATAGTAATAAGAAATGATTAATGAAATATAAAAAGTAAAATAATAATAATAATAATTTCATAAAATGTATTGAACTATCACGTATTTTAATGCAATGATATCAAATTATCATTTCTCTTGAACCGGAGTATTAAACTATCAAAAACCTTCAAATAAAGATATTTCATCAGCTTTGGACGTTAAATCTTGATGGAATACTTAATATACTCTTGTTTTTCTAGAAAAAAAAAAAGAGAATAAAAAATGTTAAGATTTAGGTATTGTTCAGAATTTAACAGAATTTGCAAAAATACATATGCTTAAATCTTTAAAAAAAAATTAATTAATTTTTAAAAAAATAAATAAATATTGGGATATTTTGAAATTTTTTGCATGATTTAATGCCAAAAACTGACGGAATACTTTTATTTGAAGATTTTTGATAGTTTAATACCCCGATTCGAGAGAAATGATAGTTTGGTATCTTTCAATCAAAATGCGTGATAGTCCAGTACCTTTTTCTGAAGTTATCCAAAAAAATATTTGAAATTATTTTATGAAAAAGTGAAAATGGTTAACAAATGGTGCCATCATAGCTGGTGCTGAAATGTTTGAGTTTGACGTTAAAACCTTGTCATCTTTATGACAACTTTCCTAGCATTTTCGAGCCTATTCCCTATAATCAAATCAATTGAATAATGAAAGTTGTTACACAGCATTTCCATATTTATCTCATGTCCATTCATTTCGTAAATTTATTATTAAATTTATAGTACCTATACGTAAATTTTACAAATTCATTGATGAATTTGTCCATCCATATCAAAAAAGTGTATACAGATGCACAGAAGATGGGCAATGAGATTATTTCTACAATTTTTCTGAAATAATTAATCATAAAATGGCTCCAACGAGCTAACGGCAAGATACAGATGAATTTGGCCATGACACCGTTAGGTTAAAATCCTAATGTTCTATGACGTGACCAAATCAAAGGTCCAGATTTAAGAATTTATTATTAAGTAGATAATTGTGTAAAAAAAATTCATAGTGACAAACAAACAGTACCCTGAGCCTGACTGAAACGACCAGCCAATTGGCGTACGAAAAAGTCTACAGCACATTTTTCATTCCCCATTTAAAAAAATGTTTAAATAATGTAAAAATATTAAATCAAATAAATAAACAAATAAGTGACTAATTAGGACCAAGCCGCCTGGGACTGGGAGACAAGAATTGCTTCCCTCCGTACCCTTGGAATTTGGATCAAGTAAAACGACGGCCATTAATTATTGTGAGAGAGGATCCCCTGTATTCCTATTCCATTATTGTGGGCTCTATTGGCTACGGATAGACACATGAATTTTATATGAGCTCTTTTATATTATTTGTTCAAATTGTTAGTAATATTTTAAAAAAGATAAATACTGAGAATCCTGGAATAAGATGCTTTTTAATTGATGATTATGATTTAAAGTTAATGTATTTAATAGTGTATATAAAATTAATATTGACATATTTTTAAAAAAATTATAAAATCATGTAGACCATTAAATTTATCAATTTTAAATCTTAAAATGAATCATTGTCCGTTCAATCTTTACCAGTCAATCTGCCAAGGATAGTGTCAATTTACAGTATCATTAATGATGAGGAAAGGGCATGGCTTCGAAGGAATAGGATTTTCTCAATTTCATTGTCAGGATTTAAAATTAGTGCATCTAACGGTGTATATGAAATTAATATTAAACGTCTTTTAAAAGATTTAAATAATGTGAAATCATGTAGCCATTAGATGAACAAACTTTAAATCTTAACCATAAAATTTATACTATTTATTCGATTTGAAGTGGAGAAGATCCTTGTTTGGCTTTCGGAAAAAAAAAAAAAAAAAAAAAAAGAATAAAATCCTCTTAATTTCACGCCAGAATTTATTACTTATAGATTTTTATGAAGTGAATGTCCATAAGTTTTTTTAAAATAATTTATTAATGTACACCTTTAAATTCACAACTTTAAACCATTTATTTCATTTGAAATAGTGGGAAACAAAGGGACACAATTTTTTGTTTTTTTGGGGGTGGGGTCTTTGATTATGTTCTTGGTGTTTTTTCGTGGGAAACGAAAAAGTGTTAACCAGAGAACCTATATATATATATATATATAGTGTATAAAGAAAAAACAAAAAGACTACCTAGAAAATCCCTCCTTCAACTTTTCATTAAAGTAGGAAATATATAGGGCCTCAACAAATGTTGGACTGAACCGATCACATGCATGTCTCGGCTTATGATTTTCATGCCCAAGAATGGTTTTTGGTTTGTTTAGATCCTTTTCCTTAATAATAATTAGCAAGGGATGCAGCATGATCAGAGATATATTAGTAGGTTAAAATGAAAATAATCTTCGAAAAAACAAAGAAACCTTGTAAACAAATTAACAAGGGATCAGGAAAGAAGATAGAAGAAGAAGATGGAACTAACCAGCTGGGTCAGCATTAACAGCACTAATGAGCTGCAAAGAAACCCTCTTGCCTAACAACTCATGGACACGATCAAGAATCGATGCATTAAAGTCGTTGAAGTCCAAAACATTCTTCTTCATCAACACCACCGTGCCTTCAATCTTCCTGTGCTCTCCGGCCGCCGTCTCACGTTTCATCTTTCTGTTCCCATCATCGTCTCCGGTGATGGCGTTGATGATGTTGTGAAGCATCTCTCTTAACTAGTTCAACCACTAAGCAACGAACACGTACAATACAGAAGTTTTTGAGGGAAAAGTTTTGTTGGGTTTGGAAAAAGAAAGGATGGGTTTGTGGTATTTATAGGGAAAAGAACGAGCAATATGTATATATTATATATATATATATATATACATAGCATTTCCAATGAAGCTTAATTCACTTGTTCCCGTGGACACGTTCCTTTTTTTTTCCACATGGAAAGATAAGAGTTAATTTGGTGCCACCGGCCGGCCGGGTTAACAATTTTGAACGTACGTACGTCTTTATTGACTTATCTTAAATTTCTTTTTCTATTATGGGGATGACTCATAAACCTACTCCTCTCGATGGCGCATGGTATTTGAAATTATTTAAAAAATTTATTACGACGTAAAATGTTTTCTAGTTAAAAACATTTTCGGTGAAACCATTTAATTATTAGGAAAACGATTTAGGCCAAAAATGTTTTACAACATTTGGCTCGTACAGAAAGTCAGCGACGAAGAGAGTGGAAGACAACATATGGTAGTCGGTAAATTCCAATGGAGGCAATTGGCGAACAATGACAGATTCCGATAAACTTTGGTGGTAGATTCCGACGACATCTAGCAACCTCATGAGTCGGCATGGAATGAATTGCGAGAAAAAACAAATGCAAGAAGCAGAATCTCAAATTTGTAAAGTAGTTAATGGAAATACAAAAGATAACATATTTTACGCATTTTAAAGGAGATTTTTTTTGCCAATAAAAAATGTTTTCGGTTTGATCAATATTTTTTGTCGTACTAAATACCCAAAAATAGAGAAATTTTATTTTTATTTTTTTTAAAATAAATATTTTTACGTCGAAATAAATAGAGCTTAAGATGGTAAAGCTAATTAAATTCTAACTTTAGCTGCTAGCTGGAAAATCTTAGCTTGTTTGGTAAGTAATTGGGTTGGAGAATATTTGTGTATTGTATAGTAAAAAGTGATTGATGTGTTATAAAATTTGAGAATATTTTATAAAAGAGTAAAAAAAATTTGTTTTGTAGTTATTTTTTATTTGAATAATAATATTGATATAATATAAAAAGTGTAAAAAAGTTAGAATATTTTTTATTTGATATTTTTGAAAGAAGTGAAAAAATATAAAGGAAGAATGAAAATAATTTGTCAAACTAGTCCATAACTTTATAAGAAAGTGTACTATATATGCCTTTATTGGCCACCGGACCTCTCTTTTTCTTTATCTGTTGAAGAAAATGCAGGGGATAAGGTCTCTCAATTGATCGGTGCTTTTTTGTTTTGTATGCTAATAATATTCTTATTCAATAACTTTAAGTTTACTTATATATTACTTTTTTTCTTTCTGATTTCTCTGCTACCTTCTTTTTTTAAGTGGGAAGTAGTCTTTATTCTTGTCTACCATCTTTTAACATTTAGTTTTATCACTTAAAATCTCTCACACTTCCTTTCTTTCCAAAATGTGCACCGCGTGATATGAGTTTTCTTGCCGGCTGATATTAATAGTTCATATTTGTTATTTGTAACTATTTGTTATTCGCACATGCGTATATAAATGCAGTTAAAAAAAAGTATTATTTGCATACATAGATAGCGGTTATTAATCGCATCTGCATATCCTTATATATAATATATTATTTAATGAATTTACTAAAACGACTTCGTTTTGAATTAGGTATAGGTTATTTTTTCATTGATTTAGTTGGTTGTGTTGTTTTCTCGTATAATATTTAGGCAAAAAAAAAAAACAAAAAAATAAAAGTAATGTGAAATTAATATATTTTCAAAATATCAGTGTTTTTTTTTTTAAAAAAAAAAAAAAAAAAGCCCAAAACACTAAAAATCAGCATAAATTATTTTCAAAATAATTTAAAATAAGTCCTAATAGAGACCCAGATAAGGCACAAATAACTAAAATGAACAGAAATTTTCTACAAACTGGTTTGTAGAAAATTTTATGCAAACCAACTTCTAATAGTGACATTTGTTATTTGCTTGTGAGAATTACATGTTTTTTTTTAATTGCATGCTTTTTACATGATTTTTAATAGCTTAAAGGACACAGGTCACTTTTAAAAGTTAGTTTGTATGAATTCCCTACAAACTGGTTTGTAAAAACTTTATGTCCGACTAAAATAGACTCATTACCTAATATGCGAATAACGGATAATATTTGTATGTAGACTCCTACCGTGCATGTTGTGTGTTTTGTTCATATAATTGATGTCGGGAGATCGAGGTGCGTCATCATCAAGACTTCTATCGATCTGATCTCTTTTATATTTCAAAGGTGAAATAATTTTTAAAATTACCAGATAAGTCTTACATATACCATTATCCGTATCTTATATTATACTAATGAGCGCATTTTCCACATGATATCGTTATCTTCTTATATAATTATTAAAACCATAGCATTCACATCTTAAAAAAAAAACCACAGTATTCACAATCTTCAAGTGACATATTTATCGAGTATAAAATCATCCACTTTGGTACGAAAAAGTCCCTACTTTTCCTTGGTATTGTGCCAAACACGTCCTTTTCTGAATTTCTTTCCATGGTTGATTCAAAAGATGTTTCACGATCACAGGACCCATATGTACGTACCATGATGGAGTTGAGAAATAGTCTTACATGGTGTGCATTGGACATGGCAGATTCACAGATCTTTCCAATTATTGTCAGAAGAAATCACATGCCAAGTAGTTGGCAGCTACTTGACACAAAACTCAGTGGTCATTATGAAATTATGCTCATTGCTCAATGACCCCAAACACACTTAGAAGGTCTCTTTTAGCACACTGAATAATGGCCTTAGGGTATGTGAAAAATCGTGCACTCTGAAGTTTATATTGACCATATGAAAATCTAGTCTTTTGGTACAAGTTGGTTACTAAAATGAAAGAAATTTTTGAAGGTGGCGTTCGGATGTGGTTCGATTGTGGATCTGGCCAGGCAATTCTGCCTAGCTAAGACATTCCTTCCGTTCGAACGGTGTCCAACCGTGAGTTCAATTAAGTAACAATATTGTTGGTCAATTGCAATCCTTGACGTTCAAACTTGAACCGAACTTAATTGAAACCAACCGAATAATACTAGGACTACCAAATAATGTCCTTGAATTACACTCATTCGGACGTGATGAGTTCAACTGTCTATCTGACTGAATTGTTCTGGAAACTTTCTTGTTGTTCTTTGAAATATTTCGTTTGAACATGGTGTGACCACCATACTAATCGGATGGTTCTCGAACATAACCTTGATTTCATGTAAATTGTCTCGTCAGGATATTTTCCAACCGAGATACCAACCAAGCAATTCTCACCATCAATTTGATCAAGATATTTTTATTCTAGTTAAAGTCCCATTAATCTAACTAACAACCTTAGACTTTCACCAAACTTAATTGTGACACTGAAATAGACAACGTAAAACTTAACACACAAATTGCCACGTTTTCGATCCTATTGTCTTCTTGTATGGCTTGCATATATATATATATATATATTAATTAAAACAAACGACGTGTTTGGAACGACAAGGAAAGAGATACGAGAAAAGGGCACCAAATTAAAAGAAGGTAGATATCTTTCCTTTGCGTTTTCAAAACATTGAATGCTTCTCTCAATTTAGGGCTACTTCTAGATATTAGAAGAAAAATGAGAAGAGTCGTGCATGGGTACCTCGATCTAGTCAATGAATGAAGATCCAGTTCCAGTTATCCTTTCCATTAGGATAGATCATAGATGGATTGCGTCAAGCTTTTTGTTACTTAATATTTCTGAACTTTTATTGTATTTATAATTACATTCATAAATTTAAAAAATTTCAAATTTAGTTTCTCTAAGTTTAAAAGTTTACAATGTCATTCTTACATTTGGGGTTTCGGGTTAATTAAATCAGTCCGTAAATGAGTGCAATGACCCTTATACTCTTACGAAATTTATAAATTACAAAATAATTACCTTAATCAAATATAAGGATATTTTGAAAATTTTCACTGCTTCCGTTAGAATTTATTGTTAAATAATCCTAACAGAAATGTGGTATTGTAGGCTTTTTAAACTTGAATATACTTATAAACTTAGAGTAATTATAAATGCAATGAAAATTAATGGAGGGTTAAGTAAAATTTTCCTAAAAATAAATGAAGATCGAAGAGGTTTTGATAATTTTCTTGACACTGTATGTACTAGCTAGTTTGATTGGACGTTGAACAAAAATAAAAGAATGTGTGAGTAGTAATTATTTTCGAGTAATGCTATACATCATCTCCTTATCCACCTTTTATCCTCCCAAAATTGACGTGGCTCTTAAAATCACCATTGGATCAAAATTCAATAATGATTTATCATAAATTCAATGGTGATTTTAAGAGCCACATCAAATTTGTGAGGACAAAAGGCGGACAAGGAGATGATGTGTAGCATTACTCATTATTTCCCTTGCAATCACACGGAAAGGTTGCGTTGTTTAAATAAACAAGAAACATGTTGATATATTTTGGCATGCTCATGATCACCTCCCTTTATCTCTTACAATTATTCATCTTTCCAATTAACTAATTAATCAATGATTAATTGGCTTGATATTCCAACTTATGACCAAATTCAGGCCATCCAGACTTCTCAACGGTCCTAATAGTTTTTACCCACGTTGCTTAATTTCATTAGCTTTTCCAATTAATAATTAGTAAGTGTACAATGGTTATCTAAAACACGAAATCAGATAACTGGGAATAGTCGGTCTAAACACCATGCAGTTTAATTGAAGGATCATTTCCACTCCAAATATGGCTCCCTCTTTATTTAACCGACTAGTATACGACTATCATATAATTTAAACGAGGTAAAAATAAATATAAGTCATTTCTTTTTTTACAAGCAAAGATGAAAAAATTGATTTTCATGACTACGATTCACATCATCAAATTGTATAATAATCGTATATTAATCTAGTAAATAAGACTTAATAGCTTTGTATTAGATTGGTTATAATCAAATTAACCCTACCTCTTGTTTATTATAGTGCTGCATGTCCCATCAGAAGATGATCGAAACCTAATTATTTTACTTCATTCGGGTCATTGCTTGAAAAAATTTATAATAATAAAAAAAAAAAAAAAAACTGTGTTATTGTTATATCATATTGTAAAGTTTTTCTTGGGTCGTTGTTTACTTTATTTAAGAAGTAATGATATCTTCACGTAACAACTAGTTCTTGAAGTTGAAGGTGATCTGAAAGTCAAGCAGAATGGTGGACAGAGTCATGTGGCCAATAGTAGCATCTGAATTGCATTTAGAACACCTCAACTCTAAAGGAAAAATAATAATTATAATATTAAAATAGGCTACAACTTGCTAATTAAAGACAAGGCATGTTATAAAAGAACATTTTATTATTTTCTCTCTATTTATTTTTTATTTTTCATTATTTTTCTAATTTTTTCTTTTAACAATTGTCATTAATTAATACATTGCCAGAGGCCCTAAGAACATTTTCCATTACAACTTTACCTTAATAATTAACTCAAATTAGTCAAATATACAAACCAATACATTTATATAAACATTTTAACTTTAATGCTCCGTTTGTTTCGGCGTAAAATGATTTCTGGAAAATGATTTCGGCATTGGTTGGTAGGGGCGAAAATAATAGTCAACTGGAAAATGATTTCTGTTTGACCAAAAATGCTTAGTAAATTTCAGAAAATGATTTACGCTTTTTAAAAGCGTAAATCGTTTTCCAAAGACACCAGACGCAGTCGATCTATTTTAAACGGCGCAGTCGACCTTCAAGTTCAAGCAGACGACCACCATCGAAATATTGCCGGTATCGGAATCCGACAACATCCGGTTAATGTCTCCGGAATCTGGCGACGGAATCCGGCCACCTTCGCCGGAATCCGGTTAGCCAGATTCCGGCGACCAATCTGACTGGTTGGATTTGGCCAGACCGGCCGGATTCCGGCCATATGACCGGATCTGGCCAAAAAGGCCGGATTCTGGCCATCTGGCCGGATTTGGCCAGAGAGCCGGATCCCGGCCGGCCCTGGCCAGAGAGGCCGGTTCCCGGCAGGCCCTGGCCAGAGAGGCCGGATCCCGGCCGGCCCTGGCCAGAGAGTCCGGTTCCCGGCCGGCTCTGGCCAGAACGGCCGGCTGGCCGAACGGATCTAGCCAGATCCGGCCAGATGGCTGGAATCCGGCCTCTCTGGCCAGATCCGGCCAGATGGCTGGAATCCGGCCTTTTGTGCCGGATTCCGGCAGCAGCCACATTTGCCGGAATCCGGCTATCCCGGATTCCGGCCTTTATCTCGAATTCTGGTTATATTAGCCGGAATCAGGTAAAAATTGTCAGAATCTTGTCGGTCAGTGACCGAATCTCGTCATCGATGATTTTTATATTATTTTACATTAATATTTTTATGTTGTGAATAAAAATTGATTTTTATAAGTTAATATGATTGAATAAAAATATAAAAAAAATATTTGCGATTTTCCGTACGCGCCAAACACCAGAAAATGCTTTCGACGGAAAATGATTTCCTGAAAAATGACTTCCCTGAAACCATTTTACGACGAAAACCATTTTACGTCGAAACAAACGGAGCATAAATCTAAATGCATAACATCGGCCAGAGGCCTCGAAATCCTGTATTTGTCTTTCCTCTAAGTACTATCGTTAGCTAATCTATGAAATATCATGTTTTACTGGAGAAAAATGACAAATTTTAAACAATAATACTGGATATATAGGTTAGAAAATTAGCCAAGACAAACCACAAAAAGACATAAAATTCAAAACTTTATGATAATGAAACTTGAGATGAGTGACACATGCAATCAACTAACTAATTCTTCTATGCATTGAATGAAAGAATGTATATTCCTTACACTAGCTATCACGATTCAACGTTTCACATCAAACCATATTTGCCTTTTCTTTTTTCCTTTTTTTCCTGCACATGCAAATATTTGAAGAAAAAAAACATAATAGGAATATAGCCTTTTGTAAATAGTAGTACCTCATATATGCCTTAATTCTGAATCATTAAAATGTATCAGAATCTGTCCCATCTCTATTCACGTCAGGGTGGAATAAATGTAACAAAAATCAAATTATATATATAAATAGATCTAGAAATATTAATACCAAGTTAATTAATTATTTATAGCATTAAAACCCACTTCTCTATCCTATAAAAACACCCCAGTAAATAATCAAGGTATTTTTTTTTCTAAGAAATTTGATAAAAATATATCATATTAAAATTTTCAATCAAAAAAATTGGGCATTTGAGACCCAATAAAAAGAAGAATACGCCACCAAGATGAACCCAATCGGCTTAGCCATGCTCTTCCTTTTCCAAAACTCAAAACAACAAAAAAACCATAACTCAAAACTCTGTTTTCCTTCATTTTCTCATTCTCCACGGTTCCGGTGTTAGAGGGAGGGGCTTTCTTTCTTCAGGATGGGCATTTATTTTTAAATATTATACATGCATGGGGTAGTATATTTTTAGGCAGCTCCAGGGGTAGTAAATGATTAAGGTTAGTAATTGAAATTTTGGCCACGATTGTCTATTGGCACTTCAATCTATAATCCATATGGTAAGTAAGTTTTTTTTTTTTTTTTTTTTTTTTTTTTTTTTTTTTTTTTTTTTTTTTTTTAAAGTACAATGCTCAATAGAGACAATATTCAAGATACAAATTAGGATTTTCTTGAAAAAGACATATTAATCCTTCAAAATGAAGGTTTCTTTCCCAAGTCAGCCGTTTAATTACCATTACGTTTTACTTGATTGTTGTAGACAACTCAATACAAGTTGAACGAAATCGGGGGATTCATCCTAATATTGATATAAATTATAATTTTTTACGAGATTATAATAATTTCAAGAGAAATATAAACACTTTTCTCTTTAGTGGCGTGAATTTAATGAATAAAAGATGAGAAATATGCAAGTGATCAAATTCATTCCTCTATGTTGTCCTATGCCTCCCCCAGTCCCTACACCCGTGGAAAAAGAAGACAGAAAATTGAGAAAAATAGCTGCTTTTATTGGAGGAAGAATCGGGCTAATTTGTGGGCCGAATAAGTTGGTTATTCTACTGGAGCTAACCCGAGTGCTAGTGGGCCTCCTACCCAGTACCCATTAAACCACTTATTATATCCGCAAGAAGACATGGCTATTTGGATGGAATTGGAATGGCTTGGAAATATCCCCATGTCCATAAAAATAACTCCAGAAAAACAGAAAAATAGCTGCTTCCATTACCTGAACAACTCAGGAAAAATATCATAGAAAATATTCATTTTGAACTTCTTCAAGTATATAAGATTCATTTTGGTCCTCGTTGATTAAATTATAATTTCATAGAAATGAAAAAACAAATCAATTCATCTTCTTTTTTGTTTCTCTTAGGTTATTGTTGTGCATCATTATTTTTAATTTTTTAGATTCGGAGATTTCAAAACCATTTGAACTCCAAGCAAACTATATTACATGCACAATAGTTTTTTTTTTTTTTTTTTTTTAAAAAAAAAAATTGGTAATTTTTTACACATCCCGTTAGTTCGACACGAACACGACACGAAGTTGTAAAATTTGAATTTAAGTTTAACGAGTTCGATTTATCAACGAATCAACCCATTTATTAATTAGTCAAACGGGTCATAGTTGGATGGCCTTTCACGTTGGCTTTCTTCTTTCATTTTCTTCATGCGAACAGGAACTCATAAGTCAATGTGTGCTCTTAATGGAATGACAATACTATTACGGGTTATATAATTTACCATTCAAAGAAGCAAATCTTTACATGCAATGTAAAATTTGTAAGAATGCAAATCTTTTTCAATATTATCTTCATTTTAATCTAGTAGTTTAAGCATGTGCCATGTAATCGGGTTAGACGTATTATGTCGGATTGTATCAACCCAATACATTAAAACTTCGGAAAAATAAAATACAATTGAGGAGCAATATTTTTTATAGGATAGGTGTGCGCAGATCTAGTTTTTAATATTTTTATGTGTTGAAAGTAAAAAAAAAAAAAAGAAAAAAAAAAGGGGGAATTCAATTTGAGAAGAAAAAAAAAAAAAGCTGTGAAAAAACGTTAACAAACCAAGGCTTCACTATTATACAGATTTTAGTAAATACTTAAACTCCATTTTGAAATCTTTATTTATTCAAATTGCATGACTTGAAACGGTTAAACAAAACTTCAAACCGCATGATTTAAAACCATTAAACAACTTTTCAAAAAAATAAAAAATAAAAAAAAAAAACCATTAAACAAACGGAAACGAAGAATAACCCTTTTGGGCTTCCACGAAAGTATTCATCTTCTCGGGCACAAATTGTGGACAACCTCAAATATTGAAATTGAAATATTTTGCCGCCAATTTTAGATATCAAACTGGTATTTTTTATTTATTATTATTATCAAAGAGTAAACCTCCCACGTCATTCCAACTCCACCAATTAGAAATCGACACACTGGCCATTCCACCTACCTTCTGACGCCTCCTTAAATTCATCTGAAATTTCACTGCCCATTACTCCCACGAATTCCTTCTCGCAGCTTCTACGGTTTCTATTTTCTTCTCCTTCGAAAATACTGTAATGCCAAATCCGAAAAGGAAAATTTTGTAATATTCTCCATCTCTTTATACAAGCTAACATTCATCCGAAGAGGAACTGGGGTTTGAACTTGGGAGCTTCATTGACCTCTGAAGCCAAAATCAGATTTCTTCTTGCTGTGAGTATTAATTGATGTTTGAATATGTAGTTTGAATGTCATTATGTTTTCTTTTTCTTGTTTTTTCCTTACGTGAAGTAGTCGGCTGGTTTAACTGTTATTGTTTATTTGAATTGTGAGCATTTCGTGAGCTAATCCCGTGTAACAGAGAGGGAGATGGAGCTTCGACATTTCATCCACAAGCATCCGTTGATCTTCAATGAAGAGGTGTTGAGCAAGGATTGTGGAGGATTACTCTGCGATGGGTGCGGAAATCAAGTATTGGGTCCTAATTACAGTTGCAAACAGTGCTCCTGGTTCGTCCTTCATGAATCATGTGCACAACTGCCCCATGAGTTGGAGCACCCATCGCACCCAAAATATCCCCTTCGTCTCATCCATACGTATTCCTGGAAGAGGGAAATCAAATGGGACTTGGAGCACCCTTTACACCCCAAATATCCCCCTCGTCTCATCCATGCGTATTCCTGGAAGAGGCAAATCGAATGGGACTTGGAGAACCCTTTGTACCCCAAATACCACCCTCGTCTCATAAATTCCCAGTTGAGGGAAATCAAATGCGACGGTTGCAATACAGATGTTCTATGGGGCTTCATTTACCTGTTCTGACTGTAATTTTAGCCTTGAAAGTAAATGTGCTTCTCTACCGCTCACCATCCAATCTGAAATTCATGCACACCCATTGACCCTCGTGCGGAGATCTCTCTCTTTCACTTGCGACGCCTGCGGGAAACAAGGGAAAGGCATGTTTTACTTATGTGCTATCTGCCCTTTCTTAGTTCACCTACAATGTTCTTCCTGCCCATTGCTTCCCAAACAGATTCGTCACGCCCACCCTCTGAACCTCACCAATTCCCTTCAAGATACGTTCCCTATCGAATCAACAAGTATGTTAAGCTGCGAAGATCCGGGGCTTGATGAATCCATTGATTCCTTAACATATGTTGTCAAGAAATCCAAGCTGGGAGATGACAATGTTGAAATAGCCGTGGAAATCAAACATTTTAGTCATGAGCATGACTTGAACCTTATTGATGAGCAGCTTGAGAAACAGGA
Organism: Alnus glutinosa; assembly: GCF_958979055.1. Lineage (NCBI taxonomy): Eukaryota > Viridiplantae > Streptophyta > Magnoliopsida > Fagales > Betulaceae > Alnus > Alnus glutinosa. Next base: position 21,107,048 of record NC_084897.1, on the reverse strand, counting down.
AAAATGTGACGGGTGTTTGTGGCCTATCGAGCCCCCGTTTTATACTTGTGTTGAATGCAAATTCTTTCTTCACAAATCTTGTGTTGAATTGCCCAGAAAAAAGTCACACCCGCTTCATGGGCATCCCCTCACTCTCCTTCCAGAGCCACCGTACTTTCCTTCTTTTTCTTGCTATGCTTGTGGGCGTGATTGTAATGGCTTCGTCTACCGTTGTGACAAATGCAACTTCGACCTTGATGTCCAATGTAGTTTGATATCTGACACCTTTAGGCATGAATGTCATGTTCACCAACTTTTTCTCTCCTGCGCATCATATTCTGGTAAGTGCAATTCTTGTGATTCTCAAGGACAAATGTTTCGTTGTGGTTGTGAATTCAATCTGGATTTCAAATGCGCTACTCTACCGCCTATCGTAAGATACGAACCATACTCAAATTCAAATGAAGAAACGTTCGTTCTTTGTTTTGAATTTGAAGATGATTATCATTATGAATATAATTGTGATATTTGTGGAAAAGAACGAGTTCGAAATCATTGGTTCTACTATTCTCCATATGGCGGCAATTTAGCTGCTCATCCTGCTTGCATTCTTGGGAAATATCCAAATATCAAGTTTGGGAGGACTTACACGTTTGACATGCACGAACATCCCCTCACTTTTGTTGACAAGAGCGAGGAGCCCCATCCTCCATGTGATAAATGTGGTGATTCTTGCCATGGTATGACTTTTGAATGTCTCAAATGTAATTTCAGTCTTCACCACCTGTGCTTGATCAAATAGGACTTGGAACTTCTATTATCTATTTTCTGCTTTATTATTAATCAGAATTATCTTTTCAGTGTTATTTAATATTCCTCTTTATTTTTGGCAGTCTGCGAGTGCATGTGAAACAAACACATAATGACATAAATAAGTAATTTACATATCAAATCAACCAACACAATGTACAGAATCTAGCAAACAAAATAAATGGAATTTTTCATTAAACTCATTACATTTTAACTGCTCAAATCTTAGCTTAAGAAAAAAAAAAAAAAACTGCTGAACTTTTTTGGGCAACTAATAATTGAGATTGTTTGCTTGTGCAACCTTAACATGAAAGTATTTTGCCATGTTGATGCTAAAAGATTTTCTCCTTAAATGAGATTAGGAGTGACCAGAGGGTTTTGTTTGGTAATTTTTTTTCTATAATCCCAGAATATGCAGGGAAGATGTTTGTATTTATGCGTAGAATAAGATTTACAAGATAACTGATATATATACACGTATATTCAAGAGTAGATTAGAGGTTGTAATCAAACACAGTTTCTGCCTGTTGGTCCTTTTGCTCTAGTTGTGTAAAGTGACAACAACTATACTAAGGTACCATTTCTTTCAATCAAAAATATTTTTTAAAAACTGTTTTCTATATTTTTTGGTGTTTGCTACGACTAAAAATAATAGTTGAATTGAAATATTTTCAGTTTATTTAAAAAAGTTTATTTAGTTTCATAAAAGGGTTTTTGTTTTTAAATTTTGTAAACGTAAAATGGTTTCCCTTTTTATGATTAGAAGACAAAATGGGTACATTTTTATTTTTATATTTTTAAACAATCAAAAGTGAATAATCAGAAATCAGAAGAACAAACATCTGCTAAGTAAAAGGATCAAAGAAACGAAATAGTTGAACACGTGTCTGCCGAAGTCATGAACAAGTTCTACAATTGGTAATTGTCCAAGAAATGTCTAATGTCACGTGCCCTATCATGATGCATCTCAATACCAAGTAGAAAAGATGTTTCTCCAACATCTTTCATTTCAACCGTTTCATCAATATCCAACACTAAGAAAAATGAATTTTAGTCCACTAATGTTGAGATATTTGCATTAGTCCACTGTGTTTTCAACAAAACCAAAAATGATGTCACAAACTCTATCAAATTTTAAATACCACTATACCTGTCTTTTATTTTATTATATATATATATTCGTGAGCGTCTATGCTTCTTTGAATGCGAGCCCATATGTTCATTTTTTCAATTTAGTCAATGCTTTCACTTTAAGTGAACTCTTTTGTTAATAACATAGCTTTATGCGGTTATCCTTTTTCCTTTAAATTCATGTTAGTCTAAAGTTATGTTTAATACACGAGATGACTATTCCATTAAGAAAATGAATAACTATTACTAAGAATGAAATATGGTGGAATGAAATAGCTATTTTTGTCGTTTAATATCCCCATGTCCATAAAAGGGCAGAATTTTCATCTAAATTAGATTAGATAAGCTTCCTTTAACTTAATCTATAAAAAATGCTATTTGTTCTACTTACATATGAAAAGCACATGTATGATGTATTAATTGATGCATGCTTATATGATTTTAATGTCATTTCTTTTATTCCTTTTTTTTTTTTCTAAATTAATTTTTTAGGCCGAAATATAAATAACCTCATTGTCATTGAAGAAATATGTATAACCCGCTAACCTTCAATAATATTGGCTCTTAATTATGGTGATCAAGCCGACAATCGATATCAGCTCTTAAGAAAAGAATGTCCAACAATGAAGAAAATGATAAAGTAGAGAATAAAATAAAGGAGCATAATATATATATATATATATATATATATATAAAAGAGGGAGAATAAAAAAAAAGAATAGGGTGAAAACAAAGATAAGGATAAAGGAAGAGAATAAATGAGGATATAAAAAAGAAAAAGAAGACGTAAAAACAAAGAAAAGAAGAAATTAAATTCTTTATAAACCCACCTCTGTCATAGTTTCGGAGGCACAACAAATTTGTATTTTCTTGTTGCAAAGGTGTAAAAGGTTTTTGTGATCACAAGAAGCACAACAAGCTCGAAGCTCCATAGTATAGTAAGTACTACTCTCTCTTCTTCTTTTTTACTGTTATCTCTTATTTTCAGTTGTATTATTTTGTTCTGACAACATTATTTCTTTGCTAGCATGATGTTATAATATGTGTTATTATTATGTTCTATCTGTCTATCGTTCTTTCTTTTGTTTTTTGTTTTTAATAATAAATTGAACGAGAATAAGTGAACAGAAAAATAAAATAGTTTTAGTATATATATATAAGTGAACAACAAAATGAAAATAAAAAAGAAAAAAAAATTAAAGAGGTGGATATTTCCCACTATTCAACTAGATAGGGACGGAGTTAGAGGGGTCAATTTTAAATTAGGGTATACAAATTTATGAATTTAGGATAAACAAATTAAGTCATTTATCACAAAAAAAAAAAAAAAAAAAAAACTATCCTTGTTACTAATTAAAGAAATCCCTTGTACAGATATAGTTCTGTGTAATAGAGAGTGAGATGGAGAGAGAGGGGGAGCTTCGACATTTCCTCCATGAGCGTCATCTGTTGATCTTTAATGAAGAGCTAGACAAGGATTATAGAATACCATATTGCGATGGGTGCAGAAAAAAAATATCAGGTCCTAATTACAGTTGCAAAGAGTGCGGCGAGTTCATCATTCATAAATCATGTGCAGAACTACCCCGCGAGTTGGAGCACCCGTTGCACCCCAAACATCCCCTCCTTCTCACCCATTATTATTTGTACGGGAAGAAACGCAAATGCGATGGTTGCAATAGAGAGCATATATGGGGCTTGAGTTACCATTGTTCTGACTGTAATTTTAGCCTTGAAAGTACATGTGCTTCTCTACCGCTCACCGTCCAAGCTGAAATTCATCATGAACACCCATTGACCCTCATGCGGAGATCTGTTTCTTTCTCTTGCGACGCCAGTGGGAAAGAAGACAAATGCATGTTTTTCTTATGTGCTATCTGCCCATTTTTGGTCCACATAGAATGTATTTCCTACCCATTGCTTGTCAAACACATCCGTCACAGACACCCTCTTCACCTCACCAAATCCCTCAAGCCTCAGCTCAATCAATCTGACCATCGACTTTGCCTACTCTGTGTTAAAAATGTGAACACAAACTACATGGTTTATTATTGCTCTACTTGTGATTTCGTTACCCATCTTCATTGTGCTGCAAATATAAATATGGAAGGGGAACAGTGGGAGCGTATTGAATCAACAAGTATGGCTAAATACGAAGATCCGGGGCTTGATGGCGGATCTATTGATCCATTACCATATGTTGTCGAGAAATCCAAACTGGGAGAGGACAATATTGAAATAGCCGTGGAAATCAAACACATTAGTCATGAGCATGACTTGAAGCTTATTGATGAGCAGCTCGAGAACGATGAAAAATGTGACGGGTGTATGTGGCCTATCTCACCTCCATTTTACACATGTACTCAATGCAGATTCTTTCTTCACAAATCTTGTGTTGAATTACCCAGCAAAAATTCACACCCACTTCATCAACACCCCCTCATTCTCCTCACAGAGTCACTTTATGTTAATAAGTATTTTATTTGCAATGCTTGTAGATGCCGTTCTAATGGCTTCGTCTACCATTGTGACAAATGCAACTTCGACCTTGATGTCCAATGCAGTTTGAGATCTGACATCATGAACCATAAAGGTCATGAGCCACACCAACTTATTCTCTCCAGCACATCAAATGATGAGAAGTGCAGTTCTTGTGATAATGACGGAATAATCTTTTGTTGCGCTTCCAGTGATGATTGTAAATTTACTCTGGATTTCAGATGCGCTACACTACTGGCTATCATAAGATACAGATCATATGAACAATTGTTCACACTTTGTTATAAAAGTGAAGATGATTCTGATGACGAGTATTATTGTGATATTTGTGAACAACCACGAAATCCAAAGCATTGGTTCTACTATTGTGCAGATCTCGATTTTCCTGCGCACCCCAAATGCATTCTTGGAGAATATCCAAATATCAAGTTTGGGAAGACTTATAAGTTTGACACGCACGAACATCCCCTCGCTTTTGTTGACAAGAGCAAGGGCGCCCATCCTCCATGTAATGAATGCGGTATTTCTTGCGATTTTTGGACTTTTGAATGTGTCAAATGTAATTTCAATCTTTGCCTTGGGTGCTTATAAAGAAGATGATTGGTGTTTTAGACTTCACAGCCTGTGTGATTTGTAATTTCTGGTTGATGTCCAAAAAAACGAGAAGGAAAATTGTTGGATTATTAATCAGAAATATCTTTTCAGTGTTGTCATTTAATAATTAACTCTTTTTTCCTACCATTATTTATTTATTTATTTATTATTATTTGGGTTTGATTTTTATTGTTAAATTTGACGAGGGAGAACATGCATGCATGGAAGCTTTGCGTTAATATATATATATTGAAGCAGATATATATATATATTTGGTTGGTTGGTACCCTGCAGCTTTCAGAATTGCAACTTATTTTTACGTGTTGGATCGTATACTTATTTTATTATCTTGCAGGGAAAATAAATTAATAATTGCTACCGTAAGAGAGAAGAAGAAACTAATTAATTAAGCACTTGAAAAATTGATTACCAGAACAGAAAACCCAAAGACTAATTAAAGAAGCCAAGAAATTAAGTGAAATACAAATAATTTTCTTTCACATATAATATATATAATATAATTACGACAATTTCATCTCCTTAATTAATTGAGAGTATTTTGGGGCATAGTCGTTTTTATTCACCAATTAATACCATATATATATGCACATATATAATATCAACTAATTAAACTCGATCGCTAGCCAAAGAGGAGGGGCAATTAATTAACTTGGTTCTGATGGAATTTGGCTGGATTATTATTGTTACTCGATTATTGTCGTATTAATTAGAGATATTGTCGTATCAAAGTTGTCTACTCGATCTGGTTCTTAATTAACAGCTTTTATGTTCTTCTGGTTTATATATGTACGTTCATGAATGAAATCAGAAATTCTTTTTTTTTTTTTTTTTTTTTTTTTTTAACAAAAAACTTTATACTTATCCAAAAGCCTCTATAATTTCATTTTTCTTTTTTCATAGGATTCCTAGACCTACTCAGCATACAGCAACACGAACTAATTTGGTTTTTTTTTTTTTTTTTTTATATATATTTTTTTTTAATTTGGATTGTTTAATTTTATTTCAACACGAACTAAGCTTCATTATTACTTGATTTTTATTGTGAAAGCTACCCAGCTTTCACAATTGCAACTTATTTTTACCTGTTCGATCGTATACTTATTTTATTATCTTGCAAGGAAAATAATTGCTACCGTAAGAGAAGAAGAAACAAATTAAGCACTTGAAAAATTGATTACCAGAATATATATTGACATAACAGAAAACCCAAAGACTAACGAAGCCAAGAAATTAAGTGAAATACAAATAATTTTCTTTCACATATAATATAATTACGATAATTTCATCTCCTTGGAGTATTTTGAGGCATAGTCGTTTTTATTCACCATGCCTGGATATATATATATATATCAACTAAACTCAGCCGCCAAATATATATATTTTGAGATATTGTCATATTAGAGATATTGTGGTATCAAAGTTGTCTACTCTGGTTCTTTAAGAGCTTTTTTGCTCTTGTGGTTTATGTTCATGAATGAAATCAGAATTTCTTTTTTTTCTTTTTTTTTTTTTTAAAAAAAAACTAACTAAACTCTATACTTTCATTTTCTTTTTTCATGGGATTCCTAGACCTACTCAGCATTCAGCAACCCCCACAATTGGGAGTGTAATCGAACTATGTCAAACTAAGTTTTTTTATTTTTAATTTAGTTTGTTTAATTTTATTTCAACACTAGTTAAACTTGAGTTTATTACTGAACTAACTAATTAATTCAAACTAGGTTATTTATTTTTTAAACAAGTTCGAGTTTATTCATGAGCTGCTCGATTAACTAATTTATTTTTCAACTAGGAAAAAAAAAAATTAATTCCCTCTCACATATAATATAACGATAATTCCATTTCATTGACAGTTTTTTCAGGCATATTCGTTTTCATTCACCATGGATTCCTAGACCTACTCAACAACGTACCCCCCACAATTGGGAGCGTAATGGAGCTATATGTCAAGCTAAGTAATATTATTATTATTATTATTATTAAAAAAAAAAAACAATTGGTTTCCTTAATTTTATTTCAATACGAGCTCCGCTCGAGCTTATTATTGAACTAAATAATTAATTCAAGCTAGTTTAATTATTTTTTAAACGAGTTCGAGTTTGTTCATGAGCTGTTCGATTAACTAATTTATTTAGTTTTATATAATGTAAATATTGTAGTTGTTTATATATATATATATATATATATATATATATATATATATATATATATATATATATATATATATATATATATATATATATATATTGTAAATCTATACTAATTGTTGATATAGTTGATCGCACCACTTGAGTCCAAATAAAAACGTCTAACAAGTAACACCGAGAAATATCGGCACAAAACACTCCGATGCCTAAGTCAATGGAATAATTTTGTGAAAGGTAAGAAGTTAATAGAAATTACGGTGAATTGTATGCATACCTTAGACTTAGGCTTTTGATCTTCTTTATAAGGGGGGTCCTAAATAAGGCAAGTAGGCCAAATCTTAAAGGTATCAGAAGTCAAGGGTTTGACATAGAAGATAGTAGATCTTCGTGGAGATTTTTCCTAAGTTCCCCTCGCCTATTCCATTCTTTATAGAATTGATCTTTTCTTTTAGGACGCCAGATCTAGAATAGGCAAAAAAAAAAATTTGGGGTAAGACACTTTCCTTGTATAACCGACTTCGTATATATGTACTCTGTCGGTTATGTAACTCCTCGGTTAAGTACCATCAATTGAAGTGACCATGGATTGGGTCCCTTCGGTTAGCAACGATCAACAGTATTCGAGGGTGTATGTCCCCCTAGCGATCAACCGTCTACTCGGGGATCAACAGCTCATCGGGACCCTACGAGGCATTTGATGTACCTTCCCTGTCTAGTAAGGATCAACTTGCTTATGTTCTTACAAAGCCTCTCGTGTCTCAACAACTTTCATTCTTAAAATCCAACCTCAACGTCTGTTCCTCGCTATCAAGTTTGAGGGGGCGTATTGGATTAGAAGAGCCTGAAGAGGATAACAGCAAGCTCAAGGATAACAAGAAGCTCAACAACTCAGACGAGATAATGTATAGCAGATAGGATATCTTATCTTAAGTCACTTGTAATTCAAACATAAAGTCATCTGTAAATTGAATCATGTAAATCCACTTGTAAAGGAGATCACGTTATACAATTATAAATACAATCACTGCTATACACATTCAGTAGGCAGAATCATACACAAATTAAACACGTATCATTATAAGACAAAATCTCATATTTTGTTAACCGTCGCTAACTTACATCATCGAAAGGGTACCCAGGATGAAATGAAGAAGACTCGATTCCCCTGTGCTTTAGAGAGGAGAACGATCAACTGAGGACGGATTAGCAGTAGTAAACTTTCTAAAGAAGCTAAAGAACATAAACACGGAGAGCAATATCCATCATGTCTTGGCCAATCTTCATCATTTATAATGTGCTTCCCAGTCCCCAAGTAGCAGAGCTGGACAGTATTCAAGAAACTAGGCCAAGCCCTCTTGCCTCTCCCATTTAAGGTCCTCGGAAAATTTAGAGAGTGCAGCCCGAGGATCGCCATTAGAAATAGACAAGTAATATTGGGCAGTCCCATCATCAACTTGCATGCTTCTCTTCAACGAATCAAGAACCTTCCTCTTCCCTTGTTCAGAAGTCATCTTCTTCAGCAAATGGCTAGACTTTCCATCAGGACCACCTTCAAGATACAACACTGCCACTTCCCTTTTCGCATAGCTATCTAGCTCCATGTAGCATGTCCCATTTACAAGAATGTCAGGATTGCTTATAGGGATTAACAACCTCTCCCTTGAGTATATGCCATGGTCACTCATCATGTTGTTCAAACGTTTTATCTCCATAACCTGCTAACAAAAATAAAAAAGAAAGAAGGTCAATGACTTTGAAGAGGAAACAAACTTTTATACGGTTAGCAGACAAAAGGGTTACAAAAAATTTTACAATCGGAAGTGAATAACCAGAAGAATATGTTTCCACAAAGGAAAAGGATCAAAGCATAGGAATAGATGAATGTGTCTGGCCAAGTCATCAACAAGTTCGACAATTGATATTTGTCCAAGAAATGTCTCATATGGAGAATGCTCATGTGGCAACAGCTAGTCTAGTGCGAAGCTTTGACACCAATATTTCAATAAAAATGATTACATATATCCATAATTCGACTCATCATGTTTTCAACAATTCTCCATCAAGTATCATCATCAAACAATTGGCAAATGTTCCATGATATAAAACCTTAGGTAGAACTTACTCTTGAAAACCGGTTTGCAAAGGGAATGTGACCAAAAGCTATACACATAATTAAGATTATACTTAAGCCATGTGGGATACTTAGGATCGTAAGTATCACCGCGTTTTGTAGTCGACGTCCACAGCAGCCCATTCTATCCCATAGGTCACCCCCTTCTGTGACTCGAACTCGAGACAAGTTGTCTGGTTCTGATATCAAATGATATTAAACTGTGAGTAAAACTCACCGTTGAAAATCGCCTTACATGGGGAGAATGCCCAAAAGCTTATAACACATGGTTAAGGATTGTACTTAAGCCATATAGGATACTTAAGATCGTAAAATCCCCCCACCCACCTTCTTCCTCTAGCCTCTTATGATGTTGACAACACAGGCGTGCAAATTACATAAACAAGAACCTCTACATGGTAGATTTATGATTTGAAAGCTAAAACCTCACACAGTAAGGCTGAAAATGAATAGAGCCGCTTGCGAACAGGCTTGGGCTTGGCTTGGGCTCGGTTCATTTATTAATTGAATTTCGCCACTAATCCTAGCACCAATCCGGCATATATATATAGACATTACTGGGCTCCCTCACTCCAGCCTATCTGACGATGTTATTCCCGCAGAAGACAGCTTCATTTTCAGTAGAAGATTTTGTTTGTTCCTGTGTATACATCATGTGTACTTAGGAGAGTTTTACGTTTTTTTTTAATAAAGTTTTTCTTACTTACAAAAAAAAAAAAAAAAAAAGAAAGAAAAAGAAAAAGAAAAAAAGAAATTGGTGTTGGGGGGGCATGGCCCCTGCCAGCCCCCCCTCCCTCCGTCACTGTCCCCGGTATTTCTATCAATCATTCGATTCTGTCCAAATTAGCTCCTACTCCTACTCCTACTCCTCCTTCATCATCGTTGGTCCTTTTGACCTAAGATGCTCGGCCGCTAGTGAACCAATCTTGCATGATGCATTCTTCCTCAACATCAAGTTCACCCACTACGGTGATAATGGTTCCGTTCATGGGAAACTTGATATTTTGAACAAAAATTTAAGCTCGTTTATTAAATGAGCCGAACTTGTATAAATTTGGCTCGACTTGTAAAGGCTAGTATAAGCTTGTATAATTTATTTTTTTTATTTTTTATTTTTTTTATAATATTATTTTTTAACTTTATAAAGAGAACATGTCAAGTATTTAAAAAGATAAAAAGAAATTTTCTTCATAATATAATATATAACTTGAATTATTGTAATTGTGAGTTTGAATATAGATGTGTATTTGTGTGTATATAAGTGGGTTTATGTCTATGTATAATGAATATAATACATACTATAAGATGAACATATAAACTCGAGATTAGATTGTTCAAGATTTGGTTTAATTTCTCTAATTACTAAAATAATAAATCTTAACCATAGTAAATAACTAATAATTAGTATACATTTACAAATAATAATAATAATTCGCGACATTTACTTTATATATTGAATGAATAAGTTAATTGAGTAGCTCGTAAACAAGTTCGAGCTCGTTCGAAAAATAAATGAACAAAGCTTGGAGAGATTATCTAGCTCAGTGATAAGTTTGAACTCAACTCGTGTTCGAAAAAAATTAAAAGAACTGAGCTCGAACATTTAAAACTCGCCTCGCCTCTGCTCCATTAGAGTCCTATGCAGAGGGCATGATGTCTTGCAAGTCGCAAGAGACTAGCAATCACCAAATATTCGACTTTGGAACTTGAATATCTCTTCATTTTGGGGATTTACAATTTTTTTTTTTAAAAAAAATAAATAAATAAATTAAAATCACAGTCAACCAGATAATTTCTTTGTATTTCCTCAGTTTTCGCAGAAACCAAGCAAAGTGTGTAAACAATTTTTTTTTTTTCTCTTTCTTCTTATCTACTTGCTTACAATTTTGAAGAATAATCATAGTTAACTACCATAACTAGGACACTAGAGAGACAACAAAACAGAAAAGAAAAAAGAAAAAAGAAATATTAATTTAGTTGTAATTTCGTACTCTTTCTCGGCAACCAAACAGTTCTCAAATCCATACCTGAACAGAGTACTTGACAGCGAGACTGGCAAGGCTGTCCCCCCTCACAAGGCGATGCGAAATGGCAAACTTGCTGATCCCACTGTCCCTCCAGAAGCCCCCGGAGACAGGCTTTCCGACGACGTGCTTCAGCTTCCAAGGCTCCTTGAAGGAAATGGCGACGAGCTCGTGGTCGGAGGCGACGGAGTTCCAGAGCCGGCACACGCAGCTCGCCCGAGCGATGTCTGGGACGGGAAGCTTCTGGAGGATGAGGCGGAGGGTGTCGCGGCACGTGAACGCCCAGAACTGGGAGTCCATCGGGAAGATCACCACCGTCGCTGCGGATTTGGAGGATTTGGTGAGAGATATGGAATTTGGACTGGAGGACGGCCTTGCGAGTAAGGTTTTTCGGGATTTTCATTTTCATTTTTTTTTTTTTTTTTTTTTTTTTTCAGGTTGGACTGGTTGTTGGACACGATTAGATATAGAGCTGGGCAGCTGGCGTAGGTAGGATAGAGCCCTTGTTTGTTTACATATGTATCCCTAATATATTGAAAGTTTATAAATAATATATGTTTCGATAATAATGTTTTTTTAATAATAAATTTAAATTTGAGAATAACATAAAATTAAATGGATATATGCTTTTATTTTTGGGTTAAATACCTTTTTAGTCCCTGAGTTTTGACAACTTTATTTTTTAGTCCCTGAGTTTCAATTCGCATCACAGATGATACATCAATTTTGGAAAATGACCAAATTAGTACCTCAGTTAACTTCTCCGTCCAAAAATTAACGGTCCGCCACGTGTCAACCTCAGAAGTTGACGTGGCGCTATATAAAAAAATAAAAAATTAAAAATCTTTAAAAATTAAAAAAAAATTGAAAAAACTAAAAAAAAAAAGGGGGTGGCTGACCATGGGGGTGGCCGGCCACCCCCATTTTGGCCAGGGAGGTGGCCGGTCGGTCTAGGGTGGCCGAACCACCCCCATGTGGTGGTTCGGCCGGTCTGGGGGTGGCCAAACCACCCCCGTGGCCCTTGGGGGTGGTTCGGCCACCCCAAGGGCAAAACGGGAAAAATAAACCCTAAATTTTTTTTTTTTCCATTTTGCCCTTGGGGTGGCCGAACCACCCCCAAGGGGCACGGGGGTGGTTCGGCCACCTCCAGACCGGCCGATTTGGGGGTGGCCAAACCACCCCCGTGCCCAACACGATTTTTTTTTTATTTTTTTTTTATTTTTGTCCAGGGGGTGGCCGAACCACCACATGGAGGTGGTTCGGCCACCCCAGACCGGCCGGCCACCCCTTTTTTTTTTTAGTTTTTTCAAATTTTTTTTTAATTTTTTAATTAATTTTTAAAGATTTTTTATTTTTAATTTTTAATTTTTTTTATATAGTGCCACGTGTCAGCTTCTAAAGTTGACACGTGGCGGACCGTTAATTTTTGGACGGAGAAGTTAACCGAGGTACTAATTTGGTCATTTCCCAAAATTGATGTATCATCTGTGATGCGAATTGAAACTCAGGGACTAAAAAATAAAGTTGTCAAAACTCAGGGACCTTAGAGGTATTTAACCCTTTATTTTTTAGGTTTTTCATCTATTTTTAAGCAGCCTACGATAAAACAAAACAAACAGTTTTTAAAATCCGTTTGTTTTTTTTTTTTTTTGCCCTTTAGCGGGAATAGATTAAAAATTTAAAAGGTTATAGCTTGACTTTTTTTTTTTTTTTTTTTTTTTTTTTGTTATTTAAAGCAGGTTATAGCTTGACTTGACTGCAAGTAGAGGATAGTGTTACATTTTCAAAATTGTTTAAAATAGATAATAATATAGACTTAAAGAATGCTCCAAAAATTAAAATAAGTCTAAAATATTCATTACCTGATATACAAATAACGGATAATAACCGCATTTAATAATCACATGAATGTAGTTATAATCGCATAATACAAATACAAATACCTAAAAATAATAACTGCATCAACGCGTATAGCTTTACCTGTGTAGAGTAATTGTTTTGCTTCAATAAAATTGTATTGTCCTTTGTAAAAAAAAAAAAGAGAAACAAGATAAAATAAGGATATAAAGAAAATGAGTGGTTTAGTTGACAAGTAGATTACAAACTTTACAGCTTCAAAAGTCTAAAACAATCTACACAATTCAAGCTCCTTCAGTGAAGGTTTCTTGCACAACAACACATAAGCAATACCAAAGTATCAATGGAATTATAAGGAAAATCCTGTGGCCCAGATCGATCTAACATCTACCTCTGGCACAATCATTGCCTAAAGTGGTAAAGATGGACAGGCATCAACTTCACCATCTATGACCAAGCCCGTAAGCATCCATGTAACCGGCACCATGAACATGACTATCATGGTGGTCATGGCCATCATCATGATCATGATGATGGTGATGGTGATCACTGCTTTTTGCTTCATCAAACATCTTCTGAATATGCTCTGGTATAACCTCTTCCTCAACTTTTCTGACAGATTTAGGTAATGAGGACACAAATTGAACAATACTTTCAGCTACCTCATCAGCTGCATCCTCCTAAAGATCATCAAAACAAAGAGCTTACTGGGATTTCAAATGGCAACAGAACATTATAATAGCAAGACATCGAAACCATATGCCGTAATCTTCACCCTACAGGCTACACAAACTCTCAATGAAAATACTCCAAGAGATTATAGAATCCCAAGAGTAGTAGAAAATATGCTGATAAATCAGATAATAGAAAAAGATAAAGACAGCAGGAACGCGAGCAACTCGTTTCTTAAGTTACTACATACGGTAAGTAACAGCATACTTGAGTTTCAATTTATGATTAACAAACCACCTTATAAGCAACAATGGGCAAAAAACGAACTTATTAAAATTTCAACATCCACTGCTTATAAACATTTTTTAAATGATCATCATAGAATAAGCTTTATTTCAGCAGATTTCAAATCATCCTTTATGTTTCCGGTGATGAGCCTAAATCATCCTGCAGTACTCCAAATCAATAACTATGATTGGCATTCTCATGTACTGTACGTACTACAAAATATATGCTTGGTTCTGCCCTGGGTTCATGAAATGATGCTAAACAATTAAAACTTGTACGGAAAATAAACAATTTACTTAAAAAAAGTAATCACATTTTCTGATCGAAGAAAACATGAGTCCTCCTCATGGCAAGAAAAGTACACATGTAAGAGTATCAATAACAGGTTTAGCCATCTCCAACTCTTTTGATATAGTTTCCAGCATGGTAACGTATTGCCGGATGATTTGCCTTCTTCCAAAACAATAATCATTGCGTCAGGGGTGTCGACGATCCCCCTCCAATGCCTAAGTCATGCAGTGAATGATCTCAGTAAAGTGACAGTTTGATATCAGAGAGTGCTCAGAGTATTTAAGTCTACGGTTATACTTGTTATAAATGTGAATTTATAGGCTTAGAGGTAGCAGCAAACTTGGCGGCTTGATCTAATATTATTTAGGGCTTTAACTATGGGCTGATCATGGGCCTGGTGGCTCACAACCTTTTTGAACTGATAATTTTTCTAATAAGACATTTAAAATTTCATAATTTGAAGAATAGATTAAAAGGTCATTGTTAATTTCCCTTCTAATTAAGCCATCTGATCTCTCTCTCTCTCTCTCTTTCCGATCGAAAGGAAGAATTTCATGTTCTCCAAATAGAAAAACGAATAGGAAATGGAATTGGGCGAAACATTCTAATAGGATTGTAAAAAATGTTGAAAACAAATTATTAATTTTTTGGCTAGATTGATGTAGAAGCATTAGAACTCTTTAGGATAACCTTACAATTATATTCCTAAAATCCTATATGTTATTTGAAAATCGAATTGTTCAAATCAGGTCATTTCAACGTTTATATTATACTTAGAATATTTTCACTTTTTATTTATTAGTACAAGATCTAAATTAACCATCCAACTAAAAAATAAGAATTTGAATTTACAAAACTCTACAATAAAATTACCCTACAAAATTTAGAGGATACCAATTTGTAACTTTTTTCTTTTTTTTAAAAAAATGCCTAATTAAGGTTAATAAATGAAATTTTGGCCACCATTTGTCTAATGGCACTTCAATAATCCATATGGTATATATGTTTTTTTTTTTTTTTTGAAACAGTCTAGCCTGTCATATATATAAAACAATTAAGTACATATCCAAGATATACATAAGGTTTCCTCCAAAATGCACGTTTCTCGTTAAAAATGAGCTTTTCTTTCACAAGCCGGTGAACTGCTCCATTACCATTACGTTTTACATGACTAACACTTATTTGTGGATGTGGTAGACAACTCAATGCAAGTTGAACCAAGTCGGGGGATTCATCCTAGTATTGATATGAATTATAATTTATGTTTAATAAATTTTTTGGTGGTCTCTTGTATTTTCCCCCCTCTTTCCTCTTATCTCATTGCGAGATTATAATAATTCCAAGAGAAATATGAACACTTTTTTCCTTAGTGGCGTGAATTTAATGAATAAAAAATAAGAAACATGCAAGTGATCAAATTCATTTCTCTATGTTGTCGTATGCCTCTCCCAGTCCCTACACCCGTGGAAAAAGAAGATAGAGAAAATTGAGAGAAAGAAAGGAAATGGAAGAGAAAAGCTTATTGGAGGAAGAATCGGGCTATTAATTGTTGGGCCGAATAAGTTGGTTATTCTACTGGAGCTAACCCGAGTGCTAGTGGGCCTCCTACCCAGTACCCATTATACCACTTATTTTATCCAAGGATGGAAAATAATGCCAACAGTCGCACGCGGGCCCATATATGATATACGCAATTAGAAATGGCTATTTGAATTGGAATGGCTTGGAAATATCCCCACGCGCGTCCATAAAAAGCACTCCAGGTCCAGGATAACTGAAAAATAGCTGCTTCCATTACTTGAACAACACAGGAAAAGTATCATAGAAAATATTCATTTTGGTCCTCGTAGATAAAATTATAATTTCATAGAAAATAAAAAACAAATCAATTCATCTTTTTTTTTCTTTTTCTTTTTTTTTTTCTTTTTTTTTTTTTTCTCTTATATCATAGATCGAACCACGTAAAATTTTTTGTTTTCATTTTATTATTTTTACTATTATATTTATTTTCCTATATGATTATTTTTTTCTTTTATGGTATTAGAGTTATAGGATAACGCCATTTTTTATCTTAAATCTGCGCTTTCGCCCCTTTGTTGCTCTCTATTTTTGAAAAATAAATAAATAAATAGTTAGTGTCATTGCTCTTAGTTGCCTTTCTATTTCATTTCTGCTAGTTGAAATCATCCTTTGTCTTCTAATCGAACAAATTGTGAATTGCACTCATCCTTTGTTTTCTAATCGAGGGAGCAGTGATGGAAGGCGAACCTTCTCCATGATCGTTGACGAGAGAATCGTAGGCTTAAGGATATGTACTTTTGGCTTTATTTGCCAAAAGTAAATCTTACTTGCCAAAAAAATACTATACAAGTAGTGGAGTCGTAAGGCCAAATGGTTGATGGTAGATCCTTCGTTTTATTTTCTCTTAAAGGTTTGATTTTATATATATATATATATATTTTGTTAGTCTTGTTATTGTTGATGTACAAGAAAGGAAAAAGCAAAAGAAATGAGGAAAAAAAAAATAAATCAAAAGAGGCTAAGTTGCCTACATTTAGGCCATTTGTTGGCTCAGTTGCTTAATTTTATTGGCCCACTTGTTGACCGAAACCTATCTTTTAACCTTTATGATATTGTTCAAATCTATGGGCTTTTCAGCCCATAGTTGACGATCTTATTTGGCCCATACTTAGTCTATTATTTTTTGGCATTTGTGGTATTGTTTATAACTCATGCTCATTTTAACACATAGTTGACTTTGATTTTAGCCCATATTTGGCCTATTGAAATTTAAGGCACATCTCCAACCACTATCATCAACTTCCTCCAGTCATCGTCATTGATCGTTATCGATTATTGTCATATACAACAAAAAAGAAATAGAGAAGAAGAAGAATAACTTATTGCAAACTAAGCTTCTATATTGTTCAACCTAGAATTTGAGGGGGATGTTAGAGTATATTAGGGGAATTGAATTCAAAAATTTATTATAATTATTGTTATCTCTTATAAACATATTTGATGGTAATTAAATCTGATTGATTTTATTGTAATCAGATTTGTTCAAATCACATTGACTTGATTACCATATTTATTTACCCAAATTCTCAAAAAAACATACGAGTTTAATGTATTGTGAAAATATCAAAAGAAATAAGAGTATAATGTAGTCATTTGAGCTTTACTCTGTGGACGTAAGTCATAAACTGAACCACATAAAATTTTTTGTCTCCATTTTATTATTTTCGCTATTGTCTTTATTTTCCTATATGATTATATTTTATTTCACTATTAAGGGTTACATAATTTACTATTCAAAGAAGCAAATCTTTACGTGCAATGTAAAATTTTGTAAGAATGCATAATATAAGTATATTATATTCATTTTAATCTAGAAATTTAAGCATATGCCATGTAATCGGGTCAAACGGATTGTGTAAAGTTGTGTCAATCCAATACAACACGTAAATTAAACGATAACAAGTAAGTCGTATTTGCCGGATTACCCGACAAATTAGTGAGCCGTCTTCAAGTTTAATCGTAGTTTACATTGAAACCTAAAAAAAAAAAAAAAAAAAAAAAAAAAAAAAAAAAATTGAGGTGCAGTATTTTTCATAGGGCAGTTGCTGACCAAGTTTTTATGTGTTGAAAGTCAGAAAACAAGAAAACAAAAGAATTCAATTTGAAAAACATAAAAATTACTGTGAAAAAACGTTCACAAACAAGGAAGAATAACCCTTTTGGGCTTCCACGAAAATATTTAATCTTCCCGGGCACAAATTGAAATTGAAATTGAAATATTATGCCACAAATTTCAGTCTTTTCAGATATCAAAAAGCAAACCTACCACGTCATTCCAGCTCCACCAATTAGAACTCGACACATTGGCCATTCCTTCTACATTCTGACGCCGCTTTAAATTCATCTGAAATTTCACTGCCCATTACTCCCATGAATTCCTTCTCGCAGCTTCTAAGGATCCTATTTTCTTCTCCTTCGAAAATATTTTGTAATATTCTCCATCTCTTTATACAATCTAACATTCATCGGAAGGGAAACTGGGGTTTGAACTTGGGAGCTTGATTGACCTTTGAAGCCAAAATCAGATTTATTCTTGCTGTGAGTATTAATTGATGTTTGGTTATGTGATTTGAGTGTCATTATGTTTTCTTTTTCTGGTTTAACTGTTATTGTTTATTTGAATTGTGATGCATTTCGTGAGCTAATCCCGTGTAACAGAGAGGGAGATGGAGAGAGAGATGGAGCTTCGGCATTTCATCCACAAGCATCCGTTGATCTTCAATGAAGAGGTGGTGAGCAAGGATTGTGGAGGATTACTCTGCGATGGGTGCGGAAATCAAGTATTGGGTCCTAATTACAGTTGCAAACAGTGCTCCTGGTTCGTCCTTCATGAATCATGTGCACAACTGCCCCATGAGTTGGAACACCCATCGCACCCAAAATATCCCCTTCGTCTCATCCATACGTATTCCTGGAAGAGGGAAATCAAATGGGACTTGGAGCACCCTTTGCACCCCAAATATCCCCCTCGTCTCATCCATGCATATTCCTGGAAGAGGGAAATCGAATGGGACTTGGAGAACCCTTTGTACCCCAAATATCCCCCTCGTCTCATAAATTCCCAGTTGAGGGAAATCAAATGCGACGGTTGCAATACAGAGGTTCTGTGGGGCTTCATTTACCATTGTTCTGACTGTAATTTTAGCCTTGAAAGTAAATGTGCTTCTCTACCGCTCACCATCCAATCTGAAATTCATGCACACCCATTGACCCTCGTGCGGAGATCTCTCTCTTTCACTTGCGACGCCTGCGGTAAACAAGGCAAAGGCATGGTTTACTTATGTGCTATCTGCCCTTTCTTAGTTCACCTACAATGTTCTTCCTACCCATTGCTTCCCAAACAGATTCGTCACGGCCACCCTCTGAACCTCCCCAATTCCCTTCAAGATACGTTCCCTATCGAATCAACAAGTATGCTAAGCTGCGAAGATCCGGGGCTTGATGAATCCATTGATTCCTTAACATATGTTATCAAGAAATCCAAGGTGGGTGATGACAACATTGAAATAGCCATGGAAATCAAACATTTTAGTCATGAGCATGACATGAACCTTATTGATGAGGAGCTTGAGAAACAGGAAAAATGTGACGGGTGTTTGTGGCCTATCGAGACCCCGTTTTATACTTGTACTCAATGCAGATTCTTTCTTCACAAATCTTGTGTTGAATTGCCCAGAAAAAAGTCACACCCGCTTCATGGGCATCCCCTCACTCTCCTTCCAGAGCCACCGTACTTTCCTTCTTTTTCTTGCTATGCTTGTGGGCATGATTGTAATGGCTTCGTCTACCGTTGTGACAAATGCAACTTCGACCTTGATGTCCAATGTAGTTTGATATCTGACACCTTTAGGCATGAATGTCATTTTCACCAACTTTTTCTCTCCTGCGCATCATATTCTGGTAAGTGCAATTCTTGTGATTCTAAAGGACAAATGCTTCGTTGTGGTTGTGAATTCAATCTAGATTTCAAATGCGCTACACTACCGCCTACCGTAAGATACAAACCATACTCAAATTCAAATGAAGAAACGTTCGTTCTTTGTTTTGAATTTGAAGATGATTATCATGATGAATATAATTGTGATATTTGTGGAAAAGAACGACTTCGAAATCATTGGTTCTACTATTCTCCATATGGCGGTGATTTAGCTGCTCATCCTGCTTGCATTCTTGGGAAATATCCAAATATCAAGTTTGGGAGGACTTACACGTTTGACATGCACGAACATCCCCTCACTTTTGTTGACAAGAGCGAGAAGCTCCATCCTCCATGTGATAAATGTGGTGATTCTTGCCATGGTATGATTTTTGAATGTTTCAAATGTAATTTCAGTCTTCACCACCTGTGCTTGAACAATTAGGACTTGGAACTTCTATTATCCATTTTCTGCTTTATTATTAATCAGAATTATCTTTTCGGTGTTGTTATTCAATTTTCCTCTTTATTTTTGGCAGTCTACAAGTGTTTGTGCTTGTGCATGTCGATGATATCATCATCACATGAAACTGTACTTTGATTTTGCATTTCTGTTTAGTGGTTGAAGCTACATGGAAAAATGGTGATCGTCATCTTACTCAAAAATGGCCCTTGCTATTTGCTAAGCCTATCACTTCACAGATGTCTTCATTTGTCTGTTCTTAGAAGGGAAGTTGGAACAAAAGTTGACAACTGACATTATTTTTTGTAGGAAGGTTTAAACTTTCATTAAAAAATGTACACATGAAACAAACACAACAAATAATGACATAAATAAGTAATTTACATATCAAATCAACCAACACAATGTACAGAATCTGGCAAACAAAATAAATGGAATTTTTCATTATACTCATTACATTTTAACTGCTCAAATCTTAGCTTAAGAAAAAAAAAAAAAAACTGCTGAACTTTTTTGGGCAACTAATAATTGAGATTGTTTGCTTGTGCAACCTTAACATGAAAGTATTTTGCCATGTTGATGCTAAAAGATTTTCTCCTTAAATGAGATTAGGAGTGACCAGAGGGTTTTGTTTGGTAATTTTATTCTATAATCCCAGAATATGCAGGGAAGATGTTTGTATTTATGCGTAGAATAAGATTTACAAGATAACTGAAATATATACACGTATAATCAAGAGTAGATTAGAGGTTGTAATCAAACACAGTTTCTGCCTGTTGGTCCTTTTGCTCTAGTTGTGTAAAGTGACAACAACTATACTAACGTACCATTTCTTTCAATCAAAAATATTTTTTAAAAACAGTTTTCTATATTTTTTTGGTGTTTGGTGCAACCAAGAATAATAGTTGAATTGAAATATTTTCAGTTTGATTAAAAAAGCTTATTTAGTTTCATAAAAGGGTTTTTGTTTTTAAATTTTGTAAACGTAAAATGGTTTCCCTTTTTTATAATTAGAAGACAAAATGGTTACATTTTTTTTTTTTAAACAATCAAAAAGTGAATAATCAGAAATCAGAAGAACAAACATCCGCTAAGTAAAAGGATCAAAGAAAAGAAATAGTTGAACACGTGTCTGCCGAAGTCATGAACAAGTTCTACAATTGGTAATTGTCCAAGAAATGTCTAATGTCACGTGCCCTATCATGATGCATCTCAATACCAAGTAGAAAAGATGTTTCTCCAACATCTTTCATTTCAACCGTTTCATCAATATACAACACTAAGAAAAATGAATTTTAGTCCACTAATGTTGAGATATTTGCATTAGTCCACTGTGTTTTCAACAAAACCAAAAATGATGTCACAAACTCTATCAAATTTTAAATACCACTATACGTGTCTTTTATTTTATTATATATATATATATATATTTCCGTGAGCGTCTATACTTCTTTGAATGCGAGCCCATATGTTCATTTTTTCAATTTAGTCGATGCTTTCACTTTAAGTGAACTCTTTTGTTAATAACATTGCTTTATGCGGTTATCCTTTTTCCTTTAAATCCATGTTAGTCTAAAGTTATGTTTAATACACGAGATGACTATTCCATTAAGAAAATGAATAACTATTACTAAGAATGAAATATGGTGGAATGAAATAGCTATTTTTGTCCTTTAATATCCCCATGTCCATAAAAGGGCAGAATTTTCATCTAAATTAGATTAGATAAGCTTCCTTTAACTTAATCTATAAAAATGCTATTTGTTCGTCTTACATATGAAAAGCACATGTATGATGTATTAATTGATGCATGCTTATATGATTTTAATGTCATTTCTTTTATTCCTTTTTTTTTTTTTTTTTCTAAATTAATTTTTTAGGCCGAAATATAAATAACCTCATTGTCATTGAAGAAATATATATATAACCCGCTAACCTTCAATATTATTGGCTCTTAATTATGGTGATCAGGCCGACAATCGATATTAGCTTTTAAGAAAAGAATGTCCAACAATGAAGAAAATGATAAAGTAGAGAATAAAATAAAGGAGCATAAAATATATATATATATATATAAAAGAGGAGAATAAAAAAAAGAATAGGGTGAAAACAAAGATAAGGATAAAGGAAGAGAATAAATGAGGATATAAAAAAGAAAAAGAAGACGTAAAAACAAAGAAAAGAAGAAATTAAATTCTTTATAAACCCACCTCTGTCATAGTTTCGGAGGCACAACAAATTTGTATTTTCTTGTTGCAAAGGTGTAAAAGGTCTTTGTGATCACAAGAAGCACAACAAGCTCGAAGCTCCATAGTATAGTAAGTACTACTCTCTCTTCTTCTTCTTTTTTCCTGTTATCTCTTATTTTCAGTTGTATTATTTTGTTCTGACAACATTATTTCTTTGCTAGCATGATGTTATAATATGTGTTATTATTATGTTCTATCTGTCTATCGTTCTTTCTTTTGTTTTTTGTTTTTAATAATAAATTGAACAAGAATAAGTGAACGGAAAAATAAAATAGTTTTAGTATATATATATAAGTGAACAACAAAATAAAAAGAAAAAAGAAAAAAGAAAATTAAAGAGGTGGATATTTCCCACTATTCAACTAGATAGGGACGGAGTTAGAGGGGTCAATTTTAAATTAGGGTATACAAATTTATGAATTTAGGATAAACAAATTAAGTCATTTATCAAAAAAAAAAAAAAAACTATCCTTGTTACTAATTAAAGAAATCCCTTGTACAGATATAGTTCTGTGTAATAGAGAGTGAGATGGAGAGAGAGGGGGAGCTTCGACATTTCCTCCATGAGCGTCATCTGTTGATCTTTAATGAAGAGCTAGACAAGGATTATAGAATACCATATTGCGATGGGTGCAGAAAAAAAATATCGGGTCCTAATTACAGTTGCAAAGAGTGCGGTGACTTCATCATTCATAAATCATGTGCAGAACTACCCCGCGAGTTGGAGCACCCGTTGCACCCCAAACATCCCCTCCTTCTCACCCATTATTATTTGTACGGGAAGAAACGCAAATGCGATGGTTGCAATAGAGAGCATATATGGGGCTTGAGTTACCATTGTTCTGACTGTAATTTTAGCCTTGAAAGTACATGTGCTTCTCTACCGCTCACCGTCCAAGCTGAAATTCATCATGAACACCCATTGACCCTCATGCGGAGATCTGTTTCTTTCACTTGCGACGCCTGTGGGAAAGAAGGCAAAGGCATGTTTTACTTATGTGCTCTCTGCCCATTTTTGGTCCATACAGAAGAATGTATTTTTGGTCCATTGCTTGTCAAACATATCCGTCACAGACACCCTCTTCACCTCACCAAATCCCTCAAGCCTCAGCTCAATCAATCTGACCATCGACTTTGCCTACTCTGTGTTAAAAATGTGAACACAAACTACATGGTTTATTATTGCTCTAGTTGTGATTTCGTTACCCATCTTCATTGTGCTGCAAATATAAATATGGAAGGGGAACAGTGGGAGCGTATTGAATCAACAAGTATGGCTAAATACGAAGATCCGGGGCTTGATGGCGGATCTATTGATCCATTACCATATGTTGTCGAGAAATCCAAACTGGGAGAGGACAATATTGAAATAGCCGTGGAAATCAAACACATTAGTCACGAGCATGACTTGAAGCTTATTGATGAGCAGCTCGAGAACGATGAAAAATGTGACGGGTGTATGTGGCCTATCTCACCTCCATTTTACACATGTACTCAATGCAGATTCTTTCTTCACAAATCTTGTGTTGAATTACCCAGCAAAAATTCACACCCACTTCATCAACACCCCCTCATTCTCCTCACCGAGTCACTTTATGTTAATAAGTATTTTATTTGCAATGCTTGTAGACGCCGTTCTAATGGCTTCGTCTACCATTGTGACAAATGCAACTTCGACCTTGATGTCCAATGCAGTTTGAGATCTGACATCATGAACCATAAAGGTCATGAGCCACACCAACTTATTCTCTCCAGCACATCAAATGATGAGAAGTGCAGTTCTTGTGATAATGACGGAATAATTTTTTGTTGTGCTTCCAGTGATGATTGTAAATTTACTCTGGATTTCAGATGCGCTACACTACTGGCTATCATAAGATACAGATCATATGAACAATTGTTCACACTTTGTTATAAAAGTGAAGATGATTCTGATGACGAGTATTATTGTGATATTTGTGAACAACCACGAAATCCAAAGTATTGGTTCTACTATTGTGCAGATCTCGATTTTCCTGCGCACCCCAAATGCATTCTTGGAGAATATCCAAATATCAAGTTTGGGAAGACTTATAAGTTTGACACGCACGAACATCCCCTCGCTTTTGTTGACAAGAGCAAGGGCGCCCATCCTCGATGTAATAAATGTGGTGATTTTTGCGATGGTTTGAGTTTTGAATGTGTCAAATGTAATTTTAGTCTTCACGCTGACTCTTGGTGCTTAAGAAGATGATTGGTGTTTCAGTCTACGCAGCCGGTGTGAATTGTAATTTCTGGTTGATGTCCAAAAAAACTACATGGAAAATTGTTCGAGTAATAATCAGAAATATCTTTTCAGTGTTATCATTTAATAATTAACTCTTTTTTCTTACCATTATTTATTTATATATTTATTATTATTTGGGTTTGATTTTTATTGTTAAATTTGACGAGGGAACATGCATGGAAGCTTTGCGTTAATATATTCAAGCAGATATATATATTTGCTTGAATATATTTGCGTTAATATATTTGATTTTTATTGTGAAAGCTACCCAGCTTTCACAATTGCAACTTATTTTTATCTGTTCGATCGTATACTTATTTTATTATCTTGCAGGGAAAATAATTGCTACCGTAAGAGAAGAAGAAACTAATTAATTAAGCACTTGAAAAATTGATTACCAGAATATATATTGACATAACAGAAAACCCAAAGACTAACGAAGCCAAGAAATTAAGTGAAATACAAATAATTTTCTTTCACATATAATATAATTACGACAATTTCATCTCCTTGGAGTATTTTGAGGCATAGTCGTTTTTATTCACCATGCCTGGATATATATATATATATATATATATATATATATATATATATATATATATATCAACTAAACTCAGCCGCCAAATATATATATTTTGAGATATTGTCACAATAGAGATATTGTGGTATCAAAGTTGTCTACTCTGGTTCTTTAAGAGCTTTTTTGCTCTTGTGGTTTATGTTCATGAATGAAATCAGAATTTCTTTTCTTTTTTTTTTTTTAAAAAAAAAAAACTAAACTCTATACTTTCATTTTCTTTTTTCATGGGATTCCTAGACCTACTCAGCATTCAGCAACCCCCACAATTGGGAGTGTAATCGAACTATGTCAAACTAAGTTTTTTTATTTTTAATTTAGTTTGTTTAATTTTATTTCAACACTAGTTAAGCTTGAGTTTATTACTGATCTAACTAATTAATTCAAACTAGGTTATTTATTTTTTAAACAAGTTCGAGTTTATTCATGAGCTGCTCGATTAACTAATTTATTTTTCAACTAGGAAAAAAAAAATTAATTCCCTCTCACATATAATATAACGACAATTCCATTTCATTGACAGTATTTTCAGGCATATTCGTTTTCATTCGCCATGGATTCCTAGACCTACTCAACAACGTACCCCCTACAATTGGGAGCGTAATGGAGCTATATGTCAAGCTAAGTAATATTATTATTATTATTATTATTAAAAAAAAAAACAATTGGTTTCCTTAATTTTATTTCAACACGAGCTCCGCTCGAGCTTATTATTGAACTAAATAATTAATTCAAGCTAGTTTAATTATTTTTTAAACGAGTTCGAGTTTGTTCATGAGCTGTTCGATTAACTAATTTATTTAATTTTATATAATGTAAATATTGTAGTTGTTTATATATATATATATTGTAAATCTATACTAATTGTTGATATAGTTGATCGCACCACTTGAGTCCAAATAAAAACGTCTAACAAGTAACACCGAGGAATATCGGCACAAAACACTCCGATGCCTAAGTCAATGGAATAATTTTGTGAAAGGTAGGAAGTTAAGAGAAATTACGGTGAATTGTATGCATACCTTAGACTTAGGCTTTTGATCTTCTTTATAAGGGGGGTCCTAAATAAGGCAAGTAGGCCAAATCTTAAAGGTATCAGAAGTCAAGGGTTTGACATAGAAGATAGTAGATCTTCGTGGAGATCTTTCCTAAGTTCCCCTCGCCTATTCCATTCTTTATAGAATTGATCTTTTCTTTTAGGACGCCGGATCTAGAATAGGCAAAAAAAAAAATTTGGGGTAAGACACTTTCCTTGTATAACCGACTTCGTATATATGTACTCTGTCGGTTATGTAACTCCTCGGTTAAGTACCATCAATTGAAGTGACCTTGGATTGGGTCCCTTCGGTTAGCAACGATCAACAGTATTCGAGGGTGTATGTCCCCCTAGCGATCAACCGTCTGCTCGGGGATCAACAGCTCATCGGGACCCTACGAGGCATTTGATGTACCTTCCCTGTCTAGTAAGGATCAACTTGCTTATGTTCTTACAAAGCCTCTCGTGTCTCAACAACTTTCATTCTTAAAATCCAACCTCAACGTCTGTTCCTCACTATCAAGTTTGAGGGGGCGTATTGGATTAGAAGAGCCTGAAGAGGATAACAGCAAGCTCAAGGATAACAAGAAGCTCAACAACTCAGACAAGGATAATGTATAGCAGATAGGATATCTTATCTTAAGTCACTTGTAATTCAAACATAAAGTCATCTGTAAATTGAATCATGTACATCCACTTGTAAAGGAGATCACGTTATACAATTATAAATACAAACACTGCTCTACACATTCAGTAGGCAGAATCATACAGAAAACACGTATCATTACAAGACAAAATCTCATATTTTGTTAACCGTCACTAACTAATTACATCATTGAAAGGGTACCCAGGACGAAATGAAGAAGACTCGATTCCCTGTGTTTTAGAGAGGAGAACATTTATAATGTGCTTCTCTTAAACTTTCTAAAGAAGCTAAAGAACATAAACACGGAGAGCAATATCCATCATGTCTTGGCCAATCTTCACCGTTTATAATGTGCTTCCAAGTGCCAAGTTGAGCTGGACAGTATTTGAGAAACTAGGCCAAGCCCTCTTGCCTCTCCCACCTAAGGTCCTCGGAAAATTCAGAGAGTGCAGCCCGAGGATCGCCATTAGAAATAGACAAGTAATATTGGGCAGTCCCATCGTCAACTTGCATGCTTCTCTTCAAAGAATCAAGAACCTTCCTCTTCCCTTGTTCAGAAGTCATCTTCTTCAGCAAATGGCTAGACTTTCTATCAGGACCACCTTCAAGATACAACACTGCCACTTCCCTTTTCGCATAGCTATCTAGCTCCATGTAGCATGTCCCATTTACAAGAATGTCAGGATTGCTTATAGGGATTAACAACCTCTCCCTTGAGTATATGCCATGGTCACTCATCATGTTGTTCAAACGTTTTATCTCCCTAACCTGCTAACAAAAATAAAAAAGAAAGATCAATGACTTTGAAGAGAAAACAAACTTTGATATGGTTAGCAGACAAAAGGGTTACAAAAAAATTTTAACAATCGGAAGTGAGTAACCAAAAGAACATGTTTCCACAAAGGGAAAGGATCAAAACATAGGAATAGATGAATATGTGTCTGGCCAAGTCATCAACAAGTTCGACAATTGATATTTGTCCAAGAAATGTCTCATATGGAGAATGCTCATGAGGCAACAGCTAGTCTAATGTGAAGCTTTGACACCAATATTTCAATAAAAATGACTACATATATCCATAATTCGACTCTATCATGTTTTCAACCATTTCTCCATCAAGTATCATCATCAAACAATTGGCAAATGTTCCATGATACAAAACCTTAGGTAGAACTTACCATTGAAAGCTGGTTTGCAAAGGGAGGGTGTCCAAAAGCTATACACATAATTAAGATTGTATTTAAGTTATATGGGACACTTAGGATCGTAAGTATTACCACGTTTTGTGGTCGACGTCCACAACATCCCATTCTATATTTCTATCCCATAGGTCACACCCCTCCGTGACTCGAACTCGTGACGTGGTGCCTGACTCTGATATCAAATGATACATATAGATGTGTATGTATGTGTATATAAGTGGGTTTATGTGTATGTATATGTGAGTGTGTATGTGTAATGAATAAATTACATACTATAAGATAAACATATAAACTTGAGATTAGATTGTTTAAGATTTGGTTTAATTTCTCTAATTACTAAAATAATAAATCTTAACCATATTAAATAACTAATAATTAGTATACATTTTTTTTAAAAAAAATCACGATATTTACTTTAAATATGGAATGAATAAGTTAGTTGAGTAGCTCGTAAACAAGTTCAAGTTCATTCAAAAAAAAAAATTGAACAGAGTTTGGACAGATTATCTAACTCGATGATAAGTTTGAACTCAGCTCGTTTTCAAAAAAAAATTAAAAAAACCGAGCTCGAACATTCAACACTCGGCTCAGCTCCATTAGAGTCCTATGCAAAGGGCATGATGTCTCGCAAGTCGCAAGAGACTAGCAATCACCAACTAAAAGCTAAAATTTCCAAGCGAGGCTTCCATAGTACAAATACTTGCAAGCCTGGCAGCATATTGAAACATATCGAATAACCTTTTGCATTTTATCAAGGAAAATACTGACATCACAACAGATCATTCAATGCTAAACTGATACAAGCTTCTTTCTCTCCTCTCTCCACCTCTTTTTCCTGTCTTTCGCCCACGTTTTGGAGCTCCTACTTTGCTTTTCCAACACCCAAACAGAAACAACAAGCCCTTCCAGCAATTAAACAACAGGAAAAGAAATTGGGAAACATGTATTGATCACATGGCTTTACAGAACCTAGTGCCAATAATGACAACCAAACAATCACAATCCTGATAAAACTTGCACTCATAATAATCTATCACATGAAATTCCAGAATTCTCATACCAAATATTCGACTTTGGAACTTGAATATCTCTTCATTTTGGGGATTTACAATTTTTTTTTTTTTAAAAAAAAAAAAAAATCACACTCAACCAGATAATTTCGCTTCCTTGAAACATGTCTCCCTAGAGAACCATGAAAAGGAGACATCAATGCAATTCTATAATTTCTTTGTATTTCCTCAGTTTTCGCAGAAACCAATCAAAGCGTGTGAACAATTATTTTTCTTTCTTCTTATCTACTTGCTTACAATTTTGAAGAATAATCATAGTTAACCACCATAACTAGGACACTAGAGAGACAACAAAACAGAAAAGAAAAAAGAAAGATTAATTTTGTTGTCGTTTCCCACTCTATCTCGGCAACCAAACAGCTCTCAAATCCATACCTGAACAGAGTACTTCACAGCGAGACTGGCAAGGCTGTCCCCCCTCACAAGGCAATGCGAAATGGCGAACTTGCTGATCCCACTGTCCCTCCAGAAGCTCCCGGAGACAGGCTTTCCAACGACGTGCTTCAGCTTCCAAGGCGCCTTGAAGGAAATGGCGACGAGCTCGTGGTCGGAGGCGACGGAGTTCCAGAGCCGGCACACGCAGCTCGCCCGAGCGATGTCGGGGACAGGAAGCTTTTGGAGGATGAGGCGGAGGGTGTCGCGGCACGTGAGAGCCCAGAACTGGGAGTCCATCGGGGAGATCACCACCGTCGCTGCAGATTTGGAGGTGGTGGTGGGTGGGTCTGGTGTTGGAGGATTTGGTGAGAGATATGGAATTTTTGGAGGACGGCCTTGCGAGTAAGTTTTTTTCCTTTTTTATTTTTGGTTTTTGGTTTTTCTCAGGTTGGACCGGTTGTTGGACAAGATTGGATAGGTGGGAGTAGATTAAAAATTTAAAAGTCATTGCTTGACTTAGACAGCAAGTTTTAGAAGAGTTACCAAATTAACCACAATTATCCATTATTCATATATGTGAATACAGTTAGCAAAAATTACTATTTAAATATAAAGCAATTTTAAGATATGCTAAATAACTATATCTACATTCTCTTTATATATAATTAATAAATTTATCAAAATGATATCGTTTTGAATTTGATATAGGGTTATGTCTAAACTCAAAACACTAAAAATAGACCCAAACTATTTTCAAAATTATTTAAAAAAGACCATAATAGAGACTTAAAGAATACCCAAAAAACTAAAATAAACCCAAAATATCAATTACTTGATATGCGAAGAATAACAGATAATAACCGCATTCAATAACCGCACTAATATAGTTAATAAGCATAATACAGATACAAATACCTAAAAGTGATAACTGCATCCGTGTGTGCAGCCCTACATGTGTACAATCATTGTTTTGCTTCAATAAAATTGTATTGTCCTTTGTAAAAAAGAGAAAACGAGATAAAATAAGGACATAAAGAAAATGAGTGGTTTAGTTAGATTCAGCTCGCCCTGACAAATAGATTACAAACTTTAGAACTTCAAAAGTTTAAAATAATCTACACGATTTCAAGCTCCTTCAGTGGAGGTTTCTTGCACAACAACACATAAGCAATACCAAAGTATCAATGGAATTGTAAAGAAAATCCTATGGCCCCCAGATCTAACATCTAGCCCTGGCACTGTGGCACAGTCACTGCCCGAAGTGGTAAAGATGGACAGACATCAACTTCACCATCCATGACCAAGCCCGTAAGCATCCATGTAACCGGCACCATGAGCATGACTATCATGGTGGTCATGGCCGTCATCATGACCATGATGATGGTGATGGTGATGATCACTGCTTTTTGCTTCATCAAACATCTTCTGAATATGCTCCGGTATAACCTCTTCCTCAACTTTTCTGACAGATTTAGGTAATGAGGACACAAATTGAACAATACTTTCAGCTACCTCATCAGCTGCATCCTCCTAAAGATCATCATCAAAACAAAGAGCTTACTGGGATTTCAAATGGCAACAGAACATTATAATAGCAAGACATCGAAACCATATGCCGTAATCTTCACCCTACAGGCTACACAAACTCTCAATGAAAATACTCCAAGAGATTATAGAATCCCAAGAGTAGAAAATATGCTGATAAATCAGATAATAGAACAAGATAAAGACGTACAGCAGGAACGCGATCAACATGTTTCTTAATTTACCACGTACGGTAAGCAACAGCATTACTTGAGTTTCAATTTATGATTAACAGATCATCATAGAATAAGCTTTATTTCAGCAGATTTCAAATCATCCTTAATCTTTCCGGTGATGAGCCTAAATCATCCTGCAGTACTCCAAATCATTAACTATGATTGGCATTTTCATGTACTGTACTATAATATATATATATATATATATATATATATATATATGCTTGGTTCTGCCCTGGGTTCATGAAAATAATGCTAAACAGTTAAAACTTGTACGGGAAATTAACAATTTACTTAAAAAAGTAATCACATTATTTCTGATTGAAGAAAACATGAGTCCTCGTCATGGCAACAAAAGTACACATGTAAGAGTACCAATAAAAGGTTTAGCTATCTCCAACTCTATCAAGAACTCCTTCAAAAGGTGAAAAGACAAATTGAACACCCTCCACCACCTAAACAGCCAAGCAGCCTCTAATATGAATCACTTCCTGAAAAAATACAAATTGTCACAACCTCGCAGCTAGCTATGTCCAAGGTAATGCATGGCTTCTTTTCAAGCTCATGCATCTGTCCAAGTTGTCAAAGAATGGTAAAATAATTTTTTTGAGACCCCTCCTTTTTTTTTGATAAGTTAAAAAAATTGTTGTAGAATGTTAGACTGAAAAAGACTTATAAAGGAGAAAAAAAAGGTTCAATAATTGTTAAGTCCAAAACCTAATAGAATCTGGCCAGATTTAATTTTCTCCAAAAATGAAAATTTTCTTTGTTAAAACAAGCTCTAATTTTATGCCAACTCCTCCCTATTTTCACCCCTTAGCTGTCAGTTTACAGCCCCAAAACACCTGACGTTAGTTATTTATTTATTATTTTTGTTTTTAATAATAATAATAATAAAAAAACCTAGCTCTCTCTCTCCAAGCTAAAACCTAAAACCTAGATCAATTTGCAAAAAAAAAAAAAATTCACAGCTGCAACCAGAACAGGTAGGATTTTCCAGGTTTTTTCTCAAACTTTTCTATTGAAAACTGAAATTCAGATTTCATATAGCCTACCTAAAATTTTCGTATTGTTTTTATGCAAAATCAGTTGCAATTTGAGCCCCAAAAACCGATTCCTAGAAGCTGTCACTTGCTGTCTAGCTTCTAATCAAGATTTTGGTAAGTGTTCTCAACAATCCTTTCAAGTTTTTGAGAATTCCTTTTCAATAAGATTTGAGTTTTCTATGCATGCTGCCAGCACTAAGGAAAACCAGTTGGATCTGATTTCTTCTCTTAGACGACATGGATATGGTTTAGACAGCATGATTACATGATTTCCTGAGTGTTTGACATTACCATAACATGTTTTATGACTAATTGATTGTGTTGTGTTGCACCGTAGAGGTCAAATAACAAAATTAGGTTTTTGCAGAAAATTCTACAGCACTGCAATGACCAAGAAAGGTGGGCTGTAGGTCCTTTTCGAAAAAGTTGTTTTGCAACAAAGTGCCCATAAAATAAACCCTCTTTGAGTTGTCTTTCCAATGATCCAAACCATGCGATCATTGGACACATGTAGGGCTTACAGAGGATTAATCTCCACTGACACGTAGCTGGAATTATAGCACACACACACACAAACACATTAGTTGAACATTGAGACCAGCCTATCTTTTTTGCCCAAGACCAGACATATTTAGGAGAACTTAAGGCTCGTTTGATTCGCGGAATAAACCCCTGGAATGGAATGGCTATTCCTATGGAATAGCCATTCTTTTATTTGGTTATACACCATTCCTAGGAATAGCTATTCTCATGCGAATAACTATTCCTTTACCAAAAAAAGGAAAGGAATTGTTATTCTTTGAGGAATGGAATAGATTTTCCAAAAAATCCATTAATTTTTGTTTTTTTTTTTTTTTTGCTGCAAACCTATAGATATAAAATAAAATTACAAAACATTTATGGGTGACCAACCACCACAAGGGGTGGGTGGCCGGCCACCCTGGCATAACTCCCGGTGTCATTGGTAACACCGGCATCTCCCATACATATCAACAAGGGTAGAACAAACAACAAGATTAGATTGAAAACCCAATGTTTCGACATGCGTGTGAATTCTTCAACCTACTTCATGATTAGCAAGGACCGAACAAGCATTAATCACAAAGAGCCAAAGAGCCATTTTGGGTTCACCTGCATCGACGTACCCCGCCATAAGCAAAGTCCACGACGCAACATTGGGTTCATGCATTTCATTGAACAATTGGGGGGCCGTCAGTGGTTCAGCCATGGTGGTTGGCCAACAAACAAATTTTCCAGTTTTTTTTCCAATCATTGTTATTATTATTTTATTTTTTTAATGTATTTTATTATTATTATTATTTTTTTTTTTTGGATTTTGGTACAATTCCAATAAAAGCATATATGTTGTCACCAAACTAAGAAATAAAAATAGCCATTTCATTACACCTTCTTTCATTTTCAGTTATGACTATTCATTCTCCTAATGGAAAAGTCATTCCACGTACCAAATGAGCCCTTAAGGTGACTTAAAAACCTTATAAAGATTTGGTAGTGGTAAGTGGTTCCTATCAGTGGGATGTCAGATTTTTCTGTGATGTACACGATTGGGAGGTGGACGTCATGGCTTCCTTTTTCTCCTTACTGTATTCATCCAAGGTGGCTCAAGATGGGGGGGACCGGCTTTGATGGTCCCTCTCTCGCAAAGGGTCTTTTGATGTTAGATCATTCTATAAGGCTCTTGCTTGCAAAGAAGCTTCTTTATTCCCCTGGAAAAGTATTTGGCGAACCAAGGCCCCATTGAAAGTGGCCTTCTTCGCTTGGACGGCAGCGTTAGGGAAAATCCTCACCTTGGACAATCTCAGAAAGAAGCGTGTCATTATGATTGATAGATGCTGCATGTGTAAAATGACCGGGGAGACTGTGGATCATCTTCTTCTTCATTGCGAGGTTGCACGCGCTCTTTGGTATGTCATCCTCAGTCGTTTCGGTCTGTCTTGGGTGATGCCTTCTCGGGTAATAGACTTATTCGCCTGTTGGTGGTCGGGGGGACGGTCCCGAAGCGCAGTCGTGTGGAAAATGGCTCCTTGTTGTCTTATGTGGTGCTTGTGGACGGAACGCAACGATAGACAGTTTGAGGACAAAGAAAGAACCATAGAGGAACTCATTTCCTTTTTTCTTCATTCTTTGTACTCCTGGACGGCTGCGTATCTAGCACCTCTAGGGATTAGTTTTAACGATTTCCTTGTATTGCTTCCTTCTTCTTCTTAATTGTCTCTCTTGTATACCCCCTGTATACTTGATTGCACTTTGCGTTTTTCTAATAAAATTCTCTTACTTATCAAAAAAAAAAAAAAAAAAACCTTATAAAGACTAGATGCAAGTGGTGTTGGGACCTACACTCTAAAGAGCAAGGGAAAAAGCTCAAAATTGCATGATCCATGTGTAGTAAATTGAACATACATGCATAGTGTCAACATTCAAGAAAAGCAATGTTCAGGAAAATCAAACAATGGAAAAGAATAAATGATAGACGAAAGCACTAACAATAAATAATTGTTCGTAAATGTTTACTTAGGTTGCTAAGGGAAGTGTATTGAATTCTTGAAGCTAAGGAACGAGGTAAGTAGATATGATCATACCTTTGCTTATTTTAATTTTTTTTTTTTTTTTAAATGTCAATGCAATTTTTTCTTAAAATTGTTTTCAAGGTATATGATACAATGTTAACCTTTATTTGATAGCCTTGTTATGCATCCAAAACTATATGTTTGAAAACATGTTAAATCTATGATTAAGCGCATGCTTCTAGTATGTAATGAATATGTCATAAATACGTTATGCTACTTGATGAGAAGTGAATGAAAAGAAAGAAAAATGAAGTAATTGTATGAATGCATGAAAAGGCTTCTAATTGTTTTTCTTGGTCATATGAAATGATGTGAAATGGTACTTGAGCTAATGGGCCCTCGCCATCTTGTATGGTCTGCTGGGAATGGCTCACTCGAGTGCACCATAGCTTATCGAGTGATGACCAATCCTAAATGCAGCTTCACTTGTGGCCATGGGAGTGGAGTCGAGATCCTTGTGATCGCCAACCCTTACACATAGGACGTCATTTGTATTGGCTGCTCCAAAGATTAAACGAAAAAGGTTTATGATATGCGTGAATGTTGACTTGTACTTTTTCATGTTTATGAAATGAAAGTTGTTTCCAATTGCATTTACTGTATGTTGTATCTACTTACCAAGGATTCGACTTACCCTTTGTTTTTATGTTTTAAAACAACCTAGATGATGTCGTGAATGGTTTTACAAGCTAGGAAAACTAGAGACAAGAACCTTCACCTAGAAGAGGATTAAATAAGTGCATGAAGCACATTAGTTGGTTTTGTTACAACATGTTTTCTATGTTAAGACTAAGGGTTTAGAGGCTAAGTTTTAATGGAGTGAGTTGTAATAACAATAATACGATGATTTAAGTTTTAATTTTTACGAGACATTTGGTTTGCTTTGATTTTTCAGTTTATGGAATTCTTATATCCTTATGTTTTTATTCGAGCGATGCATAATATCGTCTTCCTATGGGAATGGTGTGTTACACGGGGTTGTGGGGTTGAAGATCAGGAAAAAAAAAAAAAAAAAAAATTACATGAAGCAGATGGAGTACTTGTTTTGTCGCAGTGAAACAACTCTATACCTTAGTCCAATGGGAAATTATTTCTCGGAACGGAATTTGAGTTTTTGTAGGCCATGTCATTAAAAAATTAAGATGGACTCCATCTTCTATGCAACTTGTCCCATGATTTGGTAGTTTCTTCTTAAATACCTTAACTTTACACTGTCTACTCTAAATATTTTTTAAGATAAAATGTAATCAGTTAGGCACAACACCTAAAATATGCCACCAGCTAACATTTTCCTTAGTGGCAAGGCAGATCTAAAACTTGGTAATTCCAGTCACAAACTAAATAATAGTCAACAGCTCCATTCACTGACAAAGGACTGCACAATTAGTTAGGCATGTCTAAGATTTTTGCAACCTACTTCGTATAGTCTACAATACATTTAGCAGTAATAGTCTGGTTATTCTGATTGTCAGTCAGGGCCAAATTTAGAGACTGCCTCTCCCATTAGTCGAACAAACCCTACCTCGTAGAAAAGTTTACGTGGTAACCACAAAAAGTTGGATAATACTAGCTTGCAATCATATAGAGCTCAAAGCTCCATTTGATGTGCCAGACGAGGCTTTTTTTGGTGTTCTTGGGAGAACAATTTTAAATTGCTTAACTAGTGTCAAAAGCATTCCACCAATTATTATTTGAAAAAAGTCTTCTGAAACCCAACCAAGTGCAAGCTACATTCGAAACTAATGGTCTCATGGCATACTTCAATTTAAAGAAAAAAAAGGCACAACAGAGTTCCTAGAGATACAGAATCGTTACCTGAGGCCACCGCCCGCCAGAATGCATGACAAGAGCTGCCTGAGGAAGTGCATCCGCAACACGGCGTCCCTCTTCACTCCATTCTTTGGACCAACCACCAGACCAGAGCACTTGCATTGGCTTATCTTTTAACCCATCCGAACCACCCCACTCAGCTATATCAAAGCTGTTATTCATCTTCCTTCCCATACCCACAACCGCTCTCCTGCCATCCCTCCCCCTCAAAAGAACTCTATGTGTCTCGGCATCCAAAACACTAATCCCCTTCGAACAACACAAGTTAATCAACCTTGTATACAAAAACGAAACCCCCAACACTACCTCTCTAAGCACCGGGATTTCCAAAACACACAAAGGCAATGCCCCTAACCCTCTAGAATCAGTATCAATAAGCGTCACACTCCTCACTAAACCCGGATTCTTCAAAATCCAATTCGCGCTGAACCCCAAACCCGAATCGTGCAAAACCAAATGCACAGGAGCCAATCCCATTGTCTCAACCACTTGCCCCAACACCCTCCCAATCTCCTCAGGACCCAATTCAATTGGCCTAACCACCTTCCTCTTCGAAACTCGGTTCCCAATTTCCTCATAAGGAATCTGCCCAGTCTCAATCACCTTATCAAACGCCCAAAACAAACCCTTTTCTTGAATTTCATCATACACATCCAAAAGCCTCCCTAATACCCCATTCCCTCCCTCAACGACCTCTTCCACAGACTTATCAGAAAACCCATTTCCGGGTAAATCGATAGCAGCCACATGAACCCCTTTTGAACCTAAAACTCTAATAACTTCACGAAAAGAGTAAGAACTAAGACCCAGACCATGAACTAATACAACATTTTCAGACACCACTGGACCGTGTTCTATAGTGAAAACCTCAATGGGTGCTTGGTTTGGGCTCGTTTGGACCTTGACAATGCGGCCCTTTGAGTAGTGCTGGCGAAGATTATTGGGTAGGCTCAAAAACCAAGACTTGGGGTCTTGATGAGGGGCTAGATAAGAGAGGGAAATGAAGAGGAATGTGGTGAAGGAGACTAAGAGGGTGAAGTAGAACCAGAAAGTGAAGGGGTTTGGAGATGGGGATTTGGAGGTGGGTTGTGAGATCGGTTCGTGGGCTTTGGGTGATTGGGTTTGGGAGTGTGATTGCTTGGGAGATTGAGGCTGGTCTTCTTCTTCGGTTATGATCGCCATTGATGGGGTTTCGGAGCTTTGATAGCAATTACCACGATTAGATGGCAGTCGCGGCAGACGGCGATTGGAGGAGGCCGGTGATACAGTGGTCTTGAGCTGCTGGCACTGGCAGTTGCCGAGACTTAGTTCGATGCCACAAATTACCCAAATGAAGCCTAACTCGTGCGCAGCGTTCGGGCTACGCGCCTAAGCCCATTAAAACGACCGAAAAAAAAAAAAAAAAAAAAGAAGAAGAAGAAGAAAAAGCGTCCCTCTGAAAACAGCGTTGACACTTGTCAAGTTGTCATGGCGCAAGGGTCGCATGTAAAAGCAAACGTGGCTTCAGCTTTATAATATTCTTTTTGTAACAAATTAAAGAAATAAAAATGCTACAGCAGCTCTCAAATGTCTCCGGCCAGGAAAGTTAAAATAGCTATTTAAAAATTATAAATACCTACTTTAATTACTTAATTTTTTTAAATATACTTCAACAATTATTCTCTATTTTTTGGAAATATTATATTTTAATCCTTTTCATAATTTTTTTTTTCATTTCTCTCTCACTCTCCGGTCTCCCCCCAGTGACTCGAAATTTATCCTTCGGCGGCCCAAAAATCCCACCGCCAATTTGCCCGTAATGCCGAGCCCGACTCGGTGAATCGCTGTAAGATCGTCCAAATTCTTACTCTCTTGTCGTAATTTTCGAGCTCACAGTGTAGAATTCTGGTATTAGATTGGTGATCTGTTCGACTTAGGGATTCGTTTTCCTACTTGTTTGGTTGCTGAGAAAAAAAGTGGGAAAGACAGAGATTGTGGAATTCCGAGTTTTAGATTTTTTGTAGTTTGTAGGAAAAGAAGGTTTTTTGGTTTGGAATTAGCTTCGGCGAATGAACGGACGTCTGGGGGCGTCAGAACGGAACCTCGGACCGGCGAAGAGAACTCCAGAGAAGACGAGGCAGAAGGGTCGCCTGAGTCCGGAGAGGGAGAAGCTGGCTTGGATGACGCGGGCTCCGGTGATCTGGGCTGAGAAGGCGAACGACCGGCAGGAGGTGGGAGACCGACGACTGAAGCCGGTGACGACGACAGCAAAGTGGACGTTGAAGCACAAGAGAGAGATCGATTGAGGGGGGAGAAAATATTAATAAAAAAATGTAAACAAATAAAACTGTTAGGAAAAAAAAAAAAAAAAAAGCTAAAAAGAACAGCTATTAAAAAAGAACAATTCTCTACTTTAACCAATGTTTATCCAATTTTCTCTCAAACAGTCCACTCTCTACTTTTTTAAAATATTATTTTTTAATCATTTTCTTTAATTTTTGTTTTCATTTCTCTCTCGCTCTCCGGTCTCCCCCAACCCTAACCCAGTACACTTCGACGAAGAAGAAGCACCCACCGCACCACACTCTCTACTTCAATACCGCACCAGTCAACCACCGGATCAACGCCGTTCAACCACTGCACACACGACGTCGATCCACTCACGGCCAGAGCAACGGAACCACCGATTAGCATCGATCAAGATCGATCCACCGAAAAAATGGCACAATTGAAGTCGATCAAGACCCCGGCAGAATCCACCTCCAGCTTCACTGGCGTCGACCCATCCATCGGACGTCACCCATCGTCGATCCATGGAAGATCGGGGCTCATACTGCCGATCAAGACCTAGTGGAATCCACCTCCAGCTTTACTGGCATCGACCCATCCATCGGACGTCATCCATCGTCGATCCATGGAAGATCGGGGCTCATACTGTTGCTTCCATTGTTAAATAAGAGACGAAGAGTGACAGAGAGGGACGAAGAGGAATCCGAGAGGGAGAGAGGGAGAGAGAAATTATTAATAAAAAAAGTCTAAACACATGAACAGTGAATAGCGTTGGCTATTCACTGTTCATATGTTTAGAGAAATTGTTAAAATAGCCATTATGTTGGAAAAGAAAATTTACTAATAAAAGTCAAATTTGATTATTTTGAAGGAAATAGCAAGTCTGTTAGAGATGGCCTAAATAAGCTAATATACTGGAGAGAAAAAAAAAATGACAAAAATAGTCAAATTTAATTTTTTTTTAAATTTTTGGAGGAATTTAGCTCTCCTACCGGAGATGCACTTACAGTTATTAGTAAAATCACCTTCAATATTACAGGGAGTTTAGATTTGCGATTTCAAAAAGTGCGATTTGAAAATAGTAATTTTAAGGATTTGTTTGGTTTACGATTTTAAAAAGTACAATTTAAAAATAGCTATTTGAAAATGTGATTTTTAAAAACGCAATTAAGCGTTTGGCAAAATTGTAGTTTAGCCTTCAAATTCACATATTAGCCTTTAAAATTATGCGTTTTAAAAAAGAATCCCCTTGGTTGCGTTTTGAAAAAGCTGTTTTTTACATTTTTAAATCGCAATTATTTTAAAAACACAATTCCTAACTATTCATTTTTTACGATTTGGTTTAAAATCATATTTTTTTTTTCTATGAAATTACAATCTTAAACGCACCCTTAAATGTTTGATTTGAAAAAGTAATTTTTAAAAATACAGTTAAACGTTTGTAAAATCGCAGTTTGACCTTAAAAATTATAAGTTAGCCTTTAAAATTATGCGTTTTAAAAAAATTAGGGGTAATTACCTTTTCCCCCCATGAATTACCAAAAAATGCGTGATGCCTCCATGAACTACCAACTCGACCAAAATAGAACATTCAACTACCAAAGACAACCATTTTCCCCCCTTTCGTCAGTCAAAGGGGTTAAAACAAACGGTCAACGGGTCACGTGACCGTCACACGCCGTTTTACCCTCATTTTATTTCTCTTTTTCTCTCATGAACTACCACCATCTTCCAATATGCCCCCATGTAAAATAGCACATGACCCGTTGACTGTTTCTTTTAACTCCTCTAACTGACAGAATGGGGGAAAATGGTGGTCTTTGGTAGTTGAATGCTTTATTTTAGTCGAGTTGGTAGTTTGTGGGGGCATCGCGCATTTTTTGGTAGTTTATGGGGGAAGAGGTAATTACCCCAAAAAATTACTACTTTACCTGCGATTTGAAATAGCAATTTTTTACGTTTTCAAATCGTAATTTTTTAAAAACATAATTTCCAAACGAATTTTTTAAAAAAATTTGGTTTAAAATCATATTTTTTGCTTACAAAATCGCAATCTAAACTCAGCTAGATATATTTTCATTTATTATTTCATTCGACAGTAATTTTAGAACGTCAAAAAATAGCATTCCTCTTTTGCTAAAATGTAGACCATGGTGATACGATTGTCGTCGGACCTTTATCACCAATGACCAAACGTCACCGTTTCGGAACATCCCAAGACCCATCTTCTTCTTCTTCCACAATCAGTGGTTCTGGTTGCCCGCCCCCCCCCCCCCCCCCCCCCCCTTCTCTCTCTCTCTCTCTCTCTCACTCTCACTCTGAAGATGGTTACCATGTGTTCGCTAACATCAACACTGGCGTGTACTCACTCGCACACTCGCCACCTCCGTTTCCTCTCTGTCTCACTCCCAATTTTCCACAAATTCAAAATCCACCCCAAACTTTTCACCAAATCACCAAACGCCCCAATCCTCACTGTCCGAAATTGCAGTTCCATTACAGCCAAGCCCTCGTCCGAAATCAAGAGGAACCGCACCGGTTCAGAACCCGACGAGAAGCTCCGTAGGCTCAGGGAGCTCTTCTCGAAGCCTGGGGTTAACGTCGACGCCTATATCATTCCCTCTCAGGACGCTCACCAGGTTGAATTCTCGGGATTTAGTTGAATTTTTGGTTAGTTTTGCATTAAATTTGTGGGTTGTAGGCTGGGAATTGTGTGTTTGGGTGTAGAATTCAATTGGGTTTTGTGCGTTTTGAGTGGTTGTGATGCAAATTTGGTGGTTTCACTGGTTTGTGCTGGTGTTATAGAGGAGAGAATGCAACTGGATATTGGATGTTTAGGCTGAATTCCTCGGTTTTGGTCGAGTTTTTTTGTTAGTTTTGATTGAATTTGTGGTCTGGAATGTGGGTTCGGGTTTAGAATTCAACTGGTTTTTTTTTTTTGGAGTGATTTTGTTGAAAAATTTGAGCTTTTTGGTTCAGTTTTTGGCTGAAGTTTGTTTTGGTGGTGTGACAGTGGAGAAGATGCACCTGGGCTTTGAATGTTTTAATCGAATTTTTCTTGAACTTTGTTATTGCTGCCTTTTTCTTTTAATGTGGGATGGTGCGTTGGCTTTAGAATAAATTGGGTCTAATGTGTTTTGGTCGTCTATTGTGGATACGGTTAGTTGGTAGTATAATGATCGTGCCTTATTTGGGATTCGGCTGGGTTTTTATTCAAAAATTGCTTTCCTTAGACAAAATTCATAACTGTTTCAGCATATTTCCTTCATACTGTTTTGGCACCAAACGTTATTAGGAATTATAGGGTTAATGTTTCTTTGATATGTGACTAGGGGTTAATAAAATTTCTGCATTGAATGTTGCCTCCGGCATATTTTAATTGCCTTCATTTTGGATTCCAGAGTGAGTTCATAGCTGAATGTTATATGAGGAGGGCCTATATATCAGGCTTTACTGGTAGCGCTGGTACTGCTGTTGTCACAAAGGATAAAGCAGCTTTTTGGACAGACGGGCGTTACTTTCTCCAGGTTTGAAAAAAGGATACTCTTTGCCTATTCCAACTCTTCAATTTCAGCTGTCCTTTATGCAAGTCAAAACCCTTTTTTTCCCTCTTATTTTCTCGTTGGTTGGGCCAAATCATTATGGTATTATTAAGAAAGGAAATTTATGTTTTGATATCCACCATTATAGGTAATATACTTATCAAAAAAATTAATACTTCTTTTCTCTCTATAATGATTAGGCTGAGAAGCAGCTGAGTTCTAGTTGGATTCTCATGCGGGCTGGTAATCTTGGAGTTCCTACCACTAGTGAATGGCTTAATGATGTTTTGGCTCCTGGTGGTCGGGTTGGCATTGATCCTGTGAGCAATACTCTGCTGCTTAAGATGCCTTCACTAATCTTCTTGTTCTCATTTTTCCGTACTGTGCAATCCATTCTATCTTTCACTGATTTTAAATTCTCATGTGTTCTTTTCCTTTTAAAATTCGGATTTCTCCCATATTTTCCATTTGTAAACATGGAGCATATGCTGAATATTTCCTTTTTGTCGTGATTTATGGGATATTCAAAAATGATATAAAATGATCTTTTAATAATCCCATTCACATTTTGACTTACTTCGTAACTTGCACTTTCTGTTAATATGTACTTTGCTTGTATTAAGTTTGTTTCATTGTTCTTTGTTTTCTCCCTATGGTCACTATAGCTTTCTTTGTACTTGCCTTGTTCTGATGACACGGTGTCTTTGGTATTGTGAAGGGAGCAGTTTCTTTTTTCTTCCGATGCTGCAGAGGAACTGAAGGAGGCCATTGCAAAGAAGAATCATGAGCTGGTTTACTTATATGATTTAAATCTAGTGGATGAAATTTGGGGAGAATCACGGACTAAACCTCCAAAAAAACCAATCAGAGTACATGACCTAAAATATGCGGGTTTAGATGTAGCATCAAAGATGTCTTCCGTGACATCTGAACTTGTTGACGCTGGTTCAACTGCAATTGTAATATCAATGCTCGATGAAGTGGCTTGGCTGTTGAACTTGGTAATATTTCTGAACAGCTTTTTCAAAGTGAAGATGGTGCATGTAGACCATGTTTATCAAAATGTGTTTGAATTTTTGCTGCTTTGTTCTTGTACAAGGGACTTCCTCTAGAGCTTTTTTTATTTTTTGGAAAAATACAAAATCAGTTCCTATAGTTACACCGATTTGCAATAAGCTCCTTAGGGTTTAAAAAATGGCTTAAAACTTCCTATAGTAAGCATAAGTAGCAAATAACTCCTCACATTGACTTGCCGTTTGAAATCCTGACACGTCATCCCCAATCCAAATTAGACGTGTGTCTTCTATATTATAAAATATAAAAAATATATATAAAAAAAACAAAAATTATAAATATAAATATTAAAAAAAATTAATTCTTTTTTTTTAAAAAAAAAAAAGTAAGGGGAGGGGGGGGGTTCAACTACCTCCTTGCTGGCTAGAGGGGATGGC
The DNA here is from genome assembly GCF_958979055.1 of Alnus glutinosa. Classification (NCBI taxonomy): domain Eukaryota; kingdom Viridiplantae; phylum Streptophyta; class Magnoliopsida; order Fagales; family Betulaceae; genus Alnus; species Alnus glutinosa. The sequence continues at coordinate 21,062,738 of NC_084897.1, read as the reverse complement.
CGAACCACCCCATATTCCCCTAGGGGGGGTGGTTTCGGCCCCCCTTTGGCCGGCCTAAGAGTGGTTGACCCCCCCCTTTTTTTTTCTTTTTTGTTTTACAAAGATTTATAATTTTGTGTTTTTTTATATATATATATATATATATATATATTTTATTATAGGAAACGTGTCTAATTTTGATTGGGGATGACATGGCATATTGATGATTTCCATTAGGATTTCAAACAGCAAGTCAACGTGGGGAGTTATTTGTCCTTATGCTTACCACGGGGATTTTTTAAGTCATTTTTTAAATCCTAAAGAGAGCTTATGCAAATCGGTGCAACCAGAGAGACTGATTTTGTATTTTTCCTTCTTTCTTCTTTTTTTTTTTTTTTTTTTTTTTTTTTTTTTTTTTTTGGGGGGGGGGGGGGGGGGTGTGGGTTTGCCCTGCCCCAAAGAAAGCTGAACTTGTAAAGATCTTTGAATCGATACTTAAATTTTTGTTGTGCAGAGAGGAAGTGATGTTCCACATTCACCTGTTATGTATGCATACTTAATTGTGGAGATTGATGGAGCAAAATTATTTATAGACAATAGTAAAGTCACACCAGAGGTGATGAATCACTTGAAAAATGCAGGCGTAGAGTTGAGGCCATATGAGTCTATCCTTTCTGAAATAGAAAGGTAAGTTTGGGAGCTGTCTCTCTCTCTCTCTCTATTTTCTCTCTATATACGAGTGTGTGCACCCCGTGTGTGCATAGGTGTAGCGTTTCATGCAGTATAGGTGAATGTTTCTACACTATCTTTCTAAAATTTACTTTCTAGTTTTGTTTTTACAAAAGCAGTACATTTTGCACAAGTACAAATAGCAGTTATCAATATGCTCATATGGGGCCATATCAAACATGCATAAGAATGTACAGCCCCTTTTAAATGGTGAACTGGCTTTGGTGTTGATCGATTACACTGTAGGAGATTCAGACTCATAGGCTTTGAAAATAAGGTGAACCATGGTGAGTTTATTCACGTGTATAATGCTGCAAATGCAGACAACTTTCATCTTTGTCTGAGATAGGTACCAACATATTGGAGACTGGGTCACTAGAGTGCCTTAGGCTTGCTGTTACATGCATGCTGGGGGAAACTTATTTCATCAGCAGTGAATCTGAAGAATTACAACATTTCCTTTTTCAGTTTGGCAGCGCAAGGGACTCACCTTTGGCTGGATACATCATCTGTTAATGCAGCCATTGTCAACACCTATAAGTCTGCCTGTGACAGATATATGGGAAGCCTCAGGAATAAAACTAAAGGTATGAGGAAGATGCAAGATAGCTCCAACGGTCAGTCTGGTGGACCTGCTGGAGTGTATAAGTCATCCCCTATCTCTATTGCAAAGGCTGTGAAAAATCATGCAGAGCTAGAAGGGATGCAGAATTCTCATTTAAGGCAATTAATTGCACCCTCCGTGATCTTTTTTATAATAGCACCCTCTGTGATCTGATACCTGTCTTGATAATTTAATGTGGCTGTTTTACATTTTATTATTTAATTGCAATGCCTTAATGATAATCTTGAATCATTTATGTAGACAATAGAATGATTTAGAATGTAGCTTTAAGTTTGGCATGTTTGTCGTTTACCCAATGATTTTAGTTAATTTTTGAAACTTATAGAAATAATATGAAGGAATTAATTGTTGTTGCCATTTCAAAATGGACTTTCATTGGTATCTCATTTGTTCTTTTTTTGGAGTGCCACAAATTATTCATTGGAAAGAGCTTAAATGGAATTTAGTTCCTGAATGCAGATTACTTCGTTCATTAATCCAATTGAGTATATCCTCTATTTCAAGGAATTTTCTCTTAAATACAGATTATTCCAAATTCTTTTCTTTCTTCGTTTTTTTTTTTTCATTAGAATTGCTGAATTATTTTTCTTCCCGTGTGCTGTCCATTGTTTCCTGCATATGGGCAGATTTTTTACTCCCCATGTTTGTGATATGGGTCAATGATCATATCACTTTATATGTAAAAGAGGAGGGGAAATAGACTCTGAAATTAGGATGAAAATTGTTGATGCATGATTATCTATTTCATTAGTCCATACATAAAAAATAAAAAAAAACAAAAAAAACCAATTTCATTAGTCGATCAGACTTATTACCCTTTACTAAAATGCCCTTATGTATCTCTTATGTGACTCTGGATAGATTATCTGTGGAATTCTTGATGAGAATAATATTTTCTCACAGCAGTGAGATTGAAAAAGAAATTGTAAGCAAGAGCAGGATAATAGTCAGTCTCCATAGGCATGCATGAAGGTGCTCTGTTTTTTTTTTGGGGGGGGGGGGGGTCAAACTTATTTTTGTTTTGCAGGGAAAGCTTGAGTCTGTATGATCACTTACCAAGATGAATTTCATTAAGAACTTTGGGGAAGATGTGACTGATATCTTCTGTGCAGGGATGCTGCTGCTCTGGCACAGTTTTGGGTCTGGCTGGAAGATGAAATTCATAAGGATGTGAAACTAACAGAGGTGGAAGTTGCAGACAAACTTCTTGAATTTCGTTCAAAGCAGGCTGGTTTCATTGATACAAGCTTTGATACTATAAGCGGTATATCAAATTACATAATTTTCATTATAAGTTTTTTTACTTATGAAGATTTTAGATCAAGTTCATTATAAGTGGCGCATCGACTTCTGTAATTTTGACTAACTTTTGTCAATTTATTGGGCTGAATTTCACTGCAGAAACTTATTCTGTACTCTCTCTCTCTCTCTCTCTCCCCCCCCCCCCCCCCCACCCCTCCAAAAAAAAAAAATCGGTTAAGGATTTGGAGAGTATTCATCTTTGTAACATTGTAACATGCTTGCCCATGACTTGAGATTTTTGTTTTATTCTTTTCACTTGTTTTAGTTTGAATTGATTTGTATAAGTTACAAGCTTGTGGTTTAGTTGCATTTTGGTGCTTATTCAAAGAATATTGTCAGTCTCTTTGCAAATTGTAACTAATAATATGCACAGATGTTTTCTCTGTTATTAAACCTCACTGCTCACAGTTACGATGTTCTTCCAGCTTCTGGTGCAAATGGGGCTATAATACACTACAAGCCAGAAACAGAAAGTTGCGCTATTGTGGATGCAAAGAAACTGTTTCTATTGGATAGTGGAGCTCAATATGTTGATGGTACTACTGATGTAACCAGGACAGTACATTTTGGTGAACCTACTGCTCGACAAAAAGAATGCTTCACTCGAGTTTTACAGGTAGCTAAAGTTTTTTTTTTTTTTTTTCATTTTAAGAATTCTAGAAATTTTAATTATGTAGATGGCCTCATGTTTGCGTAAAGTGATTTACTTCAATGGATTTGGCCAGGAAGTGTATAATAAAGATATAAAATGATTTTTCTTGAAGGTTGCCTGCTGTCTTATTCAGGTGCTAGAAAAATTAGGGTGGGGTTGCTCTAGGTCTTAAGTTCAAATATTGCTTAGAAAATGTTTTCCTGTGGTTGTTTTTGATAAGTAATTTTTTGTCCCAAAGGGGAGGGGGAAGGGGAGATTTGAACTACTGACCTCCAGTTCAATGAGGTGTGGTCCCTAGCCGATTAAGTTACCCTTTAGAGACGTTTTCCTGTGGTTGTTGACTGTAGTGATACTGCTTACAGCCGATGGCTATTGCATTTCTTACCAATCTACCATCCTATTCTCTCATGGTGGGGGAGAAATATATACAGCATTTTCGACTTAGAGAAATATAAATCTTTTTCGTCATTTCAAAGTATTGTTGCATCTTATGTGAAAGTAATCTGCTATTTTATGTATCTTGGTTCTGGGTAACGTCCCTCAGTGCTCTCTTGGGTAAATAATCAGTGTGAATAATATATATTGTTTGTAGCATGTGTAGTATGGTTTTTACTTTTATCCTGTACTTCTCAAGAGCTAAGATGGCTAATTTTGGCTTTTATGAACATTATTTTTGGAATTTTCTGATGGTGTCCAATTGCAGGGTCACATTACTCTTGATCAGGCAGTTTTCCCTGAAGGTACCCCTGGTTTTGTACTGGATGCATTTGCTCGTTCTTCCCTGTGGAAGATTGGACTTGATTACCGGCATGGTACATGTCTGAGTGTCAACTATCTTATTATGTGGTTGTGAAGTGACCATTGAAATGAATCTATTTAACTTAATGAAATTATTTCCTTTTCCCTTCCATTTTAAGGAACCGGGCATGGTGTGGGAGCTGCATTGAATGTCCATGAGGGCCCTCAAAGTATTAGCTTTAGATATGGAAATATGACCCCCTTATTGAAAGGCATGATTGTCAGCAATGAACCTGGCTACTATGAAGACCATGCCTTTGGTATTCGAATTGAAGTATGCTCTTTCAGCTACTCTTTTATGTTCTTGAAAATTCACTTCAGCTGCAAATTCACCGGATCGTTTACTATCTGTGATGAGTTCTTTTTATTAGGTTCTAGTAGATAAAATTGGGTTTATTTCTTTGACCCGAGTCGAATACATGGTGCTAAAGAAGAAAATATATAAGAGCTAAGTAAATACAAATGTTTAGGAGGGTTTGCATTACCTTCTTAGTGCAAAGGTGGTGGTTGTCACCAGGGTCTGCTTAGAAATTTTTTGTAAAACTTGATTGCAGTTGTTATTTTGTAAACTTTGCTGACTGGACATCTAGATGCATTTCAGATGTTAAAACCTGTAAGAGGTATTTTAGAAACTTGTAGTGATTAAATGAGTAGACTCATTTGTCAATTTACAAGATGTTCAGTGTGGCATTGTTCTCTTTTTCTTTTCCATAAAGAAAAATGGCTTGGCGGTTGGCTTAATTTTCACCCACTTGTTAGTTGATGCACAAAACATTGTACCTCTCTCCGCTGTTTTTTGTTTTATTTTTTATGCTTTGCTCTTCGTTTAAAATGTTTGTTGCTCTTCTAGATGATTAAGATGTGACATTTTTTTGCTTATCGTTCTGGCACACAGTTGTTGCATTATAATTTAGGTTTTCTTTCTTCTCCAGAATCTCCTTTATGTGAAAGAGGTCAACACAGCTAATCGTTTTGGAGGGGTTGGATACCTGGGATTTGAAAAACTCACATTTGTCCCCATTCAGGTATGCTAATGTTTGCCCGGTAGTTGAGGTTGTTTGAGAAATCAACATGAGTGCACAGAGTTAAGCCTACAATAGAAAAATTAACTTCAAAGTGGAATAAAACCTGCTATGTTTACCATATAGAGATATCAGCTGTGGTCACATCCAGCTGTTTCGGTATTCAGTTTCTTGGCCTTTGTTGAGATTTAGTTTACATGACATCATGATCACATATACTGGGTACTGTGGCTTTAGTGGTCTTCACAATAAGTTTAGTGGCAACGGTAATTTTTCTGCCAGTTAGAGGAACTTAGTCATACTTTTAAGTGCATGGTTCAGTCAAATAGAGATATTCTCCCCATGCATGCATATATATTTGAATTAGATTCTCCAATAATCCTTTTCAGCCATACTTCTCAATAATTTTGTGCTTGCCTACTGGTTTTCTTGCAGTATATTTGACTATTACAGAGGAACTTTCTGATTCTTTTCATAAGATTCCACTACCTTTGTAGCTTTCTTTTCCCGAAGAAAAGAATTTTATTACAAACAAGGGTGGTAGAACTGAGTGTGAAGTTCCTATCATTAATTTATTCTGCCATAATTGTAATTGGCATCCAAAATGGATAAGTGGCATTTTACAAACAAGAGATTTTTTCTTTTTCTTTTTGGATGCTTACTGATTTTGCTGGTTTTTTCATGCAGAGTAAATTGGTTGACATATCTTTGCTCTGTGTTGCGGAGGTTGATTGGCTCAATGAATACCATTCACAAGTTTGGGAAAAGGTATATGACACATCAAGAAACTGTTTCCATTCCTATGTACTTTTGGCTTTGGTGTGTACTGTGTGGGAAAGAAGTCAGTCATGGTGACAATTCCTGAATTATATTGTCTAAAGATCTCATGTCGAAATGATTCTGTCTGAGAACCAAAAATCACTCTTACTTTTGCAGATCTTTACATAATGAGAGAGAGAGAGAGAGAGAGAGAGAGAGAGAGAGAGAGAGAGAGAGAGAGAGGGTTTCTATCGACATTTTTAATGTCTTGTTACTAGTGGTGTAGAATTAACATATGTTTTTCTTTTCTCCAGAATCCTATAGCTTTAAAGATGTTTTTTTTACCAATTTCAAGGTGTATTTAGAGGGTTAGAACTTGCATATTCTGCGCATTTTAGAAGGTAGAAGAGAACTGTTGTCTGTTGTCTGACAATTATCTGAGTTCTGCACATGCATCCTCATGTATAATTAGTAATTCTCACATACCTTGCTTCATGTTTATGATTACTAACTTAGAAATTTGACAGGTGTCACCCCTGCTGGATGGTTCTGCTCGTCGGTGGCTTTGGAACAACACAAGGCCACTTGTCAAACAGTGATTCCTAGCTCATCTTTATTCTTTGTTGTTCTTTAGTTTCTCACTAGTTGATTTGCATAGTTTATTCTTCTATACACATAATTTTGAAAGATTGTAACTTGTACTGTACATACACTTTAGTTGCAAGTTCTTGCTGTTTGAGAAGTAATAGGATCGCATTCAAAGGTTTTATACTCGCCAAAGTTGGGGCCTATTTAAGACGTAACAAGATCTGTCCAATGCTATCTTCTATCACCTGGGTTTTGAGGCCAAGCGGAAAACTCATAAAAAGTTCTTGTCAAAGATTGCACACTATTATAAACTATCAGGATTGTGATACCGGATTGGGATTGGCTGCAATTGCCTATCCAAATTGTAGCTTGTCCTACTACAATTGAGAGAGACTTCTTATATGACCTACCTACGAAAGAAGCGAGTACAGCAAACACATCTAACCAGCTATAGTGGTTCTCACCTTCAACGTGCACCCATTTCCCGATAAGCAGCCGATGCAGTTTAAGTTCAGGTTCTTCAGGAATGGAATTCCATAAACGTTAATGTCATCTTTGTTATGAAAACTTTGCACGTTTTCCATAACAAAAAATGTTTGACCCCATGTAGGGTTAGAAGTAAACAAATAACAAATCAGAATACCTATAGGTTCCATACAGGACAAGTAATGGAAACCGCATTTCTTCAACAAATATAAATCCTTAAGAAGCATGGCAGATTACAACAATCAGCCTTGTAATCACAGAAACTGGGAGTATGATTCTTTTTCCTTTATGCTGCTGCTTAAATGGGCTTCAAGTCATGACATTATTTGTGGTACTGGATCCGATTTAGAAAGCTCAGCATACATGTCTGATATTTGTTTGGCAAAGTATGCCTTTGCTTGAGGCCTCTTGATCTGCAACATAATTCAGGTCAATATAGTGATACACTATTTTCCTTCTCATTATATGCTTTGTTTGTAGCAGACAGAGGTGCGAAAAACACGTGTCCAATTTACTTTCCCTTCCGTCTTTTGATATTTAAATGGTGCATTAGGGTTATCAGGGCCTAAGGTCTTCTGAAGAAAAAGAATCAGATGCTTACTTTGAATGTTGGAGTGAGAAGGTCATTCTCCAAAGAGAACGGTTCAGGCACCAAAGTTACAGCTTTTACAAATTCGAAACCTCTCAACTGCAGAGCCAAAAGAAAAACATCAAAAACTAACTTCAAAGATTAAATAGTGTACGTATCTCAAAGCATTACCTGAGCTTCCCTTCCAACATCATCCATTTCAGCAAGAACTCCAGCTCTTGCTCGTGGATCATTGCACAATTGTCCTAAATTTTCATACTGTGAAAAAATGCAATAAGAGAGAACCATTAAAAAGAGGGAAAAAAAAAAGAAGGTAAAAGATACTCCATTGTTGCCAACGATGCTTCATATGGAAGCAGAATGACACTGGCACAGTACAGAAATTAATCATCAGTTAAGAAGCTGGCCACCAATTCATGTTTAAGCACTCACACGAGCTGAAATCAGCTTTTTTAAGAAACAAATAGGGAAAACAATCCTTGTATATACAAAATGCAGAATACACATTGACGTTGTTCCCTGGTTGTTGACTGAACGGGCCTTGAAAAACTTAAAACATGCTTTCTAAACCAACTAAAATCTAAAAATCCAGTGCTGGTTCCTCGATCAATGATATAAAATTATCATGCTGTACATAATGGTTAGAGATGACATGCGATGGCGCCATGTGGTGCCATATGGTCGATTTCTGAATGGCCTTGAAAAGAGAAATGTTTCAACCAACCAGGTCCTATTCCAGACCTAATGAATAAAAAAAGCAGCATGATAATAAATCTTGCAGAGTCAACTTAACTACCTCGATTCCTTCTGATGCGGCCCAATCTTTCATTACATCTGGTTCCACTGCAACTACAGCTACTAGGTTCGAGTTCAAGCTATCACCTAATAACAAATTAAGTAGTCAGCATAGACCATTGCTGAAGAGTTTATTATACGAAGTAACTTCCATTTCCTTACCATATATGAAACATTGAGAAACAAATTTGCACTTGGCATACACGTTCTCAATCTTCTCCGGTGCTATATACTCACCCTGTGCCAACTTAAATATATTTTTTTTCCTGTTATAAGTTGACAACAAAAATTCAATGAGATGCCAAAAATTCCAGATTCTGTATAATTGCCATACATATAATCAAATGATTTCCAGTCAGAAGACCCTAAGAGAAAAGGGGGAGTGTCATATTATTTTTCTCAAGGTTTGAACTTTCCCCAAGGACACAGTCAAAGCCAAAGCCCTAGTTATCTGGATCCCTCAAAAGATTTCTTTTCTCTACTATGGTGAAGTATTAAAAACAGCCATCATAGGGTTTCTAATATATATAAGTTGGCCCGTATCTACCAGTGTTTGTTTGTGTTCTACTTTTACCTACAAGATATTCAGAGGCCGGATCGGTTTATACCTGATGGAAGCACTCTTATATTTTTTGTATTGTGCACCTTTTTCCAAGCATGCGGTTGGGACTTGGATTAAGTTTTCTCCCCATGCTTGTCATGTGTGACGTATATCAAATTGTTATTGAGTGAGAAAACAGCCTACCCATTATGGTTATCCAAATTATGACATTTTAATTTTTCTTTTTTCTTATAAGTAACATTTTAAAATTCGATATGTGAAATTAAGGATGTCTAGTGGCACTTAATCAATGTGATTTTTAGCATGCATGACAAGCACAGGAGGATATTTAGCAGTGGCATGACAATAGATAGGCTTTTATAGAGGACAGAAGAAAGGTTGTTTTACTGTTACTTTCAATCATCCCCTATAAAATTAGTTGTGTACGGCCATAAGTATAGAAATCTCCCACAAGCATTTACAATGAATCTCCCAAAAACCTGGTCCTTTTCCAGTGAAGTCAGGTCTAGTCATTGAAAATGATCCGAGATGTAGTTTAAAAATCACTTGTCACAGTTCAACTGGCAATCTTCAGAATTTAGAGATATTAGATCTTGACTTTACGTTGCAATTAGATGGGGTAAGTACTACAAGCACTGTTGTTGATTCTCTAATGAAAATCCAAGCAGTGCCAGTATCAATTTTTTAGATAACATGATAGAAAAATAGTAAAATCTTACCTATCAATAATCTTAAGGCGGCCTCCAGGTAACCACAACCCAATGTCTCCTGTGTGCAGCCATCCATCATTATCAATTACTTCTCTCCTGTTTAATCCCCTTTATAGTCAGATAATTAAAGTAGTAATGTATTTTAGTTACATAAAGTAATAATATGCAAGATGAGTACGTTTGGACTTCGTCCTTGTAGTAGCCTTGAAACACAATGGGACCCCTCACACAGATTTCGCCACGAGGATGAGGCTGATCTTCGGAGGTATAGTTCATCTCAGGAACATCCACAAGTTTGATTTCTGAAAGCAAGAAAGGGAAATACAGTTGAGCACAAATCACGGCAAACATACTGAAAAGGAAAATCTAAATCTGGTAACCAGAAACTAAAATCCAATCAAGCATAAAGGTGTGCCATAATTTCATTTAGTTAATTTCAATTGCACTACTCAAGAACTTACCACAGGCAGCATTAGGGGATCCAACATGACCAGATAGAGTATCACCCTCGTCCATTATGCTTATGACACAAGAAGTCTCGGTCATACCATATCCTTCAATTACTGGACAGCCAAAGCACCTGTTATTTGGGGTTACGTACAATAATAATGTAAGTTGACCTTATTAACATCCAAAGAGACTACCATTCTACATTTTATAGTCCACATTCCAAGACATATGACTTACACCCTCAAAAAGTCCATGACATCAGGAGACAACGGTGAAGCACCCGATCCCATAAAACGGACTCGTCCTCCAAGCTTTTCCTTTATTTTATTGAATACCAGTCTGTCCCATATTGGTGATGGATTCCGACCTGAAATGATTGTATTACATGAATCAACAAAAGACCAAAAAGAAATAGCAGGCCACATCAGTAAACTTATGTTGTATAGCCTGGGGGGCTGTATAAGATTGGGATTTACAATTTATTTCTTTAATCTTGTAAGATCAACAATGCTCTTGAATCTTATCATACTTGATGGTAGGAAATTCCTGCTAAGACGTGAGAAGGGTCGATATTTTAGCACACATACCGCTCATTATGGCTTGCTTCTTGGAGTTGTAGGCAACTCTAAATAGTCTCTCCTTCAGCATTCCAGAAGCCGTTACAGCATTTGTAATTCTATCACAATAAACTAAATTAGACCTGATGGATTTGCAGTACAAATAGCAATCAAATGAGCAATTTAAACAGCACAAAGTCATGCTTACCCAGTGTACATTCGATTATACAACCGAGGAACACTGCAAAATATCGTTGGCCTAAGAGCAGCCAAGTCATCCATCAATTTCAGATTGTCCTGAAAATAAGAAGAGAGACATACGTAAAGCTTGTACAAAGAAAACCCATTAACATTATTTAAACTTGTTCAACAGCCAAAAGTGTACATTATCAAGAGAAACTTGCTGTCTACTGTGCTCAACATTAATAAAGCACTGAAAACTTACTTTTTAACTGTGAATCAACCTATATAAAACAATCAGAGCCACATTAACTCCTTCAGAAATCTATGCAAAACAGAGCTATGCTGTTATGCTATATTTAGATATTCATTGCTAGGAAAAGTTCAATTATTTTCAGTTAGTGTACGACTTTGAGCATCCAATTCTTGTATGGTCATAAGAACAGAAACTACAATAGCTAGTTTTATTTAAAAGCTGCACCAGAAGTACTAAGCTGTTATACAACCTCAGGCACTTACGTTAATGCTGTATGTAATACAATAGAAGTTGGGCACCGGTTGCTAGGACCAACACTAGCTTGAAAATTAAAATACTACAAGTCTTTCCCTCTTTTTTTTTCTTGTGGGGACGTTTATCAACTCAAAGTTGAGAAAGTTTAAATTTTGAACATCTTATCTCTATGTTGTGTAATGCAAAAGGTCTTTTAATGCTAACACCACAGTCAAACAATGAACAGGAATCTACAAATAGATGCGATAAGCTTCACATACTGTAATATGTAGTTCCTGAATTTTCTTATTTGACATACTAGAATGCCAAAATGGAGTCCACATGCTAAATCCAAGTAACAGGAAAAAAGACATGAGCATAAAAAACATTATTTGACTCCCATTTCCTATATTTTGATGATAGATATAATGTATGTAATTTGACAGATATTAACAATTATATGCTCAAGGTTCTCAAACACGACTTATTAAACTTAATATTCAAATGTAACACATACCCCTTGAAAGAAACCAATAGCCACACCATAGTACACTGAGACAACTTGGTTTGTTCGTTCATAGATGTGTGCCAAAGGAAGATATGACATGTAACTGTCAAAAGTAACATGTTGTAAAAAAGTATTTTGAAATTTAAAAGAATAATAGTAACTTTCAAATTGATGGTATATTCTGTAATCAATAATGCACTCACATGTCAGCGGCATTGAATTTGATTGCATGAGAAAAACCAGCAGCACTTGAAATCAGATTTCCGTGTGTCAATACAACTCCCTTCCAGAAGGATAAACGAAAAGAAAAATAAAAACATAAAACTATGCCATTTAGTACATGGTAAACTGTGTAGGTGAAAAAATCAACATAGAAAGCGCTTTGTTCGTACAAAACACATTACCTTTGGCGTTCCAGTAGTACCACTAGTATAGCATATGGTTGCAATATCTTCAGGCTTAGGAGGGCAAAAAGGTAGCAGACTACTGCGGCCCTAAAAGAAAATCAATTGTAAGGTGATGAAACATATAAACTTCTTCACTTAAATATTCACCGTCAGAAAAAGAAAGAAAGAAAAGATTTGGAATCTTTATTTTGCATTTACGATCAATAATCACAAGACTAGTTATAGATTGAGAATGGAGGTAGAAGATAATCAGGTTATAGTATTTCATAACAGGTTAGCGTCAAAAGAATCAAGAAATATATAAGAAACACTCTGTGCATGAAGTAAAGGATTTGGATGTTGTATATCAAGACCAAAGGGCCAAATTATGACCCTATCAACTTAGTTGTGTTCAACTTTAAATGCGTGTGTTGTGCAATTGACCACAGTTACGGTAAATAAAAAATAATCACACACAAGAACACTATAATTTACATGGTTTCCTCAATGTGAGGTATGTCCACAGGCGGAGGCGATCACAGAAAAATTCATTAACCAAAAATGAAGTAAAAAAATAGTGAAGAAAAAAACACTCAAAACCCAAAGCCCCAATACACCCCATATCTTACTCTCACACAAAAGAGATTCTTCCCCATAAGAGAGAACAAAAGAGAAAAGATGGGGCTTGCAGCTCTCTCTCTTTCTCAAATAACAAACACAACAAAAGAGTTGAACTCTTTTTCTAGCCGTTGCATGCAAGACCGTAACTGAGAGATGCAGTTGTTTTGTCTTTCAAAAGCCTCCTTTTATAATGCATGAAAGTCTGTGCTCAAGTGGGGAAAAAGAAAGACACAACTTCGGTTTGCTCAACAATTACTCTCCTACTTGGAGAAGGAGAAAATAAACTGGGGCCCACGAGCATGAGTTGGTGGTAAAAGTCACATCAACAAATTTTCACCTTGACTTGAATCTCATCAAGTTTAATAATATGAATCTCCTCAAGATGTCTCCATCAAAGCTCATAAGGACAATTACAATCTACAAGTACCACTCAAGTTCAAGCATTTCTTGAACTTGAGCATAGGAAATGATTTAGTCATAACACTATGTTTGTCTACCAGTCTTGTTGGCCACTAAATTTTCTCAGCTAAGTCTATTTCCCTGTAGACCCATTTGCACCCTATATCCTTCTTTCCAATGAGCAAAGTTTTACTTTTTTTTTTTGTGGTGATTCTCTCCTTTGGCATAGTTGCTATCCAACTATTATTGTCTTTCCCGTTGATAGCATCCTGAACGCATGATGGTTTTCCACTACTAGCTACTAAAGCAAAAGAAACCATATCCTCAAATTCATACCTCTAGTGCTTTTCAATCACATTCTTCTTTGCCTTTTGCTAAAGAATAAGGCTCTTCTAAGTGCTGTGAGCCTCTGAAAAATTGTTCATCATCACTCTTGTCTATGAGTGAACTTTAATCATCAAACTCCACCTCCACGACTTTTTTTTTTTTCCTTTCTGGCTATCATTTGATACTTAATCTTCACATTTTCTTAGCATATAGGCCTCATCAAATACTACATCTCTACTAACAATTTTCTTTTTTGAAACTGGATCTCATAGCCAATAGCCCTTAACACCAATCTGAAAACCAAGAAATATACACTTTCTCGATTTTGAGTCTAATTTTGATCGTTCTCCACTTTGCACATGAACATATGCAGGGCAACCAAATATTTTCAAAACTAAATAGTCAACTGGTTTACTTGTTCATGCTTCCTCTAGAACCTTGAAATCAATCACTGCAGATTGAGATTGGTGTGTGATAAAGCATGCATAATTAATTGCCTCAACCCATAGCTTCTTAGCAATTTTGCATTCAACCTCGTGCATCTCACCTTTTCCAACAATGTTATGTTCATCATTTCAGCAACTTTGTTATGTTATAGTCTCTTTAACTGTGAAATGACGAGTAATGTCTTCTATTTTGCATAACTCCAAAAATTCAGCGTCCTTATACTCCAATTCATTATCGGATCCAAAATGTTTCACTTTTCTTTCAGTCTGATTTTTCACTTGTGCTTTCCACTGCTTGAAGATGGTGAAAACCTCCGACTTTAAACCCAAACCTTTCTTGAAAAAACATCAATGAAACTGACAAAATAAAACACACCCCAAACATCTAAATGAACATAGTCAACACCTTTGCCCATATGAGATTTCACCTTAAAACTAATTATTTGTTGCTTCCCACACACAGCACTTACAAAAATCTATTTTTCATGATTTCACGCCCTTCAACAAATTCCGCTTGTAAAGCTCAAAAACACCGTGTTCGCATCTACCGAAGTGAATATTGTAACTCCACATGTAACTGTGTTTCCGAGTAACTTATACAAATTTCCAATTTTCTGACCTTTCATTACCACCAAAGCACCTTTATCAAACATCCTGAATTTTATGCTACATATTCCAATAGCCTTACACATAGCATCATTACCCATCAAAACAGAACTAGAATTACAAGATGTGAACGTCTCATACCACTGCCTTTTCAGACATATATGATATGAGCAAGCGGAATCCAAAATCCAAAACTCTATAAGAGAATCTATACCTAAAGAAACTGAAAGAAGATTTGTGTTAACCTTGCTGTCTTCAAACTCGTCATTGGCAACACTTACTAGATTTACAAAACTTTTCTTATTCTTCTTATCTTCCAAGTCTTGTTTTAATACCCTACAAAATCTTCTATATTGCCCTTCTTTGTGACAATAATATCACTCCACATCTTTTTGCATCTAACAGAGATTCTTCACCCTTTGCCGATCGTAACTTTAATCGACACTGCATACCTCTGCCATTATTCCTCTCAGACTTATCCCTTCCGTGCTTTGGCTCAAACCTCGCCACAATCCCATCAGCCTGATCAATGACATGTTTTCTTATCATTTCATGTGACAAAAGAGCTTCAGTCACCTCTTCCAATTCTAGAGTTTCTTTCCCATACAATAATATCATAACCAGATGATCATACGAATGGGGAAGCGATGTTAACAAAAGTATCGCTTTATCTTCTTCAATTTTCACTTCAAAGTTCAATAAATGTGTATTCCTTATGTTAAATTTGTTGAGGTGCTCAAGCAAATTTGTGTTTTCCTCCATCTGTAAACCATATAATTTCTTCTTTACATACAACTTATTCGTCAAATTTTTTGCCATATATACACTCTAATTTCTGCCAAATTGTTTCATCCTTTTCTTCATCAATCACACAATGAATAACTTTGTCTGACAGATTTAAACGAATGACACTAGCAGTCTTAGCATCCATCTCTTCCCACTCATCATCGACCACCTTTTAGGGTTTCGCCTTACCCAATAACGCCTTGTAGAACCCCTGCTGAATCAAAAGATCTTTCATTCTTCTTTGCCAAAGAGAGAAGTTGTTCTTACCATTAAATTTCTCCACTTCATACTTGGTACTCGCCATATTTGCCGTAATCGTCAATCTGAATATCGAACCTTAACTCTGATACCACTTGTTGTGCAATATACCACAATTATGGTAAATAAAAATAATCACACAAGAACACCAAAATTTACGTAGGTCCCTCAATGTAAGGTACTTCCACAGACAGAAGCGATCACAAAGAAAATAACTAACCAAAGATGGAGTACAACAATAGTGAAGAGAAAACCACTCAAAACCCAAAGCCCTAATACACTCAAATCTCACTCTCAAACAAAATATATTCTTCCCCAAAGGAGAAAACAAAAGAGAAAAGATGGGGCTTGCGGCTCTCTCTCTCTCAAATAACAAACACAGCAAAAGATTGAACTCTTTTTCTAGCCGTTGCACGCAAGACCGTAACTGAGAGATGTAGATATTCCATTTCTGAAAAGCCTCCTTTTATAATGCATGAAAGTCGGTGCTCAAGAGGGAAAAAAGAAAGCCACAACATCGGTTTGCTCAACAATTACTCTCTTACTTGGAGAAGGAGAAAACAAACTGAGGCCCACGAGTTGATGGGTGAAAGTCACATCAACAATGCGAAAAGTGTCCAATTGAATAAATGGTTGTCCATGTTGAAATTTTATATGATTTGCTCATACAATCCAACCCAAATTATGTAATTAAAAGGAACTTTAAACGCATCATGATCTTGTCAAAAACCATCACCCAATTGGATAGATATAGAAGTACAACCATGCAAAATCTATGATTTTATTTGTCAGGCCATGAGGATATTAATATGCTCAAAATTCCATTCTTAGAGGAAAGGAAAAGTGAAAATTCCAATTTTACCTGACTGATCAATTTCAAATATGATATAACCTTCATTCCAGATGCTGACGGAAGAGAAGGTAAATATTCATCCATGCCTCCCACTACCTATGTCATTATGGATGCAGGGGAAAAATATCAGAAAACTGGCTGACAAGCATCTACCATTCTTTTAACTTTATAAAAAATACTGCAAAGAGATTTTAGGAGTACACACCACTATAAGACGTACGGATGGAATCTCAGATAGGAAGCTCAACAACTGCAAGTTCCAGGAGAAGGATATAGGATAAGTTGCAAATGGGGAATCAAATTCAGTTTATCGATGATGAAAGTAATAGAAAATGTAGATCTCTGATACGGACAAAAATAACAAGCAATATGAAACTGAAATGGGATTGCACTTCCAACCAGATCATTGAAGCCCGTAAGGAAGCATGGTCATAAAACTTCAAATTATCAGGGAAAATTCTGTTATATGGCCAAAAGGGGTACTACAAACCAAACCTTTGACAAGAAATGCTGAAAGAAATCTTAAACAATCGAAAGACACTATGCTTCTTAAGAGATTAAAAACATTGAAATATATATATATATATATATAAACAAGTTACACATGCGAGAAACCTGATTTATCAGGCAATCTGTTTGCAATGAGCAACCAAAAATCCAAAACATGGACTAGCATTTTCAACTCAAATTGGAATTTCCTGAAAGGTCCTCACATACTGAAAATAATAAAATAAAAATTAGTGTATGCCAAGTTTTCATTAATCAAAGAATTTATGTCCACAAGATGTCTGGATGAATGCACTATCACACATGGTTTAAAATCTCACCAGTATATCGCAATGCATTGAGAATCGGAATAGACATATTAAAATATCCTTCAGAAATATATCGGTCGAAATATCAGAAAATATTACCAAAAATAGCAGAAATATCTAAACTATCAAAAATATATAAAATTTATAAAGAGGAAGAAAAAAAAACTGAAATATATCGGGTGTGATATCAGATTTTTATCAGTGATATATTGGAAATTATAGGAAATTTATTGGAAAGTATCAGTCTAATAAACTAATCAAATATAGGTTGCAAAAAAAAAATAAAAAAATCAGCCGATATCTCAAAAATATTGGAAAATATCATTTGCCAAACCTTTCTGACATCACCAATATTTATTAAATTCAAAACCTTGTTGTCTTATCCACTGTCTCTTTCAAAATTCATGTCTGGTTCATTATTATTTCACAAGGGTTGTTTGGAATATTGACACATTGTTTATCACAAAAATATAAGGAATTGATTTGGTTAAAATAAAAGAATCTATCACAATTTACATCTTTCCCACTTTATATTTCCATCACTATTTTTTTTTTCTTTCCCATTTTGATGTCTGGAAAAATGCTGAAATGTATTAGAGTTCCTTCTCAAGGACAACAAGTTAGCAGCAATACACACACCAATTTAAATACCTGTCTCTACCTAAGCACAGTCCCCCTAATATATAAGCAAAGCTGAAAGAAGTAAAGATCAAACTCACGCTGTTCAAAGTCTGTGGGACACAAAAAATAGCCTGTATACCAGCATGATTCACAGCAAACTTAACAGCATCTGGACCTGCACAGAAAAATATACTGTCAGAGCAGGCTCAACAGACTAGGAAGATACGTTTAGATAATTAGATACACACCAAGAGTGTCATAAAGGGGAACCGAGATATATGAATAAGCTGAGCAGGCATGATCCACAATCAGCCACTCCGGTCTATTTATAAAATAAAGTCCAATGCAAGCTCCCTGTTCCATGAGAGACCAGACGAAGCAAATCATATTTGCAGTACTAAAATATTTCGTGAAATGACAACTTCTAAACTAAGAGGTCCCTAACATAGACTGAATTTGGCATACAAGCTAAATACCATAGAAGATAACAAGAGTTATGAGCTTATCCAATTGCAACTACATTGAGGATTATAGGGGTCCTTAAAAAAGAAGAATCTAAGTACTCTTGAAGTGACTAACCTTTTGTAACCCATGATACTGTAGGCCAGAACCTATTGCTTCGCGAGCAGTTCCTGCTTCCCCATATGTCATCCACTTGTACCTTCAGTTATAAAGAACATGTCACACATTCCTTTATGGAGAAGGCTACTCAACAGGAGATACATACTTAAGTAATTGATAACCAACTTACTCTCCAATTGTACCATCTATCCGAATTCGTGTACCCAAGTATTTGTAATCATGGAAAGTTTCAACGGCATGCCTGTATTCAGAATATTTTGAGAAATATCTTATCTCTCCCGTTATGTAATAAGCTTAGGCAGAAAACTCGAAGCACATATAGTTGCAATAGTTCTCTTAAAAGTAAATTATATAAACAACAAAAAGTGCATTCAAGTCAGGGCATATTTACAACAAACACAAAAGCCTTAAAGCTAAGTGCAAGTTTAAACAAAGGAGTAAGGACCCTCACACAAAATTATCATGAAGTGTCCCAATTGCAGGATGGTCAGCAAATCTACTTATGAGCTTCAAAGGAGAACGCACTGATCTGCCACCAAAAAGTAACAAAGTTCCATATTGTCCTAGAAAAGAAAAATGGAAACAGCATACCTACAAGTAACCAACTGAAGTAGAAACAGAAACAAGAGTAGTGAGTACCTATGCACATTCCACTTGCCTGTTTGCAACTTTTCTGGAAGAACTACACTGTAACCCAGCCCTGCTCAGAAATTGAACCCAACATTTTGATGCCCAATAACATAAAATATAATGAAAATTCACACATATAACCAAAAAGAGAGTTGACAAATTTGATTAAGTCCTATTGAGTAAAACAAGTTTCAATTAGCCACGTGCAGGATTTTAATTCAAAGAATTATAAAGCAATATGAAGATCTAAGATTTGTACTCCTTCAGCTAAAAAGAAGTGGTAAAAGCGTTATTAACCGCTTCCTCCCCTTGTAAAGAATAAATGGAAGGTACTTACTGGGTTGCGAGTGTAACTTACTAATACTTTAGAAAAGGCGTATCAAGCTTCTAATTTCTCAAGGTATAAGGTATGACACTCAATTTAGGTAGTGGTAAAAGCATTACTCGTTCCAAGAGAAAAAAGAAAAAACAAAACATAAGTTAAAGTCCAATGCAAACGTGTTGAGAACGCGGAAAACAGAGTAATTGATCAGTTATTGAGTCTCTGAGAACTGTTTTCAGGAAAAAAAAAAAAATCGTAGAAACGATTTTTTCTTTTTTCTTTTTTTGTCCACGATTTTTTGATACGAAAACGCAATTAACAATATAAAAAAGAACAACCAAAACGGCGAGTTTTCATTGTTTTCGCAGTAAATCAGTTTTCGGAAACAGTTTGAGAAAATCAATATGGTCTTCCAGAGCTACCAAACAAACGTGTCCTACGAATCACAATCACAATCTCACATAAGCTGCAGAATCACAGCCGCCACAATATCTACTACGCAGCTCCAAATTTTATCTGATCAGATAAAGCTCCCATCGCTCAATTGCTCCTTATGCTTATATACACGCGTACAAGTTTATATATTAACTTATACATACATATATAATTATACGTATAGAGAGAAAGTACCATGAACGAACTCTCCAGCGGTGAGGTTGGCTTGAACAAGAGACTGGGGATCATCGGAGGTGGGGAGGAGGTGGCATTGGATGGCATGGAGGCGACGCTGCGCCGGTGATTCCATGGGAACAATATTTTCTCGGGAAAATGATCGCCAAGAATTTTCTCGGGAAAACTATGGGTGGGCAAGGTTGGTCGAGCTTGGTCTTTTCCCGTCGCTTAATCTGAAAAATTATGAGAAAGCGAAAGGGGCACGCTTTTTAATGTGATGATGATGATGATGAGAGAATGATAATTAGGATAAGATCAGAGCCGTTAGTATAATACGTTGCGTCTCGTCAGCAGGTGAGATAGGTGAGCTACGTGGCCTTTCCCGCTAAAATTCGGTCCACGTACTTTTACCAACTTCGAAAGCTCAAAAAATTTTACCAGCTCTAAAAAATAATAAAATAATAAAAAAAAAAACTAAAAAAAATTAAAATAATCTCTAACTAAACAATCATGGAAAGTGGATCTATTAGAATACTAAATTCTTACTATATTTAATAATTTCTCTTAAATATGATATTAAAGTAACCAGTTCCTGAATAGACTTTTTCTTTTAAAAAAATTCTTGTTTTGCTTGACTGAGGGTCGCTTTGGAAGCTGAAATACAAGGGTGATGCACTGATGTTGATCCAAAAATATATATATATATATATGAAAAATGTTAGATTTACAACACCAATACAACAACTGTACAACAATCCCTCACATGAGGGTGGGTCTCACATACTGGGGCCCACCCTTATGTAAGGAGTTGTTGTGCAGTTGTTGTATTGGTGTTGTACAAAAATCAAATCCCTATATATATATATATATATATGCTCCTTACATAGCTAGATATTTGATGATGATCCAAACAGCAGTGAATGAACCCACCTTTCCACGGACAATGAACTGAGGGGATCCCGCGGTTAACATATTTTGAGGAGCTAGTAAAATTGTCTATACACACTTTTATGAATAATTTTGCCCCTTAAAATACAATAACCAAATGAACCGAAGAGGATTCAAATGCCTTTTCAACAAGCTTGAAAAAAAAAGAAAACAAAAATGAATAAGAAAAATAAGAAGAAAGAGGAGTTTAGTATTGTTTGAATAGTATCGTTTATGGCCCAAAGAATGGTACTATATATTCTATTAGCGTTTGAATAGTGTCGTTTGATAAACGATGCTAAATATAGGGTCAAGAATTTAAAATAGCGTCGTTTATTGTTTGAACTGTGCTAATTAACGTTGTTACTGTTCAAACGACATTAACTTATAAAATGAGGGAAAAAAAAATCAGGTATATATATATATATTATTTATTTTGTGCAAAACCTGATTTACAAAATTCCAAACATTCTTATATTCAAAACATCATATACACTAATTATTTCAACAATCAAATATCTCAAATCTAAACTGATAAAGTCTCAAATAAAAAACAACACGTACATCAAAACTCAAAGTCAAACCCTAAATCAATAAACGCCAAATCAATACTCAAGTCCAAAACCTGATTTGAAGATGATTACCATCAAATCAAAACTCAAGTACTGCGACAGTTGAAGTTCATTGAAAAATATGCTCCTTCTTCTTCTTTTTATTTTGGGTTAAATACCTTAAAGGTTCCTGAGTTTTGACAACTTTATTTTTTAGTCCCTAAGTTTCAATTCGCATCACAGATAATACATCAATTTTGGGAAATGACCAAATAAGTACCTCGGTTAACTTCTCCGTCCAAAAATTAACGGTCCGCCACGTGTCAACCTCAGAAGTTGACACGTGACACTATATAAAAAAATAAAAAATAAAAAATCTTTAAAAATTAATTAAAAAAAAAAATTGAAAAAACTAAAAAAAAAAAAGGGTGGCTCCTTGGCCACCCCCATTTTGGCCAGGGAGGTGGCCGGCCGGTCTGGGGTGGCCGAACCACCCCCAGGACAAAAAAAAAAAAAAAAAAAAAAAAAATCGTGTTTAGGGTTTTGCCCTTGGGGGTGGCCGAACCACCCCCAAGGGGCACGGGGGTGGTTCGGCCACCCCCAGATCGGCCGGTCTGGAGGTGGCCGAACCACCCCCGTGGCCCTTGGGGGTGGTTCGGCCACCCCAAGGGCAAAACATGAAATTTTTTTTTAGGGTTTATTTTTCCCGTTTTGCCCTTGGGGTGGCCGAACCACCCCCAAGGGCCACGGGGGTGGTTCAGCCACCCCCAGACCAGCCGATCTAGGGGTGGCCGAACCACCCCCATGCCCTTGGGGGTGGTTCGGCCACCCCCAAGGGCAAAACCCTAAACCCGAATTTTTTTATTTTTATTTTTTTGTCCAGGGGGTGGCCGAACCACCACATGGGGGTGGTTCGGCCACCCCAGACCGGCCGGCCACCTCCCTGGCCAAAATGGGGGTGGCCGGCCACCCCCATGGTGGCCCCACCCCCCCTTTTTTTTTTAGTTTTCTCAATTTTTTTTAATTTTTTAATTAATTTTAAAGATTTTTTATTTTTTTATTTTTTATTTTTTTTATATAGTGCCACGTGTCAACTTATGAGGTTGACACGTGGCGGACCGTTAATTTTTGGACGGAGAAGTTAACCGAGGTACTAATTTGGTCATTTCCCAAAATTAATGTATCATCTGTGATGCGAATTGAAACTCAATAACTAAAAAATAAAGTTGTCAAAACTCAGGGACTAAAAAGGTATTTAACCCTTTTATTTTTATATGATGTTGGGATAAATCCCACTCAACCCGATCCAAAGAGGAGATTCGAAAGTCAAATAAGGTCCAAACAGATAAGAATAATAATCAGATAAGAATAATGATCATATCAGAAGTCTAAGAAGATATCAGATCAGAAGTCTAAGAAGATATCAGATTAGAAGTCTAATAAAGGATCAGAGTCCAATTAGAACTTTGATATCAATGCTAGATCTCGATTAGAACTCTGACAACAGTTTTAGATCGACAAGGAGCAGGAATTCTAATCCAGCTTTGACTCCACATCTTTGCCTATAAATAGGCTCATACCCCAGGTATAAACGAAGACTCAATTTTATGCATAGAACATTATTTTCTCACAGAAGCTAACTTAGGCATCGGAGCGGGACCCCCGGAAGGGTCCCTAGGTTTTGTTGTTTTGCAGATTTGTTGAGAAACGTGAAGAACATCAAAGGAACGTGCAGATTCACATCATACCGGAAACTGTACCAACATATGAAGTTTACAATACAAAACACTCGGATTTATTAGAAAAATTATAAATAAACTTAAAAATAAATATGGTAATCAATTGCTATCAATCTGATTGCTACCTATTACTACTAGGGAGGTCCTTTTGGAGACATGAGAAACAAGGGGCTTAGTAATTGTGATTTATTGTAACCAGATATCTCTCTCCGAGTTTTAATAGGTTTTTGTAATGATCTGCGTGGCTAAAGGGTAGGAGACGAGATGACATCGTCGAGGCAGAAGCTTCTGAGTTGTTCTTTGGAAGATTCTTAAGGGTAAGGAATTTGAACAGGGGAGATGAAGAGTGATGAACATCTGGGATGGTCTTGGGGTGAGATAAAGTGGTGCGTAATTTTTGGTTTGGGGAAGTATTGCTAAACTGTAAAATTGTAATATGTGCACTGGGGGCTATGGCTCTACATGCATATGCGAATGCAATTTATAACTAATATTGCGTAAAGAATTTATCACTTTTAAGTAATTGCATTTGCATCATACGATTATTAATTGATATCTACCCGGTTATTGTGATTAGTAAATAGGTTATGAGCCTATTTTAGTATTTGGGCCTTTATCAAGGCATATGTTAAACGATTTTGAAAACGTTTTAGGCCTGTTTTTAGCGTTATGAGCCTATTTTAGTATTCTTTTTTAAGCCCTAATGTTTTAGATAAAATCTATATTTTAATTCCACATTCTAGCTTTAAAATAACCAAAAATAAATAAAAATTACAAATACCACATAATAGGTTCATCTAAAAAATATAAACATAAGAATTACAAAGAGTGGTTGTTTAAATATAAATCCAACAACGTTACAAATCCAACAAATATTAAAAAAAAAAAATACCAATCATAAAAACAAAAAAAAAAACACAAATTAAATCTAAATGTAACACATTCAAAAGTGAATATAGATAGCAGCAACGTCGTTTTGATTAATTAATTTATATATTTATCTTAAAATTATTATTTGTAATTATTTATGTTACTTGCGTTCGCATTCAAATACATACATGAATGAGGGGTGTTAGGTGCACAATTTGTGCATAACAATTCATATGGTTAATGATATTCTAGCATTTTTTTTAAGAGTTGTGATTGGTGCACAAGTGACACAACAAGGTAGCAAACACAAGACATATGAGGTGGTGAGTTTCACTCATATGGGTCCCATCCATATATCATATCTTGTGTTGTGCATGTGTTGTGTATCATTATTATG
The DNA here is from genome assembly GCF_958979055.1 of Alnus glutinosa. Classification (NCBI taxonomy): domain Eukaryota; kingdom Viridiplantae; phylum Streptophyta; class Magnoliopsida; order Fagales; family Betulaceae; genus Alnus; species Alnus glutinosa. Next base: position 21,038,209 of record NC_084897.1, on the reverse strand, counting down.
CAAAAATCTTTTCATTTTTTTAATCAACCATATGAAAAAATTAGATAAATGATTTTTCTACATCACATTACTCTACATCGATCTTACACCAAGACATATAGAGTGTGAGATTTATGCATGTGGATCCTATATATATGAATTATATATTTAATATGTCTTGATATAAAATTAATATAGAGTAATATAATATAAGAATAACACTTCCCAAAAATTCATTACAATACATAGATAGTGATTATCTGCTGCTGTTCCGCTTGTAAAGCCCAACTTGTGAGTCCGGACAAAAGTCAAGCAATAACTGCCTTATGGGGAACAAAAACGGCGTGGGTAACGTAATAAAAGTTAAAAGCTCCCTCTACAACATGGGCAGGAACTCACATTAGTGATGGGATTTGATTGTTGCACTACAAGCCTATAACATAAGCACAATAACTCCTCACATAAGGATGACTTCATTCTTATGTGAGGAGTTATTGTGCTCATATTGTGGACTTGTAGTGCAAGTAACATTTTCTTTAGTGAGACTGATGTGGGTGGATGGTTCCATCAATATGGTTGGGTTGTGCACAAATCGTGTTCAACTTATTGTGCCGGGATCAGTTCCCTAACAGTAAGGGATAAGGCGGTAAAGAAACAAACGGACACATCCACGTGGCCAATAGATGCCCCGAGCCCACCTCTTATTACCTCTCTGTCTATCTCTGCCGCACCGACAGAGACAAAGTCCTCACTGACTTGGGAGAAAAGACTCACGGTTCCTCTCTTGAGCCAGACAGCTCTCATTCGCGAGCAGTCGGACTCGGTCTAGGGCTCTACCAATGACGGAGAACGGGAAGACTCTGCTCGACTCGGGATGGCTCGCCGCGAGGTCCACGGAGGTTTCCCTCAGCGGGACCCAGCTCACCACCACTCACCCTCCCTCCGGGCCCACCTCCCCCTGGATGAACGCCGTCGTTCCGGGAACGTAAACACCTTTACTTTCTTTCTTTATTTTTTTGATCGAAACGAGCATGAGATAATTCTAGCTGGAAACCATGTACCTGGAATTCAGGTCTTGGTTTCGAATGGCGGTCCATCATTTTCATTTATTTATGCCTCAGTTGACCATACTCATAGAATTTAGCATCCAGTATAGTTCCTAGAATCCAAAACTGGAAAGAAAATGTTGTATCTGCATATACCCACTGTTATGTCGTAGCTGTTGAGGAACTTATAGAAAAATAAATAAATAAATAAATAAAAAGAAAGTTGTATTGTTCGAGGGATCGGGACTAACGGTGATTTAATTGACAGTGTTTTGGCAACCTTGGTGAAGAACGAAGTTGTTCCTGATCCTTTCTATGGGATGCAAAACGAGACAATTATAGATATTGCTGATTCTGGGAGAGAGTTCTACACATTCTGGTTCTTTACAACTTTTCAGAGTAATCTGGTATGCAATTTATTGACATAGAATATGTCCTTGAGGTTTCATTCTACTTGAAATTACTTTTTTTTTTTTTTTTTTTGCAATGGGTCAGTACTTGGGTAGAACTGGCTAGTGAAATTGAGTCAAATTTTAACCAAAGATGGTCTGATAATTTTAAATTTTCTGGGAATTTGTTATCTGATTTTCAAATAGAGTTGGAATTCCTCAAACTTGTCTAGAAGCTGGCATTTTCCAAGCCTGTTTGCTTCTTGGTCTCAAATCTGATCCTCCTTTTTTTTTCCCCTCCCCTATTGAAAAAAAAAAAGTCTAATTGCTTGACCTTTTGCAGTCAGGAAATCAGCATCTGGATCTGAATTTTCGTGGAATCAATTATTCTGCAGAGGTGTATTTAAATGGGCACGAAAAGGTCCTGCCAAAAGGGATGTTTCGGAGGCATTCTCTTGATGTCACTGATATTCTGCATCCTGATGGTCAAAACTTGCTTGCTGTTCTTGTTCACCCACCGGATCATCCCGGGAGAATTCCTCCTCAAGGGGGGCAAGGTGGTGATCATGAGGTTTGTAGCTAAATCAACAACCTATTCAATTCATTTTATATCCTTTTATTAATTACTATTTTTTCATAAATACATTAATAATTTGGATCTCCTGCAAATTGAATGATGGAGTGAAGAAATAAGTTCTAACATTAATTTGCTTTCATGGTAGATTGGAAAGGATGTTGCCACACAATATGTCGAGGGTTGGGATTGGATGGCTCCTATAAGGTGACTGTGCTGTTACTTTTGATCATGGAGGTGGTTATTATCAATATTGTCCTTTCCATAATGATATTGTTTCCTCTAGTTTCCCATTGGATTATGGGAGATGGTAGCAGCAGATGGATGATAACACTATTAGAAATATCTTACAACCAAGCTGCCAACCAAAGTATTATAAAGTAACTCGTGGGATGAGCACTCACATGGAAGAATGAATTATAGACATGAAATATGGGGAGGATTTATTTGATTTATAAGACTTAAAAAGTAAAACACAATCTAACACCCTGGTCCTATATTGGGAAGATGAGTAACCCACATAAAGAGTAAGAAGTTTATAAAGATATTGATGGGTGTTAAGTTCCAAATTGTTTACTTACTAGATGAAACTGGGTTTTATAAGTGATTTTTGGAAAACTCCAAATTGATTAGTCCTTTTGGGGTGATAGCGCAAATGTGGTTAGCGATTTTGCTTGAGTCGTTACACACATCGTCGGCACTTCTACTCACATCATCTGCTGCAGTGTGATTTTCACTTTTAGGATGTGTTTTGATCTTATTATCACCCATCCAATTGTTCACCTGCCAGCTGACTGCAACCCAATATTTACAGATCTTGTCAAAACAGAATATTTCTGTTTTAAAATACTTGATCTTTGTGCTATTACAGGGATAGGAACACTGGCATATGGGATGAGGTATCTATTTCTATAACCGGGGTGAGTTATATTTCAAATGATTAAATTCTTTCCATAACAGTAGATATGTGATTAATGTTAATGACATCTGGAATTTCATCTTGTCATACAAGCTAGTCAATGCACTGGTGCAGTCATAAGAAGTAGTGCCCTCATGAGCTGTAGATATGCATGCTTATAAAAAGTTGTACTGCATTTTCCTTTTTCTGTCATAGTTCCTTATAACATTGATTCTTGGTCATGGAATTCCTGCAGCAGAATTATTCCATGATTAAGTTTCAGATACTGATGGCTTAGTTTTTGGTGCAGCCGGTGAAAATAATTGATCCCCACTTGGTTTCGTCTTTTTTCGACAATTACAAGAGGGTATATTTGCATGCTACGACAGAGTTGGAAAATAGAAGTGGCTGGGTTGCTCAGTGTTCTTTGAATGTTCAAGTGACAACGGAACTTGAGGGAAACGTTTGTCTAGTAGAGCATCTCGAGACTCAACATTTATCAATCCTTGCTGGATCACGAGTGCAATATACATTTCCTGAGGTCAGTGATAGTATGCGTTCTTACTAATCTTAGTAGACAATAGACTTCTTTCTGCCTGCCTCTTTGTAAAGCATTTCAAATTTTAAGTACTCTTGTTTCAATAAAAATTTACTCAGCAGTCAAGGGTAAACTTCTTTTATTCTTGTATCTTAGTTTCTAAATTTATGCATATCTGGATGCCCCGCACATGGAAAATCAAGAAAACAAGATTAGATTGGGTTGGAATTCTTTCACAATTGAATTTCCCAGACATGAAAAAGATTAAAAAGAGAAAAGAAGAAGAAGGAGATTACACGGGGTTGTTGTTTAGGCCAGCTTGGAGTTTGTGTATAGGAACTGGGCTATATGAGTTATCTACATCCTTCGGCCAATTGAAGTGAAGAAGACTTGTTAACTTATTCTAGCATCTTAGGCAACCAGTAATTGTACTCACCAGAGAAATCTGTTCGGTAATTTTCGCTAACTTTGTTGGTGCTAGGACAATCTTCCTCATTCTTCTGACTCTGGAGTTTTACCCTCTTTTCTTACTCTATTTCCTGTTATTCTGCTGTCAGCTAAAGGATTGCTTTTGTTCCCGTTCATTAACACACTCTTAGGTCTTATCTGTTTGATTGGGTTCATCCTGTTATATATAATTCTCAGTGTTGCTCGGTCCACTAACTGATTTTTGACTGGATATGTCCTAAAATGTGACTATCTTTTGGTTTCTGCAGTTTTCCTTGTTGGTCTGTATGTACACTGTTTATGACACTCATATCTTACAGTTATGATTCGGTAAAGTTAGATATCAATGCAGTGTTTTATTAAATATTAATATGATATTGTACATTTAGGTAACAAACTTCCTTCTTAGTTCAGTACATTGATATTGTACATACCATTTTAATGAGGCAAAATCATACAACACCTTTACAAATTACCAGAAAGAAAAGAAAGAAAAATTAAAAGAAAAATGTAAAAAATTACATATTGGCCCTAAAAATAGAAGGAAAATAGCCTTTCTTTCCAATCCATGGTTTGAACTCTCCAAAGTGGAAATCTGGAGATGTGTAATTTAGGATGACCAAGCATTTGGAGCATCCATTTATTATGGACTCCGATAAGTTGCTTTTATCTAGTTTTTGGCTGTCAGTACTCCTGTCAATGTGCTAATGGTATTAATTCGCAGCTTTTTTTCTACAAGCCCAACTTATGGTGGCCAAATGGTATGGGAAAACAATCCTTGTACAACGTTCACATTACTGTTGATGTGAAAGGATACGGAGAGTCTGATGCGTGGAGCCATCTATTTGGATTGCGGAAAATTGAGAGCCATATTGATAGTGCCACTGGTGGAAGGTACTTTATACATATAATTCATAAATGGCCTAGCTTCCCCTACCCCCCATTCCCCTGTTTCATGGTTGCCTTCTACAATAAACATTCTACATTGGTTTCGATTTTTGATATTATGATCTGTATTCTATACATTTTTTATATAAAGGTTGTTCAAGGTCAACGGGCAGCCTATTTTTATTCGTGGTGGTAATTGGATATTGTCAGATGGGTTACTGCGTCTGTCAAAGAAACGTTACAAAACAGACATCAAGTTTCATGCTGATATGAATTTTAACATGCTTCGGTGTTGGGGTGGCGGATTAGCTGAGAGGCCAGAATTTTATCATTATTGTGACATTTATGGTCTTCTGGTAAGCTATGCCTCTCTCTCTCTCTCTCTCTCTCTCTCTCTCTGTGGCATGTTTTCTTCCCTTTGTGCATATTAGGCGGGTTTTTTTTTCTTTTTTTTTTTCTTTGGGGGTGGTGGGGTTGAGTGAACTTTGGACAAATCCTGGATCATCAAAGTGTTCAGATTCATCAAAAATTTGTGTGAAAGATGCTTAGAGATCGTTTCATTTTATCATGGAATTGTATTAGCAATGCCAAGAATACTTGACACATCAATTATCTGGAGAAAAATTTGATAGACTATAAGAACCTAACAACTATAGTCTGCAGTACTTTTCCACGAACACGGGTATTGTTGCGACTGTATAAGGTGAGGGTATGTTAATCATTTAAATCAGTCACATGGCAATGAAAATAACCATTATTGAAGTCACTTGAGCCTTATTCATTTTCAAAAGGCACCTCAAGGGAAGAGGTTTGCTCAAGGCTTATAAAGTCCACAACCCAGGCATACCTTGGCAATGTGAGACTCTTAACACGCCCTCTCACGTGTGGCATCTTTTGGCCAAACACGTGTTCAACATCGGGAGGGAAGGCCCAACATTGTCTAAGGGCTTGTGGCTCTGATACCATATTGAAGTCACTTGAGCCTTATTCATTCCCAAAAGGCATCTCAAGGGAAGAGGTTTGCTCAAGGCTTATAAAGCCCACAACCCAGGCATACCTTGACAATGTGAAACTCTTAACAACCATAAAGCGGATTTTTGCGTTTTTGATATTTGTAATTATTTTCAACACTATTAGGGTATCACTGGTCTAAAGTTTCTGCAAATGTTTTACCTTTCAAATTTGTTTCCTTTTTTAATTGTCCAAAGTTGGTTATAACCAGCATAATTTTTGTTGTGGGAAGAAGTAAACACACAAGCAACCCCCGTCTTGTGAGAAAATTCTTTATTTTCTTTCCTATAACTCAACATTACTTGTATTTCCAAGTTCTCTTGCTAAAATACATGGATTACCACTACCATCATCATTATTATTTGACGTTGATCTCCCTTTGGGCCATACAACCTGTCAGATAGTTGGCTCTTGTATTTCGGACTGCCTTGCCTTAGATTAGACCTGATATATTTCTAGCCACCTTCTTGTTCTTGCAATGCGTATTCAACTTTAATGAAGAATTCATTACCATTGAGGTCAGTGTTCTTTGTTTCCATAACCAAACCATCTTAATCAAATTCTTTTATCTTCTCCTTAACTGGAACTACCCTTAGATTTTAGTGAATGCAATCATTTTGTATTCTATCTTTTATTGCCACTACTGATTGTTTAAACGGGGGACATGGTCTCTAGATAGAGCTAAATGGAAATAATGGATTCTTGTAGCCAACTAAATTACATAGGATAATTGCTTGGTTGAGTTCAGTTGTATTTTTAATTGCCAATAATCTATTTTAGCATCCTTCTTCTAAGAAAAAAGTTATTTGATCATTTTCTTCTGTTTTATGTAGTGCAGTAGGATTCTCTGGCACTTTAATTTTGGTACGTCTATGTAAATGAAGCTTTGAAATGTTCCTACAAGAGTGAATTCTGTGTTGCATTGTGTTCAAGCTAAACTACAGCTTCACCAAACCTCAAGATTCTAATGTGCCACTTTGGATTTGATATTTTAAGTTAATGCACCACACTCTGGTATAACTTGATCCATGTGCCCGATCTGATTTTGTAGGTGTGGCAAGAGTTTTGGATTACTGGAGACGTTGATGGACGAGGTGTCCCAGTATCAAATCCAAATGGTCCCCTGGATCATGATCTTTTTTTGCTATGTGCAAGAGACACTGTCAAGCTTCTCAGGAACCATCCTAGTCTTGCTCTTTGGGTAGGTGGGAATGAGCAAGTTCCACCAGATGACATCAATGCAGCTTTGAAAAATGACCTCAGACTCCATCCTTATTTTGAACTTCCCAATGAAACCAGCAAGTCTTTTGAAGATTCATCCCTAGTGTTGAAGGATCCCAGCCAATATCTTGATGGTACGCGTGTTTACATCCAAGGATCCATGTGGGATGGGTTTGCAAATGGAAAGGGGGACTTCACAGATGGCCCTTATGAAATCCAAAATCCTGAAGACTTCTTCAAAATTAATTTTTACAACTATGGATTCAATCCTGAGGTTGGTTCTGTCGGGATGCCTGTTGCAGATACTATCAGAGCAACAATGCCTCCAGAAGGCTGGAAGATTCCGTTGTTGAAGAAACTTCCTAGTGGGTACACACAAGAAATTCCAAACCCCATATGGGAATACCATAAATACATACCCTATTCAAAGCCAGAAAAATCTGTTCATGATCAGATTGAACTTTATGGTACCCCAAAGGATCTTGATGATTTTTGTTTAAAGGTGAATCAAAATCTTTCTGTAGCTATTTCTGTAGCTGTTCCAGTAGACTTGTGCATCGTCTTATTTCTGTTCTTTTAGTGACTAACTTGAAATGGTTATCTTAGGCTCAACTGGCTAACTACATTCAGTATAGAGCTCTGCTGGAAGGCTGGACTTCCCATATGTGGAGTAAATTCACTGGTGTCCTGATTTGGAAGACACAGAATCCTTGGACTGGTCTTAGAGGTCAGTTTTATGATCATCTCCTTGACCAAACGGCAGGTTTCTATGGCTGTCGCAGTGCTGCAGAACCAATCCACGTCCAGCTGAATCTGGCTACATATTTTATAGAGGTAATTTCCACACCAATAGAAGTTCTAATTCATTTAGTACGGATTGTATTTTAAATTCAATGCTTATTTATTATATGATAAGATGTTTCCATAGAACACATTAGCCAAAAAAAACTCAAGTACAAAACCAATATATTTCTGTGGACAGAATAGGTGTGAATGGGAATAAATATAAAGGTAATCGAAAATTTGTAAATAGGCTCATAGGTCATTTTCTTTGGTGTTTCTGTGTGGGGCTACGATGGGGTGGGTAGGGGGGGCATTGTGCTTTGGTATATAATTTGCACTTGTTTTCTCATCCTGCCCTAAACAGGTTGTCAATACTACATCAGAGGAATTATCGAACATAGCCATTGAAGCCTCAGTCTGGGATCTGGAAGGTTCATGCCCCTACTACAAAGTTTTTGAAAAGCTCTCTGCGCCACCCAAAAAAACAGTGTCCATTGTTGAGATGAAGTATCCAAAGTCTAAAAACCCAAAGCCAGTGTACTTCCTTCTCCTCAAACTCTACAACACATCAGACTATGGCATTATATCTAGGAACTTTTACTGGTTGCATCTTCCGGGTGGAGATTACAAGCTGCTGGAGCCCTACAGAAGGAAAAAAATACCCCTCAAGATTACATCTAAGGCTTCCATCAAAGGGTCCACTTTCGAAATTGAAATGCATGTTCAAAACACATCCAAAGAAGCTGACTCTAGAAGTTTGACCTATTTGAACAATTTCTTGCCTAGGCAAGGTAATGGTGATTTTGATATGGCCTCGGTGGAACCTGTACATAGTCGGACTGACGAAAAACATGAGGTTGGTTTGTTTCGGAGGATTTACAGATTTTTTGCGAAGGAAAATGATAGTTTAAGGGTTGCCGAAGTAAAAGGGGAAGATGTAGGAGTTGCTTTCTTCCTTCATTTTTCTGTTCATGCTTTGAAGACAGACCACAAAGAAGGAGAAGACACGAGAATTCTTCCTGTTCATTACTCGGACAACTATTTCTCACTAGTGCCTGGTGAGGTTATGCCCATCAAACTCACTTTTGAGGTCCCTACAGGTGTCACCCCTCGAGTTTCTCTGCATGGCTGGAATTACCATGGTGGGCATACTGTTCGTTGAGCTTGGTAAAGAGTACTTATTATGTCTTGTCTGCAATCTTGTGAAAGCAATAACTCTATCGAGGTCAAGTTTTACACGGTACCCCCAGTTACACAAATGTTTCATTGTTTGATTTGAGAGACTTTTGTTACTGAAAGTTCCACCAGTGATACCAGGAATAAAGCAGCAAAATCAATTGAGAGAACCTTCAAATCTTTCCACCACAGTCACCTAGTTCTTCTTAAGGGAAATTCCTCTATACGCATTTTTTTTATGAGATATTGTCTTCTTCTCTTGTGAGTTTTGTTTTGTATTGTCTTTGTTAATTCGGAGTCTTGATTCATGTAGTGATACAGATGGAAGAAAGAGACACAGTTGTATAGTCTTGGCATTGAATTTGTCTCACCTGATATGTGAAAGTCTGAAAGACCTTCCTCTTGTTTTTCCTCCACTATGATGATGATACCTGGAACTGAAACCTGGGTTAAGTGAAAGCTTGCTTAGGTGCACGTGCACCTTTTACTTTATACATAACTTCAAGGTCATCTGTAAAATGAAACTTGATCTTCAATATAAGCCTCACCTGCTTGTTCATCTTACAATTTTTAAGGTCTGGCTCTGAACACGCACGAAACATTCCTCCCCCTTCCCATTTCGGCTTGACATAAACAGAAGAAAAACAAACAAATGTTACCTTTTTACTCACAGAAATTGGGGTTCCGTTAGTGAAATCTGTTTGGAACTTTGTCGTGCAAACCAAATCGTGGGTTGTTAATAGTTGGCTGAAAAAAAAAAAAAAAAAGAAGTCAAATTACGGTTGTTATGGTTCATGTACTCCTCAGGCCGAATCAGACCCCCACCCCCCCCCCCCCCCCCAAAAAAAAAAAAAAAAAAAGAACAATTGAAGATTCTTTATTATTAAGACAATCAAAATTTAAAAACAATTCGTAGGGCTGCGAAACTTCTCTGTCCGAAGATTATTTGTTATTATAGACGGTCAAAATTTTTAAAAATTTCTGGTAGTTTAAGGGTGTGAAACTCATTAATCCGGAATAAGTGACCTCAAATTCCCTCCTACAAATGAGCACCTTATAGGATTCACAAATCACAATCCCAACCAAAGTGCTCTCTCTCTAGCACACGCGTACAGGCGCATACAAACGCACCTGTGGAGTGTGGGCTACAGTAGTGAAACCAAACGTTCAAGACCGTCGCTCCTATACTAACCGAAAAAAAAAGACCGTTGCTCTACACACAAGAACAGTTGGTGTCGGTGTCCCATTTTCATGGATGAAATCCAAATGGATCTTCCACAAACTCAGCTCGAACCTTCCCTCTTGGGCTTCCAGTTTCCTCTCTCTCTTCGAAACCCAAACCCACGGAAACCCATTTTCAAAAACCTCAATATTTGCCCTCAACCATGTTGACATAACGCTCCTCTTATCCGTTTGTGGAAAAGAATGTCTCCTTCATTTGGGTTCTTCCATTCATGCCTCCATCATCAAAAACTTTGAATTTTTTGGTTCGGAGAACCGGGCCAATATCCCAAATGCTCTTTTTGTTTGGAATTCTCTCCTTTCTATGTACTCCAAATGCGGTGAACTGTCAAATGCAGCTAAGCTGTTTGATCGTATGGCTGTCAAAGATACCATTTCGTGGAATACGATTATATCTGGGATTTTGAGGAATGGGGAGTTTGATACGGGTCTTGGTTTATTTAAAAGAATGCGTGAATCGGGTTTTTATCAGTTTGATAAAGCTACTTTGACTACGATTTTATCAGCTTGTGATGGACCTGAGTTTTGTTATGTGAGTAAAATGATCCATGGATTGGTAATTTTAAGTGGGCATCTGCAGGAAATTACCGTGGGGAATGCTATGATAACATCATATTTTAAATGTGGGTGTTTTAGCTCAGGAAGGCGGGTTTTTGATGAAATGCTCGAAAGGAACGTTATTACTTGGACGGCTGTGATCTCAGGCCTTGCACAGAATGAGTTCTATGAGGAGAGTTTGAAACACTTTGTTGAGATGCGTTGTGGATCGGTGTGTCCGAATTCTTTGACATATTTGAGCTTGCTCATGGCATGTTCAGGTTTGCAGGCCTTAAAGGAAGGGCATCAAATTCATGGGATCCTTTTGAAATTGGGAATTCAAACAGATTTTTGCATTGAGAGTGCACTAATGGACATGTATTCAAAGTGTGGAAGTGTAGAAGATGCATGGAAAATCTTTGAGTCTGCAGCACAGCTTGATGGGGTTACCTTGACTGTTATCCTTGTGGGTTTTGCACAAAATGGATTTGAGGAAGAAGCTATACAACTTTTTGTTAAAATTGTTAAGGCAGGGATTGAGGTTGACCCAGACATGGTTTCAGCTTTTCTTGGGGCATTTGGGGTTGGTACTTCTATGGCCCTTGGTACACAAATTCACTCCTTCGTTATCAAAAAAAGCTTCAGTAATAATACTTTTGTCAGCAATGGCCTTATAAACATGTACTCCAAGTGCGGGGATTTGAAGGATTCAGTCAAAGTCTTCAGTCAGATGCCTCAAAGGAACTCAGTCTCATGGAACTCCTTAATCGCAGCTTTTGCCCGTCATGGGGATGGCTCCAAGGCACTACAAATGTATGAAGAGATGAGATTGGAAGGCATACAGCCAACGGATGTTACATTTCTGTCTTTGCTCCATGCTTGCAGCCATGTTGGCTTAGTTGAAAGGGGCATGGAATTGTTGGAATCCATGGCTAAAGATCATGGGTTGAGACCAAGATCAGAGCACTATGCATGTGTTGTTGACATGTTGGGTCGGGCAGGACTTCTTACTGAAGCTAAAAACTTTATTGAGGGATTACCTGAGAATCCTGGTATAGATGTTTGGCAAGCATTGCTTGGGGCTTGTAGCATTCATGGTGATTCAGAGATGGGCAAATATGCTGCAGATCAATTGTTTTTGGCAGCACCTGAAAGCCCAGCACCATATGTCCTATTGGCCAATATATATTCCTCTGAAAGGAGATGGAAAGACAGAGCCAGGACAATTAAGAGAATGAAGGAGATGGGGGTCGCAAAAGAAACAGGTCTGAGTTGGATTGAGATTGAAAAGAAAGTCCACAGCTTTGTTGTTGGGGACAGAATGCATCCACAAGCTGAGAACATATATGGGGCTTTGGCAGAGTTGTTTAGACACTTGGCAGATGAAGGATATGTTCCGGATAAGAGGTTCATTCTCTATTACTTGGATCAAGATGGGAAGGAACAGCCATCGGTTTGATTTACTAGACACTCAAATATACACTTTCTAATGTTCTGTCTTTCAGTTTTATAATCTCTCGTATATAATTAATCTTTTGGATTATTAGCTGTTTAGCATGCTTGGTAGACAATGGGAAAATAGGGAGGGAAAGAAACTAGCATAAAATGCAAAGATCATTATCTTTTAAGACCCAGAATTTGATTAACAGAATATTCATCCCATTTCAACTTTTAATAAAGGGGCATTGAACAACCTCCCGGGTAAAACAAAGTCCAAAAGCCAACTGCAACCAACTGCTTCAACACAGAATATATATAGTTTGAGAAATGCTACACAACTTCCACTCCACTCCTATTTTCATACTCTTTGATGTGGCTTTTAAAATTATCAGCGGATCAAAATTCAATAATGATTTATCACAGATCCAATCACGTGATTGTGAGAGAAGAGTGTGGGAGTGGAAGTGTATATCATTGGTGTCATGCTACTAGAGATGATGACACGAAAGAAGCCCGCCAGTGAATTGTTTTCAGTTGGGCTTGGTCTAAGAAAATCGGTGGCTTCTACATTTCCAAACCAAATTATAGATGTTGTGAACACCTCATTTTATGGTTGAGATTAGATTTTATAAATCTAATGGTTTATATATTGTCACATGGTGAATAACTATACATGTTAAATGCAACAAAATAAAGATATTAAATAACTCTACATGTTAAATGCAACAAAATAAAAATATCAACAGAATCCACAAAAACGACCACGTATGTCTTTGGTTGCACAAATGTCTGGAAGGAACAAGGATATCAAAGACCAAGTGTGTAAAACAAGATATAGGTGGTCTGTGTTTGAGCTTCCAATTCGGTCTTGCAATTATTTTTCTTTTTCTTCTTTAATCATGTTAAAAGAAGCCTGCATGGTTGGAAGGCTTGGAAATATTATCGGTTTGTGTTCTTTTTGTTGTCAACAGTTGAAACAATGAGAATCTCTCTTATCCCTTGAACTATGAGTTGGTTCCATGAATTGAAAAAATAATTAATACATGCATACATACTCTTGGGGGGTTTAAATCATTAGGAAATTCTTTTAGTGAGATTATAATATAATATATGGAGAGATATCAATCAACTCAAAAATTAAAGCTAACGAGTTTAAACACAATTATGTTAAATTAACCACTCAATATCTTTTCAATGTGGGAGTTAATTCTTTTTTACTTAAATGTATATTCTCTAAACAGAAGTTTTCTACCGAGTATTCACACTTTATCACCAAACGCCCAATACTCACAATTATGAATGTAAGTCATTAGCCTTTTCAAATTCACTCTCTGATGGGTAACCAGTAACAATAGACCAAGAACTTTATTGGAGTCTATCATATAGATGTGCATATCCTGATATACACATGGACTTTTGAAGCCTAAATCCAAAAAGTCATGGACTAGACTCTCAAAAATTCTTCCTCTTCCTCTTCGCCTCTTTAAACTCTTCGTCTTCGCCGTCTTTCTCTTCCTCCTCTTCTTCTTTTCCTTTTTCTCCTTAGCCGTTCGTATAACACCCCGCTTGAGAAAAATACAAAAAGGAAATAAATAAATAAATATAGAAGTGCAATAAAATAAAGAATGTTCATAAGGTAAATCGATGGGGGGCTTTTAGGCTTGTAGGCACTTGATTATTAAGGTATTAAAGTTGGGTGTTCAACTGAGATAATTAGGATATGTGCGAGTTTGATCAATCAAATTTGGTGTTCATTCGATCGAAATGGTATCTCCACTTTGTAGTGCCACGCGTGCAATTGGGTAAGATTTGACGAGAAATTTAATGCAAGTTGTCATGTTTTGTTTGATCGAAATGGCATTTCCAAAAGATTGTGCCTCGCACGCGGTAGGTGAGATTGAAATAGATTTGTCAAGCTCATTTGATTGAAGTACGGTTTGTTCGATTGAATTAGAGTTCAAGCGTGTGATTAGGTTAGATCAAGTAAAGTGGATTTTCTTAGAATCTTAACGGTTCATTTCCATGAGAAAAACCTCATTTTTCACAACCTTAGGAGTCTCATTCGAACGTTTTACGAATGGTGTTCTAATGAAACAATCAGTGGCTAACACTATTTGAATAAGATGCAATCGCATTGCAACTAGAACTCTCTGAGGTTGTTACCCAATTTGAATCGAGTTCGAATGCCCCAACGACCGAAACTCCCTAGTTCAACCATGTTTGAGCAAGACCTACCTCATTAGAAGTTATAATGAGAATACTTAGTTATGAATATTTTCTACGAAAACCTACTCCAATTCTCAATTTTTCTTCCTTAACTTCCCTCTTCCACTCCATCATAGCCGAACATACTATTCCTTTGACTTTTTACGAAAAAAAAAAAAAACTCTTCTTTTGATTAAACTCTAATCTCCCACTTTCAATCTTTAAACAAACTCCAAACTTACTCCTAATCACCTCAATAACTCCACAAATCCCACAGCAAAAACAATCAAATTTCGTAACATATAGACATCCATCCATCTCCAAAACGAAATTTTACAGAAATTATTTTTAGACATAATCCATCCATCCATTTGGTCAGGCAAATAAATAAAATAATTTCAAAATCAAAACGAAATCTAAAAACAGAATAAAAGGACAAAGCACAAAGCACAAAGTGAAAAAAAGAAAATAAACAATTAATAATGTCTTTACAAAACGCACCGTTTTGCTGTCTCAGAGATACTAACAAATTAAAAATCCACCGCTTATGAACCATGTGGCACTGTAATGAACTTGCTCTGTTCCACAGAGAGAGAGAGAGAATGGAATGTCTGTGTCTCTGCAGTTCAACCTCTCAAATTCTTCCATTCCGAAAGACAGTTGCATATCATAACGGTCACAATTTTCCCTCCAATTTTAAAAACCCAAAATTACTTTGCCCTTCTCTTTCTACTCCTAAATATACAGCGAATTGCAGGGAGAGAACCGGTGAGGAGTACGCTCCTCTGTCTTGTATTTCGGCTTACGCTGTCCTCGGCGTCGACCCGGACTGCTCGGCCGCCGAGCTCAAGGCCGCTTTCCGAGCTAAAGTACATTATTTTTACCTTATTTGAATTAGTAATGATTTTTTTTAATATATGTTTGGTTGCCAAGAAAATTGAGGAAAAGAAAAAGGAAATGGAGTTTTGAGTTATGGTTTCTTTGATGTTTTGAGATTTGAGAATGGAAGAGCATGGCCAAGCCAATTCGGTTCAGCTTGGTAGCGTATTTTTCTTTTCATTGGGTCCCAAAAATTGCCAAATTTCAAGATTGGTTTTTTCTTCTTCTTTTTTATTTTATTTTATTTATTTATTAATTTGATATATTTTTATAAAATTTCTTAGAAAAAAATTTCCTTGATGTTTATTGGAGAGTACTTAAAAGATAGAGAAGTGGGTTTTAATGATATAAATAATTAACTATAGTATTAATACTTGTAGACCTTTTTTCTTTTGTTATATAGGTCAAGCAATTCCACCCTGACGTGAATAGAGATGGAGCAGATTCTGATACAATGATTCGCCGCGTAATTCAGGCATATGAGGTTCTACTATTTACAAAAGGCTATTCTATTATGTTTGTTATTTTTTTTAAAAAAATATTTGCATATGCGTAAAAAATGAAAAGGCAAATATGGTTTGATGTGCAATGTTGAATTGTGAGAGTGTGAGGAAGATACATTCTTTCATTCAATTCATAGAATTGGTCTAGAAGTTAGTTGATTGTGTCACTCATCTCGAGTTTCATCATGATCAAGTTTTGAATTTTATGTCTCTTGTGGTTTGTCCTGGCTGATTTTCTAACATATCCAGTATCATTGTTTAAAATTTGTCATTTTAAGTAATTTTTCTGAAGTTCATATTATATAATCGAAGAGGAACCGGCTTGTTTTTTTTACTTTTAGACTTGTCGCTAATGATTATACCTATTGACTGTTGTGGGATGACAACGTGTGCAGATGTTGTCTAACCAAAGCCGATCGGAGATCATTGAGAGGTAAACATGTCCCTACATTTTTAGAATTTTGTAGCAGGGTTATGGTTGTTTTATTATTGTTATTATTATTATTATTATTATTATTATTATTATTATTATTATTATTATTCCTAGATTAGTAATATCAACTCCAATTGCTGATTTGGAATAGTTACTTGCTGATTCATGTACTCGAGCATTCTAATAAACTGCTAACTTCTGAAAATAACAGTTATTATTAACTTACTGTTCTCTACTCTTGATAATGTATCTGGTATCTGGTTTTAAGTATAACTGATTCATTTTAATTCTATTTTGCTACAATAGCATATTTATAAGGTGATTACCAAATATACATATTTCTGAAAGATTTGGTGGAGAAAATGTTTTGTCAAGTTAACCAAAACAGTATATGATCATGGACTTATATAGTAGTTTACACATTATGTGTTCGATTACATCTAATGTAGATACAGAAACAGAAAGATAAAGAATAAGTTCAGCTACTGTAACAGAATTTGAAATACAAAAGTGAAAATGTGTCGATGAGGATCTGAGAGGATCAAAGCTACAATAGAGACTTTGCTGCTATCATCTTCTTATCTTGATATTGTTGGGCAAAATCATGATCTGCAGTGTTATCACTTTGTTCAGCTTTATCATTTTGTTCTCCATCTATATCCTTATCAAATGCATTGTCTGAATCTGGTACATTGACTGTTGCACCTTCACTGACAATTTCCTAGTATCTGAGTCAATTTACTTTGTATGAATCCTGTTCTTTTCCCCTAAGACCTTAATGAATTAATTTATTTGTACTTCATTATTTATGTGTTGTTTCTTTCATTGTTCAATTCATCTATCGCTCTCATTATTGAAGCTGCATTTGTAGGGAATGTTTAGATCCCTTCGAAAAGCCAGAATGTGAAGCATTCGATCTCTTTGTTAACGAGGTTCTCTGTGTTGGCAAAGGTACTGCTGTATTTGTTTTATTGTACATTACACTTTCCTGGTCCATTTTACCATATTTCTTGCACATAGATACCATCAAAAGAGAAACCCTTTGTTATCATAGCTGAACAATCTGAAACACATATGCGCCTGCTGCCTTCCCATTTCCCCTTTCCCCTGTTATAAAAAAAAACAAAGAAAAGTGTGTGTGTGTGCGCGGGGAGTCCCACATCGGTGAGGAATGCAGTGTGAGGTGGCCTTATAAGCTCCTTGCTCTCTTCAAAGGTTAGGCCATTTTGAAGAGATGTCCTGGATTCCGCTTGTAAGACTATCTGACTGTTTACTCATAATTATGCCGATGTGTTGTGACTCCTTCCCATTTCCCCTTGCCCCTGTTATCAAAAAAACATATGCGCCTGCTGAGGATATCCATAAAATATTAGAAATACTCCCATTTGAAAGGGTTCATATAAATTATTTTCCAATCAATACGTAATATATATCTTAGTTTTTGCTCTCCCCCTCATCTATAATTTCTAAATCATCTGCAGGCTGTCCATATTCATGTGTAAAAAGGGCTCCTCATGCCTTCACATATGCTTCTACTGGAACTGCTAGGGTATCTTCCCAAGGTTGGTTACCTCACTAGTAGTAAGTCTTGATTATTTTCTCATACTTTGCGCGCGCGCGCGTGTGAGAGAGAGAGCTTGTTCCTAAAAAGAACAAATGAAAGAAAGATGGAGCGGGAGACGTTGTATTGGATTGAAGTTGAGGATATTTTAAAACAAGAATACAGAAGAATAAGAAGAAAGGCACAGGTTACCAGTTTGGTATTTATATTTATATTTTAAATTTCTAGTTTAAAGCCTCTGTGCATTTTATTAGGACATGGTGAAGATTACCAAGTTCATCTGGCGGTAGGTCAGTGCCCAAGAAGTTGTATCCATTACGTTACACCTTCACAGAGAATTATTCTAGAGGAGCTACTAGACAGGTAGATAGTCATATTTTATTACTTCCTGGAAATAAGTCTTGATAGCTGTAGAGGCTGAAATTGATCCAAATGAATTGTATAAACTACCTCCTGTTGCAATAGTTGTGAAAGAAATGGATTCAGCTTGTGTTCTTGATTCAGCTTGTTTAGCGTATAAACTGCAATCTGATGCTCCATATCTTTTACAGCCAACATTTTAGAATACACTGATTTGTCGTGTGAATAACCTTGATGTTGTCACATATCACTAGCATCTTACATTCTTGGGTTATATCTTATGCCTTTTCACTGTCGTTTGTATTTCTTGTTTATTTTGGTATTGCAGTATCTTGAGCATGCCTTATGATACATCAGCCGAGGCAGAACTGCTTTATTCTCTTATAGTTAAAGCCAAGTTTGAGAACAATCGATACCAAAGGCCAAAGAAGCAACCCAAAACTTCAACAAAACATGTTGATTGGTTTTGAGATTTGGATGGCAGTATTTGTATGCTGCTTCAAACTCACCTACAGCACGCTGATTTGATTGGAGAAAATGGAAGCTGATACTGCTTATTGCCTTCAATCATCTATGTGATTTATGGACTTCAGTGATGCCAATATAAGGCCTCGTTGCTCTGGTTGGCTGCTTGAAGAAGCCTTCTCGTCCATTGCATGTACATAAACCAAAGAGAAAACATCCATTAAGGGGATGCGTAAGATTAGTCTTTTTCCTCTTTATTTTTGTTTAATGGACTCATACCATATTGTTCATAGGAAATTTGGTAAATACTGAACATTGTTGTGACTCCAATATGTAATGCTATATACTCCTAGAAACAGTTTTTAACCTACTAAACCTACCTTAATGATGAGTATTTAGCCTACTAAACTGTTTATCCAGGGAGTGTTTATTCAACTCTTCATCTGCCACAGGAAGGGTAACCCTCCTGCTTTCTAACCTGTTTCTGTGAGTGAGGTTCTGTGCTTCAGGAAGTGCTGTTCGGTGAATGGAAAGCGGATATGAAAGCCAAACATACTGTAAGACGTATTGACGTGAAACCTTCTATTGAATTAGCGTCTAGGGAAAATTACTAAATTGGTACGTGATATGAGGTTGTGACAAATAGCTTCTTATGATTTAAAAATTGACTAAACACTCTCTGGGTAAACCTAAACAAACAATCAAACAAAAAAGTTTCTTGCCACAATAAAATTGACAAAATCTGTTAATGAGCCAATCAAATTGTGACATGTGTCACTTACACTAAAAAAATTAAAAAAGAACAGAAAAAAGTTGAGGGAGTATCCAAACTACTCCATGGCCATTGGAGTTGATTGGACACTTACATAAATGCTCAAAGGAGGTTTCGAAGCACCCCAATGCCGTCCATAAGGGTAGGGGGTAGTCGAACCACCCCATGGCCTTGGGGGTGGTTTGGCTACCCCCATTTGGGCAATATATATATTTGGTTTAATTTTTAATTTTAAGTTACATATATGACTATGATTAGAGCTTATGTGATTCATTAACAAATTCTGTCAACTTTCAATGAACTTTTTTTGTTTCAATTTAGCAATTTTTTCTAGTATCTTGAGACCGATGTGAAAGGTTTGGAGTTTTGTGTCTATTTTTCTGCATGCATGCATACATGTGCTGATGTGCAGTGGTTTTGCTGTGAAACCCAATAGCTGAAGATAGAACATTAGAGTCCCGAGCCACGCCTGATATATCGTTATTCAGTGGAGATTTCAACCAATGTTGAGGGAAATAGTAGTTTAATTCAAATATAGGACCTTAGGCTTAGAGAGATGGGAAAAAAAAATGGGGAGAGAGAAAGAGAGAGGGACAAGAACACCAGTTATGCTTTAGTTTGGTGCATCTTGTAGCAGCATTTCCTGCTGTCATTTGAAAAGAACAAAACTTGAGATTGTGTCATATAAATGTATGTATTATGGGCTGCAATGTAGAATTCAAGCTACAGATTTTACAGAGAAATGTAGGATTGAAATACATTGATCTTGAGCAAATGCACGGAAAAAAAATAAAAATAAAAAATGATTATTTCGAAATTATCTTCATGAACCGATTTAGAGAAGAGAAGATGCTTGCAGCTTTAGTAAACAAAGATGGGCCTTGCTCTGATTTCTCCTCTACATTTCCAAATATTATCTGCAAAAATCAGAATTCAATTTTCACTTAACATAGCAATTCTTAGAACTAACATTTTGTTTCTGTTCGTGTATGGTCACTTCAATAGTCCACTCATGCAGGATTAACAATTCAAATAATAAATAAATAAACAAACAATAGAGAGAAAACAGGGAAACTACACTTACCCGCCTTAATGTACCACACAATTTGCAATGTCCCCCCCTGCCCCCAACCAATTTTTGCGCTCATAGAAAGAGGTATGTTTGTCACGTTAGCCTTTGTTAGAATTTAACAGAAAATTCTAACATAAGGAGGCATTGCAACCAGCATGGTAGATTAATATGGTACATTGAAAAAATTGAAAAATTGGGAGACATTGTAAATTAGGTGGTAGATTGAGGGGGGTGAGTGTAGTTTCCCCGGGAAAAAATTATGAATCCATCACCATAATAAGGTGTGGGCTCCGTTACTTAAGTTCCTCTCACATTTTTCACACGCTTTAATGATCCTGCTCAAATTTTGTTAATTAGAGTAGATGCAGATTTCTTTGTATGATACATGTTGCACATGTTTTAATGAAACATTCTAAAAATTTGGCAACAACCTACCTCAAGATCCTCAGCATCAGGACGGCTTATGAGTTCCTTGGCAAGCAGGTATCTGTTTGGCCTATCCTTATCATCAAAGAACACCTTCCATGATCTTGTGAATGATCATAAAACAGATGCAGAAGTGGAGTTAGTCGACATGGGAAGTAGGACCAAAAATGAAAATCAATAGTTGGGATCTGTTTAAAGCTTCGTGCTTGAATTTGGTTAACTGTTTGACTTTGGATTATTTTGTGGCCTTGATCTATCATGCGTATAACCACATACAAATATCACATACCAATACATGGATCATGAAGCATATTGTTATTAATATACAACTAGAAAAAAAGTAAAATCTAAAATGCAATTCAGATTATCATCTGACTGGATACGTTCATGTGCAAAATCTATGGCCAGAGTGGCAGCGTAAACCTACCTCAGCCCAGTGCAGTCTAGTAGTAACCATAGACTAAAGGTGCCTCTCGGATGTTAGGAAATCAGTAAGATAGAAAATGGTCCTTACCCTGGATAACACCTAAAAACAGCACCAGATGGCAGAGGTCTCATTGAGTAGACTGTTGTAAAGGTTCTGCACAAACAATGGCATAGAATTGATAATTTGTTATGATTATGAACTTGTAGAATATTGATAGGAACATTTAATCTGAAGAGTTTATGCAATGCTACCGATCCTTAAACAATTCAACATGTCAGCTAAATAAGCTTAACTGAAGGGAGAACACTGAAAGGGAAAATGGTCA
Source organism: Alnus glutinosa (assembly GCF_958979055.1). Lineage (NCBI taxonomy): Eukaryota > Viridiplantae > Streptophyta > Magnoliopsida > Fagales > Betulaceae > Alnus > Alnus glutinosa. The sequence goes on along the minus strand of NC_084897.1, from coordinate 21,016,612 downwards.
GCCAAGACAATATAATCGTGAAGGGAAGTTTTGCTTCCGGCCATGGCTGAGGCAGTTATAGCAGGAATGATTATTTCTGGTATGGCATGGTCCTTAACATAGAGTCAGCATTGATCGAGGATGAGAAGAGGGAAACTTGGAATTAACTGTCCATGCGGCCAAGAACTGCAACATTAAATGGCAAGCAGAACAGGAGAGAGAGGTAGCTAAAAAGATATATGATGGGCCAATCATTTACTGAAGACACAGCTTGCATAATTGAGCTGACCTGAGTTTAGCTGGACAAAGTAAAATATATTTTCTAATTAACTAAAGCAGATGGAAAGGCTTTATTCATGTACTGAGCTTGTAACCAATTGAATGAGCTTAAAAATTAAGGAACAAGCTTGTTTGAAATGTAGAGAATGCAGAGTATACCGTAGAAAATACCGCCTTAACTTCCGAACATTAAACCCAACTCCGACATCCTCACTGATGAGACGTGGGTTCCACATGATGAGAGGCCTCGGCTGCCAACATATGAGATACTGTGAGAAAAAGCGTTCTTCCAAGCTTGAGGTAGAAAAAAAAAGGAAAATTATGACATTTACCTAATGATGGTTTTAGAAAATCTTCCAGAAAGTATAGGTTTTAAGAAATTTCCATCACCATAAAAATAAATATGAGCAATTAGCTCGTGTATACAAATCAAATACTCCTAGATTAAAAGAATTAAAAAATAATAATAATATTAGACTAGAATACACAGGAAGCCATTGTACAAAACAAATAAAAGCTTGAAAAAATGGTGCAATGATGATATAGAAGAGTCAAACAAAATATGCAGCAAATTGTAGTATAGCACTATAGCTTGAGTATAAACAATCCATTTATATTTGATGTTCACCATCAGACATCAACTATACACATAGAGATAGGTACTTTCGGTTTGTCAGTGTTCAAAAGCAATGACATGAAAATGTGTTTGTTGTAGGCATACGCATCCACAAATGTTAATTCAGGTGTTAATCACCCTACGATGCTGTTGTAAGAAGACATAGACAGTTTCATGTAAGAATTAACTGAAGAAAGAAACTTCTCAACATGCAGCCTTACAAGGATCTGACACTACAATAACGTATAAAAAAATGGACAAGATTTTGTAGTTATTCAAGCCAAAAGGAGCAAGAAATCTGGGAAAAAACTTTAGCATTTACTATTGAGATGTAAGTAATTTGCAATAGGATCTGATGCAATTATGTATCCAGCATATATAAACATAAAATAACTTTTTCATTTTTAATATAAATTCAGAAGTAAGTTTGTTTCATCATCATAATAGAATCTATATTTCTGATCATGAGCATCATGCTAATAACAGAAATGGGTGTATGGAAACCACTGCTTCTAATAAAGGACTAAGAAGATCAGTTAGGCACCGGATCATCTGAGAGATTAGATGCAATTCTCTCTACATATGCCAACATCTGATAATCAGGAACAACCATAACCACAATCTCGTCTTCACTCTCTACAGGCTTCCGATCACTTAAGCTGAATAAATGAGACAGAATATCACATATCTGAGTCATGAAGTTCAATTAATTAATATTTAAGTAATGCAGTGGAGCTTCATCAGTACAATGACCCTGTGGCAAGGAATCAACGGGTAGAAAAATATGAAGAACAAAGTGCCAGATTTGTTTTAAAAAAGATGATCAACCAAGCTGCCAAAATACATTTTTAGAGAACCTTCAACAGTATGGCAGACATTACCTAGAAAATCCAAAAGCAGCATCTTTCCACCGGTACTTTAGAAGTGCAGCAGCACCAGCATCAGGAAATATGGCTTTGATTCTCTAAAAATTATATTTACAGAAGTTAGTAAAGGAGCTCACGTATATTGAATACGAAAACTGAACTTACTGACCATAAACAAGGAATAAAGCATACATCATTAACCAATATAAAATACAGTGTTTCAATTGTTGTCAATTCATTAAGACAGATTGCTTGCACAACGAGTGGTACCCTAAACAATACAAGCATCACCAGTCATATGTCCCCATAACGAGTGAAACTAAAACCGTTTGTTACTTTTCTTGGCCTACAAAAATTTCCAACTCCAAAGCAAAGGTTAGGTACAATTTATTGCGAACCCCCTTCTCATATTGATTTATTCGCTTATACTGTATAGTTCCAGTAAGTCAATCCCAAACACTAAGTTTCTTAACTTAAGCAATTCTTCCAAATAACCTGAGATCCTGTTTCTGCAATTAATGTATCCAAGAAAGTCCTTGACAATTCCCAGAGCTCAGCTTGTGCACCTTCATCATCTAGAAACAGCAACTGGGGAATTAGGAGCTCAACCTGTAAAAAGATAACCAAGATATAAAACAAGAGAAAAGAGCAGACAAGCAACTGAAGGGGATTTACCTAACTGAGCATGAGAATTTAACATCACCATTGTGACTATACTTTTCTTTTTCTTTTTAACAATTAGCTCAAAATTTCATGGATAATTTATATTTCAAAGTACAAATTTTAAGCCTGCCCCCAGACAGGTTTAAGGTTGATTTTTGCAAGTCTTACACGGGGAAAAAAAAAAAAAAGGTTTAACTCTGAAATTTTGACAAGCCAGTAGTAGAACTTGGAACATAATTTGCTAAATTAATCTACCTCATTTTAGATAGGATATCCCTTTATGACATATGCATCTTTAGAGAACAGTAGTACGTTAATACCAATTACTACTTTTTCTTTTTTTGGCCAAAATACCCCTTACTTCTGATACTGAGTCTTCAATAGAAAAGAAATAGTAACATCTTGCTTCAAGAGAATTGCTTTATTAATTCAAATCTTTCTCTTCTTTTCTTTAATAGACTTATTTAAGCTTCAAACTAATGGCCCTGGAGAAAACCAAAACAAGTAGAAGTTTCCATTTTATATCAATAAGATTACATTTTTCTTTGACACGTACTATGGCTCTCGTTCCTCCTGAAGACAGAAATAAGGCAGTTGCTTGACTTGATTGCCGGACTGCCCCCTCCAAGTCAGAAGGCAAGCAGCTGAAACATAAAATAAATCATTAGTGGATTTCCTTTCACTTATCAGATTCAAGGCCAAAAAACAAGAAGTAACTAAATACAAATTCATCTACTCTAGTCTCAACCCAACCAGGAAAAAAGAACAACAAGAAGAAGAAGTTAATGAGATTAACTAGAAGATTGCATCTGTTGGCATATTTCAGGCTAAGGTCTTTAGTCTGTCCAAAGGCTAATTACTACCCCATGACATTAAATTATTTCCAATATGTTTTCCTTCCCATTTGATCAAACAAGTTGGTCGTGTCAAATAAATGATTGATAGATTTATCAAACACAGCAGGAAAAAAGAAAGGGAAAAAAAAAGAGAATATAACGATTCCATCTATTCCATGAGTTCTTTTCTATTCTTTTCCATTAACTCCCAGACATAATGATAGTGTATATGTTAAAGACACATGGTAAGATTAACACAATAAACTGATTTAAAATGCCTAAAAAGCACAATGAGATGATTCAACCAATGGGTATCACCAAATTCCCTTCCATTTCATGATTTCAATATAGCCTTCTGATATATACCCTCCACATATTGTCTAACAATGGACAGTCACTCAGCTCGGAGGAAAAAAAAAAGAAGCAACTTGACACCCAAAAAGGCAATACGCAGATAAAAAATGAACCCAGATAAGCTAAGTGTAAAGTGTTGGTAAGAAACCAAACCTGTCAGCTTCTTCCTCTTCTACTTCTTCTTGAATTGCTTGTGGCTCTGCCGGTAAAGTAGATGGTGAGATGGCTTTAGGACTGTCTTGGGCAGGCTCGCCTTGGAAATTATCAAGCTTGGCACATATCCTTGAGCTAGACCCAGCTCTGCTCAGTGAAATTCCGTTGTACCCACCAAGGATAGAGTGAGAAAAAGATAAGGAAAAGCGTGTGGTTGAGGATGGGTTGGGTACTGATGCAGAGGAGCAACAGAAGAAGAAGCAACAACTTGAATATGAAGAAGCCATGAAGTCGCTAGAGCTACTACTGCAAGGCCTAAGCCATAGAACATACCACTGGTTTTATCAAATTTGCTGGTTTTTGTTTGATTTTGATTGTTCATTGCCATTCGCCAGGACACAGCTTAGGATTTGGATACGGTGCAAGACAGGTTGCACCGGTGTAATACATTTTTTCGTGGCCGTTCATTTAAATTAACGGTCCATATCGTGATGGCAATAAAAAAAAAATGTTATATCAAGTACTTAATCTTTCGAGTAATAGTAAAAATTATTTTTGGATCTAAAATTTCAAGAAAAAAAAAAAATCATATTTAGAGTTTTCAAGTGATTTGAATTTAGTTTATAGATTTTCAATTTCAATTTCAATAATAAGGGCTTTAGGTTTTGACCAAATTTTAAATTGGTCTTTCTATCATTTTACCATCGATGTTAATGGTTTTTCATTTGCCACGTGTGTCTCATTTGACACACCAGGGTCCATGTCAGCACCCAATATCAATGTCAGGCTGCCAGTGCCAAAGTTAACGATTTTTCCTCTAAGGCTCTAATCAGGGGTGGAGCTAGCTTTTGCAATTTGGGAGGGTTAAATTAAAAATAAAAATAAAAATTAGGGGTAAAATTTTTGTTTTTATTTTTATTTTTAGATCTTTTTTAGAAAAAAAAACCTTGGGGCTTGGGGTGGCCCACCCAAGCCTCTTGCTACCTCCGCCCCCGACTCTAATGCTACAAATCCATAAGCTTAGGATGACGAAATAGATGGTTTTTGATTATGGTGTTGGTCTTTTGTTTTTGCTTTTATGTTTTTCCTATGGATAACTTAACACTTAATGATATGATAATGATATTAGGTGATGATATGAACGTTAGTGTGTCAATTGAGACACACATGACATATGACACCATTAATTTTTAGGGAAATTTGACAAAGTAAGCTATTTAAAATTTGGATAAAACCTAAATACTATATAATTGAAATTAAAAACTCAATAACTAAATTCAAATCAGATAAAAACGAGTAATTATACATATCATATAAATGTCTATTAAATAATGAGATGACTTTTAAATTCACCATTAAGCGTGTGATTGATCAAATTGTGAATTCGATCAAATTGTGATTTTAAAAGCCACTTCATTATTTGATGGACACTTGATGAACATTTATATGACATGTAAAATTACTCGATAAAAACTTAGGGATCAAAAATGATTTTTCTCAAAATTTTATGAAAGTCATATTTTCTTTAATTCTTATATTGGCCGTAAATTGATATCTCATTGTTGAGTAATCCTATTATCACCTTCTGTCACTTTCCATCTTCTTAAAGTTGTCTATGTAGCGTGAAGAAATTCTTCCAATTAAAAATTTAATTTTTCATGCACTACATCACTCCCTCGTTGTATAATCTTCTTCCACATAATTCATTTAATAATGGGTAGTGCTATACGCATTTCTACTTCTTCACATTTTTAGATGGCTTTTTAAAACAACCATTAACTTTGATATGGATCTTTATTAAATTTTAATCTAATGATAATTTTAAAAGCCATCTATAAGTATGAAGAAATGGAAGTATGTGTAACATTACTCTAATTATTTGATGTGTGTGAGACGAGAGGCTACGCGTGTTTGAATACCAACAAGACAAAGTCCCAAATATCTTGTTGCAAGAAAAAAAAAAAAAGAAAAAAAAAAAAGAAAAAAAGAATTGATGTTATTATACATGTATTCTTATTTTATTACATATGTTGATTACCAACACTTAATTTTCTTAGCTTAATGATGTGGAGTGACTAGATGTAATATTAATATTATTAATAATCTAAGCTTCTTTTTTAAAAAAAAAAAAATAATAATAATCAAATTAAGGGTTATATAAACACCACAATATTAAGGGTTAAAAAAAATTATAAAAGATATTCAAAGATTCAAGCATGGGTATTTTTGTAAATTCCATTAAATCCTGATTAACACCTAAATCCTTGCAATTTATTTTTTGTTTTTTGTTTTTTTTTTCCCTAAAAAAAAAATGAGTATTCTCGTAATTTTGATACTCCTCGTTAAGATTTATCGTTAAATCTTAACGAATTGGCGAAATTGAAATAAATTAAAACTAAATTGAGACTTTTTAAAATTTAGAAAGTAAGTGCAAATGTGATGAAAGTTTTTAAGTGAAGTTTTTCCTAAAAGAGAAGTACGTCCTTATTACAAGGTTTGCTCATATCAATTTTTATGATTTTTACTCTTAATTTTCATTATGATTTACTGAAAAAATAGATATTCTTCATACCATCTTAGATATTTTATTCATACTTTTGACTCAAAAAAATGCAAATTATAAAACTGTTTTATATATAAAATAGATTAGAATCGTTGTTGTTGTTTTTTTTTTTTTTTTTTGAGCCAAATAAGCAAGAATTACATGGATAAAAAAAAATCCAAAAAAAGGGTATATTCTCTTAACAACAAACTCAAAACAAAAAATTATACTGAAAAAACAACAAAATAATAGAAAAATGATAAAAAAAAAAAAAAAAAAAAAACTTGTTCTCTGTATCTTGGTCTAAAATTTAAATATAAGCCACACAAAGCAGTAAAAGAAAGGATATGAATATCGAAAGATGTATCAACCCTATTCGAATCACCTTCGGGCAAAGAAGGGGCATGCATGGGGATTAGGATCCTAGTCCAAGGAGCCTGTTGAAGGAGGGGCACAGGTTGTGGTAACAGTTTGTGTTACATTTCAGTGGACAGTGGGTCGGGGCTTCGGTGACTGCTCGGGTTGGCCTATTTCACCAAAAATATCAAATATGGGTAACGCTCCAAATTTTTTTGTAGCCGTTGGAAACAGCTCCTCTAGATTTTAATCTGACGGCCCATACTCATCGCAATTCAAACTTGAATCCAATCGAAACCCTCCGTGACCGTTAAACGCTTCAAACACCACAACTCTCTCTCTCATAGATCTTTGCGTTCTTCTTCAATCTCTCTCTCTCTCTCTCTCTCTCTCTCTCTCTGTCTCTCTCTCTGAAATTTACTGTTTTGCTCTGATTCTAAAGCCATGGAAGGTACTCTCTCTCTCTCTCTCTCAAACTTACGGTTTTGCTCTGATTTTAAGGCCATGGAAGGTGATCTCTCTCTCGCTGTGGATATATAGTTTATTGTATATTTAATTAATTCTTCTTCTTCTTTTTTCTTGTCCGTACCATTTGATTTATGGAAATTCAATGTGTCGCGTTCAGATCGAACGGTGGAAATTTTCTCAGAACAGTGTGGTTGCTTCGCTCCTAATTGCGATTTGAAGCCCTCGTCGCACTCTCCTTCAGGTTCACGTTTACGCTGATTTTTCCTTTCATTTTCGCTCCTTTTTTTTTTTCTTTTTTCTTTTTCAGAATCCGAAAAAGAAAATAGTTCTTTGAAAATATCTTTGATTTTGGGATTTGTGTGTTTCGTTTCAATTCAAGCCCTAGCAGATGCATTCTGTAAAACAAATTATTTGGTTTCCTTTGATTCTATTTGCATTTTGTTTGAGTTTTTGTTTTCTTACTCCAAAGAAATGTTGATTTGACGTTTATCTCTTTTGGTTTCAGTTCAAACCCTAGAGGATTCAACTTCGCACTCAGGTTCATTTTTCTCTGATTCTATTTTTTTAATTCTTTGTTTCTTTTTTATTTTTCATCCAGAATCCAATAAAATGTTAAATTTGAGTTCCGCTTACATTTCAGATCAAACCCTAGAAGCTCAAAGTTGTGAGGAAGGTTAGGGTTTTTTTATTCAAATATTTCTGATTTCTTTTTGTTCTTTTGAACATTCAAGAAAATGTAGATGTGAGGTGTTTTGGATTTTTCTTTTTTACAGTGCAAACTGTAGAGACTGAAACCAGCGAATCAGGAATTGACAAAGGTTTGTCTTTTTCTTTCATTTTGCTCTTATTTTTTCTTTTTCTGTTTCATTTCCTTTTTCTTTTTTCTTACTAACAATGCATCAAAATTGACGTTTCAGATTTCTAGTCTTCTTTTATATTAAGCGAAAAAAGAAAATATTTTTTCTATGTTTTTTTTTTAAACCCTCTGTTTGGCTGCTGGGAATATGGAAACAAAAAGTTCGATATCTATGTTCAATGCGGTTTTTGTTTCCTGAACATAAAAATTTCGCCAATTTGTTGTGCTAGAAAAAAGTTGAGTGACAATCGTTGTTAAAATTCGATATTTTCTTATCTTTTTCTATATTTTTCACCAATTAGATGTAGCAATCAGTTTACTACTTGCATAATAATGTGTGTATCATATGATTCTGAGGGCTTTGAAATATTGCTTCAGAACAAATGGAGGTGAATTCCAGTTTCACAGATGAAAATAGCTTGTCAAATGGAATCCAAGAAACTTCTCCAGACCAGGGACAGACCCTTCCTATATTGCAGAAAATCATTGATTTGAGCACCAAAGTGCAGGTAATTATGTAACAGCCTTATTGTTTGTTTGGTTGATGAGAAAATTTGAAGATTGATTAGAAAACATTTTTTTCTTTTTCTTTTTCTTTAAAATAAAAAAATAAAATTGTACTAGTTACCAACACCTGGCCATCTATGTATTAGGTTTTAGTTAAAAGTTGATTTTTTTTCCCTACTTTCTTGGCTACCAAACGTAGGCCCTTATTTGAGAAGACATTTTTTGGTTGGTAACACTGGCTTCTGTTCTACATGTTTCAGGATCTCAAGAAAGAGCACACTATCCTCTCTGATCAAGTGAAGCTCACAACAAATTCCTTCCCAGGCTTTGAAGTTTTGAACACACTTCAGCTTCTCAGTGAGCCTCCAATATTGATTCTTGAAATCTTTGTCCCATCCCTTTTTCTTGATTCAATTGTAATTGGTTATGTTGCTGCTTTTTGTGGTATATCAGGTACTGAATATGAACTTTTAAAGAAGAAGTATCTTTATGAGTCATCTGAACGTAAGAGCCTTTACAATGAAGTAATTGAGCTTAAAGGCAATATCAGGGTCTTCTGCAGATGTAGACCTTTAAGCCAAACTGAAATTACAAATGGGTCTACTTCTGTAGTTGAATTTGACTCATCTCAAGATAATGAGCTGCAGGTCGTTTGCTCTGATTCTTCAAAAAAGCAATTTAAGTTTGACCATGTCTTTAGGCCTGAGGACAACCAAGGTACCTTGGAAATCATGACTGTTTCTTTGACTGCAAAGAATTTACAATTGCTGATTTTGTTACTTGACAGATCAATTGATAGGTTTTAACTGTTTTAAGTTTTTAATTCTGGGTTTTGATAATATGCAGAAGCTGTTTTTGCTCAAACTAAGCCTATTGTAACTTCGGTGTTGGATGGGTATAATGTTTGCATATTTGCCTATGGACAAACTGGAACAGGGAAGACCTTTACAATGGAAGGAACACCTGAAAACAGGGGAGTTAACTACAGGACTCTAGGGGAGTTGTTTCGAAGTTCTGAAGAGAGAGGTGGCGTTATGAGATATGAATTGTTTGTTAGCATGTTGGAGGTTTACAATGAAAAGATACGGGACCTATTGGTTGAAAACTCCAACCAACCTGCAAAGAAGTGAGTTCTTTATTGACTAGACCCTGCAAACCTGAAATCAAGCATTTGAATTAGACAGCGTGTGAATTTTATGGCTATGGTGCTACTAAATTATAATAGCAGCCCAAGATGAAAAATCATGCATTAGAAAAAACTTAATATCATGACCCCAACTGTGGACATGGTGATGTTATTGGATATTTGAAGAGGTTATAATTATTAACGTTATGTGGATGAAGGTTAGAGATAAAGCAAGCGTCAGAGGGAACACAGGAAGTCCCTGGACTAGTTGAAGCTCGTGTTTATGGTACCGAGGATGTTTGGGAACTGATGAAGTCTGGAAGCCGAGCCAGATCTGTTGGATCCACTAATGCTAATGAGCTCAGCAGTCGTTCTCACTGGTAGCTTGTTATCTTAATTACCTGTTTCTTGTTTTCCATCTGTTAACAATTTTTTTTAAAAAAAAAATGACAAAAATTTCAATTAAAGCTTATCTCCAAAGCTAGTGCACTTCATTTGAATTTTTGAATCAGAGTGAATATTTAAATGTAATTTGGATGCTATTACAATGCAATCAATGTGTGTGAGAGATATTGTGAGATTTCCAATATGTTCCTTGAGTTGTAGTAATGATAAACTAAATTTCTTTTTCTATAGCCTGTTGCGAGTAACAGTTAAGGGGGAAAATTTAATAAATGGACACTGCACAAAAAGTCACCTTTGGCTGGTAGACTTGGCTGGTAGTGAGCGTGTGGGGAGGATTGAAGTTGAAGGTGAAAGATTGAAGGAATCTCAGTTCATTAACAAATCTCTTTCAGCACTTGGTGATGTTATTTATGCCCTTGCATCGAAAACAGCTCACATTCCTTACAGGTATCTCTCTCTCTCTCTCTCTCTCTCTCTCTCTCTCTCTCTCTCTCTCACACACACACACACACACACACACATTTATCAATCTTTTATTTACTTATGATGTCTCATTCGTTTGTTCAAAATCAGGAACTCCAAGCTCACTCATATTCTGCAGAGCTCTCTAGGTTCGGAATTTTTCAACTGTCAGAGCATTTTAGTTAATTGGAAGCTAATAATCCTTTGGTCCTGGAATTGCCAGGATCAGCTGCAGAATCTCCAATAAAATATAATAATCTCATTAAGAACTCTTATGGGTTTCTATTTTCTTTCTTGCTCAATTCCCATGCCAACTAAATCTTGAATTGTAGGAGGAGATTGCAAAACCCTGATGTTTGTCCAGATCAGCCCAAGTGCAGCAGATCTAGGAGAAACTCTTTGTTCACTGAATTTTGCCAGTCGAGTCCGTGGGATTGAGAGTGGCCCTGCTCGCAAACAGGTGGACGTTAACGAGCTTTTCAAGTACAAGCAAATGGTATGTTTTAATAAGTCAAGTTTTGAAAAAGTTAAATTTCTTTATAGTTTCAAACTGCTGCAGCTAAGATATTTGAATTAACAGGCAGAAAAGCTCAAGCATGACGAGAAGGAGACAAAGAAATTACAGGATAATTTGCAGTCTTTGCAGTTAAGGCTTTCTGCCAGAGAACATATCTGCAGAAATCTTCAAGAGAAGGTAACTATTTTGCTATAATTATCAATGTTATAACTTCCTGATTTGTTAAAACACCCAACAATATCTGACTTCTTGTTGATTCTTGACTGGTTAAAAAACTGCGTTTTCTACAGGTTCGAGACCTTGAGAACCAACTGGCAGAGGAAAGGAAAACCAGACTGAAACAGGAAGCGAGAACTTCTGCTGCTGCTTCTTTTCAGCCCTCAGTAATGTCATCTTTAAAACAGGGAGCACAGAAATCTATAACAGAGAGGAAGCCACCATTGGTTCCTACAAAACAGAGGTTGCCATTGCGAAGGATTAATAGTTTCCTGCCCCCACAATCTCCCAAACCACCCCAAAAAAATGGAACAACCACTTCTATTTTTTCAGCAGCTGGCAAAGAAAACATAGCCAAAACAACAATGGTGGCAACAAACACAAAAAGCCTTATGAAACCGAGACGGTTTTCTGTTGCAGTCAGACCACCTCCTCCTCCAACAACAACTACAACAACGCAGGTTTTTCAGCCTAGGAGACGGGTCTCCATTGCTACCCTCCGCCCAGAATCCAACTCTTACATGACAACACCACTCCACACCTCTGCCTCTCGATTCAAAGATGGTAGTGCAATGGGGCGGCAGTCATTTGTGAAGGATCCGCGGAAGGCACGGTATTCAAGGTTATTCTCTCCATTGCCGGAGTCAAGGAGAGCAGCAGAGACAACACCAACTGCCATGAGGAGCAGTAGTAAGTTCATGGGAAGTCCTCCTACATGGAAATCGAAGCATCCAACAGTCGTTGCACTACAACGAAAGTCATTGGTGTGGAGTCCTCTGAAGTTGAGAGTCTATAACAGGAAGCCATCATTGTTGCCTTCACGACCTCCAACTGAGATGCAATGAACCATGTCTTCTCAGTCTCTATATACTCACTCAATACAACCCTGAAACCATAAGCCTTTTCCTTTTGCCTCCATTTTTTCCTTTTCTTTTTCTTTTTCTTTTTATTTCTTTTCTCTTTTTTCTGTTGGGATATTATTGCAAATGTATGCTTCTTGCTTACTAAATCATTCATGTTTCTTAGAGATTGGGCTGCATTTTCTTTTATCCCCCCTGTATCCAAGCATTTCTTAACCTGTATCTCCTAGCATTCATGTATCTGATCAAAACCTTGCAGCATTTTCCCAGTTGGATGGAAAACTCAGTACTCTTAAGGTCGCATCAGTGTCTTATTATATACCGCCAAGTGTTATGTAGGAAGTTACTTCTGTTTGAAGCCCTCTTTCAAGGTTTGGCCAATGCCTTTTATACAGAAAGCTTTTGTGTGAAGATGTCCTTTTCATTGTTTCCCTCTCTCTCTTTCCCCCACCCCCACCCACCAGAAAAACCTCCATTTTGGAGTTTCCTTCCTTTAAGTAAAATAATGTGCAAAGGCTGCTCAGTTTGAATCAACAACTATATCAGATTGCAACTATATATATATAGATGTGAATGGCCTGTTTTGCTCGGTATAGTGATGGATTTCATGGCCGACATCTAACCGGCACAAATACGCTGACATGAAACGAGTTCCCCGCGGAGCATTTTGTCTTTCGTCCTCGGACGTTTTGTTCGATTCTGGCACTTGCATTCTCATGCCCAGAACCCTTGCGATTGATTTGGAAAAAGAGCAAAAGTGAGAAAGATTGATTGTTATCCATCGAAAATCAATAGGAATTTTCTAGGAGATTGCCTTCTAATAGATGTTCTATCTTTCATTATTAACATCTGGCGTGTGTGTGAAAGAGATAAACACTTGGTTTTTTAATAGGGTTGTGATTTTCTCATGTTCAAATGACACATGTAAATTTATAAACATCCCATCCAATTTGAAGAAAATTTATGTCCCTTCCTTTTATGGGTATTGCTTGGGTGGTGTAAAAAAAATTACAGTAAAAATCACGTAATTTTTTCAAACAATCCAAATTAAATTTCTTTCTCCTCATTAAATTTTGAAATTAAATTTGTAGCATGAACTCTATAAAGATCTAGAGCAGATCCCGTCTATTAAAGTTGTTGCTATTATAAAACCATCAATAATGGACCATTCGCGTGGCACGTGAAGTTCACATAGGGATGGGATTAATCTGGACTCTGGAGTCTACGGTCCCACCTTAATATATATATCACCGGTTACCACTCAGAATTTAAAATAAAATATATAAAAAAAAATAAAAAAAAAATGAGGCAAAAGAAAAAAGCAATATTTAAGTTTAAAATAAAAGTAGCCGTTGGGCATGCGCTTTCGTAGGGTGAGGTCGACCGTTGGAACAAAAAGATCCGTTACCAAAAGTTCATGTTCAAGTTCCCCCCCCGTTTGACCTTGTCACTTCGGAAACGAACTGAGAGAAAAGGAAAAAGAGCTTGAGAGGGAGACAGATAGCGTGCGTAACTGAAAGTAATTGCCTGATGGGTATTTAGATAGAGACACAGAGAGAGAGAGAGATCTTTGAGACCCACTTGGGGGTTTTCTTCTGTCCTGCAAAAAAAAATGGTTGCGAGAACCCCACCAAAGCAGAGGAAAATGGTAGCCCCTCTCAATCCGGTCCTACTCAGAGAAACAGTAATGAAGGTAGAGTACGTTACATCATTCTCTTCTAAAAGAAAAGAGGAAATCCTTTCTATGGAAAATCCAGCTCCATTGAATGAACATAAGGCTCAAAGTCCAAATTTCTTTTCATTTCCTTCATTTTCTAAGCAGCCAATAATCTTTCAAACTGATGGGCTTGTGTGTTTTGATGGGTTTGTGAAGGTGGATAGGTGTATGGCTAGGCTGCAGGAGCTACAGTATACAGTGGCAGGAGGAACAAAAGTGATCTCAGGGGTGAATCTCAGCCCTCGAAGTACCCGAGGTTATCTGAGGACTAGCCTTAGATGCAAGCAAGAGTCAGCAAGGTACACTCGGATCTGTGTCGGTTTTGCTTGATTATGTGAAAACTCTGAGCTTCCTTTCTTCTTTATACCATTTTTTTGAGCAATATTTTAGATGGGTTTTCTGTGTTTTTCTTGTTCATTTGAAGGATCAAGAATGCTTCTGCTAAGAAATCTCCGGTGGGGAAGTTCCCAGCTCATTCAGGAGGTCACTCTCTCTCTCCCTCTCGCTCACACACACGCACGCACACAGATTTTGATCCAATGGGACAAACGAGTTCTCATTTTTCATGGATTTTCCCAACATTTTGATTTACACTCCGTTTGGTTGCTTAGAAAACTCGGAAGAAGACACGAATTTAACATTTTTTACTTTTAATGTTTTATTTTGTTTGGGTTTCCCATTAGTTTGACTATCCTCAAGCTGAATAGGTGTTACGTGTCTCCGTGTAACTAGAATGATAGATTTTGGTAGGACGGGGAATCCTGAGCCTCCTAATTTTATAGTAGTTCGAAGAACCCTAAACCTCTTAAAACAATTAATAGGGGAATCATAATCTACTCATATTTTTATTGATAAATTCTCACATTTAAATAAAAGATTACATAGTAAGAATATAAATAATGTAAATAGCAAATCTAATTCTAAAAGGAGACAAATCCTTTATTTTCCTACGGGGAGATATTGTTTCACGAGCAAGTCTCTTTATTTTCTTAATAGAGATAATAAATTCATTATTCTCCTAAAGGGGGACAGTACGTCTCTTACCTTATCTAACAAGAGCTTTAATTTATGAGCAAAAATCCTAATTCTAATTGAATTATCTTTTCACTGGGTTATAGGGTCCGTTTGGGTTTACGATTTTAAAGAGTGTGATTTTAAATAAAGATTTTAAAATGTGTGATTTGAAAAAAATGATTTTTAAAAATGCAGCTAAGCGTTTGGCAAAATTACAGTTTAGCCTTTAAAATCGCAAATTAGCCTTTAAAATTTTGCATTTTCAAAGATCTTACCTGCCATTTGAAAAAATAGATTTTCTGCGTTTTCAAATCGCAATTTTTAAAAACATAGTTCCTAAACGATTTATGTTCTGTGATTTGATTTAAAATGACACTTATTATTTACGAAATCGCAATCATAAACACACCCATAGAATCGTGACATAGATTGTAATAAGCCCCCCTTTTGCAATGATGAGAATTCATTTTCTTGATTCTCAAACAATAAATCTGCAATTCAGAATTGCTTTCTTTTGTATATCTTTTTGTAAACCAAAATGAACATTAATAGGATTTTTACTGACAACTTCAATGTTTTCAAACAGGGGAGTGGCGTAGAATGTCATTACCGGCAATGCTTGTAGGTGAAACAGTTGGAGAAATTCTACAAGCAAGCCAATTTGCAAAACAAATAGCAGCAGCAGTTGTTCACAAAACCAAGAAAATAACCCTTGACGACCCCAAAACTCCACTATCTCAACGAAGAAACCAGAAGCCACAACCCGAAAACACAGAATTAAAAGCCAGAAGGAAGAGGGAGAAGCAAACCAAACTGCAATTGATTCGATCCGAGTCCGATTCGCCGTCGCTTCAAAGGGCTCGATCCCGAATCAACTTCAAGGTTTCACCTCCAAAGTTCAGAGAAATTGAAAAAGAAAACAACCGACACTTTGCAAATAGGGTGTCCCCCAAGAATAGGCCATGGGCTAAGAAGACTGTTCTATTCCCCAACCCTTTGTTCCTGTCCACAGCTTCTTCCTCTACACAGCAGCAAAAGTTTTGCAAGACAAGGTCTCCGATTATAGGAAGAAACAAACAGTTACAGACACCACATAAGTTCTTAATCAAGTCGCCGTCGTCGGCTTCTTCTAAGTTTCAGGTGAAGATCAAGAGCCCGCCGGTGGTTTCTCTTTCCCCCACAAGGCCTACAGGTTTGAACAAGAAGTCTCCAAAGATGTCAACTGCCTCGAAGTTGCGCCGGTCCTTCTCTCCTTCAAGACTTGCAACCAGATTGGTGTCTCCATTGAGGAGCAGAAAAGGTTTACAGAAGAGTGATGGGGTGATGAGTGGATTGAAACAGCGCCCACTTTCAACACCATTGAGATTCTGAACTCTGGAATGTGTTTGGAGATAGTGATATGCTTTTTTCTTGATGTCCATAGTTGATTCTTTCGCTTGTGTGGGTGTGAATGTTAGGTCATTCCATAGCCATTTCTTGATGTACAAGTTTGCCATGGTATCAATAACTCATGGATTCTCCTTTAACTTGAAACTACTTTTGGTTCATACTGTTAAGAAATATGCCTACACCAGAACTTGCATTGCCTTCAAAATCTGAGACAACTTGAAAGTAAGGCATAGTTTGTATTTATGCCCTTACTTAAAAAAAATAAAAAAAAAAATAAATAATAGATCAACACACGACCTGTCCGTGTCGGTGATGCCAGATCCTCGAGGTCAATTTTTTTTTTTTTTTTTTTTTTCCCTTTTTTATTTTAGAAATGGGTATTTTGGTTTTTATATTCTCTTCTCCAAAAAATCATAACGGACGGGATTGATTAAAAGGAGCTGAAAAATCAGAACATCTTACTACAAATTTTTTAAGTTTAGGGAAACTTATTCAAAAATGCATAGTAGTTCAAGAAGGTAAGTGAAATTTTCCCTAAAAATTAAGAGACTCAAAAGCTATTTGCTGCAACGAGTTCACAACAGGCAACATATTCTAATAAAACTGGGTTTCAAAAGAGAGAGAAACCATTCCATTGCCACAAGATTCAACAAGATGCCCACGAGTATCACAAAAGAAAGTGACATGAAATTTTTTTCATACGCTATTGAGTTTATATGATCCAGGTTATTCTACATTAATAATACAATTTGTATGCTAGAGGAAAAAGTACCCACTCCCTCTCATCCCACCCACAAGAACCACCCAAGAATACAAAGGGAAAAAAATTATCGCCAAACATCAACAATGCTTTATATAGCACAAAAACATTCACTAGCCAGGCCCCTCATACAAGGACACATTCACAGTATGAACAATGGGAGATTGGCTAGCATGTGAGATGCGTCATTGCTGTATTCCTTCAGAGCTTGCAAATTGGCCGTGCCAAGTATTACTTAACCACTTAGCCAAAACTAAAAGCTCTTGTGTTAACAACTCCTGATGGGAAAACTCAAGGGCCAGCATGAACACTCTGAAACACATTTATTTGCCTGGGGATGCAAACCTTGTACGCTCTCTCTGCCGATTCAAAGCTCGGTCCTTTGGAGACGATGTTTTCCCTCCCACGCCTGCTTGCCGCATCATCTCTGCAATCAGATATGTAATAAACATACGTTTTTATGCACGTTATGCACATAAATTTATTTGAGAACTCAACTTCAGACATACTAAGGTGCATCAGTTTAAGCACACAAATATCTGAAAACTTCTGGAGAATTTTGGCTAAAACAAAACAAAACCTAACGTTGGTATCTTTGAAATGAAGATGGTATGTCAAAAGTATTATCAGGTTCCTCACAAACTACAATAAATTAAACTCGGCAATGGTTTCTCTGAAAGTGAAGATGATACCCCCAAAAGACTAGTATTTAACTGGCATTTGAAATTATACGAGGCAAGGCAAGAGTTACTACCTCGCTTTCTCTCGAGTTCTTGGTCAAGTTCTTCTTTCCACTTCCTCTGTCTCTCCGAAAAGCTCATACTGTGAGTGGCACAGTATACAATTTCAGATTAATCAACAACTACCAGAAAATCATAGAGGCAAGCTAAAGAAACCAACAACTGATGAACTAACCTTGGGCTACTTGGCTCCTGCTGAGCATCAACTAGACGCCCTTTCCAATCATTAAGCGGGGGTGAAGGGACGTCCTGTGAACTTTGATCACTTGCACTGCCAATATTTGACACACACTTGCTATTACTTCCTGGGCTTCCATTAAGAGCATCAACTGCCGGAGATGGACCGCCAGTTGGACCTCGACTTGGTGACCTGCTTTTTGGGGGTAATTTCAAGTACTTTGGGGTAGTTTCATCACGTGTGCTCTCCACAAAGCTCGGCGAGCAAACTGGAAAACTGTTGAGAAATTCTTCATACAGAGGCGTTTGCAGTTTCTTCAGTTCAAGAGCCTGACATATTGATTTCCAGTTCAACACACAAATAATTCAGAGCAAGACAAAATATATTAAACATGAACAGCTAATTTTGACTGAAAACTGAAAACTGTACCTTCTCATCCAAAAAGGCTGTAATTTTTGACTCAGTAAGTTCATCATCATCCTCTGAAAGTGACGGTCTGCAAGGAAGCGAAAAATCTTTCTCCCCCACACCAAAAGCTCCAGAGTGGGCAGCAGGCTCAGAAATTTGTCCGTCAGTGTCTAAACTTATACCTCTCTGTTCCGGTGCTGCACTGTCATCTAATTTGTGACCCCAGTCATCAGGGGGCTCAGACATGGGGTTAAAACTCTAATTATAACAAAATAATTTGTAAAACGATTAGTTTCCGAATTTCTTAAGTGCTCATACAAAGTCCAACCACGAGGACATTAAAGCAGTTACCTTAAAGTTCCCAGGCATAAGAGAAGAACAGGGATTTACTTCACCCACCGTAAAATTATCTTTGTCAATCATACACATATCATCATCACTGTTGTTCATTCCCCAAATATGTTTATTTTCTGAGGACTTCTCAGGGTATTCAGCCGAGCAATCCAGACTATCCAACTTACAAAGATCTGTTGAGCCAGGGCAGGTTGACATTTTACTGGCAACAAAGTTAATGCTATCATGTCAAGAAGACAAAACAAGTATCATAAAAGGCACTATCTGAACTTCCAAATTCAGAAGAAACTAAATTGCAAAACTTACGACGCTTCCAGGCGTGTGGCACTTGACGGGGAAGGGGTTTTAGAATTTTCCTGATTGTAGCAAAGAAACCATTATAAAGAATTCAAAGAAACATATGAATAACATGTTCTAGGATCCATTTCAACAGTACTAACCGTGACAGAAGTACACAAAAGAGGATGACATTCCACTTGTTCACCAGTAACAAAGGGATGCTGCATATAATTAGCAAAGTAAGAACAAACCTTGGTGAAATATAACCTCTGAGTGGTCAACTTTTTGGCAATCACCAGAAGCACAAGTTTATGGTAAACTGGAAAAGTTACTACAACTACTGCAGCCTTCTATGTGCCAATTCAATATAGAGAAGTGCTAATAAAATTAAAACCACCTGGAGCAACTCAGATGCAGCAGGCCTCGAATTTGGTTCCCTGCCATTGGATGACACATCACGATTTATTTATTTAAAAAGAACAAAAAAAAAAATCTATAGTTTGAATTCTCTCCTACACTCAATCTAAAGATTGCACATCAAAATTATTCGAGAAATAATTTTGACCAAGAAAAAGATAGTTTTCCAGTACAACATAAATCAAAACATACTAAATTCAGAGCAAAACTATTTAAGGGAGAGAGGAGTTTGAAGAGAATCAAGATTACATACTTTTGCAAACATCTCAGCAGAAAATCTTTTGCTTCGACAGAGAGATGTTCAGGGATTGGCGGATGAGACTTGGTTGTCCCTATGTAGAAGAGAGCAGCAACCTGAACGAACATGTTGTTAGTACAATATATGGGAGAAAACCTTTAACAAATTATTAAATGTTAGCAGATACCTCTTGGTACTGTTGGCTCCAAGGAGGCTTTCCAGTGGCCATCTCAATTACAGTACATCCAACACTCCATATATCAGCAGAGCTAGAGAATGTTCCCATAGAATATCAGTAGTTTTCAGTCACCAAAAGACCCATTATAAAGGATATAATACCAGTGAACTGCACCATGTATCTAGGACCACCACAGAATTATAGATACAGCAAGTGTGACCAATGATCAGAAAAAGGGTGAATGCATAAGTTAATACTGTGCATTGTTAGTATGCCACTCTTTACTAAAGATTGCTCTGAGGATCAGATACAAAAACTCTTCTAAGCCGCTCTTTACAATAAATATCACAACAGGATATCATTCAAAGAAAATGACATTTTAAAATTGATATAGAGGCTACCTCAACAATCTCGACTCTCATGCTTAGCATGGCATGATACAAAAAAACTTCCAGGTCTGCTTGATGTTAGTTAACCCAATATACTGGTTTTCTGAAGCATTTGGTTTCTCAAATCTATGGGAGCAGCTATAGAGAAGACTTGGCTAACCTTGCTATACCTCTCTTCATAAATCATGTAAAAAATTTCCGATATCTCTAGTGTAAAAAGAGAAATGAGATACAGATGAACTGTTAAAGTAAAAAAGGGATTCTTGAGGAAGAATATAGCTATAATTTCAATAAGTGGTTTGATACAAGGTGAATGGGGTAAACTTGATGTTAATCAAATCTTCTTGATGTAGCTATTAGGTTGCTCTTTAATGTCTGCACCTACATCTCCAATCCAGATGAAGATGCTTTAGCAAAAGCAGTAGTAACTTAGGAGTATTCAGGTAAATTGATGCCCTTAAACTTGTGAGTTCGTCAGCAAGGGATAAGTTTCATAACAGTACTTCTTAACTTCTTTTACGTATCTTGTGGGGAACCTCTTCCTCTTGCCTTCATTCTATTATCTATCAATAAACCCTCATGCTAAACAAAATAAAAGAAATTTCTTTCTTTTTGAAAAAAAAGGCAGAGAAGATTGCCATTATCAAATTCTCTTGACCACCAGTGACCTAGTGCATATGTAGTTTAGAAATAAAATAAAATTTCCCATTGCTAACTTCAGGAGATACCATTTTTAATAAGCATATTGAAAATATAGCAGCATGCAGGTGACAATTTAAACATTAAGGAGGTTCTGAGTGTCCTTACAAGCTATGCCCAGTCTGGAGAATGACTTCAGGAGCCATCCAATATGGAGTACCCTTCATAGACTTGGCGCCTGAAACAGTAGCCTACACTAGTGTACATCTCTCAATTAGATGGTATCCACAAAGTATAAGTGTTTCCACAACCTAAAAACTGTATATCAAAATGGAAAGTGAAGGGAGAGACGTACCAGCTCGACAACCTGCTTGGATGCGCCAAAATCTGCAAGTTTAATGCATCCTTTATTATCTACAAGAATATTTGCCCCCTGAAATGAAGAAAATAACGGATTAAGAAAAAAGAATCCTTTTTTGCACTTATATCAATAGCAGGGTAAGGCAAAGCACCTTGATGTCCCTGTGCATGATTCCATTTTTGTGTAAATACTCCAGTCCTAATAACAACTGCTTGGTGTATGTTCTTATAACCTGCTTAACAAATTAGAACATAAGGTTCACATTAAACAACTAATTATACAAGTTGACTAAGTAAGAACTCACAGCCTCAGGGAAAGATCCGAATTTCCCCAGAAGTGAAGATATTGATCCACCAGGCACAAATTCCAACAGAATATTCAAGGTTTCTTCCTCCCTCACTGTACCCAAATATCTCTAATGAACCCAAAAAAAGTGTACTGTCAGAAGAGTGATATGCTTCATCTATTTCATGAATAACAGAAGGTCATACTTACAACAATGTTCGTATGAGAGAGATTTTTAAGTAGCTTCACTTCTTCCTCGAGCTCCCTGATGTGAGCCTACTTATAGCATTAAAACAAGTACTCAGTGAATCAATATTGAATATCCAAATAAGGAGGTCAATCATCACAATTACCAATATCTTCACCAAACACAAAGATCTGAAATTTCAAAGGTCAAAAATACTATAAACTCCATTTGGCTGCTCAGAAAATTTATTGAAAAGGCGATATTAGAAACTTCTTGTGTTAGTTGATGTCAAATTTTGGTATTTAGAATGCAAATGTATATCTTTTACTTTTATTTTTATATTTTCTACTTCTCTTGGCAATTAAAATAGTAAGAAGTAAGTAGCAACACTTCCACTTATTAGGACCAAAGAAATTAATCCTCTATTTCTTAATTGTTGTCTTAAGCTTCAAAAGTTGAAGAAAAAAAAAAGTGTCATAAAAATAAAAACATCAGCTCCACTCATTGAGCTTCACACAACAAATTGTGATAGTTGAGGTAAGTTTGCCATTCTTTGAAGAAAACAGTATAAAGTTTCAAAAGTAAACGTCATCTTTGAAACAATATTTGGCAATATGACAGAAAATGAACCAAAACAAAATGCAGTGGATAGGTCAGGAGAAGCTGATCAAATGCAGGGAGTAGAAACAAACTAACATTTATGGCTGTTATGTACTGTATATCTAGTGACCCAAATTTAACACTCCAGTCCCACATTGCGAAGATGAATAACTCACCCCATTCTCGGGAAGATGAATAGTCCATATAGAGTGGGTAAATTATAAAGATACTCTTTTTTTGAGCGTTAAGTCCCATATTAGTTCCTTACTAGGTGAGACTAGACTTTTATAAGTGATTCTATGGAGCTCTAAATTGACTAGTTCTTTTGGAGTATAGTGTAGTTGTGGCTAATGTTTTTCTTAGGTCATTTACACTAAAAGACAAAGGCTACTAGTCAAGTGAACCTAATACAGCTAAATCCAAATGCCTCAGACTGATAAATGAAGATGTTCTGCAGTAGCAGTCAGAACACAGTGAAATCTAAAAGTTTCGAATTTTGATCTATTTTCACAAAACCAAACAAAAAGAAATAAGTGACAAACGCAACAAAATTAATACCAGAATCATAATCAAAGCACTTGACATTCAACCCAGCACACTAAACACAGGAATTTTAAAATCATACCTGAGCTTTATCCTTTGAAGCAGTATTTGTTGCAATCAGAACCTGGAAAAAAAAACAAGCATAAAACAGCTAAAATCAGATTCTAAAAACCAAAATTAGTCAAAAACCAGAAACAATCACCAACAAACCATTTCATACCATAAGTTGAAGCCCAAAATCAACGAAAACAATAAGAATTAACAAGAGGCAAAAAGAACAAAACTAAAGCGAACTCCAAAACTGAAACTAACAAAAAACCCATTAGAAATTTAAGAAAAAGATTCAAAATCAAACTCCAAAACTAAAATTAACAAAACCCATTTTAATCAACTAGAAGAAAACCTAAAACCGAACTCCAAAACTTAAAATTAGTATAAACCCATTACAGTGCCAACAAGAAAGAACTCAGAATCAAACTAGTAAATATAAAATTAACTAAAACCCAGATGAAAATCAACAAGAGAAAACCCCAAAACTACCCTCCAAAACCAAAATCAGACAAAACCCACCAGAAACTAACAACAAAATTACACTCCCAAACCAAAATTAAGACCCCTAAACACAAAACGAAACAAGAAAAACGACCTGTTTCACCGCTAGGAGCTCTCCGGAATCAAGATTCATGCCCATGTAGACGTGCCCGAACGCGCCGCAGCCAATTAACTCGCCCTTCCGCCATCGGATCGGTGGCGGTTGCGGAGAGGGTCTGGTGAAGACTCTGGATTTGTGAATGCAAGAATTGATCCTGTCGACCAGAGTGGTTGGAGCCAAAGGGGATGGTGACGATGACGGTGATTCTTCATTGTCTGGTGAGGCTGTACGGAATACCAGTGATCGGCGGACCGATCCAAATATGTCTTGCATTTGTGATTGAGAAAGATAGAGAGAGTACTGGGGCTACTGGGGTTTCACCGTTTCAGTATGTGGGCAAGAGTGAGAAAACGAGAGAAGAGAGACACGGGGAGTGAGAGAGAGAGAGAGAAAGGAGGGAAAAAGGTGACGGAGATTGTTTTTCAAAATAAAAATTATACACAAAATGTCAAAATGAAATCTGGAAAGGAATGGGTCCGGCCAATGGGCTAATCTTTTTCTTTTTCTTTTTTCACTTCACTCTAGTTCGCACTATAAACAATTCTAAAAATAAATTATATAAGTTTAAAACTTTTCATTATTCTTTTCTTTTTAAAAAAAAAAATTGGATATAATTACACATATGACATGATGACGTAGATGTTGATACCCATGACACATTTTTATTGGGAAAATGTTAGATTTACAATACCAATACAACAACTGCACAACAACTCCTCACATGAGGATGGGTCCCATACACTTTTTATTGAGTCTAACTTGACACTCCCATAATTAAAAGGAAAATGCTAGAATTACAACAAGTACATTACAAGTGCACAACTCCAAGACATATTGGGGGATTTACACGTGTCTTAGAGTTGTGCACTTGTAGTGCATGTATCACTGCCCTAATTAAAAATAGACAGAAATGACATACAAAACGACCTACCAAAACTTAAATTTGTAATTGTCGACATTCATAAAAATCCGTCTTTATTTGTTATTGGACAAAACTCCAAGATTTTTGGAGCAATTTTTTTTTACTGTTTGAGATAAAATAATGTTACTCTTCGCACTCATTTAACACAAGCATTTTACACTCATATCCTAATTTTGTTACAAGACTTATAAATTGATATGATTATCAAGTAAGATGGATGTATTGATTTAATAACATTACAAATAATTATATTAATATATAATTAAGTTATAATAAAATCTACAATATCACTAGCATTACTCTAATTAGTATCTTATAAAATCCATTTGTTAGATTACATGTTCAAATATATTCACATTGGTATATTTTTCTACTCCGAAAATTAAAATAACTAAAACTCGTTAAGTTAAAGAGATTTCCAAACTTTTGGATAAAATTTTGAACAACATAATTAAGGTAACTATTTCTTTTGATAAATTTTTCACCAAAAGAAAAATCCAAAAATTGACTCCCGATGGCAGCTTTCATGCCGGCCACTACAATATTATTTTCTGTTCACAAAAAAAAAAAAAAAAAAAAAAAAAAGTATGATTTTTCTATTCAATTATTGACATCCTTTATTAATCATTCCACAAAATGTCGTCGTCTCGGATCGTTAACCTTAATTCTCCAATGCCCATCTGGCAAATTCGCAGTTCTAGCTCTCCCTCTCCACTTCCTTACCCTTGCATCCATTTTCTCAGTGAGCCCACAAAAAGGTTTTAGCTTCTCCGGCATCGCCTCGTACACCTGCCACCACCGCCGGTGAGCCGAGTCACTAGCAAAAGGATGATGGTCCGACATGTCCCAGTTACAATCGTACTCCTTATAACACATCCACGGCTTGAGCCCCAAATAATGTATTGCATAAACATCTGCCGGCACCTCATGCTTTTCGTCGTTGTTCGGCCCTCCGTAAATTTTCAGATGATTAAGCTTCGTCGGCAACCGGTGCCACCACGTGAAAACTTCATTAAGAAAGCCTTGATCTCCGCCATTATACGATCCCAGCTTGAAACTCTTCTCCATTAACTCCTTAAACATGCACATCGACGGTTCAATCACCATGACGCCGGAGTTAAATATCATCTTATCATTCGGCGCCGCCGACAATTGCGGGTGGACAAAAAATTTGTCTATGTTCTTTAGGACTAAAAGATCGGCATCTATGAAGATGACTTTGTCGTACTCGGTGAGCTGCCACACGCGAAGCTTGCTGTAGTTCCACTCGTTGTAGGAACCCTTTTCGGCGAATGGGCTTAGGATGCGTTTGATGCGCTTGATCTTCCATCCGGCGGCTCTCAGGCCTCGGAGAGACTTGGAAGTAATGGAGTCGTCGGCGAGGAGGAGTAAGTCTCTGGTGGAGTTGGTCTGAATGATGCTTTGGGCCAAGGCTATTGCACCGCAAACGTAGGCTTCTGAAGAGTGGAGGACTGTTGCGTAGGCCTCCCTTTGGTGGTGGTATGTGGTGTGATTACGCTTCCGTGGTGTTGGCTGAAGCGAAAAATGTCTCCACATCTCTTTACCTACAAAATCAAAAGCCTGGTATTAAGGGAAACAACTCGTCTTTGGGGTGTTAGGTTTGAGTCATGTCCTCCTGTTGAGTTATGAATATAAGATTATATAAATCAATATTAACTCGACCTATTTAAATAGGTGTATGTGTGACCCGATCCAATCAGTATAACTCATTTAATAAATAGGTCATATTTGGTTTGACTCGACCTAACCCGTATAACTCAATTAGTTTACAAAATTTTCAATTTTTGAGCATGAAATGTCATTTTATACAAATATATTGACACAATAAATCTCACTTATTGAACATGAAATAAATTACACTATCAAAGTTATATCTTTATAACTAGATCGAGATGAGCCTAATCGAAATCTGGCATAGTACAGTTGGATTTTGGCGACGATGGCCGGATGATTTTAGTACAAATTGCTAGATTCTGGCCTGTTTTGCCGAATTCCGACGATGGCCATCGGAATCCAGCCAATGCCATCGAATTTCGGCAATTGAATACCAAAATCCAGGGACCTTTGGAGGTAGATTCAGATTACCAACAAACTCTAATACTTTACGGCGGCAAATTCCCACAAACGTGTGTGCAAGAATGAAGAGTTTAAATCCATAAAACGATTTATAGTTTTCAAACTGTAAATCGTTTTCCAAAAATTACAAAGGCTTTTATGGTTAAACTGAAAATAATTTCCATATGCCCTCATTTTTAGTTGCACCAATTAAACACTAGAAAATATTTTACATCGAAACAAACGGAGCATTAGTAGAAAATAGAAAAAAAAAAAAATTTAGAGGTAATTTATGCTTGAAAGATTCTGTCGGGCGGGGCTATGCAAATGGGGCTGTTATACACTTACACTCTCAGGTGCAGTCAGCTCAAATCTAAATTGCCCCGTGCCAATATACTGTCGTCCAAGGCCCGGCTCTTCGAATAATCAAGAAAGAGTGGATCCTCTACATTTTTAATTAAAATAGTTAATAAAAAACTACTTCTTTTTTAACTTAGCTAATTAGAATAACTTGCACATATATTTTATTTATTTGGTTAATTGCGTTAAAGAACTTGCCAAAAACCTACATGTAGAATTGCCATTTCTCGGTGACTAAATTAAAACCCACCAACCCCCAGTTTGCTTTTGGTCAAAAGGAAAATTGAAAATACTTATAGAACTCAATCCTATAATATTATTCAAGAATTTTCAACACATGGGTTTCGATCTCCTAATTAGTTTTTATTTTTTAAAAACTATATTTTTCAACGTACGGACCAGATTTAAGTTTATGAGAAATAGGAAAGAATGGATTTTGATCTAAACCGTTGAAAAAACCACGAAAAATTTATAGTAGATTTTGTTTTTTTTTTTTTTCTTCACCTAAGCCAAATCCGAGTTCAAATCCATATATAGGAGGAAGCTAGTTTTGGATTTGGCAACGTTTGCCAGCTTAATTAGTATGGGGAAAAAAAATACTTCCCTTAATTGCCAATTAAGAACTGTTAATTAGGAATAAAATAATCTCCTCACCTAATACGTACCCACCAAAAAAACAATTAAAACAAAAAGAATATCAACAGATCGAATTGCATGCACCAGAAAATGATCAGATTAAACAAAAACGTACCTGTCTCTGCATAACTAGGAGCAAGCTGGCATGTCCCAAAAGGCATGACCACCTTCTGCTTCAGCTTCCTCAACTCAGGCTTATACAACCAATAATCCCCACGACGCATCACAAGATCATCACATCTGAAAATCTCCACCATTGGCCCACAAGACCCTACAAACACAACGTACACCGTCCGATGAACATCCGGCGTCACCCACCCACTCCCCACCACCAGATTAGCCACCGCCAAATTAACTTGTAACCTAAACACATCCCTTATCCCTTCCTTCTCTTCATCAACCCTCCCACACGGAACCCTAGCTATAATCACGTCCAGGTCGGCGTAGTCCTCCGACGTCGGCATCGGTATCTCCGGGCACTTCAGCGGACCCCACTTCTCGTCTTCATCAATCCACTCGGGGAAGAAATCGTCCCATTTCAAATCCTCACTCACGCGATCGAAACCCACGTGAACAGTCCTTGTCTGTGACTGCACTAATCCGAGTAATTCGTATGCTGTCTCTGTCGACATGTCATCTACATTAACCAAACCGACCTTAACTTTTCTGGCGGCAGAATCTGAGCCGTTTTGAAGCCGGCAAATGGCGGCGCGGGCGGTGAGGTTTGGCTGGGGCTTGAAGGATAGTAAGAGGATGAAGAGGGCGAGAGAGAGGAGGAAGAGGGCGAGAAGGAAGGGTTTTGGTTTGGAAGAAGAAGAAGAAGAAGAAGAATAGGCGCCTTTGGAAGCCATTGATTGGCCTGTGTTTGTTTTGCTATTAGTAAGAGCTTTGAAGGATCAGCATTTATATTCGAAAGGGTTTAATTTGGAAGGTCGAGTTGTTTGCATGGATGCACGTTGGTGTACGTTGTCGTTTTATGTATTTGTTTATGGGCTTGCTGTTGGCTCACGCGCCATTCCTGTACCAGTGATTCTTTTTTGGGCAAAAGATGGAGAATTAGTTCATTTTGTGCTCGCCACGTTTCATGTAAACTCTTTGTGTTAGTTGTTCAATTGATAAAGCAAAATTATTTGGCAAGAGAACACACAAAAATGGAATGATCTATATATTTTTAAGGTAATAGAGTCATATTCATAAATTAGATTCTACAAATTAAAGGTGCGTTTGAAATTGTGATTTCGTAGACAATAAGTACAATTTTAAATTAAATCGCAGGACATAAATTGTTTGGGAACAGGTAAAATGGTGTTTTTTTGAAAACGCTGAATTTTAAAGGTTAATTTGCGATTTTAAAAGCTAAACTGCGATTTTACCAAATGCTTAACTGTGTTTTTAAAAATCACTTTTTCAAATAACACATTTTAAAATCGTTATTTTAAATCGCACATTTTGAATTGCAAATCCAAACGGACCTTAAAATGCTTAATACTAAGTCGATCAGGTAAATATTGCATGCATTAATAAACTTCGCATCTACATATACATGAACATTTCAACCCTATGCCTTCACAAAATATCAAATATATAATTTGACTTGATCACTCACAAAGAAAAAAAAAATTTAATTAAACGAAAAATCAAATAATTTGACTTAATCCTTGGAAGACTCGGTGCATGGTTAATCCGTCGTTATTGAATAATTCAATATCTTGAGATGAATATTGGAGATATTCAACCTTCTTTAATTTTTTGCTATCTGCTCCCAAGAAAAAAATATATATATATATATCATTCCTGACAAAATTTTATTGTTTATTTACTAAATGATAAGGGAAAAGGTTGCATGTAAAAATTAGCTACCTAGCTATGCTATTTTTGAGGGAATATATAGCATAGGTAGCTAATTTTTACATGCACCAAACTGAAACGTTTGAGGCAATGATAATTAACGTGAGTTTGAAATGAAAATATATATTAATGTTGAAAATTATTTCATCAAAAAAATTTAAGCTTTTTTTTCAATTTTAATATTATAGTTTTTTTTTAATAACACTTTGTCCAACATTAAAAAGCTATGAGTTTTTTTGTATGCTGTATAATCATTTATCTTACTCTTATAATATATTGGATTTTGGGTACATACACACATACTTGTTGTGTCACCTAATGCGAAACAGTACTAGCCGCCGCACGCCTGCATGTCGCATAATCGCTTTAGACGCATGAGCCACGAGCTTATTTTTTTACATGTGCATTCTTTGATGTGTACAAGTGCTATTCTAACCTTTATATTTTTAAAACTATTTTACTGCTTTTTCAATAGTTAGAAACTGTTATTTCAAAATTATTTTTTAACAGTTAAAAATTGTAATAAATTGTTTCTATAATTTTTTTAAAAAAAATAAAAAAATAAATCAGTATATTTGATGGTATCTTTTTTCTTATCTTCTTCCTTTTTGCTATTATAGAATTTTTTTAATTTATAGTAATATTAAAAAATTTTAATCTACACACCACGTTCCGACAATAATATATCCTAATGACAGAATTGTACTCTTGAAGCATGGAAAGTTCCATGGATACCCCGGTTATGATAAAAATGGAAGGTTGAAAGTCAAATTTTACCCGATAAAGAAGAAAATAATGTATGCATGCGCTCGAGTCGAGTATGCAAATTAATAACTATTTCCTTGTTATTTATTTACACCATCAGCTTCGGAATAAAATCCTTAATACCAAAAGAAAAATTGGCTGCATTTATTAAAAATTTTGTTTAGTCTTTTTATTTTTTCATCTTTAAATAAAAATATTAACAAACAATTTAAAACATATAACAGTAAAATCTATTTTAATATTTAAATTATATAAAAATAATTTTTTCTCTTTTTTTTGCCCTTTTTTTTATATAAAAATAACTTTTTAAACTAAAGACAAAATACTTCTCAGAACACGTTAACAAAGACAAAAGAAGGGGATGGCCAGTATTAGCAATGGCCCTCCCCCCTCTTTCGAAAAATTTATTTACTACAATATAGAATTTTTTTTTTTTTTTTTTTAAAGTACAGATAAACAAGATACAAAATTTAATGGACTAAAAAAGAACCAGATGAAACTTTTCCAAAACAGGAGGAAAAGGATCCTAAAGAAAAAGAAGATACGGGAATGCATCCAGAAAAAAATTTGGATGCGGCCCATTTTGCCACATGATGGGCACAGAAATTTGCACTTCGGTTGACAGAACTAGCAGACCAACTAGTTGTGGATGGAATGAGAGAGTGAATCATAGAAACAGTAGCAGCAATACGCCAGTCTTTTTTTATCAAAGGATTCTGAAGAGCCAGAGTGACTGTTGTAGAATCCCCTTCAAGAATAAAGGAAGTCGCATGTGTAGAAATAGCCAATTTTATAGCCAGTAGCGCAGCAAGAGCTTCACCAATAACTGCAGTGCAAGGAGGACTGATAAGTGAGGTACAATGGGTAATAGTACCAGAAGAGTTCCGAATCACCGCTGCTTGAACTGAAAATGAGTCACGAATAGCAGTGTCATAATTAATTTCGATATAAGGAAATCTAGGTTTTTGCCAAACCTCCGGGATCTTAGGCAAGGAAGAATTCCAAGCCAACAAATGCTCCTGGACCAATTTATTAATATGAGCAGAGATAGCAAGAGCATCATGAACCATGTCTTCATGATGTGCCTTATTCCTTGAAAACCAAATATGATCACATGCAACCATTGCAAAAATTTGAAACTTATGAAAATCCTCCAAAGGAATACCAATCATTGCTGGGTTAAGGATAATAGAGAACCAATCAGTCATATCTGCAATATTAAAAGCAAGAATATCCAAAGGCCAAAAAGATTGGCGCCACACAACTCTAGCAATAGGACAAGCAAAAAAGAGATGCAGAATAGAATCTATAGGGCCAGAGCATAAAGAACAAGAAAAATCCATAGGAGAGGAAATTAGAGACTGAGAGATTCTAAACTTAGTAGGAATGATATTCCAAATCATCTTCCAAAGAAACAACTTTAAACGATGATTTATGTTAAGCTTCCACAAAGATTTCCAACTAGAGGGAGGGAGAGGGGAAGGTGGGTGATGAGAGGAAGATGAAAGAAGATGGTGAGCAGATTTAGTTGAAAAAGAACCTGTGGAAGAAGGAGTCCATAAACAAGAATCAACAATGGATCTAATGGGAATTTTCAAAATCTAAATCACAGAGGCAGATGAGAAAAGGAATTTGAGCAAATCAAGGCGCCATGTCTTGGATGGGGGATAAATAAGATTAGAAATGTGAAAAGGATGAGAGTGAGGGAGGTGAGGTAAACGAGGTGTAGGAAAGAAATTAAAAATGGTGGGAATCCAAGGTGAAGTCCAAATAGGCAGGCTGGAATTAAAGAGGGATAATGGATTTAATCCCATTCCAAACCCAAGAGCCAGAGCCTAGAGGACAAGAAAAGAGATTACCATATTTGATATATTTTTGCTAGAACAGTGGGACCCAGATGCTGGAATGATTTGTAAGAAGCTTCCAACCAAGCTTAGAAATAAGAGATAAATTAACATCTTTCATCAGCCGAAAACCTAAACCACCCTGATCCTTCGGAAGACAAAGCGAAGACCAAGACTTGAGAGATAAGTTACGAGCATTGTTGGTAGGAAAACCCCACCAGAATTTCTTGAAAGCAATATCCAATTTATGGCAGAAAGCATCAGGGAGTAGAAAAGTACTCATTGCATAAGAGGGGATAGCAGAAGCCACCACTTTAACTAGTATTGTTTTACCTGCCTGAGATGCCATCCTGCAATTTTTCCTTGAACCTTTTCCAAAATATCAGAGAAAGCAGCCACTTTGGATTTGCCAAATAACATAGGAAGACCAAGATGTCTAGCAGTGGCAGGAGTAACATCATACGGAAGAATATTCTGGATGGCAGTGATAGTAGTAGAAGAAGTGTTCTTGCTAAACAAAATATTAGACTTAACATGATTCACAGATTGGCCCGACCATAGACGATACTTGTCAAGACAAGATTTAATAGTAGCAACTTCATTAGAAGTAGCAGTAGAGAAAATAATCAAATCATCAGCAAACAGTAAATGATTCGATGGAGAGCATGCTCGAGCAATTTTAAAACCCCGGAGAGAACCAAACAGGAGCCTGGAAATAACCTCTGATCCAATAATAAAGAGAAATGGGGAAAGTGGATCACCTTGTCTAAGTTCCCGGGATGGAGAAAATAATCCAAAAAGGCTGCCATTCAACAGAACAGAGAAAGAAGAAGTGGAGATACATAGACGAACCCAGTTGATCCAACGAGAGTAAAAGCCAAGCTTATGAAGAATAGCCAGTAGAAAAGACCATTCCATCTTGTCAAAAGCTTTTTCCATATCGAGATTAATTGCCATCAGACCACCACGGCCCCTCTTAGATTTGAGAGTGTGGATCATTTCATGAGCTAAAATAGAGTTATCTTGATTATGACGATGAGCTAAGATAGAGCTAACAATATAGAAATAGTTAAATCTATATATTCAGGACAAAATAATTAAGCTTGGTCCTAGAAAAAAAAAAAAAAAAGTCTTGGCCCTTGGCCCTATTATAATAAAAATTATTTTATACTCAAAACTTAAACAACTCAAATCTACCATCATGAGCAACAACTTAAATCTGTCATTCAATACCATCTTACAAGTTTGCAATTTTGTTTTATGACAAAGCTGCCATTGGGGCATGGTTTATGATCAGCTGTACAATACAAGACTGTCCTCTCCCATTTTATAAAATCTATCGTTTTAATTAAAGGTCAATTGATCCATGTGTCTTGTACAACTTCCAAAAATAAAATAAATAATTGCCAAATAAATTAATTGAAGATCTTTAACTAGTTGATAAAAAGACAATATATATATAAGATAATGACCATTATACATGTTTTGGTG
The DNA here is from genome assembly GCF_958979055.1 of Alnus glutinosa. Lineage (NCBI taxonomy): Eukaryota > Viridiplantae > Streptophyta > Magnoliopsida > Fagales > Betulaceae > Alnus > Alnus glutinosa. The sequence goes on along the minus strand of NC_084897.1, from coordinate 20,983,280 downwards.
AGTAAAACACAAACAAGGTGGGTGTCACAATCAGTTTGATTGATTCGTCTCTATCATAAGTCATTGACTCCATTTCATAAAATCCCCTTTTTCCCTTTCAATTAAATTTTTTTTTTAAAAAATAAAACATTCCCCTATACTACCTCACTTTAGATCTTTGTGGCCTATTTTTCTTTTGCTTTTACTCCTAAGACCTTTTTAAGAGCAATTTTGTCAAGTTGATTACATTGAAGAGTAGAGAATAAGACATTTGAATTTATGTCAAGTTGATTGCATTGAGAGTTGAGTATTGAACTAAATCTTAGGATAGTCCGGCCACTACCTGGGAGTGGTTCAGCCACCCTTAAATTTTTCTTATATTTTTTATTTATATATATATATATATATATATATATATATATATATATATATATATATATATATTGTAATTGGGTTGAAAAAAGTTTGAGATGGGTTGAAAAGAAATTGAGCTGAGCCAAACATGATTTCTTAAAAATAAAAACGAAAACAAATTAGTCAAATTTACCAAATGAGTCGTTTCACTTGTTTGCTGGTATCTTGGCCTGAATTGAAATTTCCATATATGGAGGGAACACTTTGGATTGAATGAATCCTATTATTTGGCAAAAAAAGGTAAACAAATGTGATCTAAAAGCTTACACACTTTAGAGATGAACGGTTTAAATTTCCGGTCGAACAGGAGCTCCTAATTAATGGCACAGTGCCACTTACCAAATTACTTTAAGTTCCTTTATCTTCCTTATGTCTGGTTTATTCCCATGCCAAGCTTCGGCAAGCCCTATCTCCTAATAAAATTGTGTAGTTGTGCCTTTCACTTTATTTTTGTGCTCTAATTGGATCATTGATTAGAACCTTTTTTTCTTTTTGTCCCTTTTGTGCTGCATATATACCTCAGTATATACCATAATAGTGGCCCTTGATGCTTTAAGAAACTTGAAAGCTCGAGCAACAATGCCCAATTGGCCTAAGAAGAATACAATTCTTTAATCTCTTGTGTAATATATGTATATTCTTCCGTGAATAGAGACTTAGCCTCAAAGAAAAGAATGATTTTGACACATCTCCCTTATATTTGCTAACAATAAATAAACCCGCCGGAAGAACCATGCAACTTCAAAACAATTTTGTGTAGTCAGAAGGCAAGCATTTTAGATATAATAGGAACAATGGCACTCAAAAGTGAGGCAGTTGAATCGGAGATTTATGAATCTTTAGGATTAGACGGAAAGGAAAAAGGCGTTTCGGAAACTCCCAGAATTCTTTCAATTATTTCTTCTGTTATTCAGAGAACCATTTACAACAACGAGAGATTATTGAAGACATCAAACAAAAGGGACGTTGAGACGATCTTCCATGGTATGAGAGCACCCAGTATAAGCATTCAACAGTACGTTGAGCGCATTTTCAAGTACAGCAGATGTAGCCCTTCTTGCTTTGTTGTTGCATATATATACCTGGAAAAATTCCTTCAGCGGACGGGTGCTTATCTTACTTCCCTCAACGCTCACCGCCTTCTAATCACGAGCACCATGGTTGCCGCAAAAACCCTCGATGATGAGTAAGCATTCATGAATCTGTAACTCTAATTTTCATCTTCGTTGTTGCATTCATTGGCAGCAAAGTTGATCCATGCATACTGAACTAATCAGTGAATTCTAGGTCTTATAACAATGCCTACTATGCAAGAGTCGGGGGAATAAGCACTGCAGAAATGAACAGGTTGGAGACGAAGTTTTTGTTCAGTGTGGATTTTAGACTGCACGTAACTGCCGAGGACTTCTTGAACTATTCTCTGCAGCTTCAGAAGGAGGGTCTTCAACGCTACCAGAATGGCCACCTCAATTGACTGCCTTACATCAACTGTTTTCGCTCGCTCACAATATTGACGCGACAGTCTTAGTTAATCCTTAAATTAGTCATTTGTTGAAAATATAACAATCTAAGGATTAATTCGAACCGTCCACAATCGTGAGACAGAAATGTGTTATATATTATAGCATTACTCTTGTTTCACCAAAACCAATCAATTACAAAACACAAACAAATTAATGCATCGCTGCCTGTTTCTGGTTTTGTAATATGCATTAATTCTACTTCTACAAGAATGCTGTTTGATTCTTATTTCCTTGTTTTGGTTGTCACTTCCACAATTCACCACTAATAGACGACCATGAAACCCAAAGATGCAATTTGGCGACTCTAAATCAAACAAGATTATTCCCAACAGAGGTCTAAGGATGATTGCTCTCTCAAAGGATGTTTGAGTTTTCCTAACCTTATATTTGCAAAACTTCTCATAATTCCATTGTATATATTTCGTACACTACTTTGAAAAAGCCTAATGTTGGGTGGGGGGAAGATAATCCAACAAGCAACACCAGAAGTGAAGGCCAGATTTAGCCTTCTTAGTACTACAATTATACAAGGGACAGAAAATGATCAGGGGCATGATTTAATTTTCGGTTGCAACTTCTCTACAAATGGAACTTGTCTCAAAAACCCAACAAGGTGGTTTTTGAAGACAACAAAACGTAGCACAACCCAACCGTAAATACGATGAGAGGAAGAGCTAAACTAAGCTGATTGATGTGCAAACTTTCATCCCTTAACTGGAAGAATTCCTCCTTGCTGCATAGACACGGTAGGCTGCCAATCCAACAATTGCCACCGCAGCACCAACTGTCATTAAGGTACAAAATGATTTAGAGGCATACGAACAAAAACAATTAGCTCAAAGAGAAACAAAACTCTAGCTTGATTGTCACAGCAAAAATGATCATCCATTAGAAACAAGAAGCCAACAAATTCAAGGACTTCTATAAACCCAAAAGATGAACATAACATACCCGAAAAGACCATAAGTGAGCGGTTTATAAGTCTGTGGTATTGCTTGCGGCTTCTCCCAGCTTCAGTTTCAGGAATGCTCAAATGAGGGTGTTCTGCAGCACTTACGATCCTACGGAATATATTATTGAGATCACCCAACTTCGTACTGATAGGTATGGGAGCCTCTATTCCCATGTCCTGACTAACCTAAAAAAGCAAAATTGCATTGATAATATGTAAGACAGTTTAGGGCCAAAGGGACATTATTAACATATACAAGATAACAAAATACTGCAAACAATTAAACGTCAGCTGACAACAATATTACTCTCATAATCATCACCATCATATTTAATATCACTCAACATGAAGCAAAAGATAAACAGTCCATAAGTACATGTATTTTCATAGTTATGCACAAAACCACATGAACATATCTAAATATTTATATATCATTTTTTTCAACCAAACCCATTGAATGCCTGAAATAGGTAAAATGTTGTCCAAGTATCTCAAGTTGCAAGTTGAAACTAATATTACTCGAATAGATTTTATGAAGTTTATTCAATCATATATATATATATATATATATTTTTATAACCCATGGTACTTTTCCCAAAACGTTGAATTTAGGCCACCTTGTCCAAGTTTTGGAACTTCACCATTCAGCTAAAGTGTCTGACCAATTTTTCCTGCCAAATTACTAGCAAAAGCAGAAGGCAGATTTTACTAGTGAACAAACACTGGAATGTACTTTCTGCATATGGACCTGTTCATTGAAATTTGGAGAGTGCTAATTTTGTTTATTGTTTATACAGTTGAGAACTGTGATTTTAGGTAATCTTGCCTTTATTCATATCTGTCATGTAAACCTTTGTAATATTTTTGTACCAAATCTAGAACTGGGAAAAATCTTCTCCATGTATGTCAAGTTGCGAGTTGCAACTAATATTAATCAAATTGGTTTAAGGAGTTTGCCTAACAAATTTAGTATTATTACCACTAAGGAAAAAACCTACATGAACAAGCACTGGAACGCCAACAAGCGAACTATAGAAGCCATTATGTTTGGACCAAGCAAACAACTAAACACATTAAAAATAATTTGTGGACAATGGAGCTCGCATAATAGAACATGCATGATATTATAGTCACTGAAAAAGATAAATACCCTAGTAGAATTTTGTATGGCCATGGGAAATGAGTCCAGGTCATCTTTAGCTGCCACAATGAGGCAAGGCACCTCAAAGCCGGTATCTTCACCATGACTAGCAACTTCGACCAGCAACTCAGTTGCTCTCTCCCATGAAAATGCATTAGAACTGTAAAAGTAAAATGTATCAATCCTCAGAAACTCCAACATACAAATGCAACTGTGAAAATAGTACATGTTATACAATATACATATTGTAATCATGTTTAAAGCAGTCTTAAGTTCATTTGTCAATAAAATTAGTAGCTTCCAAAGTGACAGTCAAAACCCACAACATGCATGAGCCTAGCATGCAGAGAAGTTAAAAGGCTATTTCATTAAGACCTCTCTCATGTGCCTACAGGCAGCATAAAAATAAGTGAAATTTCCTATGGAAGTTAAAAAAAGAGGAGGGATAAAAAGAATAAGCTACAGCTTTCTGCCTTTCTCATCCATATACTTTGCAACCCTTGACTAAAGGCACCACAAGGTTGCTAGTAATATTAACAGACACCCCTAAATCAATATAAAAAAGACTAATATTAATATATGACTCTACATCGAAATATCAAGCTCAAAAAAGCCAAACCAAATTAGAGAAGAAAAAGCCGAAGTTGGAAAGTGAGAAAGTTAAACACTAATTTAACAAACAAGTGTCACTGTGATTCATGCTATAGTTAAATACAATAACAATAAGAGCCTTTTATTTACCTGTCATGCACAAACACTGCTACGTCACAAGCAGCCAAAGATTCTTTATCTGACAGCAGTTTACCAACTCCGTCTTCAGGTATCTCTCTCAATATAAGGGTCTTTTTTGTCCCCTGTGAAGAAAATAACAAACAATTACTCAGACAAAGGGATCGGATATGAACAAGATTAGCAATTACAGCAACTGGCAGAGCATTTTGATTTACAGAAAAGAAATAACAAACATCAGAGAAGTGGAAAAACAAAAAATAAATTCCCAACTAGTGATAAACTAAACCGCAAACTCCAATTGGATATGGATTGGAGGTTACCTGGAGACAAAACCAATGATTTCATGTCGGCCCTGCCTCAAGAAACAACAACGAAAAGGATTCTTTGAAAAATAGAATCCACAAATCAGCCATCAATTAATTAAAGCTACAGAAATGCTATTCTCTTGCCTTCTAAAAAAGTTTATAAGAAATTTACATACTACCTATAAAAATGGACAGACAAAGAGCCACCATCAGCCTGAGTACACACGTTCAAATACTTAAAGCAAACAAATTATGGATTAACATAACTCAGAATCTAGGTTCATCTGTATCTACACAAGGACAAAACCTTATTGCAACTTCTACAGAATGCACAGCAAGTATTAGCATAGATTTTATTTGATAAGACCAACGCCCACACATAGCATGTGTTCAACAGGAATTTCAAGGTGCATGATGTAATAGTGCTCACCCTAGGTTCATCAACAACATTCACTGCATAATGCTCTTCAGCGGATGAAGTATATTTATCAGAAAAATACCTGCATTTCCCAATTCATCAACAACAAATGTTATATTACTTGGTCACAAAACTAAATTAACGGGAAGTATCAGATTTAAAAAGACGACTTCAAACACCTTCCAATAAAAGAATTCAACAATGCAGACTTTCCAGCCTTCTTGGGCCCAAACACAAAACACTGGAAAACATTTCTGTCTGTATGTTGCTTCTTCCGATCCAAACGCCTTTTTCTAGTCACGCGGAATGCAGATAAAGGATCACCAGGATAACCGACATATATCATATTTTCCATGCTCCAAGCTGGGTCTAGAAATGTCATAAAGGCCCACTGCAACCACACATATTTCTCACAAACTTAAGCACGGGTTACCAGAGAAAAGAAGAATCACAATTGTTTAAGAAGATTGAATATTTATAAACATGTTAAAAGCTGAAAAATGTGTATATAGCATAAATGTAAAACTTTACATATTAATAGAAGTGTAAGATAGCCAGATTGAGATCTTAATTAGTTGTTAGACTGATTTTAAAAAATTCCAAACCCCTGCTCGGAAAATGAAAAAGGGGGGGTGGGAAAGAGGGAGGCAAAAGAATGACAAGTGTGAAACGCATACCATTGACAAAAAGGCATCAAGAGATAACCCTCCAAATGCATTTTTCTGTGCAACATCGACGTATGGCTGTCTCTCCCAAGGACTGGCAAAAGAAGTACGTCAAACATCAAACACTTTTGTGGCTAATCATTCTAGTTCTTAAGAAAAAAATGAATTAAACACTTGGAATAAATCTAGACCAAAAATCGCATTAAATATTACAAAACCTCACAAGAGGCTCAAGGAAGAGGGAAAGGACGAGGATGAGAAGAGGGGGAAAAAGGGTGGGGGGGGGAATGCAGTCCCACAGATAATATGCATGGACATGTCAATGTCAGCATTATAGCAGATTGAAAGAGAGACTGAAGAACACAGCTTATAATTAAAAAATAAGAAAAGCAACAGGAAGAGAGCACCATAAAATAATAAGTATTGACAAGAAGCCTAAATTTACAGACGAAACCAAATTACCCACTCCTACTCGCTCACTTGTGAGATGACAAACTTCCCAACTGATGGAATTTTAAACAATAATTAGATTTTCACCAAAAGCTATGAAAAGACCAAGTAATTGCAAATAAATACATATAATAAAAAATAGAAAATAAAAAATAAAAATTTAAAACAACTCTACATGACAAAAAATAAATAAAATTTTTCTTACCATTCATGAAAAACGTAAAGAAACATTGTATTTATTTTTGCCAAAAAATGAAAATAATACCGCAGCAACCAGGTTCCAAACATTAATATATTGATACATCAAATTCAAAAACTAAATATTTTGTGAAATTTCGAAATTTCCATTATAAAAAAGAAAAAACAAAAAAGATTTAAACAAAGACACCAAAAGACATTATCGACACAACAGATGGGCAGATTGTCTGCATATGCATGTTAATAAATAAGGCCTCTTGCATATATGCAAGGTACCTAATAAGTATTGTTAGCCACGCACCATCACTTTTTTTTAATAAGTAATTTTTTGTCCCCAAAAGGAGGAGGAAGAAGAAATTCGAACTAGTGACCTCCACTTCATGAGGCGTGGTCTCTAGCTGATTGACACTTCAACAAATAACCAAGCCATGAAATAATAAGGTAACTACCTTGCCCATCTTTAAACATTGTGAAGCTACTATGACCAATAATGACCTAAAATTGCCATAAGATGCATTGGTAGCAAAATTGACGAGGATTATCATGCTGAACCGCTTGATAAAGATAAACCAAAGGATGGAAAGCCATGCAGATTGATCAAAGTGAACATGGAGGAAAACAGGATTTCTCACAGCAAAGAAACATAAGAGTTGTGACAAAGTAAAACAAGCCAGATAATTTATTTTTTTATGAATAAAACAAGCCAGATAATATAAAAAGATATTAATGAAAACCAAAAATACCTTTCCGCAGCAGTAGAAAATATATCACCAATTTCATGAGGTCCCAGCTCCCCATCCTACTAGGGAAAACAAACATTGATCACGATTTTAAGAGGTAAGAACTTGATAAACTATTTAGCTACTTGAACTGTAGTCTATCACAGAAAATACTGATTACAGAAATTATATTACAAGCTTATTAACAACGAAATTGGAAACCAAGTACTCATAGAGCACAGAATAACACATACAGGACTGATACAATACAATTCAAAGATTCCCTTCAGATACTCAATGGCTTCATTTGTCAGCTCCACAGTCTACACAAATGAGAAGCAACAGTAAGCATTTTAAACAAACATTGTATGACTAAAGAAGAAAATGCAACAGTTTAATTTGCAGGGTTTTGAATGGGTGGGGTAATATATGATTTGTATATTAATACATAATACTGTGTGCGCGCGCACGTGTTATATATCAAATCCGAATTGAGTGGTGTTTAATATAACATCAAACTTCATGCAGATGAGGGGATCGTGGTGGGAAATTTAGGACCTGTCTACCTCATACCAAGCCTTACGCATGAAGAAAAATCCTGGATACCAATGCTGAACAACCAGATTCAGGAGACACATTTTATTTAAGGTAGGGCTCAGCCTAATCACTAATCGACCAGCTTGGCCATACTTGACAATTAATTTCATTTCAAGATCCAAGTCCAACAAACATTTACTCACAAGTAGACAGACAGAGAGAACTAAGGCTTTATATTGATCATAGAAATCAAATTTAACACTCTCCACAGGGGAAACCACTCTGAAGCAAGCTAAAATAGGTTTGGAGCAAGCCCAAGCCTCCAAAAGTTTTTCCAAGTGGGATCCTAGTATACAATTAAAACACAGAGAACTCAAGGTCAAACCAATAGCATGCATCACAGCATGATTTGAAGCCCAGCCCAGCCCCAGCTGAAGCCATGTCAACCATTTGCCATCACTAGAAAGAAGGGTAACACCAAATTCAGCCCATCTACAACTATGAAAACAGGCTGACAAATCATATTCCTTAAAAAAGGGCCTAGTGCATAAATGTAGTTAATGAACAGCACTAGCATAGTGACAGCTAAAACTCATCCCTAGAAATTACATGACATTGCTGCAATTATTAAGTTAGCATAAGGATTCACATACACTTATCAATCAATATGAATATAAAGGTTCACATTAGCACCACCTGCAAAAAAAAAACATGTTTTGAAAGGGTTCTTACCACTTCTCAGAAAATCATTTTGTACTAGCAAATTTTAGTTGGAATTAAGGCTTAGTTGAGTTGAGTAAGGATTATTATCATAAAAATTGACAAGGCAGTGCAATGACAATCTTTGCAGTAGATAATTAAAAACTTCACTACCTTCCCTTCACTTCCCTAAAACAAATAGATTATTTCAGCACATAATGAATCAATTATCATTTCAGGTAAAGCCATTGCTATTATGGTAATTGTAATTTCCCCCAACGATATGTTACCTGATCAGGAGCTCGTTTGGAAGTTGATGGGATGAGATCCTCGGCAAGTTTGATATCATTGTTGTATCCAAATTTTCTTAGAACAGTCCATGTTGTCTCAAGACGCCCTTTTTCTATGAACAGTGCATGAAGAAAGAGGAAACCCGTCAAAGTAAGCCCACGATCATTGACTCCTTCAGGCAATTTTTCTGAGACAACCCTCTTAACACCTACTATTTCAGAAGGTTGTAATGGAGCATTGAAACATTTGACCTGTTTACAAGTATTATTAGATCCCTCATTTATCTTCAGAAGAAAATACCATGACTTGGATAGATGAGAAACTTGTTTGCAAGTATTACAAGATCATTCCTGAATTGTCAGGAACAGCATACTTGGACATAAAACTCAATTCAGGACAAAATTTGCAAACAAGGAAGCAAAAGAAACCTGAAAATCATTCAACTCTGCATCACTGAGGGCACCGTCCCTATCATGGTCACAAAGAATAAATATCCGCTTCAAGGCTCGAACACATCTGGGCCTCAAAGTCTGTGTTTCCTGATCAAATAGTGGACCTGTTGGATGAAGCACAGCTTTTTGTGCATAGTAGAAAACTTCAGGGATCTACAAAATTAAAACATTTCAACATTAAACTCCAAAAACTAGAACGAGAATGCAAGAATCAAACATTGCTTCAGATAATCAGAGTCATCCAACTAAATGCAGGATATATTAAACCGAAATCAGATCCTAGTAATCACTAGCTTGAACTGAGTCCCTTATGCACAAAGTAAAACTTCAATCAAAACAAATCTATTACTATACAAAATCCACGTAAGGAGGCGCACCAAAAGGGAAAATAATACACAGGCATAACTGTATACAGTACAAGACTGCTATGCATAGCACATATAGAACCTATCAGATGCCGCTACAGTGTCCAAGCCAGGATCTTATCCTTGGGGGGGGGGGGGGGGGCAGCAGTGCACATAATTAAAATTACATAATCAATATAAATTATTGCTACTTGATCTCAAACCAGATTTCGCAGAAGAAGAAAAAATCAATTTATAAAGATCAGACTAGTTCAGAATGTCTTGATATCTTCAATACCGAATCTTTAGGTCAAATTCTCAAGTTCAATCTCTTTTAAAAAGAACAACAGAAAGAAAGTAGCCAATTGTTCTTATTTAATATGGCTTCTATTTGATTTAAGAAGCCGGTCCATGTTCAAACCTATTGTAACCATGTAACTCTTAAGCCATGGGCATCAGAAAAAAAACTCAAGAAAATCAGAAAATAGTATTTGGCGTCATTTTAGTATAGTATTATAATTATATCCATGTGCAACTGTGGGGGCTTTCTGTGGGTTTTTGTTCGGATTTTTTCGGGTCAGCTTTGGCTCTCTTGTGTATACTTCCTGTGTACGTAGGGACGCCTTACGCTTTTCTATAAAATTTTACTTATCAAAAAAATTATATCCATGTGCAACTGAAATAACAGTTGCTCAGTAGAAAACTAATGTTTCCACAGGCATTTTTGTTACACACAACAAATTATAGTTGCCTAAAGACCCCAAACGTTTTACCTTCAAAAATATTATACTTCTTGTGTACTTAAGTTGCGCCCCTCTACGCTTCATAACAAGATTGATTTACTTATCAAAAAATATATTTTACCAAATACCAAATACCAAAAATGAATCATAAGTGCTGGAATTCAAACATAATGAGGCTCTGCTACTATCTCTCTAACAATAAACAAATGTAGTGTTATAACAATGCATCGGCAAGACTAGGATATTGTAAAAGAGTTGACAAGTATGAACCACAAAGGTAATCAACAACACACGTACAAAATCACTAAAAGAGAAAAAGAAGGCAGCCAGAAAAGAGCGCCAATAAACAATACCTGAATTTGTTTAAGTGCTGAACATTCAATGCAAGTTTCAATCTCACGAAATTGTTGCATTATTGGTGACATCACCTGCTCCAGGCTCACCTGCTGGTTCTCATCTCTCAAATCCAGCTTACAACCTACCACTATAACTGGGACTTTCACCTGCTCACAGATTTGAGTCATAAAAACAGAGTCAAGTCACAGTGGCCCCATATATTGCTAAGGGAAACAATTGCTGAAAACCCAGAAACACAAGAAAGCTAAAGGGCTCAAATCAATACAACGCATGATTTTATAGTCAAGCCTAGACTCTGCTTGTTTCGATGTGAACATTTTCCATATTTTCGGGTGTTTGGAGTGGAGCACACTCACCCACCACCACCAACCCCCCCCCCCCCCCCCCCAAAGGAAAAAAACCCAACAAAGACACCCATAAATAACAAATAATAAAGAAGGATAGAAACCTCTAGTTTACGAAGTTTTGGAAGCCAGAAAGTACTCAATCGTTCAAGTGATGTAGGTTCATCACATGCATAAGTAAACACAACTGCATCAGCCCGCTTCAATTCTTCGGCAACTTTATAATCATCCTCCACACTGATTAGGAAAAACAAACAATCAAATTCAATATTAAACTGGAAAATTAGTGCAATAGCCGCAATAATAAATAAATAATTGATATAACTGTTTTCTTCGTCATCCAAAAAGCAAGAAGCTGAAAGTTCTACGCTTTCTGTGCTTCCAACAAGCTAACTGTACCAGAGACAGTCAAATAGAAGCTATACTTTTCTAATGGCACAAATAACAATTCAGAAAACTAGCTTAATTTTCTTTTCTGCATTTTTTCAGCAACAAGTAGTAAACCTTTTGACTTCTCTACTCTATGCTTTTTGTTTTCTGAAAACTGATAGTTTCATTAGGAGGCCCACGAGATATCCACTTCTGAATATGCCTCAAACCCTCTTCGCTACTCCAAACTCTAGCTTAAGCCCAAAATTTGATTAGGACTCGGCTCCAAACTCTAGCTTAAGCTAATTTTCTCAGTGACCAACCAATGAAAAAAGTACCACTTAGATTTTTAGCCTTTCTAACCCATTTTCACATTCTCTCCTACATCATACACAAATAAAAGTAAAATAACATAAATTGATTATAACAATTTATTTCTACATCACAAGAGAGAGTTAACATATAATGTTTGCTTTCTGAAATGAGAAACTAAAACTGAGCTACAATTTCTTGCAGTTGTGACCATTTTCCCATGCACAAATAACGAAAATCTAGTCTCAGTTGAGATCCTAGTTTCTTTTCTTCTCAGTAACCAAACAGAGATTTCGAATAAAGCAAGAATAAACTGAATCCCACACTATGATATAAGGCAACATTTACAATTCAACATCATAATTACGCCTTTCTTTTCTTCTCTTGTCCTACACTTTCTAAGCAACCAACCAGAGCATACCGAGACGAAGTGTCGATGATCGTGATGGGCACACGGTCGGGGAAGAAATCCTCGGGCAGCCTCGTCGGCGGCAACACGGGTGGCACATTCGTCGGGAAGTTCTCGGCCGCCGCCGTCACAACCAGGCTCGATTTCCCGGTGCCTCGGTCCCCGGCAACCACGATTCTCACCCCGGACTTGGCGTACGGGTTTGTAGCTCCAGCTGAAGCTTTCGCCATTGTAGACGCTGCAAAGCAAAACCCCAAAAAAACCCTAATTATAAAACCTAGCGCAAATACGGTGGCAGAAACGTAAATATAACAGGCTTCAAGGGCGAAAAATCAGATTCAGTGACGAGCTTGCGCATCAGAATCTTAAAAAAAAAAACAAACAAATAATAAAATCTTCTGGGAAGAGATTCAGGGTGGTGTGGTCAGTGATGCGGTGAAAAAAAAAAGAGTGAATAGCAAGGGTTTGGGCCGTCAAAATAGTGAGGGAATGAGTAGAGAGGAAGAGAAGGAAAAAAAAAATTCCTAGTGTTTAAGGAGGTTGACGACTGATGGAGGTGATGACACGGAGGTAAAAAAAAACAAGGACTCTGGGGTGGAAGATTATTGCTACCTTGCTTGTTCTGGTGGAGCTTGAAGAAGACCACCTGAAAACCCTAGCTGTCGCTGGTGTGGTAGGCTACAGAGAAGGCGTTTGGGAAATCCAAATACAAGGAAGCTTCAGACTGAGCGAAACTTAAAAGATACGAAACAGATCACTGTACAGTTTTGATCGCACGGCTGGGATTTAGAGGAGGGTGTGTTTGTACTTGGCTGCACGAAATTTTGGTATCTGTCTGCGTTGGAATTTTGACATTTACCACGCTTTGTCAAAATGAAAAACAATTCTCTTACGTATTTCATATATATTTCACACGTAACATATTAACAAATCAGTTTAATAAAATGAAACGTGTCTTAAAAAATATATTTTTTTTTTTTATAGCATATACTTTTTATATATTTTTTTAATAACAGTAATAAAAAAAAAATATATATATATATATATATATATATTTGCTGTACCACACTTTGGTGCACAACATTTACACGTCAAAACTCATTGGTAGGGCTTATACATGTAGGATCCACATGCATAGGTCCTACCAATGTGTCTTATTGTGTATCAAACACTTCTTAGGACCCATTCATGTAGGTCTCACGTGTATGAGTTTCACCAATGAGTCATAGTGTACAAATATTGTGTACCTAAGTATTGTGGAAAAATATTTTTTCAATAAAAAAACATGTACTCCTCACATGCTTTTAAAACGCATATCATTTTATTAGACTGATTTATAGCTAATTGCTACAAACCAGTTTGTAACTAATTTTTGTCATTTCTCACACCTCCTTAATGTGGTATCCCTTTTTATTTTTTATTTTTTATTTTGTTAAATACGCCTGACCTCATATAGTTTAATGACTTTATTTTTTTGTCTCATATGATTAAATAGTACTTCATTTATGACCTAGCCATTCCAGGATCGGTTTGAACCACCCCATACCAAATTTCTATTTTCTTTTTTTTTTTTTAAGTTTTCAATCTTTTTTTTAAGTTTTTTAATTTTTTTATTATGCATGGGCACGTGTCAGTTTTTACTGCTTATGATGTAGATTTAAATAAAGTCGTTAATCTGAAGGGACAAAAAATGAAGAAAAAAAAAAGAAAAAAAAAAAAAGAGAATAAGAAGAATAAAGGTTTGTGTTTTCTTTTCCATTGGACTCATAGATACTCTACGAATAATGAGAAGTTATTTTATACTTCAAATTAAATTTTATAAATTTAATATATAACATATTGTCACATTATTTAAAATTTGTATTAAAAAATAGTATTATGTATATTATTAAATGCACTAAAATAAATATTTCTTAACAAAAAAAAAAAATAAGACTCCGGCTAAAAGTATGAAAGTCCCCCTAAGGAATAAAATCTCCTAAAAATATAAGTAAATTGTCCATAATCTTTAAAAATAACATTAATTGTGATATCAAGCTCATAAAAGTTTGGTTTCATTATCGTGTACATTTATTTTCCGTACAAGAGATATGTAAATTTACCATTAAACTTATAGATTTCACGGAATTCAATGATAAATTTAAAAAATAGATGGACAAGAAATTGGATCATGACTCCCTACAATTCTAAAAAAAATGTAGATTCTCAAATTACGAAATTTAGGCCATTTCTAGACGTCAAAACCCTTGAAAAACCTCACCTATTAAAAGGATGGCATGTTACAGTTGATAATTAAATATATTTTCATCAAGCTATTGCTCTCTATGTTGTAAAAAAACTTTGAACAAAAATTGTCTTTTGAGTTTACGAACAAGAAACGTCTTTGCAAAAGTAAATAAAGTGTATTTTGAGAGGGCAATTCTTTTGGATTAGGATCCTATACAATTATTTGTCCGAATTGTGTCAAATTCTGGCAGGTGATTGTGAGATACCACTTATGGAACCACCTGACCAAATAAAAGTTGGGTTCCTCAATCACTTATCCGGTCAGGTGGGTCTCATAAGTGGTATCTCACAATCATTGCCCGAATTCTCTCAAATTTAGGCAAATAATTGTAGAAGATCCTGATCCAATTCTTTATGACTACTTCGATAACATGCTTCATTTTTAATTTGTGGCATTTTCTAAGCATTTTCATGCCTATAAACGGCCTAAATTCTATAATTTGAGAATCTCTAATTGTGGGGATCCTAATCCCAAAAAAATGTGATTTTATTCTCTTGCACATTTCTTATGTGGGTCCATAAATTCAATGATAAGTTAAAAAATTAAATGGACAATAATTGTACATTTGAGTATGTGATGTTTTTGCATTATTTTTTATTAGTTTTTATTGTATTCAAAATTGTGAATACTAATGGAATTTTTTTAAAAAAATAAAATTATGCTTGGATGGTTTAGAGAATATAAAACAAAAGTGAAAAACAAAACAAATGTTTTGGGAGATGAATTTAAATTGAATATATTTGATAAATCTAAATTCTAAAATGAAAAACTGAAATAAAAAATAAAAATAAAAGTTGGAGTGGTTCAAGTGGCTCTGCCACCCCCGGAAATTAGGATTGACAATTTTTGACACGATCCGCGAGCCCAGCACGAAAAAACCGGGTTTGGGTTATAATCGGGTTGACCCGATTATAATCGTGTTTGGCGGGTCAACCCGCGCCAACTCGATTATAACCCGATTACGCGAGTTGACCCGCTAACACGATTATAACCCGATTACGCGGGTTGACCCACCAACACGATTATAACCCGATTACGCGGGTTGACCCGCCAACACGATTATAACCCGATTAAAAAAAAATTGAAGGTAAAAACTAAAATTGAAGGTTGAAACATGTGAAAACAGTGAAATTGATGTCGTGTCGGGCCGGGTCGTATCGGGTAAATGGGTGACACGCTTATTAGTCGTATTTGGGTTACCCGATTATTAAACGGGTCGCGTGTCACAGCCCCGATTAATAATCGGGTCGGGCTCGTGCCATACCCGTTTATGTAATCGGGTCAGTCGGGTTGACACGACTAGACCCGTGAACCCGAATTGCCAACCCTACCCGAAACTAATGACCACCCCAACACCGCGCGGGAGCCACCTCATTAATTTCGGAGATTGTAATTCCTTAGATTTTTCTTCTTCATACTATTAAAGTATTGATTAAGTGATTAAATTTACCTCTTCCTATCAGCTTAAGCTTTTGGGACAAGTGGTGATTTAACATGGTATCAGAGCCAAAGGTCCTGAGTTCGAACATGGCAAACCCTTGAAATTTAGGACGCCATGTTCACCCTCTTTCTTTTTTTCTCTACTGCAGTGACCGAAGAACAGCGATGAAGTCCCAATTTATATGCAAATGAGAACTGATAATTCCTAATCCAAGCAGAAAAATAGGTTTTGTAAAATGTTATTATTCCTAATTGAGGGGAAAAATGTTTCAGTAAAATATAAATAAAGAGACATTCCAGCAATCGTGTTTCGGGTTTTGTAGAAGGGTGATTGGTGCACAATAATGTTGTGTAAATATCATTTTTCTTGTCATTAACCAAATATGAAATTTGGAACCGGTTTCAAACCCATATTTGACAGAACTTTGGGTGGTTCGACGACGACCAATGTTTTTTTTTTTAACCTTTTCTTTTTTTTAAAGAAAAGGTTTGAAGTTTTTATAATTTTATTTAGTTTTTGAATTTTTTTTATTTGATGATATTTCCGTCTTTTTACTCTAAAAACGCATGTTTTGTCTGATTTAATCAAATTCTCTAGCAATGAGGTTTTTATTTTTTACTTTGGTAACAAAATAGTAATTATATGTGGTTGAGTGTGACAAGTGGTATAGTTCATAGGATAACTTGTAAATAAGTGATAATTCGAGGGAAAAAAAATGTAATTAACCCTTAAAAGTTCAAGCTCAATCAGTAGTTGACCTTAACATTTGGGTTGTAACATATCAAAAAATCATTGCCTAATGTGATAATTTTTTTTTTAACAAAATAGCATGTGCTTTCATTAATATTGCAAACAGTCCATAGGCTTACAACTTGAAAATAAGGGACAAGACCTCCTAACTATCTAAACCAGAAGGATCTGGCTTAGTAAAATAGTTGCCTAAGCAGAAATACAAATTTTACAATAAGGACATTTGAGCCTCTCTTACAATAACGCTCATTCTTTAAAGAAAGATGGTTGATCTAGCAATTAGCCAACAGATATTCCCATAAAATTTGATTCAAACACAAGCAAGCTGAGACTAGAAAAACAAGAGAAAAACACAGGCAAAAAAACACCCAAACAAGCTGCTGGCAGTGAGAGAAAAAGCCAAAGATGCCGGACAGCGGCGCATGAGGATAATTAACCTTTGAGAAATGTTTGGTTATACACTCTCATCACACTCCTATCTCACCCTTATCTATACGAACCAATAATATTGTTAAAAAAATCAATGTTCCACTACACTCTCTTTACTATCTCTCACATTATTGGTTTATGTAGACAGTAATGTGATAAGAGTGAGATGTGAGTGTATAGCCAAGCATTCCTATTAACTTTATCAAACAATTCCATTAAATTTGAACATACGGTTTTTTAGACATCCTCATCAATCATGAGGGATGAAACTATAAATTCAATATTTAGGAGGACCAGGCTGTTTAAAAAAAAAATACAATACCTAATTTATTTTTTATTTTTTCTAGCAAATTTAAAGATTACAAAATCCTTTTTAATAATTTTCTTAGATATGGGGCTGGCAGGGGGCCACGTAACTTTCTAAATTCAACTTCAACTGACATAAAATTTCTCTTGAAATTGTCCTCATTCACAAAAACACAACATATCCCAAAATAATTGCAAAAGAAAATAATTTGATACCTTAAAATCCCCTCGAAATTTCACTTTCTTGTTGGTCGAAAATCTTATTTTGACATATGCACATTTGTTGGGTAAATTATCATCCCCAAGGCCCAACAGGCCCATCACAAAGTTTTTGGCTCAGCCGGTTTATCCGACCTGAGTAAACCCACAGCAGTCAGTGCACTCAACCCGGATAGGTCTAACTCCACAATGCTCAAAATCCAAAGTGTCCCTAACAGATAGCAAGTGGGCCTGAAAGTCCAACTAAAACTCACCCACAATCAATAGTGAGCCTCACAATCTTAAAACAAGAAGGCCAGTCAACCAAGCCTAATTCAAGCAAGGCCCAACCCATTTCAAGTCATATGTGAGAAGTCGTGAAAATCCAAGATATCCGAGCGTGTCTTAGAT
The DNA here is from genome assembly GCF_958979055.1 of Alnus glutinosa. Lineage (NCBI taxonomy): Eukaryota > Viridiplantae > Streptophyta > Magnoliopsida > Fagales > Betulaceae > Alnus > Alnus glutinosa. The sequence continues at coordinate 20,965,105 of NC_084897.1, read as the reverse complement.
ACTCAGGCCATGTTCCGCGAAGCTGTTCCCAATCTGGACATGGATGCACACATTTTGGATTATCAGAAAGCACACGTTTCAGGACATGAGATGACCCACGTTCCGGGGCCACGATCAGAGAGACATTTTCCCTCATTTCTAGAGATGAGTCGTCTCAACCCTTCAATATAAATACAGATCAAACCTCCAATTATTCTCTAGCTGAAATTATTGTTATCAAAGCAATACTCTTGTTATATTAGAGAATTGACTTAAGACAACAAGTACACTCACCGACTTTCTTATTTTGCAAAATGATACTACCATTACTCTTTAAAGCTCTTGACGCCTAATCGGAAACTGTTTTAACAGTTTGAAGGAGACTACCATTACTCTCTAAAGCTCTTGACATCTAATCGGAAATTGTTTCAACAACCTTGTAAAAACTGGTCTAGACAACCTTACAGGTGCGTTTGTAGAGACTCTTTAAAAGAAAACAAGTAATATTTTATATTTGGTTATTTCATAGTCAAAGTAGATTAAGTTATATATTCAATTTAAAGGACATTTAAAAAAACTATATCATATGAAGATGTTAGTTTTATATAATTTATAAAATTAAAGGAATTTTACATTACATAAATTTCCTTTAAACTGGGTTGAAAAAATTTATTTAAACCTAATCTATAAAACTACCGTGTCTATAAAGTACATGCTTTCTAATAACTATATTCAAAATAATATGTTTTTCATATGCTAATTACAAAAAATAACGTGCTTATCATATGCTAATGGAGACATAACACTTTTATATATTGGGTTTGAAAAAAAAAAATTCAATAAATTTTGGAGGAAATTTATGTCCGTAAGTGTCACCTTCAAATTAGCCAAAATGATATATATAGTTATTTTGGCACATGAAATTTAATATATATATATATTTTTTGTTTCCCAACTCAAGCAAATTCGTCTGGCTAAAGGTTTGAAACTGTGAATTGAACTCAAACCAAGTTTTCAGTTGCAGGCTTGCAGTCAAAACCAAGTGTAGCCCAATGTTATTCTAATTGGGCTAAAAGCTCAAGCAGGCCGCTCAAGATGAAGTTGGATCTACTAAAATGTGAAACCAAGTCCAGTTAGAACCTCTGCAGACCTGCATTTAAGCCATTCTTGGCTCTGTTAAAAAAGCATATGAAGGCCTGTGCAAACTCTCACACCTTTCCTCTCCATTGGTCCCCTCACCCCTTGGTGTTTTTAAGGTTGAGAGCTGATTGGTGCACAGCATGAGTCTTTTTTCTTTAAGGTTAATTTTAATTTGACGTTGCGTCTCTTTTCAGTGTTACTCTGCAGTGCTCTCAGTAATTACAAAGGCTGGATCTTTGGCAGCCCGTACACAGCAACTTCCTTTCTTTGAAGCTTCATTCGGTGAGGCCTCACTTGTCCTGTTAGCAATCTTGCCTGGCTGCTTCCTTTGGCTGCTGCTCCATTTCTCTTGAAGGTGACTCTCTCCTCTTCATCTTGGCCATGAACAAGGGCCACCTTTTCTCTTTACTGGTCGAGTGTTCCTGTTATTGAGGATTGTTGCCAGTAGCTCAACCTCTTCAGTGTTGGGATTGCATCTAAGCTAGAGTTCTAGATGTGCTAACTCCTAGACATACTTAATTGCAAAATGAGTATCTTCTTACTTCGTGTTTGAAAGCATTTTTCGATAATTCTCAATTTCTTTATTTTTTCTTCTTCTTTAAGAATGACAAAAGACACTCATTTTGTGTAAAAGCATCTCTAGTAAGCTTTATAAATTTTTTTCTTAATTTTAGTTTAAGAATCTACTTTTTTGATTTTATCTATCACTTTTAAAAGCTTCTTACGTCAAACTCTCTAAATATTTATCTATTTCAACTAAATATTAATATTTTATTGGTTTTAAGCAACTACTCCTAACAAATGAGAATAGAGTAAAAGTGAAAAGTAAAGTTAAAGGAGGGAGAAATAATAAAATATTGAATAGCTCATGAAATTTGAGAGCCAAATTTGAGGTGAGATTTTGACGATAGTCAAAATAAAGAATTTATAGAGGGCTTGTTATAGTGGAATTTTTTGAGTTTTTTCCCAAATTTTGATGACAAATTTGAAATAGATAGCTTATTATGGATGCTCTAATAGTTTCTTTCTTTTCCAGAATTTGAAAAAAATAAATAAATAAAAGAAAAGAAAAAGAAAAAAGAAAGAAGGTCCAGTTAAAACCCAAATGCAGCACATTGCTTGTTTAAATCAGGCTAATCAACCCTTCTTCTTTTTTTTCTTTTTTTTTTTTCTTTTTTTTTTTTGTCTATATGTCCCCAAAGGTCTTATCTACTGATTGGCGGGGCCTGATATAATATAAATAATGAAGACGATATTAGGGGGGGAAAAAAAAGAAGAAGAAAAAAACAAATTGATGGGCCTTCTTAATGCTTCGTTTTACCAAGACTTTAAAGATGATTTTGTAGATGAAACATGTTAAAATACCATTTTTTTTTTTTCTCTCGGATAAGTAATAATTTAATGAGTAATACTAGAAGCTTCATTGTGTTCTTCTCGTCTCTCTAAAAATAATGTGAATTTTAAAATTAAAATTTGATTTGCAATATATCACTATTCGATTTTGATCAAATGGTGTTGGAGGGATACAAATGAGACTTATAGCATTACTCTAATTTAATATGGTATCATAATATTTTTAAGGGTATTTTTATATTTTTGAAAGGCAAAAAGGAGACATTGCAATTCATTTGGTAGATGTATTGGTAGAGCACATTAAACCAATTAATTGAAAGATTTAAGGGACATTACAAAGGAGGTAGTAGAACGGCCAACCAAGCAGCACACTTGTCGGCTATAGCTGATTAAGCTGCTCTTAATTTTTTTTTGGATTGTGTTTGGATTGAGGCTTGTCCTTTCTATATCCAAAATGTTGTACTTGCCGAGCAAGTTTTATCTTCTTGATCTATGGAATAGAGGTAGATTGAAGAGGGTAAGTGTAGTTTCCATTTTAACATTTTATTGAATCATTCTTTAGGGTTTCAACTTTATCAAATCACTTCTTAAAGTATGCTTTGTTATCAAATTGCTCTTTTTGTACACCTATTGTTAGGGGTTTCAACAAAAATTGTGACACATAGTTGTAGGACTATGTCATGCCCAATAAAATAAGTAAACGTGTACAAAAGTGATACCTCAATTTGACACATTTTATTTATTATTATTATTGTTTTTTAAAAAAAAGGAGAGAGAGAATTGGATGGTGGCTACCCCACCGCACCTTCTCCCTTTTTTGTTTTGTTTTCTTTTTTGTCATGAGTCGAGTTGATGTGATGTTTTTGTACATGTTGAGTTATTTTTATGAGAAATGTTATTTTTTCTTCTTCTGTCCAATTCTTGTCTTAATTTTATTATTATATATATATATATTCAAATCTAATTGAATCTTAGGATCTAATAATAAATTTGAAAAATAGTTGGACAAGAGATAGGCAAAAGTTAGAAGAATAACAATTCTCTATTTTTATTAGGTCTAACGTGGTTTTTATGCCCACATATCATTATTTTTGGGGGTAATTACATTTTGGGGAAACTTCACAAAAGGGTATCCAACTATAGCGTTTTTTCAATTAAGGGTACCGATATAGCAAAACGTTCAATTGAGTGTATGCATTTATCAAAACCGTTCAATGTCAAGTATTCTGTCAGCCTCCGTTCTAAATCGATAACAGAAGTAGAGTCATGTATCTTTCATGTGATTTTTAAGAACGTTCTTCCTGTTATGCCCCTTAAGAAAATGCTCAAATACACAAAACTACAAAAAGATATCCCACATTCAAAACGTCATCGTATCAAACTTCACAAAGGGTTTTTAATAGCCCCCAAGACGACACCGTTTAATAGCCCCCTAGATCCCAAACACCGTCTTCTTCGGCCAAGCAACCCGAGAGTGACCCAGAGGATGAGAGAGAGACCTGATTCTTCGTGGGTCTTCGGTGGTCATCGTTCATGGGTTTCCGGTGGCTTGAGATGCGGTTCTCGGCGGTTTAGACACCGGCTTTAGGCGGATGAGGCTGATTTCGGCGATTGTTGTGGGGATCCTCTGTTACTGATTTGAGGAGTTTTTCGATAATTTTACTGATTTGAGGGATCGTTACTGATTCTTGTGGGGATCCTCTATTATTTTGTGATGCTTGATGAGATTGGGTATTTTGGGTTCAGTTGATGATGTTTTGGGTGTGTGGTATTCCAGCCGTGTGATGTTCAGGTGTGCGCGTTTTATGGGTACTGTGATGTTTTGGGTTGTTCCCTTGTTTTGGAGATGATCCCCCCTGTTCTGACCGTGTGTGTGTGTGTGTGTTGGCTGGGATATGTTTGGGTTGCTGTGATGATCACCCCGCACACTATCTAAGAGAAATGGAGAGAACGAAGAGCGAGAGAGATGGAGGTCGGCATCCTCTGAGATCCGAAATACAGAGGACCCGAAAAATACACCTTGGCTGGCGTCCTCTAAGAACGTCGACCACAACTTGGCCGGTGTCCTTTGAGAATGATAGCCATGGACGCCGGTGTCTCTGAGGTGGACCTTCTCTGAGATGGACACCGACCTTGTCTTGTAGTCTTGGTTGCTCTTGGTTGAAGTTTGAGAATGGCGAAGTAGAAGAGAAGCAGGTTTTGAGTTGAAGTTTCTGGAAGGAGATGGGCTAAAACGGTGCGTGGAGATGGGCTGTGTTTCATGTGATGTTGTTTGTCATTTTAAGCTAATTTTAATATGTTGCGTTTTATGTGTTTTGTCTTGCGTTTTAGATGAGGGGCAAAACGGGTACTTTGCCCTTAAAAATCATGTGGAAGTCACATGACTTTACTTCCGTCATCGATTTAGAACGGAGGCTGACGGAATACCTGACATTGAACAGTTTTGATAAATGCATACACCCAATTGAACGTTTTGCTACATCGGTACCCTTAATTAAAAAAACGCTATACTTTGATACCCTTTTGTGAAGTTTCCCCTTATATTTTCTTCCCATGAACTACTAGTCATTGTCAATATGCTATCACAAACTAACACATCGACCATAAGAGAACATTCAACTACCATTTTCGCACTTTTACCCCATTCGGTCAGAGGAATCTCATTAAATCTAACGGAATTTGCGATTTTTAGACGTTAAATTTTGTTTAAAGACAAAAATGCCCTTTAACAGTAAATTAATATAAAAAATTGTTAAATCTAATATATATATATATATATATATATATATATATATATATATATATATATATATATATATATATATATATAAACAAAAAAGAAAATAAAAAGAAATGGGGTGGCTCGCAACCACCCTAGAAAAAACCTAAGGTGGCCGCGTGGCCACCTTAGAAAAACCTGGGGTGGCTCGCAGGCCACCCCCTTAGTTTATTTTTTTTTTTTGGTTTAATTTTGAAGGTATTTTTTGAAAATTTTGATTTTAAGTTAAAGTATTTGAGTATTTTTCATGAATTTAACTGACAAAATGGGGGTAAATGTACGAAAATTGTAGTTGAATGCTCTTTTTTTACGGTCGATGTGTCAGTTCGTGGTGACATGTTGACAATGACCGATAGTTCTTAAAAAAAAAGGTAATTACTCATAATTTTTGTTAAAAATCATAATAGCAGTATATAGAGGGAGCAATTTGATGATAGAGCATACTTTAAGGAATGGTTTGAAAATTTTTAAAATTTAAGTAGTAATTAAATAAAAAGTTAAATTTCATAATTCTTTGAAGTATTATTTTCCTTTATTATATTACTCAAATTAGATATTAGATTTACATGTGATGTTTTTGTCTTCTCCTTTGAATAAACCTAGGAGTTATGTTGTACATGTAGAGACATGTTATATGCACATCATTTTTGTATATTTTTTGTATATCACTTTTTTAAATCAACCATTAAATTTGTATGACCTACATGTAAATCTTTGTGGGTTCTACAAATTCAATGGTTGATTTATAAAAGTGATGTACAAAATATGTACAACTGATGTGCAAAAATCATTTCTCGTACATATATTATATTAATAAATTCACAATGGGAGATCTCTAGCTGGAATTGCTTCCTATTTGGAAGGAAAGGTTGTGTCCACCCTTTTTCGTTTTTTATTCTTCTTACAACATTGTGAAAGCAATTAATGGGTTTGAAGAGGCTCATTCAACACTGGAATGGTCCACTTATGGATAATTATTAATTCTACTTTCCCACCTAATTATTAGGTCCTTTTAGCGCAATAAATTTGGTCCTAAAATCTTCTCATTAACATAAAAAGCAATGTGAATTTACGGTCCGAGTAAATAGTCGAAAACAAAACTTACAACAACTTAAGAAATAAAGTATTGTATACAATCAAATAATCAATAAAAGATATAACAAAAAAAAAGCATTGATATCTGGACGTAGACTATAGGTCGAACTACCTCAATTCAGTGTCTTTCTTTCATGCTTTCATCTCTTTAGATTATTATGTGATTTTATAGATCTCATATAAATTATCTCACATAATCTATTTAGATCGTTAGCAATTTGAATAAGCTAATCGTGGATCCTTAACCAAGCTCGCTACCCATAAATAGGAACCCTATCTTTTTACCATTCCATATAGGTAGGGCTCGCAAATTGGGTTGCCTGTCAGTTTTGGATTGACCCGCTAACTCATAATGGTTAATTCGAACCCGACACGCTAATATGCTGGATAAATGGCACAACCCATCTTGCCTGTTTAGTTAACGGGTCATGTCAAGTATACAACCCATCTAACCCAATCCATTTTTCAAGAATATCCCTCAGTCGTCTCAAAATAACTCAATCTCTCTGTTTTTCTGTAAAAGAAAACTCTCTCCCTCTCTGAAACTAAGCCAACCTATGCCTCTCTCTGTTTGAATCTCCAAAACTTTTAGTTAACGTGAAAACAATTGAGAGATAAAAAGCATACCCATTTGACACAATCCACTAATGACTGTCACTATGAAACCTTCAAAGCTCCACTCCCCACTCCCCATATCAAACAAACTCCAAATAACAGTTTACCAAGTCCAACCTCAATCCACCATTTTCAAACCCAACCCTTCGCTTTCCTAATATCATATAATAATACGAATACCTTCCAAACAGAGGACACCCAGTTCAGAACTTAGAACTCAACCCATCAACGCCGGTGCTCCAATTATTTTTGGTAAATTCACAGGTTTGAAAATGGCGAGGATGTGAATTTACACTCTTTTTTTTTTTTTTTAATCGAGTTAACTCCGATTAACATGTTTATTAATCAGGTTATAAATAAGTCGACTCATTTATCAGCCGAACCGTTGAACCTAATCTTCGTAATTGTGTCGTGTTTGTCGGTTGTAAAAAGTTAGCAACCTTTCGTATAGACATACTAAACTATGAACAACCCAAATCCTGTCGTATGTGTGTAATGAGACAAAAGAAAGAAAAAGAAAAAAAGAAAAGGTAAGCCAAATATAGAAAAAGAATTATATCAATAATTTACTTGTTTGACCTCTCACGTAATAATAACTTTTTTTTTGACCGTACGTAATAATAACCTTAAAATCAAGTGGTTGAAAAATTAAGAAAAAAAAAAAAAGTGGTTGTAATTTTATTTTATTTTATTTTTAAAAAAAACTCTCACAGTAAAAAAGGAATAGAAAAAGAAAAGAAAAAAAAAAAAAAGTTGGACGGAGAAAGGCTGATCACGTTTTTCATTTCCCAAGGAAACGCCAACCCAATAGTCTCCCCGCCACGTTCTCTCTGATAGACATTGTCACGTATACATACATTTCCCTTTCTAGCAACCTTAATGGACGCTTCTACTTTCTGTCCCTTTCTCTCAGTTCCACCTAATCCCGTCTCTTTCTCTATATATACGTAGATATTGTATGTATTTTTGATCTTTTTGTGTTGTGGAATCTCGCATATCGAAGATGGGTATTGATCTGGAATCTCTATCAGAGGCAACTTCAGGGGCCATAGGATCCCTCTTGAGCACCACCATCTTGTACCCACTTGATACCTGTAAGACCAGGTACCAAGCCGAGGTTCGAGCTCATGGCCAGCAAAAATACAGGTTACCCATCTCTTCTTTTCTCAATTTAACGCTTCTTTCTTTCATTTTTCATCATAATTTGTCCTTTCTTGATCTGGGTCTGTTCTGTATTTATTTTCCTCCTGTGATCATGGTTCAGTAATTCTTTATCTGGGTAAATCTTATTCTGTATTACTTGTTTTGATTTTATTGTTTATATATAGCCTCTATATGTCGGTTTAATTTGCATTTGTTGTATAATTGCAATTGAGTTCTTATTCTTTTCTTTTCAATATTTGTTGTTTGTATGGTCGGTGGGTCAATGAACAACTCAATGCTATGTTTGTAATATTATAGGTCAAGGAGTTAGATTGTCTCCTAGATCAAACAAGGCTGGATTTGAATTTTAGTTATATTTATAAGTGAATTGAAAGTCATATTGAATTTTATGATGCAGCGATTAGTCTAGCCTTTGTGGCACCTTTGATTGTTAAAGCTTTTTTATTGTCTGTCATCCATTACTTTGGTTAATGGGCAGTGTTTATATTATGTCCTATTTTGTGATTGTCGGTTGTTGGGCAACTCATAATCCAATTAGTATTTTTTTTTTCTCTTTCTTTTGTTCGTTTTTTGTGTTTAAATCGTTGAAATCAATACATGTTCGAAGTCATTTCGGAATTGGTTATTTTCAATAGTATCATATGGCTATAGCACCAAAATTTGGCATTCAGCAGGAGAATTTTTTATACAAATTGTTATTATCTGATTTCAGATAATTCTCCGTGTGAACTGTGGATCCATGATGGTTTTGTAATATTATGAGTTATAACATAACTCCTAGACTTTTCTCCTCCGTTCTTCTTCATGTTGTATCTTGTACTTTCATAAAATTTTGATACTTAAATATCATGTACCTTTATGTTACACAAACACAAATATAAACATTAGTAAATTCTTTTTTTACATGCATGTAGCATTCACCATCAAAAATTTATTTTTGGTGAAAAAATACCACCTAGTAGAAGTTTTATTCCTGTTGTTTACTTGGAATCTTGGAACAGCCTATAAGAATTGAACTTTTTTAATTGAGAATATTCTTTGTTGTATTATTATATGTTTCCTTAGGTGAATTGATGGAGATCATCGATCCTTAAATGTTTCCTAATGATGCATCTACAAATCTCTGTTGCATGGTCCCCTATTATACTCATCTGGAATCTGGATCATTCAGTAGTTTCAGCGTCGTAGGCAAAATATAGTTTAAAACTCAGACCAATTATCTTGTTTAAACACTGAATTCTTAGGTCAGAAGTTAGCTCTAATATTTGGCTGATAGTTTTGATTTTCATTTTTCTGGTTTATACAGGAACCTCCTGGATGTCTTACAGGAAGCAATATCTAACCGTCAGGTTCTTTCGCTATACCAGGGCCTATGCACAAAAAACCTGCAATCCTTCATTGCACAGTTTGTCTACTTTTATGGTTACAGCTACTTCAAAAGACTATATTTGGAAAGGAGTGGTGCCAAAAGAATTGGAACAAAAGAAAATTTAGTTCTTGCTGCTGCTGCTGGAGCTTGCACTGCTATTATGACACAGGTGAGCCCATAAGAGCATCTCTCCCTGATTTTGGTTGAGAATCATTCCTTAGTACACAATGTAAAATTTGAAAGCTCTTGATATAGAGAGGATGCACTGTTCTGGACATGTAGGCATAGAACTACATTCCTTATGTTAGCGTCCAAATTTGCCGAATATTCTATGCTTGATATTAGGGAATATAGAATTAGGGATTGGGATCTCAATTTATTTTTGAAGACATATGTATTCTGTTGCTGCATGATTGTTTTACATTTTCACAAAATGCTCCATTTCGTTGCTATAAAGATGGTGAAATCAGAAAGTACGGTGTCTTGTGATTAAACATGGTTGAATAACGAATATTGTGATTTCATTGCTTTAGTATATATATATATATACATCTTTTTGTTTCCACTTCTATCATTCACGGCTAAAACATGAAGAAGTCTTGAAGATTAATGTCAGACTACCTGGTTTATCACTGTGTAGCCCCTGGATACAGCTTCCTCTCGGATGCAGACAAGTGCCTTTGGGAAATCCAAAGGGCTCTGGAAGACCCTTACAGAGGGCACTTGGAGTGACGCATTTGATGGCCTTGGCATCTCTCTTCTGCTTACCTCAAACCCTGCAATTCAGGTATTTGACCTGGCCTTTTGGCATAGACTTGTATTTTGTATCTCAAATCCTTCACTTCCAATTGGAGCCTGTTCTTGAGTTACCTTATTCTACATTTGATTTGAAAGAATAAACCAGGCTTAGACGTAAATTCTGTACAATGCAGTATACAGTATTTGATCAGTTGAAACAAAGACTCCTGAAGGGAAATAGGGATAAAGCAGGGAATAGCTCATCCTCAGAAGCCCTTTCTGCCTTTTCGGCGTTTTTGTTAGGTGCAATTTCGAAGAGCATTGCCACATTTATGACATATCCTGCTATCAGGTGCATAATTTGCTCTCTCCCTCTTTTACTTATCAAGAGTGAGTCTTCTCTCTTACACTGCTACATGTTAAACCTTGGCATTTAGAACTATTTTGGATTTCAACTGCATACAGGTGTAAGGTCATGATCCAAGCTGCAGACTCAAATGATGATGGAACTAAGAAAGCTGTGCGAAAATCCCAAAAAACATTGCCGGGAGTCGTCTATGCTATATGGAGAAGTGAAGGAGTGCCAGGCTTTTTCAAGGGATTCCATGCTCAGATCTTGAAGACCGTTCTGAGCTCAGCACTGCTTTTGATGATCAAGGAGAAAATCTCTGCAGCCACTTGGGTTCTTATACTTGCAACCAGAAGGTATCTGTTGCTCACAAGGAGCAGATTAAAAAGTGCTTGATGGTAATATATGGATGGAATTTACAAGAAATCTTGTGTAGATAGGGTAAGTTTTTATTGGTTCTTGTTTGAACAGATGTATCTCATTGAGCTGGGTTTAATTTCCCAGGTTGAAACCTCTTGTTTTCTGTGACAAAGGATGATGGAAGAAATGCCAATCCTTTGTAGAGAAAATTTCAATTGAGATAAATAATGTAGTGCGGGAATATTTTTCTGCAAATACTGGTTGTAAATTTTGCTTTTATGTTTCCTTTCTTGTATTCTACTCTTTCTAATAATATGCATTTACAGTTTCCTAAAGCAAGTTGTACCATTTGTTGAGCCTGAATATTATGATTATCTATTGGTTTTTCCCATTCACACTGAATTTGAAGAAAATAAAGCCCCAACAATAACTCATGACATCATTTTGTGGAAGGGAAGCAGTTGGTAATTAAATTAGGGATCATCAGTGGCTTTTAAAAGTCAACATGTGGACTTCTAATCTTTGGTTGGGGCCTTGAAAGTCCATATCATATGATGCTTAATATGGACTAATTTGCCTTTAACATTGTCTGTCAACTTAATCATCCAAGTTGAACTTTGTCAAAAACAGGAGCCTAACTTTAGCCTGGCTGCTACTTTTCTACTCAACTTTCCAACCCTTGAGTGTTCATGTCTCCCAGGTCCAATTAAACCATTTGATTCGTCGTGGTATATTGCAAACTGCGTATACTTTCTCCGATTCAAGCTTAAAATGAATTGATTTAATTGAAATAAGAAATGAATAACGGAAACAAGATTTGGATATAAGACATTTATTCTGATACCATGTTAAGTAAGTATTTTTCTCAAAAGTTTTAAGTTGATAGGAAATGATTAATTGAATCATTTAATTAATATTATAACAAAAATTGAAAGAGTAAGACCAAAAGATGGAAATACATGAGTTTGATATTTTTTAAAAATAAAATAAAATTGAAGAGATGTATATAAGGAGAGCACAGGGATGGGATAGATCCAGCACATTTTATGTTCCATAGAATACATGCCTTTGATATATCTACAAAATAATTGTTTGTTTAGTAAACACTAATAATTGCCAATTATGTGAAAAAATTAGCATAAGGTTTTTTATTTTGTTAACTCCAACAATAACAGTTTTTTTTTCTTTCTTTGTTTTCTTAAAAAGCACGGTTACTAAAGCGGCATATTTTCATGAAAAACAAGGGCAAATTAGTCGGGCAAAAACGATTCGGGCACACGCACTAGTCACGTAAGCGTGACATTTTCCATCGAAACAAATGGCCAAATCTAATACTGAGGATTACTCGAAATATTCTAGTAGTTTGAAAGTCCGAGTTGCATCGAGTCATAGTCAATAAAATGATAAAAAAACCAAAGAAGTGTGGGATATAGCTAATCACAAGACTTTATAAAGATTTAGTAAGAAAAATCCCAACATAAGGGATTAAAGAAGGGAGACCAGAATGTACGAGGTGTCATAAGCATATGAAAAATATATTAGAGGAAACCTAACCCCAACAAAGGCAATGCCAAAAGATTCCTTAACAAGATTGTGTTGTTACTTCAAAAGGCAAGCACCGTAGTTTGTGAAACAAAAACATAAAAAATAAATAAAACAATAATAAAAAATGAAAAAAAGAGGTACAAAGAACCCCTAGAGAAGTGCATTAAGATGGACGGTAGCAATTTGGGGTTTAGAAGAGAGAAATATGTGAGGTAAGCAATAAGCAACAAGTAAAGGAAGAGTCAATCTGAGATCCTGAAATTGAGGATCTTTTGGAGACCAAAATTCAGGTCCCTTTTTGTTTAGACTATTCTTAGGAGATTCAGTGTATTATTGGGTGTTGAGAGGACTGGTTGTTGAGGAATTTGAACGCATTTCACATCCATGCACTTTCGGAGCTTCTTTAAACAGAAAATTACATAATCTAGGATTCGAAACCGAAAGGAAAAAGATATTATCTTGACAGTAATCCAAACATAGCTTTAGAGGGGATTCTTAAAGGTGGAGGAGGTAATTGAGAATGCTTTGTAACACTCCGGTCATATATTAGGAAGAGATAAATAGATCACATAAAGTGAGCGGTTTATAAGAGATAGTCATGAGTGCTAAGTCTCACATTGCCTAGTTACTAGGTGAAATTGAGCTTTATAAATTTTTTTAGGAAAACTCCAAATTGACTAGTCATTTTAAGGTGATAGCGCAGATGTGTCTAGCGCTTTTTTCTGAGTCATTACAAATGATATTAGAGCTACCTAGTAACGCTAGGTCATGTGGTGGTACTGACGAGGATGTCAGGAGTTTAAGAGGGAGAGTTTGTAATAGTCTGGTCCCATATTGGGAAGATAAGTAGTCCACATAGAGTGAGTGGTTTATAAAGATAGTTATGAGTGCTAAGTCCTACATTACCTAGTTAGTAGGTGAAACTGAGTTTTATAAGAAATTCTAGGAAAACTCCAAATTGACTGGTCTTTTGGGGTAATAGCGCAGATGTAGTTAGTGCTTTTTCTTGGGTTGTTACAATGTTGTTAACGAATCTAGTTGTAGTGGCCCATGGTAGACAGTGTGAGTATCAACAAAGAAAACTCATTTTAACTTAGCTCTTGACCAACTTATGAGGGAGTTTGAGAGACTAAGATGTATTTGTACAGTGGAGGAGGAGAGACCATTTGAGGCGATGGGATAGAGAACCTCAAAGATCGAATATTTTTTAGGTTCAGATCTGAATCTGGAATTTCTGGTAGACCAAAAGAACTTTACAAAGGAGAGCTATATGTGTTGTGATGGAGGATATATGTTGCTAGAAATCAAAAGGAGCGGCATCACGTGTAATGCACGCGCGCTATACAATGAGGCATGGGGTACACGCGCGAGGGAGGGGGCCGATGGATGGTTAAACGGCGACTGACAATGGATGAGGAGACGCGCATGGGTAATGGAAGTCGTGGGCTTTCAATAGATATATCTCACATCAAATAACCCAAACAAAAGACTAGAAAAACTAAAGAGGAAGACCAAAAAAAAAAAAAGTAACAAAGAGGAGATTGGTGATGAGGAAAACATGAGGGTTGCGGTAGGGAGGGCTCTTCCCTCCTCATTGATTGAGATCTGAGAGGCCGCGGGTGGAGGTTTTTTTTAGAGAGCGTTTTCGAGAGAAATAGAGAGAGGGAGGATACGCGAGAGAAGTTTCATTGTCGTTGTTGATATTACTATTGTAATATTTTTTATTAAAGGAGATATAGTAAACAAAAAAGTCCAATAGTGTTAGGGAGTGAAAATTTGTTCACTTGTTAAATCATAAGAGTCACCATAGTTTGGGAGTCACCGACACATGCTTTTCAATAGCCTATCATCGTGTACCTAACACCAAGTATTGTCAAACTGTTCTGCCTTCAAATGGAACATCACCTTATTCCAAAAATTACTCAATTTTGTGATTACTATCCAATGTCGTCCTACTCATACTCACATGTATATACTCCAACAAAAACAATAACTTCCCCTTCACTCACCCATTCCCATTTCAATAATTACCCTCACTCCTCCCCTTTAAAACCGACCAATCTTCAATACTACAACTTCACCCCCCCCCACACCCCCCCCCACCCCCCCCCTCTCTCTCTCTCTCTCTCTCTCTCTCTCTCTCTTTGTGCTTGGGAAATATTTGACCAAGACCTTTTCCCTTTCAAACACCCATTTGAATAATATCCATGCCTCCTCCCCTTTAAAACCAACCAATTTGCACTTCAAGTTCAGTCTTCTCTCTCTCTCTCTCTCTCTCTCTCTCTCTCTCTCTCTCTCTCCTTCTTTAGCTAAAAGAGAAATTTAAAGCAAGGAAAAGATCAAAAAGACAAACATTTTTCTAGATATAGGAAAGCCATGTTTATCTCAAGGAGTCAAGTTGTGTGTCTCCTACTGCTTCTTTCAAGTATTTCAGCTTTACACCATGAAGTTTTGGGGGCTAGACATCTAAAGGAGAAAGTGAAGAATTTAGAGAAGCCTCAAGTTTGGAAAAAGAGCTCTTCTGCAGAAGATGGAGGCATTTTTGCAACCGTCAAAAGAGAAGTACCCTCTTGTCCTGATCCCTTACACAACAGGTAAGTCTGCCCAGCTAGTGAGAATCTATTAGAGGTACTGTATATATATATATAAACTGCTGTGCACATGGGAGATTGATGAAGACTGAATGATAGTAGAGACGTTGTTTGTGTTTCCTTATAATTTTATATTTTTAGTTTTATGATGTTTGTTAGGAGACCAAAAAACTGTATTTGGTTTGGATAAAGTGTTATTTTTATCGAAAATAAGGTATTATAGTGCCTACACTTGTAGCTTTGGATCATTCTTTTGGTTGTTTCGATTGGGTTTTAAATTATACATGCAATCGAATCCTTACTCAGAGAAGTGCAGAACTACTACAATTACCTTGTATCACTTGTGCAGTTTAGTAATGGCTTTCTTGAAATAGTTGAGTTCATAATCTTTTGTAAGGGTGCGGATGAATACACGGCTGTCAATTTTTGACAAGACCCGCGACCCGATACGAATCATACACGAAATTAGTGGGGTTAGGATTGAGAAGTCTTACACGTTTAATTAAAAAGTCTTGATTATGGTTTACCAATACAGTCTTACATCCGTGTTTCGACACGACCAAAATCTGACATGCGATATAAAGGTTAACAAATTTTGACACGACCTGCGAACCTGACATGAACCCAACATGAAATTAGTAGGTTAAGGTTAAAGGGTTTGACTCGTTTAATTAAATGTGTCTGGTTATGGTTGACCTATATAATATTATACTTATGTCTCAACACGATCCACATCTAACACTCGAATACGAATTGACAACCTTTGGTGACTAGCTAGGTCGTGAATTGCGTGGGAGATTGGTGTAGGCACATCTACTGTTCAAAGCTCGCCAATCAGGAAAATAACAAAAGGATGAAGGAACCATAGCACATTCGGGTAATGTTGATTGGTTTGGACAAAAACAAGCAATGAAATATGCAAATTAATAATTGTCCAAGTGACGCAAGGCTGAGGAGATGAGAGCAATGTTTCAAAAGTTGTCTCATTCTTTGACCCTGAGAAAAAATACAACATAGAAAAAGGTATATGATTCTCGGATAGAGTTGAACCTAGAGCCAAAAGGCTTCTTTGTTGTGGACACTAGTTCAAAAAGTCCAACTTTCAATAGTCGGCTGGAATTTAATCCAGACATTACAAAACTTTGCCCAATAATTTAAACCCGTGCTTCCAAACCATGCTCCCCTTTTCAATCAGTTTCATAATTGAACTCAATTTTGAGCTTGTTTGACCTAATTGAATGGGTTTGCGTATCCTGCAAAAGAAAAAAAAAAAACACAAATTTCAGAAAGTGGGAGTGTGATTAAAAGATTAAATAAACTAAATACGAGATTTAATCAATTATAATACTTTGCATTTGACTCGTGCTACGGCCTCGTAGATTACCAGAACATGCTCTTTATCAAATTCAATCAGTTCAGCATAACTTTATCATGTAATCACAATTAGTGCAAGTTTAATCAATTAGATTAACAAATAATTCTGTAACCATCCATGGATTATCACCAGATTTTTTATTTTTTATTTTTTTTTTTAAAAAAATTATCCAGTTCCCCAAATCTATGAAAGAGGAACCATTAAACTTTCTGCAAAAAATAAAAAAAGAAAAAAAAAAAAAAGAAAAAAAAAAAAGAAAAAAGAAAAAAAAGAAGAAGCACGCTTTTCAGTGCAACTTTCCGTTGATATGCTTGAAAACTGCATGAGTGGGCGCAACTCATCCTGTTGATACATCACCGGAAGAACCAAACCAGTCCATATTCACATACCATCAATCCTTAATTTCATTATTAGATATATAAATAACAAAATTGTTAAAATATCCAATAAAGCTAGGTAATAAATATGATCAACTTGAAGACGTTAATCACAAAATTAGGTTTTCCAATTTCTGAACAAAGCATCAAAACAATATAATTTCGTGTTGTTTTCGCCCATTCAAAGTTTTAGTTATTTTATAAGTAATTCTCAATCAAAGTTTAGTAAAATAATAAACTAGGCCTTCGGTTTCTTCCCTTTGGCTTCACTGGCAGGTTTGTTCTTGAAAGGTAGGAAGGACTTTCCACCCATAAATTCTCGTAAAGCTGCTGGTACCTCAACACCATCCTCCCTTTGGTAGTTCTCAAGAATGCAGCACATGGTTCTCTCTGTTGCTGTGAGAGTAGAGTTCAATAGGTGGACATATTTCTTTGCTTGCTCATTGTTCTGCAACAGCACAAAATAAAAGAACGGGCAAAAAAATCAGACATTTGAAAAGGCCATATCATATGAGGAGTTACTTGCAGTCGAAGCTGAAATTATTATCTGAGAGAGGAAAGGGTCAATCTAGATTCAATTGCCAATATAGATAATCCATTTTCTACCAGCAAAAGTATCCTGATTATTCTTATATTTGAGATGGTTTAAAGCATAGTTGGCCCAATAGAAATAGCTTTTCTCATTCTTTGGACAATCCTCATTCTGAATCATCCCAAAAAGTCCAAAGCATTTTAACAGCCAAAATTAAAAGTTTTTATGATAAGAATATAAACATAAGGAGGAAAATTCACACAGGCATGCTGGATGATGAATAAGTTTTTATTATTCAATAAGAAAACCTTTCTACTAAATTGTAAGCTTCCATCAACTTTATTTCATTAATATACTCAATATTGCTGTTGATAGAGGCATCCTGATCAGTAATCAGGAATAATGATGACCCTATGGCTTGGCTAAGAGTAATAAGAGAGTTCAAAGGATATACCTTTTTCTGCCCACATCGAATTTCCAATCTTCTGGACTGATAGTCTGTACAGTTTGAACAGGACACCAGCTCTCTGTAAGTCTGAGATGCAGGAAACCATGCTTCCAAATCATACTTCTTTGAAGCTGCATCATTCAGAGCACCAGAAACGATGGCAACAATTTGATAGGGGAGGTTTAGCTGCATTATCAAAAACTATATCAGATGCCAGTAAAATACAATGCACTATTGAATTGAGAATGATCATCATGTCACTAAGAGGAATTCGTATATAGGACCCCATGTCTCTCCCACATGAAGCCGGGAGAGAAAAAGAACCAACCTGTTTCACTTTTGCACACAAGCCCGTACTTGCACAAATATATAGTATGTCTTGACTTATACATATGTCCGCACACACAAACACACATTTGTATTTCTTACTTAGAAAACATAGAAATTGGAGTATCAAAACTCATCCCTGGATCGCCCAGGTCAGGTGGCATGTGCAGAGCTAACCTAGTCATCAATTTCCTAATCAAGAATTTTCCAATGAACAGAAAATTAAACACATTCTAGTATTTATGAAGGATGATACCGTCTGGTAGAAATCCTCAGAGTTTTTGATCATTTCCTCATGCATGGCCCAAGATTCACCATTATCTGGGCCAGTAATGCAAAACTGCTCCACCTTCTCAAACTGATGAACTCTGAATATTCCCAGAGTATCTCGACCGTGTGAACCAGCCTCTTTACGGAAGCAAGATGAGTATCCAGCATATCTGGAAAACATTGAATATTCATGAACAAAAGGCAACAACCGTATTTTTCTTAGACAGGAAAAGATTCAAGAATATATTACAACCTTATGGGCAGCTCAGAAGGATGGATCCAATCATCCAAATGATACGCACAGAGTGGCTGTTCAGCTGTAGCAATCAGATATTTGTCATCTCCCTCTCCTGTCACCTATTACATGCCAATAACGTCAGTTAGCTCATGAACTGGAAGATAAATTGTAAGAAAAGAGTACAGAAGAAGTATTCCTCTTTCTCTGGTGTAAGATCCTCCCACCCTCTCTTTCTTTTCTTTTTCCGATAATTACTTGTACCAAAAAGGCGCCAAGGGGGTATAACACAAGAAGTATACAAGATGTAACTCCCAAAGTTAAAACAAAAACAAAGAAAAGAGAAATGCCAAAAATGCAAGAAATAAGTGGAGTCAAAGAAAGAAAATGATACGAACAGATTAGAATTAGCCAGCCATGACAACAAAGTGCATAAAAAGTCAACATACTGAAAGACTCCATCCATGAAGAATTCAGACTTTACTAACAAGTAAAAAGTCAAACATAATATTGCATCCAAATACTACCAAAAAGATCAAAATCTTAAAATACAAAATAAACATGTGCACACATCCACTAAATCTTTTGGGTGCATAGCACTAGAGATATTTGCAAAATATGCAAATGTTACCTTGTAAAGTTCTTCATCAAATTGTGCAAGTTGAGCACACTTTGCCATGATATCTTTTCTCATGAAGAATGGAGTCTGCAATGCTGTATATCCTCTTTTCTCCAAAAAATCAAGACCAAAGTTAATCAGAGCTTGGTTAAGACGCACACCATCTCCTTTCAAGTAGAAACCTCTACCTCCAGCTACATCAGTACCTACAGATTTCAAGCATCCTGGGATTAGCAATCAAACGAATTCCATCACAGATTGAGCTGTCACATGAGTTTAATCTGTTGAGAGAGGTTTAATGCTATGAGGCTAGTAATCGCACTTTGTAGGAATAATACATCCAGGCACTAAAAGTGAATGGACAAAAGAACATTGAAATGAGAATGCGTATAGCTTAGAATGGCCAAGTTATGTCTTTTTCTTTTGCCCCACTGAGTGAATTTGAATTACACAAACCCAAGAAGTTGATCCCATGAGATGGATTAGAACACAATTGAGTAAGTAGGGTAAATTATTGCACACTCTAGGACCCTAATCTTATAGAAGAGGAAAAACTAACCTGCTACACTAAGACTAACCTCTAATTCAGGTTGAAATGAAGAATCATATATTAGAGTTTTGTGTGGTTATGGATTCATAAATCTTAGTAACCACTTGCTGAAGCTTAATGATTTTACTTTCTTTTTTTCCCTTTTTTTAAATTTTTCTTTTTTTATAGAAGTACAGATATTTAAATCTGAAAGCTGATCAAAGCAGAATGAACAAAATCAGACACTTCACATGGATATAGGCGCTTTACTAATTATTAACAATCTTTTTTTCTAGTAAAAAAGTGTACAGCGCCATAGTTCAGTTGTTCAAAAATAGCCATAACACAAAGTGCAAATATGGTTTGCTGTTTCATTCATTAAAAACAATTGCAACACCCATAAAAAAAAAATGTTTGATCAGATCAATCAGTGTAGACTTGGAGCAACTCCAGTGATCAAAGACAGAGATACACCAATTGTAAGCTGGCATTAAATAAAATACCTTCAACACGTACACAATAATCAATGTCCAACCAGTGTCATGCATCAATCAACTTATAAAATATTAGGTGCACCACAATATTTTCCTATATTAAACCGTAATGCTTTCAAGGCCAGGTGCAAAAGCTGTGGCCTTAAATCTGGATGACTATAATTTAATACCTTTCTTCAAATCTGCAATACCGAGGAGCTCAACAAGCTCAACATGATTCTTTAGTTTTGGCTCCAACCGTTTCTCACCCCATGATCTGACCACTGCATTGTTTGCCTACATCACATTCATAAATTCAGAATTCCAAATAAGCATTAGCACTATGAAAAGATATGAAACATGCCAAGTCATTTACCTCATCGTCGCTGACTGGAACTGAATCATGAACGAGATTTCCAATTATTTCCAATTTTGCATTCAATTGTTTCAAAACTTCCCGGACTTCAGCTTCTTTCTCTGCTGCCGACTTCTTATTATCCTCTGTATTCTTAATCATCTCAGAGGTGTCTTCACCCGCCTTTTTTGCAAAACAAATTACGCAATTCAGTTTCATACCAAATGAGCCCAAGAACAAATTAAAAAAGTTTCCAACAGAACCCGAATATATAAAATTACCAGAAGACTAAAAAGATCAAGCCAAATGTCTTTTGGCGCACAGAATTAATCTGATACAATTTCCGAAATATGGAGTTCATCACTCTTCTACAGAAGAATAATGTTTTCTACATTTCCATATACATCCTCTCATTTGCATGCACACACCAGCCTGATGCCTATGTACACATGTGAACTTCTTCCATTTCTTATACAAAAAGCAAGCAAAAAACAATTTGAAACTGGAGACTCCAACCCGAAGTCCATTACACCAAACAAATCCTTGTACAACTTTTTTCTTGTTTCTTTTCCAGAACTCATGTAATCTAAAAGCTTCAAATAAAAACCTAACGAGCAACTATAACCCTCAGTATTCTTACTTCAGAGTGTATAAAAATACACCTCAAGACACTGTTTTGTTTATACAGGAAAGGGCATGGCTTCCAATGTACATTGGTTCCCACCCTGTTCGAGCTTCATGTGAAAAAAGAACCAAATTCTACCAGAAAATTTCTCTGCGATGAATATTTCGAGGCACTATTACTGTTACAAATGGGTACTATACTCTCCCAACTATCTTCCTTTCTTTATTTTTCTTTTTCATGGAATAACATCAGATCCTGGCATAACATTATGCAGTTTTCCAACATTATCTGATAGCAAATCAAACAAATTTTCAAACTTTTCAACAACAAAAGCGCGCCTAAGTAACTTTTTATTTCCTTTGAGGCTCTAACATAATCACAAACGCGAATGTTTTCCCTTGAATTCTTTTTCCTTCTTAACCAAACAGATCCAACAACCAAAAACAATAACTAGGTATCCAGGAAAATGACAATGGTAAAGAAATGAAAAGGAGAAGGTATGAAACACTCACAATTCGAAGCTGAGCGATTTGCTTGTTGATCTTGTTGAAGTCCTTGCGAAGATTCTCGAGCTCGAATTGAACTGATCATCAACGGAATTGAATGAACAAAACAATTAACAAATTTATAACTTCAGAGAGAGAGAGAGAGAGAGAGAGAGAGATTACGTTGACGCCATTCTTTGTCGATCTTGATGACCTCGTCGACGAGCTCGACTTTGGCGAAACGACGCCGTTGAGATTCGCGGATGAGATCAGGATTGCCGCCCTTCTCTACTCTGAACAAATTGATGTCCAACATTCTCTCTCTGTGACTGTGAGCGTGTGTCTGCAACAACGGAAATGGAGAGTAAAGCAAAGGAGCAAGGTTCTCCACT
Source organism: Alnus glutinosa (assembly GCF_958979055.1). Classification (NCBI taxonomy): domain Eukaryota; kingdom Viridiplantae; phylum Streptophyta; class Magnoliopsida; order Fagales; family Betulaceae; genus Alnus; species Alnus glutinosa. The sequence goes on along the minus strand of NC_084897.1, from coordinate 20,942,986 downwards.
CGATAAACCCTAGCTATGGAAAGAGATGCTGTTTGGGACACGGAGCGAATCTACCCTTACCCTGGGCACGTTTCATGTTGGATTAGTAAGAGCATCTCCGACCATTAGTAATCAGAATAGCTATTAAAAAAATAAATAAATTCTCTATTTTAGTTATTTTTTTTTATATATATTTCCTTCAACAGATTTTTTATTTTACTTTCTATTTGTATTTAAATATTATTTTGTATAAAAAAAAGTGTGAAATAAATTAGGAAAAATAAAGTGAAAGAAGGAAAGAGAGATCAAATAATAAAAAACTTTTCGTAGTCACTATTCAAACTAGGGCAAAAAAATTATCTATTTTGCCTATTCTACTGGAAATACTCTAAATTTGTTAAAAAATGAATGCTTTCTGCCTTTTCTTTTGAGAATTTTACATTAAAAATAATAATAATAAAAGTTTTGGGAAATTTTGTATTTGACCAATTGTAGTTAAAGTCGAGATTAAATTAAGGATGCCAATTTTTTATATGATTTGCGAATTCAACATTAACACGATACGAAATTAGTGAGATTGATTTATTGTAATAATATTCAAATCAAATCGAGTTAACCCAACTAAGACACGATTAATAAACGAATAAGTTTCAGGTCAATTTACTTAACTGCAATTGACTACAATAACTCATATAAATTTAAATTATATTTCGACTCCCTCAAATTTCCATTATGCTAATAATTGATGTTGATGCTAAGTCCAAAGACTTTATCATGTTATTGTTATAATGTAATTTTGTTTTCTTTATTGCTATGTGTTTATTTATGTAGACAAATTCAAATAGACTATAAAATTATTTTTGATTAGATATTGCATTGAGAAGTTGATTTATGTATATCAAGGGTTAGTTTAATCGGCTGAGAACCACACCTCATAAAGCGAATGTACTCATTCGAATCTCCTCTACTCTCCCCCTCCCTCCCATTGGTTGGTCATATAAAAGAAAAAAGAGAAGTTGAGTTATGCTTATTAATTATGGTTATAGATAATTGGATATCGATTATTAAATTGATTGTTAAAAATCTATGTGTATAATTAATATAATTTATGCTTATAAGAAATGAAATTGTACTAATAAAGTATACCAAGTATTTAGGTCAACTATAATAAAATAAAAGGTATTTGGGTCAATTTAACCTATTTATATTTAACAAGTCAAAACGTGTTAAGATGGGTTGTGTTTAGATCAACTCAACACAATTTATTTATTAAACGAGTTATATAGGTTGTGTTGTATCACTCATTTATTTAACGGGTTGTATTAAGATTGATGAGTCTGACATGTTTAATTAAATAGATCGAGTTAGGGTTGATCTATATAGTTGTATTCCTATGGCTCTACATAACGCAGACTTGACCCATGAACTTGAATTGCCACCTCGAGTTTAAATTGTTAATAAGTGGTGTAAAAAATTACACCTTACTTGTTTAATTACATTTACTTTTTATTTACGAATTCAACATACTTAAATTGTAATTATAGTGTTATTTGTTTTTATATTTTTATCCACGATGTGTTTTTTATTTTGGGGTTTTGGGGAAAAAAAAATAGTGATGTGATTGGTAAAGAAAGAATGCCATTTTCCCATCACAAAACACATGCCTTTGAAATAAATGGGCATGATGCTTCTCTTCTTATTTTTGGAAGCATTTTCTTAAGATCTCTCGTTCTCTCGTCTATTTGGATACAAAGTGGGATAATCCTCGCTCGTAGCCATTTTTTCCTCATTTAATTAGAAAAAAAATAAAAAAATAAATTGAACATGATATGAGATAGTTTGTCAAGTGTATAATCATTCTATAGGATTGAGATATGGTACAACACATTTTATTTGGTTCATTCATTTTAAATGAATGGCTCAGATTTTGACAATAATGATAATAATAATAAAAGAAGTTTGGGTGATTGCTAGGGTGGTTCAAGGGCAACCGAACCAACTCCTTGACTACGGGAGTGGTTTGATTAGCCTTGATAGCCAGTTTGGGGAGTGGTCGAACCATCCAACAACAACTTACGTCCATTTTTTTGTTAGGATTTGAGCCCAAATATGAAGTATTGCACTAAATCTCAATCCGCATAGACAACTCCACGCGGTTCCAACTAATGCAAAATTTCCGGTGGCACAAACTATGTAGGACTTAACTGGAGTAATGTAAACAAAATCTCACTTTTCCGCACTTTCTTAGGTTGCTTTTAAAACAACCATTAGATTGAAGTCCAATGGATTTTAATCTAATAATGGTTTAACAGTTACCCAAGAGAGTATGAAAATGAGTGAGGAAGTGTATGTAGCATTATTCAACTTGACTGTCACATGGGCTCAACATGCTCTACACGTGAAATTGAAATTACACAAGAACAGACAATTTGTACCATGGGATGTAACTAGATATAATATAACCAAGTATTTATGGGACTTATTTTCTATCTCCTACAATTTCATCAGATCTTTACTTCATTTTATGTTGTTCTGGTTTTGGACGGAAAGGCACTTGTACAGTGCAGTCTCGTCAAATGTTCCAACCCTTGAAATGTTAACAAACTGAAAAGGCATTGCAGCAAGCCATCTCCAAGAAATGTATCAGATGATGAGATGAACATTAGTTACAAAATTTGCTTTCAATTAATACATCTCAAAACAAAACCAAAATTTTATCAAACGGTGGTCTTGACTGGAAATTCCACTTATGTTGAACAATGTATTACTGGACAAACAATAACATTTTCATTCATCCTTCTTAGTGACTGCGAATTCACAGTATATAATGGAATAGAAATAATTTATTATCCTCAAAGTTTCACAGCTCTATTTCTAGGTATATGGGTGTTTTCTTATCACCCACTTCCTGAACATACAAACTTAAAAACACAGTAATACAATACCTTCTACATCCAATTATTAGCCTATAGCTTCCACCAAAAAGAATGGTAATCAATAAAGTAAATGAAAAAGAAAGATTGAATTCTATACTTGTCCCCATCAAAACCGAGCACTGACGTCTTCAGCGAGATCTTGAAAATCAAACTGCGTTTTTTTCGTCCCTTGTGTGATTGTTATGGTCAAGCAACTGCAGTTAGCACTCCAAAAGCCTCAATCCCAGAGGAAACAATTCAGACTCTGATCAGAGCTGAAGGGCTCCAAAAAAGCTACCAAACTCATCAGCTACCACTAATTCGTGGCAACTTAGGAGAATCACAACTTATTAGATTTGCCCACAAGTTTGCAAGCGTGAGAAAGTAGTGCTCCCCATTCCAAACCACTAGTCTCAAGCCTGATTCAGGCAAAATTCTAGAGAAGGTTAGAAAATGCCAAAACTTCAAAGTACTGTTTTTAGATTCATCAAAACAGAAATCTTGCATCAATATAAAAGAATTTCATTATTTTAATACAAACTTATCACGGACAACCCAAGAATGATATATAAAACAGTGAGTGGTAATAATTCCGAAACCCAAATAGAGGAAAATGGTTATTTAATTGGCCTGGAATAGCTTAATTAACCTTTGAGACCTATCAAAACAATATCTCCATACCTGGCACAGTTCCTGCAGTTAAGGCTGACAATCGACACATTGGTTGTCCAGAGAAAACAAGGTTTTGAAGAGCAAGTGCATCGATATTATGAATATAGTTGACAGATTCCAGTAGCGCCTTTATAGTTCCATCATACTCAAAATCAATGTGATCAGAAATACTCTCGAGAGCATCTTCAAGTCCTGAACTTGACCATATACTATAACACTCACTTAGAAGACCAACCAAGCGATTGGTATCACCAGAATATAAAAATATCCATGGCTTGTAAAGCTTGGCTGAGGCTCCAAGAACTTCAACTACTCTGTAAATTTCTCCAAGGGCAAGGATATACCGCTTCCCTGAATTTTCACCCAAAAAAAAGCATAAAAATTGAGTAACGAGAAGACAATGTAACTTTTTTTTTTTTTTGTTGCTGTATGGACACGATAATGTTAAATAAATCTACCATCATCATGATAGTTATAGCCAATCGGTACCTTGAGGTTCTGATAATATTTGACTTTGTATGTTCTTTTGTACTGACTGCTTCCAAATTAAGGCTCCGTGTTTCAGCTCTTCGATACAAATAGAGAGTATATTAGACCATGCCGAAACATAATATTGTTGCTCCTCCATTGATCCCAATTTTAGAATCGTTAGTGTTGATTCCACATCTTTTAGGACTTCAATAGCTGACCTCACTTCCTTTTCTGCCTAATAAAACAAAATACACTTGGATAGGTGACAAGCTAAAGTCACTAATGAGCACAATATTATAAACGATGCAACATAGAAAGAAAAAAACTAGTTATTTTCTGAGTTTTCGACAAACATATTATTGCTCACCTAGAGATTTTGTGTTGAGAGAGAGAGAGAGAGAGAGTGTTCAAATATAGTTTGTTGGTTGCAATCATTGTTGGTAAGAATCAAGCTTAGTACCTCACTTGGAACTGTATTTATCCATTGCACTAAATTCAGAACTGCTTGATAAGATGCACAATTGTTTAAAAATCCTAAAATCTAAGTTCATCACTCCTTAAGGTCATATTGGATATTGAACTCCACTAAAAAACATAAGAAAAAGCTACTTAAACAATTAGAAAGAGAGAGAGAATGGAAGCAAACAACGTAAGAACATTTCCTAAAGCCAGCACATAAACAGTTCTGAACACTCACTCAACATCAGCACATAAACTACCGCATTAGCACATCTTATAATTGGCCTAGGAAAAGAAGCCAAGCAGCTTATAATGGTGATCATATGCTCCAATTACTGTCAGAAGATCAAGCACAGTTTCAATTTTAGAGTTTAAAAAATTCAACATACAGTGACCATATTACTAACAAATTTTATGCACTCACAAGTATCTGACATTATTTATGTTAACCCATTGTAAATATCTAAATGCATGTTTTTTATATAAGTAAGTTATCATGTTTTGATGAGAATAACTAAAAGGTGACTTTCAAATATGGAAGCTTTTAGCTGTAATTAGGATGTTTTCAAGTTCTTCAGGACAAATCAATGCAAAAGATGCATACCAATGACAATCTTCTTGATAACTGATATTCTGACTCAAGTGCTTGGAACTTTGGTTCCTGCAGAACTTCTAGAAAATTACTGAAGCAAATATCTCTTGGTGATAGATTCTCTGACTGCACTTCTTTAGAGATCAGATTATCTTTGTGCAGTTCCTCAGAGAATTCCTACAACAGAAAGCAACAATAAATATAGCAAAGTTAAGACCCCCCCACCAAAAAAACAGCTCATCAAAGAAGTTATATATAATCATAATCCTAAAAGACAAATTAAAGTGAATTAGAGTACTGAATTCAAAATAAGAAGAAAATATTCAATAGACATGTATTATTGATGAGGGGAGAGAGAACGAGTTATCAAAGTGAAAGCTAAGATGATGAAAACAATATAAACTCCAGAACTGCTAATATGAATTCCTTAAGGAGAGAGGATCCAACCTCCAGACGCCATGATCTTATTGAATTAATTTCTTATGCATTCAAGATAAACAGCCAACTTCACTTAAAATGTTTCTATACAAGATTCTCAAGCTTTTCCGCATTGCATACTCAAAGCCTAAAGCCAGACAAATTGTGAAAATAATAAGGAATGGCACAAAATACATGACCAAGTACAGTCACCAACCTTGATTTCCTCATCAAGAGATTTTGCTTTTGCCTCTTCACCAGAAAGAGTAGCAGTACTTTGAGCTCTCTGACAATTGCATTTTCAACAAATTCAATAAGATAAGCAACTTTAACATTTTAAAAAAAGAAAAAGAAAAAAATAATTTTAACAACTTTACCAACCTTCAGATTATCAAGATGACACAGTACAACTGAGCACAATTCATCCTTTAATTTGCAATAGAAATCCACACAATCATTTAGCTCTAATGTGGTAGAAAGTTTTTTCTGTGAATCTCCAAGATCAATATCAGAACTTTGGTCGTCAGCTCTGGTACCTGAATCGGCAGCCTTAAAATCCCAGGAATCTTCATCAAAATCATCATCAATGTTGACTGAATCAGATTTAAACACTGTTGTGGGGGAATGCATCCCGTTGTCACTTGCTTTTGGTATATGATCAACAGAAACATTCTGCTCAGCTTGACTGTACAGACTTGATATGAGATCATTGATAGATACATTAGAACTGGGACTTTTGACGCTATTGCTTGGGTTGGAGGCGGGTGCAACAGTAGAAGCATCTTTAAGGATAAAGGGATCATCAGAATCCAGGTTTCTATCACTGAAAATGGCCATGGGCAAGGGTTCTCTGTGATTCTCAGACCTTACCTCATTCCTCTGGAAAAATAAGAATGGAAGATGGTATCAGAACAACAAGAAAAAGAATGCCCTAATGAGAGCATAAAACACTATCAAACTTTACTTTGTCAATTAAATACTAAAATTGCAAAAGACAGACCTAAATAATATTGGAAACAAGAATCAGATGTAAGGAAAGAGAAAACAGATCAACATCAAGGCAGCTCATATATGCCCAAAAGCCCAAATCATCTTAGTCATGTTATGTTGACAAATATAGTAAGAATTGCCTTTGTTCACCAGTATCATCAAAATCAACATCTATAACATTTTAAACAAAAACCCCCCCCCCCCCCAAAAAAAAAAAAAGAAAGAAAGAAAGAAAGAAAAAGAAAAGAGAAAGCAGAGTGAGAAGAATGATTCAACCATAGTTTATAAGCAGAACATTTTGAATTGCAGGAAACCTAATATATAAATTTTTTAATTAATGGAATAAGCATATCAACTGAATCACTACCTGGATTTCATCACTAAAAGCAGGTGCTTCTACACCATCGGGAGAATAATCAGCAACCTTGTACTCTTCCTACAACCAAGCAAAAGCTTTTAGTATCCATGTTCTTTACATATCTTAAAATACAAAATGAATTAAAGAAATAAAATCAAAATGTCACCACACCTCATGCTTTGATCCGGTTTCTGAAAGTGCATCCCTGAATTCCCCAAAGTTCTCACCAGATTCATCATTCTCATCAACTGGAGAGGAATTCAAACCATTCTGCTTGCTTTTAGGGTAAGACTCAGAGATAATATCATCATTAGTCACAGAAGTTGGATTGAAATTAAATCCAAATTCCAATTCTGCAGAATTGGGAGAAATCCCATCTGATGCTACCCATGAATCTTTAAGATTGCTTGCACAATTGACATCATATGTAAGTGCTTCTACACAAGCAGGAGAACGATCAGAACCCTTTGGCTCTTCCTACAACAACAAATATGTTTGAGCACATTCTTCCAGAGTTTCAACATTGTACACAAAATAAAGAATTCAAATCAAAGTGACTCACTGATTTATGTTTAGATCCAGATTCTGAAAATGCATCCTTAAATTCCCAAAAGTTCTTGTTGGCACCGACATTCTCATAAGAAAGAGATGATATCAAATCATTCTGTTTCCCTTTAGAGTATGAATCCGCGATGATACCTTTCATAAAACTTGGGTTAAAATTAAATCCAGAGTCCCATTCCCTAGAATTTTGAGAGACCCCATCTGATAGAGCAAATAAATCAACAGATCCACCGACACCATCACCATCAAATATTTTTGCTTCTACGCCAGTGGCAGTGAGAGATGTATCAGCAACCTTTGGATCCTCCTACAGCCAAACTTAAAGTCTGACAATGCAAATTCTTTGAAATCTCAACATTATAACATAAAGAAACCAAATCAAACTGACTCACCAACTTATGCTGTGATCCAGTTTCTGGAAATGCATCCTTGAATTCCCAAAAATCTTTCACAGAATCAACTTTTTTATCAGCTGCAGAAGAGTACATCCCATTTGCAGTATCATTGTCCTTGCTTTTGGAGACTGAACCCGAGATAAAACCATCTTCTTTAGTCATAGGACTTGAGTTGAAATCAAACCCAAAACCCCATTCACCACTTCTGTGAGAAGTCCCATTTGACACTAAAAACAAATTGCCAGGACCAGGCATACCATTGCCAAACCCAAATGTAGGCGTGGCTCCCTCAGTATTTCCCCATCCTTTCCCTTCAACCTTCAATCAGAAAACCTCAGATTTAGACTGATGAAATCCCCACAAAAGCACACATATCTATACTTTTAGCAGCATAATTAACTACACAAATACCATCCTATTTCAAGTTCATGAAAAAGTTTAATGCCAAATTAAGTAGCTTGAAGAAAGCAAATTGGTTCTAAACTCTCAAGGAAAATTCAAGTGTGTGACACAAACACTACCAAGCATCAACATTCAGATACAAAAAAATAAACAATACCCGCCTGGATTTCCTGGTCTATCTGTGCCGTTGCTTCCACTTTCAATCTTAATGATTCAAAAATCCCTTCTTCCTGATATAAACAGAAAACAATTTAAAACTAAAATCATATCTTCCCTAATGCTCTTTTTAATCGTTGGCACTACACACACCACATCTACTCAATTGTGCCTCATCGAATTAAAAATCAAAACTAATACACCAAATCGATAGATCAACACTGATTAAGCTTTGGATAGCACAAGGGTTTGTCAATTTATCAGATCAACACCGATGCTTTGAAGATATTGGTAATGAGTATTTTATGGATTTACTTTGGAGATCAATCTTTCAAGAAGTTGAAATTGATGAGTATGGTACCATAATGAGATGCAAAATACGTGACCTCATGCATGATCTTGCCATTTCAGTGGCATGATCGTTGATCACCACATTAGATGATAAGGAGAGAAACATTCATGAGAAAACTCATCATGTATCAGCTGGGTACGATACAGATATTTTATCAATTCTAACTTCATTGTGTAAAGCAAGTAGGATACGAAAATTTCTTTGCCTCGGTGGCCAAGGCTCTCAGGCTGAGATTGATTGTGATGCAATTTTTTCAAGTTTTAAGTTTTTGGGCGTGTTTGGTATTGTGACGTCCCACATCGCCTGAGTAAAGGAATGGGTATGTGCTTATACGTATATTCGCACTCTTCTTGACACAACGCGTTTTACAGCCGTGATGGTCATGAACTTATCAGAATTCAGCAGTTAAGCGTGCTTCTGTGAGAGTAGTACCACGATGAGTGACCTCCTGAGAAGTCTGGTTTGGGGGAGCCAAAAGCAGATAATATTGTGTCGTTTGGAGGTAGGTGGTTACAAATTGTATCAAAGTCATTGTCCAGCATGAGATGGGAGGAGCGTGAACAAGCCCATGAGGGTCGCCAGCGGGCACTCGTTGGGATACCAAGAATGAGAGGATCCCATGAAGCTCACCAACGAGGATGCTGGGTCTCAAGAGGGGGTGATTGTGACGTTTTGGTTATAGGAATGGGTATATGCTTATATGTATATTCGCACAATTCTTAACACAACGCGTTTTAAAGCCGTGATGACCATGAACCCATCAGAACTCTACAGTTAAGCGTGCTTCTATAAAAGTAGTACCAGGATGGGTGACTTCCTGTGATGTCTGGTTCGGGAGAGCCAAAAGAGAACAATATTGTGTCGTTTTGGGGTGGGTCGTTACAGATATGCATCTAAGAAATCTTGATTTTGTGCCAAGCTCTAACGGTAAGTTGAAGCATTTAAAATTTGGGTGCAGTTGGAAGCCTTCCAATGACATTACATCATCACCAATTTTCGAATCATTGAAATCTCCTTGAGTTTCCCGTAATAAACGCAAAAAAGCATGAAGATGTTGTTTCTCCTTTAAATTACATTCCAACGAAACATCTCTCAAACCGAAAAATCTCGAACTTTTGCTCTCAGATTATTAGTCTGTTTAGTTCTTTTAACCCACCACTTTGCCTGGAAAGAGAACTCGAGTGAACCACAAATCTTGATAACGTCTGAAGATTAGGCAGTTGCCCCAATCTACGGGGCATATAAGTCAAAGCACGATATCCATCCATCTGAAGATGCCTGAGGTTGACTAATCTTTTAATGCCTCTCATAAATTTTTCTAGTTTCCAACCACTAGAGTCTTATTGTTTGCAAATTCTGCAACCTAGATAAAGATTGGGCAGCTTCTTCATATTGCCGTTTTCAGAAAGATCAGTATATTTTAAATGCTTCAACTTACCGATAGAGCTTGGCACAAAATCAAGATTTCTTAGATGCATATCCAACACGCCCAACAGCTTAAAACTCGACAAAATTGCATCACAATCAATCTCAGCTCCAAAGCCATGGCCACCGAGGCAAAGAAATGTTCATATCCTACTAGCTTTACACAATGAAGTCAGAATTGATCAAATATCTATATTGTAGCCAACTGATACATGACGAGTTTTCTCATCAATGTTTCTCTCCTTATAATCTAATGTGGTGATCAACGATCATGCCGCTGAAATGGTAAGATCATGCATGAGGTCATGTATTTTGCATCGAATTATGTTACCAAACTCATCAATTTCAGTTTCTTGAAAGATTGATCTCCAAAGTAAATCCATAATATACTCATTACCAATATCTTCAAAGCATTGGTGTTGATCTGATAACTTGATAAACACTTGTGCTATCCAAGCTTAATCAGTGTTGATCTATCCAAAGCTTTCCTAATTAACAAAAAACAACTTGAAATTAATTATAGACTTCAACTATTTTTATTTTTTTTTTCATTTTTTCGTGGTAACTAAACAAAGAACTGAAAATTTACAGAAAAAAAGGTTATACCTTTACCTTAGAATCCCCATTTCCGATCCGAGATTCGAGTCCCGCAGCCTTGAATTCCCACCCATCATCATCATCTTCATCAAAATCATCAGAACCCACATTCCCTTTGAGCGAATCCGAGCCAAACCCATTCATATTTGTGTTAAACTCAGATCCATTTGAATTCAAATTCAACCTGTTGTGGGTCTTTATTGGCTGATTCTGGCCATACAAATTTGCAATCAAATCATTAACATTCAAACCCGATCCTTTTCTCTCAGAATCGCCTTTTTTGTTGTCAGAGAAAACGTTTCCACCATCACCAAATCTAGACTCGCCCGCACCAGATTCCTCCTCCTCTTTCTCTTCCTCTTCCAATTCCCCAAATATGGACAACGGCAGAGCTCCCCGTCGCTTCACCCACTGGGCCTTCACCGGATCAACCCATCCCGGCCCAAGATGATCGGTTTTAGAGTTGGAGTTGTTGGGGGGAGGGGAAAGGGTGTCTGCTGGACCACCGGAGAGGTTGGATTTGGGCGTGGCGATGAACTCGCCCCATGAATCGGAGGAGGAGGAATTCCTGACGCTGATTGGGGTGGGAACGGAATGGACGGTGAGATTTGGGAACGATGCGAAATGGAAGTCCCCGAAGCTCTCGTCTTCATCGTCCTCCGCCATAGCTCAGGGCTTCTCTCTCTCTCTCTCTCTCTCTCTCTCTCTCACACACACACGCGGTTTTGGGGATTAGTGCGAAACGGTGCGCACGTGGTGCACGTTAGATGTAATGCAGTCTGACGTGGACGGGACCCAACACAGGCAAACACTTTTTTAAAAAAAAAAAAAAAAAAAATTGTGTTTTCTTATATCAATATCTTAAAAAAATTTCCTGAGAAAAATGCTTGAAATTTTAGCTTTTACTAAAATTTCTTACCAAATTGATTTGACAATTTATAAGTGATTAAATAATTAAAAGTGTATAGCTGGAAAAAAAACAATTTTTAACTAATTAAATGAAAATATATATATATATTTACCCTTTTAAGTTTTCATTCTTAATGAATTTAGTCATTGAATTTTCAATTTTCAGAATAAAGTCCTTAAATTTTTTTAAAGTTTTAAATAGATTTATCTATTATTTTACTGTCAAAATTAACGGTTTACCATATGTCATGTGTGTGTCATTTGACACGCCATCATTTATGTCGGCACCTAATGTCAATGCCACGCCATTAGGTGTCTAAAGCCATCCATAAATATATATATATATATATATATATATATATATATATATATATATATATATATATATATATATATATATATATATATATATATATATATAACTTAGAAAAACAAAAATCATATTCTTCATGTTCTAATCTTTTAACTTTGTTGCATCAAGATCATTATGGGTGCGTCCTCTTGCAGCCTTGCTATAAATCTTGTAATGAGCCTAGTATTTGAGAGTGATAAATTGTAAATAGAAAACAATTAAAACATATTGTGGCACTTCAAGAGGCCAATCTCTCATCTAGCACATGGCTATATAAGCTCACAGCTTTATATGCAATTACTTTCATTCCTTTCACTAGAACACCAACAAGCTTCAATATATGATAACTTCTACAGTTGAGGCTTACTATCACTTAATTTTTTTTAAGGCAATTGTCCATTAACAATAACTGCCCTTAAACAATAAACCTTAATTACATAACTCACAACTATTAACCACGTTAATTTTATAACTACTAATTAAGTACATTAACCATAATTGGCCAATAACACCTGTGAGCATCTCTATATATATTTATGTATATGTGTATGCTAGATATGGGTTTGGATGAGATCGATCTTAAATTTGTTTTCGTTTGTTTTGTCTAGGACCCCTTTTGAATGTGATTTACATAAACCTATTTTAATGTTGTTTTACTTAAGAATGTTCCTCATATGTAGAAAGTGCAAAAAAATGAAATAGGTGGCCTATCTTTCATTGAAAATGGGATGAGGACGCACCCATGATGACCCTGATGCTACAAAGTCAGAAGATTGAGACCACGAAAAATAATGTTTTTGTTTCTTTAATTGGGCCCCTTTTTTTTTTTTTTTTTGCCTTTTTACTTGGCAATTGATGATGTGGCATAGATATTAGCGTGTCAAATAAAACACATGTGATAAATGGTAAATCGTTAACTTTAACGGTAAAGTAATAGCAGATCCTACTTAAAATTTGAGCAAAATCTAAAGACTATATTCATGAAATTTGAGACCCAAAGACTAAATCTAAATATAAAAGTCTTGGGACTAAATAAAATTTATCCCTAATTAAATTGATAAGTCAATTTTTTTAAATAATCATGTCATCAAATCTGGTATGCTATGTCATCGTAAGAAATTTGTAATAAAAACTTTGTTAAGGGACAAGAATCCTTTCCATTTTATTTGAAGTTTATAGATCTAACTGTGTACAGGAAGTTATATTATTTAATTTTTTTTTTTAAAAAAAAACATGGTAATATTAACGTCATCTACACATGATTTTTAAATCCTAATTAATTATAAAATAGATAATACCCATTTTATTTTGAATGGCGAGAGTCCTATTCCGCCTCTTAAAGCCATTATCACTACTCATAGAGCGGTAATACATAGGGAATGGTTTCGTCCTCTTGTAAGTTCTTTTTAATAAAAAAATAAAATATAATAAAAAAAATTATCCTTTAATGTCACATCAAATAACACTTTTTAATTATATTTATTTATTTTTTTTATTAAAAATGGCCTGTCAGGGACGGGAACCCTGAAATCATTTTTCTTACTTATAATAACTGCTTAGTGCTCCTGGCTGACCTCTACTTCTTGGAAAATGTTAGATTTACAACACCAATACAACAACTGTACAACAACTCTTCACATGAGGGTGGGCCCTACACACTGAGACCCACCATCATGTGAGAGGTTATTGTGCAGTTGTTGTAATGGTGTAGTGTAAGAATCAAATCTCCTGCTTCTTTATTTTTTGGAAATTTGTGAAAGGTGACGCCTTCGATGTTTTTTTTTTTTTTTTTTAAGTGGTTTGAACATCTAAGTTTTTAACATGCATGTGTCCCGTTTGACCAGAGTTGACAGAGATGAATGGAAAGATAAAAATTATTTTTTTAAAAAAAAATTTTAAAGTTTTAATTGAAATAATTAAAAATTCAAGATTAGATTTCTTATCAACCGAAAGTGGGGATGGATCGGAGTTACGTAATTTACAATAAATGTTTCTTAATTATGAGTAAAAAAATAACCGTAGAACAAAAGGCTCCGGCCAACAGTTTGAGCTTTGTATTGAATGCATCTTTTTTTCAAGTAGAAATAATTTAGGACAATCAATTAGATGTCAATTTTGCTTAATTCATAGATTACGTCTCTATGACGGACATTGTTGGAGAATAGGTTGGTGCAATCATTTAAATGACATGATAACATAAGTAACGTATATATGGTTACATACCATATATAAAATCTAATTTAAATATTTTAAATGACATGATAAACATTTAGATACCGTAAATCTAATTTAGTCCATAAAATAAATTTACTTTTCATGTTCTCACAATTCTGAAAATCACATTCGTGAAAATAAACATCATTAATTACACCAAAATAAGTCAGCTTTTTCACGAAGTTGGTGGCTCTCTCCTCAATGTTCGCTGGCTTCTCTAGTGTCGGTGGCTATTTTTTAAGTTCTTAGATCTAGTATTTTTCAAAGCTACATTTACATTCCTCCAAAGGTCTCTGGCTCCCAAGCACCACTTCACCAGCATCATCGGCATCCTAGCTTCCCGCCGTCAGTACTAATTCCCTTAATTGTGCGGCTATTTGAGAGGACCAGGTCATTTGTATCTATTTCAGCACTGTTCTAGTTCAATTTGTATTTATTGTTAGGAAGTCCACCTATTTTTCATTTATAGATCGTCAACTTCTTCTTTCTTTTGGATTAAAAGTATTGAAAATGATCATTCCTTTTAACCCCTTTCCTTATTCAATTTAAAAAAAAGCCATCACACACATTAATTAGACAGGCTATGCCATGCACCCTGGCCTTCAAAACACCAAAACCAACTCTGCAGAAATAAATATTTGTGAAACGATCACCAACAAAAAGAGCTATTTGGGACCCTTCATTTGAATCTTGGAAATTAGCAGAAGCTATAAAAAGAAGCTTAAGATCATCAAATGAAAAGACAGAGTACTACTAGAGCAAGCATAACAATGAACTCCACATCTTATCAATATACTGCACCAGTTTGTTTTGCAGATCTTACTTATACACGTACAAATGCAATCATAATATGTTAAAAAGAAAGACCAATCACTCTGCAAACTTTACACAACCAAAGACAACATTAAGAACCTCATCCTCATGCCCAAAACAAAAGACAAAAAAACAAAGACAACACACAAATTAAAACAATGTAGACACCTGGAGCATGCAGTACTTCAGCACACCGAAAGAAGAAGCAAGGCGAGTAACAAAGCAACCATGCAGTTAGCCATACTGATGTTTGCAACCAAAGAAACTGCACCAGAAAAGGTTCCATGTCCATCCGATGAGGCAGTGGTCAGAATAACCACAATCCATTTATGTTTAGAGCCAACCGCAGCCCCGGAGTAGTTGGAATTTTTAATAAATTTTGCGTATTCAGTTTTCGTGTAGTTAGTAATCGACTCGGTTGAGTTGACTCTGGGGGCACAAGCGGGCAATATAACCCCATCTGTGGTGGTGGTGGCATCTATGTCACACTTGTCGAGGAGCTTTTCGAAGTTGGCGAACTTGGGCTCGGTGCCTGGAGTATAGCTGTAGTCGTGGCCGGCTAGTTTCTTGTCGCAAGGTTTGTCCTTCAAGCCGTCGGCAATTTTATCTGCTAGGCAAGCTGCTTTCTCGTTTTCAGTGAAGTTTTCGAGCTTTAGTGAGTGCCTGTAAGTGTTAATTTCTTGGAAGAGTTTGTCTTCATCGTCTGCACGTAGATGTAAAACTTGCATTGGTTAGTAATAATATCTTCTTTTTGTGGTTCTAAAACTACCCTTTCAAGAGCATTAAAATATTAAAAAAACTTCATTTATTACTGTTGATATTTTATTATTTTTGTAATTATATTAATAAATTTTTAAAAAATGTCAATTTAGTGTATGCATCTTTTAAATTTTATTTTTTTCAATTTCTTTACTACGTTAGAATTTTCCGTTAAATCCTAAACGGGTGTCAAAATTCTTAAAGTACTCATAATTTTTGTTAAGGAATAAAAGAATAAAATTGTAACGATTTAAACATTAGTGGATTAATTTAACGGAATTTACAAAACTACTCACGCCTGAGTCTTTGAAAAAATATTATATATATTTTTTTAAAAATAAGGGTATTTTGAAAATTTTAATAGATTTTATAGAAAAACCTAATGAATTGATGAAATTGAAAAAAATTGGAAGATGAATATACTCAATTGAGAGTTTTTAAAATTTAAGAGTACGATTGTAGAAGTGGTGAAAAAATCAGTAGTGATAAGTAAAGTTTTATCTAAAATAGGAGCAAGATGACCTGCTTCTCACTTAGCAATTTAGAGAAGAGCAATGCTATTTAGTAGGCTGTTATACGATTGCCATATAACTGGTATAATAAGCGTTTTTTAATCCATAACATTCTTTTTCATTTCAATAAAGAATAAATAAATTTTGAGAAAGTATATTTAAATATAAAAGTGAAAGTCACTTAAGTTAAAATAGAGAGTGAGATATAGGTGCTTTGAAAAATTGGGTAGCTAAAAAACAAAAAAAGAAAAGTATATACATATACCCCCCATTCAAACTACCACTCTATTGTCAATGTGCCATCCAAACTATTAATTGTGTCAATTTTCTTTCCCCCAAACTACAAAAGAATGTCAATATTTCCATAATTAAAGCCAATAAAAAGACAAAAATAACCCTAAAAAAGTTCTAATAAGACAAATATATCCTTATAAATTTTATATATATATATATATATATATATATATATAAATTTTTTTTTTTTAAAAGAAAAAAGAATAAAAGAGAGAGAGAGAGAGAGAGAGAGAGAGAGAAATCAAAATCCAAGGGGTGGCCCGAAATGAAAATTATATAAAACAAAATCTAAAAAAAAAATTCAAAAAAAGAAGAAAGAAAAACCGTGTTTTTTTTAATTTTATTTCCTTTTTTTTAAATATTTTTTTTTGTTTTGTTTTTATATAATTTTAAATAGTATTTTTGTCATTAAGGGACATTGGCTTGTTTGATAATTTAGGGTGGGGCATTGACACAATTGGTAGTTTTGGCCTTTGTGGGGCACATTGGATAATAGTTTTTTTTTTTTTTTTTGAAAGATTACAATTCGGTAGTAGTTGAAAAGGTATGTGTAATTTTTTATTTTTTTAATTTTTTTAAAAAGGAGGTAATTTTTAATTAAATGAAAACAAAAAAAAATTCCTAAGCTGAATGTGAAGATACTTTGATGAGGCAACAAGTTGAGCCAAAACAGAAACAGGAAAAAGACAGCAGAATCACTTTTAGTCGTCTTCTTCTTCAAAAAAAAAAAAAAAAAAGAATCACTTTTAGTCTAACTTTAATAATTATATAAGATTATTTGGTTTGCATTCAAGATTTTTAAAATATGCCATTTGGAGCTTGAAAAAGCAATCCTAGTCTGTCATCAGTCAAATAAAAAGCAAAGGAGAAAAAGGAAAAAGAAAAAGAGAAAAAAGCCAGCTCCCCTTCCAATGGAAACAAAAATGATTCTGCTGTGTTTTCAGGAAAGCACCAAATGCTCCTGTAAACCCAGACACAAATATATATAATTCGCTAATCAAATATCATTCACCAAAATCCTTTTTCTTTTCCCCTTTTTGGGATAAGTATCCTACAAATCAAATGATTTAATGTTGATATTGTGCACAATGATAAATAATATGAAATTAAAAAAAAAAAAAAACATAAATTTATGTGGTTCGGCAATGTGTTTATGTCCACGGGAGTGCGACTATATTCAATAATAATTTAGGGTTACAGCATAATATATTTATAACAAAACTTTACTGTACGGACAGATATGAAAAATGAGTAATACTACACATCATCCCCTTGTCCTCCTTTTGTCCTCCCAAATTTGATGTGGCTCTTAAAATCACCATTGAATTTATGATAAATCATTATTGAATTTTGATCCAATGGTGATTTTAAGAGCCACATCAATTTTGGGAGGATAAAAGGTGGACAAGAGGATGATGTGTAGCATTACTCATGAAAAATCTTAAAATACGCCACTATGATGATATTTTTGTATTACTCTTTATGCCCAAGAGAATATAAACCACTTATTTCAACATTTAAGCACTATTCCAATCAAGTTATCATACTTCCATCATGATTGTTCAAATGGAAAAAAAAGAGCTAGAATTTGCTTCCTGATCATGGATTTCAGATTTTATTAGATTAAGTTCACAGGAAATTGGTTTAGTAACCCAATCAAAATCTACAATCTTTAATTAATCGTTGAGAAAACATTAATACAAAAGTTTTACTAATTGGAATTAAGCACATATATATATATGCCTGTTCCAAAATTTTGTCTCCTACCAATAAAACTAAAAATCATGCTTCAGGTAAAGTGATTCACATATATGCCTAAAAAAAACAAAAAGTAAAATTCACAATGAGTGTAACACTAACACTGACACATGCATCCACTCAAAGTTCTTATATTTCTTTGGAGCTATATTCAAGAATACCTCGGCGAAGCAAAAATAAAACAGAAAAAATAGATGAAAATCTTAACTTTTTGTCAATTGACATGCTTCAACTCAAAGAAACACTGCCTCTCACACTCTCATGCACAAAGAAAGCAAAATCCAGGAAGATATTTTCCCCTCCCTCCTTTGGTGCCAAATATATCCACATATCCCGAAAGAAAAATAAAGAAAAAACCGCAGAGAGAGAGAGAGAGAGAGAGAGTAGTACCATTACAATGCATTGGATGAGAAAGAAACAGCATGCCATGAACAACAAGCAAAAAGATGGAGAGACCAGTTTTAAAGAAGGCCATGGTTTCAGTGTCAAAGAGATCAGAGCTCTATGATGGACGATATATAGAAGTACAAACAAGAATAAAGAAAAGATGATCTTAGCTAGGGCCGGGGCTTTCCTTTGAGACATATGAACTTTGAATCTATGCTTTTCGTGTGGGTTGCCTTGCATATCAAGGTGTTGAAGGTGCCATCTCTATTTCTTGTCTGATAATGCAGTGAATCGCATGGCCAACCTCAAAATAGGGTCTGTTGGAGCACAGATTAGGCGGCCGTCTAAGACCTCTAATTTAATAAGGCCCGCAATTAAGAAATATTAATGAAGATCTATTTTTAAAATAAAATAAAAATAAAGGCCTTAATTACCACAAATATTATTTAATTAAGATCACAAATTATGATAATTAAAAATATAACTAAGAAATGCATAATATCATGCCGTCCACCCCAATTTAATAAGGCTTCAATTACGAAATATTACTGGAAATTTATTTATTTTTTTAAAAAAGCTTTAATTACTATCAATATTTTTTAATTAAGCTCCCAAATTATAGTAAAAATATATTAAGAAAGAAATTAATAGATATGGGGTTTTTTTTTCTCTTTCTTACATGTGTTGCTTCAGTACACCCACTACGTTAAAAAATAGTGTATCTATAATTGAGTCCAAGGTTCAAAATAGAATGGAAAAAAAAATGCTAAGAAAATGAAAAGTCTCTAAATATCTTATTTAATTACTGTTAATATTATTTAACTAAGGCCCCAAATTAATTATGGTAAAAAAATAATTAAGAAATACACTAATATCATTGCATGATATATGTTTTTTTTCCTCTCTCTTTTACGGATGCGTTTAGGATTACGATTTTGTCAAATGCTTAAAAAATCCTACATGTATTGCTTCAGTAAACACACAACGTTTAAAAATAATACATTTATGATTGAGTCCACGTTCAAAATAGAATAGAAAAAAAAATGCTAGAGAGATGAAAATTCTCTAAATTTTGTATTTTCTAGCATTTTTTATTTAATTACCACCAATATTTTTTAATTAAAGCCCCAAATTTGTTGGCAGGTTAAGGATGTTGCTTGCTAGAATCAAAAAAAGGATGTTGCTTGCTTTCTAATTGTCCGGAATAGTTGGGGTGAAGTATCGGATCAATTATCCCATACGACGCGGCCCCCTTTTTGTCCCCTGGTTGGTTAATTCATTCGGCCCGAGGGAATCTGTGGGTTGGGTCCAGTTATTCGGGCATATGGGTTTCTTGGGCCTGGGGTCAGTTCAATTATGAAAAGATTCTAAAAGTGCCTTAAACTGTTTTCAATTTAAGAAATTAAATTACTTTTTATTTATTTTTATTTAAGAATAGCTTTTCTTATCAAATATTTTTCTATAACATTTAAATATTCTTAAAATTAAATGTTAAGAGAAATATAAATTATTTAAATATTATTTTAAATAAATGCTGAAATAAGAGAAGAATAAGAGTACCGCTTTTGCTTCCCTACAAAATTTATAGTACAAATTTTAATTTTCTTGATCTTTTATTAGTTTAGAGACAACAAGTAAATAAATCTGATTTAAGAAATTTTTCTATATTTAAAACAATAAATAAAATTTTAAAAATTGCTAGTGATCTTACTTGCTGTTTTTACGCCGGGAAATGCTGGTGTTCCTACCAGCACCCCACCCCATCCCGCCACTCATTCGGGACCGCCGACCGTGGTTATAACGTTGTACGGAAAAAGCGAACAGTTTAATTCGCTTTGACAGCTATAGTGTGGGGCTGTTGTTACAGTTGCTTTACCGTGAGAAAGTGAGACACCCGCCAAGTTGGCCAACAGAATTTTTTTTATCTATTTATTTATATTTCTCGACCAAGCATCCAAACGCATCTCTGTCTTTTTCAAAGACAATTTCAATTCCTATTTTTCCATGCACGAAAAATAGTCCATTACGATCAGAAGATGTCAAGACATTAATTAATGGAAGACGCCGAAGTTCACAAATATAAACAACCAGAAATTAAACTAGATAAACATATACATGAGGCAAGGCATGTGATCATGATCGAGGGTGACAAAAAGAGAGCAATTTAGGTCTCAAAAAACAACAAACAAACCCAACAACAAAGACGCCAGGCACTGAGCCAAACCAACCCCCGAAACCAAAGAGACGGCGCCAGCAAAACTTCCACCCACCGTGTCGGTGCTCAAAACAACCACCATCCAATCATCCTCGGCACCGACGCCGACGCCGCTGTACTTCGAGCTGTTGAGATACTTGGCGTACGGAGTGTGAGTGTAGTTTGTAAGCACAAGGGTTGAAACCAGTTTGGGCACGCAAACTGGCATTATGATCCCTTCTGCCGTGCTGTTTGGATTGATTTTGCACTTCTTTAAGTGCTTGGGGAGGTCGGGGAGTAGCGTTGTGGAGTTGCTTGGAACAATGCTGGCGCCGTTGGTTGCGCTGGAGCAAGGCTCGTCCCCTAATTCGTCGGCGATTTCGTCGGAAAGGCAGTCTGCGTTGCCGTTTTTAGCGAGCGCCGGAAGATTCGCCGAGCGCCGGAAACTGTTGATGCCCATAAGAAGATCATCTTCCTCTGTACGTGTAGATAAAATGATACAGGAAGACCTCACCATAAGCAGCAGTTTATTAGCTAGAAGTAATGCAGCAAAAGTTAACCTCTAGTAACTTTTTATCGAAAAAAAAATTAAAATTAAATTAAATCCGAACAGTTAAAAATAAAAATAAAAAATAATTCTACAGTTTTTTTTTTTTTTGGGATAACTTCAAAAAATGGTAACGAACTATCATACGTTTTGAAAAAATAGTATTAAACTTTCAAACGTTTCAAATTAGGGTATCCAAGTTTTCAAAATATCCCTCATTTTTTAAGAAAAAAAATTGTTAAGATTTAGCGGTTAGTCAGAATTTAACGGAATTTGCAAAAATATTCGGGTATGAATTTTTTAAAATTCTTATAATTTTTTATTTTATTTTATTTTTTTTTAAAAAAAGTACTAGGGTATTTTGAGAATTTTGGCAGGATTTGATGAAAAATCCTAACGGATAACCCTTTATTAAGAGGTTTGGAAACTTAAATACCTTAGTTTGAAGGTTTAAAAGTATCAATACCCTAACATGAAGTTATAATTTATTTATTTGTTTATTTTTTTAAGAATATTATCGTGCATTTCTACATTAACTTGAAAAAAGGGGGGAAAAGAAAAAGGAAAAAAAGAAAAAGAAGATGGGTGATTTTGGCTAGTAACTCGGTAAACTTTCAAGAAATTCATAGTCCAAACAATAAAGAAAATAATGGGGACAAATGGCATGGGGTTCTCTTAAGTTATGTAACGGCATCGTTTGGCAAACATTGTTGCCTTTTGATTTTAGTTTCCTAAAAAAAAATTCAACATTCATTCATTCAAAACTATTAACAACCAACTTTTTCTTTTTCTTTTTCATCTCACAAAAAATTCAATTCTCATTTCACGTTTCTCTCGCATCAACCACATTCTTTATTTCTATTCAAACAAGAACCTCAACACAAAAATCATTATCATTACCAAACACAACGTTCTTCTTCCACGTAAAGAAAATCAAAGAAAATATAAAGAAAATAAATTTTGACAAGAAACCTTTCGATCAATTCAACAGCAAATTGAAAAAAGGGGAGATTGTAAGTAATGCAAGCAGTTAGACTAGAGATAATACTCATCAACGTCCATTGTCAGATCTCTCCTACCCTCCTAACAAAAATAAAAAAGCTTAAATTGTAATCACATGTTTGACTTAACCCCATGATATTCTAGTGTGTAAAAGTAAGGAAAAAGAAAAGGATAAATTTTATAGTGCTACAAGTATATATATACTTTACTCTACCACAACCAACTCAAATAATTAATATCATTAACTATCTCACACAAAAAAGACAAACGACAAACAAAAAGAGAGGTAGAGAGATAGAGATAGAGGAGTACCATTGCAGTGCACTGGGGGAGGAAGCAAAACAAGCACAAAGAGAAAGAGACCAAGTACTTTGAGAGAGGCCATGGTGATCGGTGAAAAGGAGAAGAGAAAGAGAGATTTTCTGAAGATATATTGAAGAAGATAAGAACGCACTACGTACAGAATTGAAGGAAGGAAAAATAGATATGGGGCTGTAGTTTATATATATATAGATGGTTTTCCTTCAGTTTATTGAAATGGTGCCTTGGTTTTGACAGCGGTTCCAGGTGCCACTTCGTGTGCTCAATCCATAACGGAAAACTGGTGGCAAATTGACAAGTATAAATTGATTGGTCTTGCACGTGGCGGACATGCAAAGTACCATGACCTCTATGTACGTTTTATGTCGTGTGTATATATATATATATAAGAATAATTGTATCGTTGGTTCCTGTGGTATGTTATAATTATTTTTCATTCTCTATGGTTTAAAAAGTGCATGGGAGGTCCCTGTAGATTACAATAATTACGTTTTACTTCCTGGGTCGATTTTCCATCCACCAGTTTGAAGGAATCTGTTAGCCCTACACGTCAGCACCACGTGTTGCCAATAAGATGGCGACACGTGTCCATCTTAATAAAAAAAATATAAACTTATTTTTTAAAAAAACAAAAAAAAAGAAAGAAAAAAGGCAAGCCAAGGGGTGGCCGCGCGGCCACTCCCAATAGCCTGGGGGTGGGTGGCCCAATGACCACGGCCTCCCCAGTGGCCGGGGGTGGAGCGCGGCCACCCCCAATGGCTTGGGGGTGGGTGGCCCGATGGCCACCCCCGACCACTAGGAGTGGCCGCGCGCCACCCCCCGCGGCCATTGGGGATGGCTTGGCCACCCCTTGGCCTGCCTTTTTTTGTTTGTTTGTTTGTTTTTTTTTTTTTTTTTTTTTTTTAAATTTTTTTTTTTTTTTTTTTTTATTATTTTTAAAAAAATAAGTTTATTTATTTATTTTTTTAATAAATTTTTATTTTTTATTAAGATGGACACGTGTCGCCATCTTATTGGCGACATGTGGCGCTGACGTGTAGGACTAACAGATTTCGTCAAACTGGTGGACGAAAAATCGACCTAAGGAGTAAAACATAATTATTGTAATCCACATGGACCTCCCATGCACTTTTTAAACCATAGGGAGTGAAAAATAATTATGGCATACTACAGGGACCAACGGTGCAATTATCCCATATATATATATGGACCTAACAATTCGGCACAATATTTCCCCCACTCTGGATTCCTCAGTGTTTTTGCCATTAATTAATTTGTTGGTGACATCTGACATGCAAGAAAGACGTCGATCTGTTGACAAACAGGACAAAAATCATCTCCATTTCATTCTCTCCATTTAATTAAATATGGAGGGTATAGTTGTCTTTTCACATTTTTTCAAATTCTGACAAACACCAAGAAAAGTGAAAATAAAGTAGAATGCGATTAATTAGGAGTTAAAAAAAAAAAAAAAAATTAATTAAATATAAATTTGGTTCTTGTGATTTATACTTCATTTTAAGAGTAATAAATTAAGTACTCTTCATGCTTTCAACCTTTATTAAAATGGTCATTTCGTTTATCTACTGTCTAAAAAGTTAATGAAATTTTTGTCGCCCTTACAAAATGAAGCATGAAAAGACCTATAAAACATTGCTACATATCCTTTTTGTCACGTCATGCATCCAATTCATTTGAAAAAAAGGGGTGGCTGTAAGGCAAAAACACCTTTGTGGGTGTTGATAGGGTTCCTAACGACCTAACCCCATCCTTGCAAATGTAGTTCAAGGGAGACCTTCGATCCACTCTCTTGAAGTGGTCGTGTGGGTGGAGAAGTCCCCCGCTACGTACTCACCCTAAAGAGTGGAAGAGGGTGGTTCATGCCCCCCCCCCCCCCAATCACCTTGATTCTTTTGTCTCACGGATTTGGTCGTAGGATGGGTACGTAATAAGTTTCCTGCAACCCACCTTCCTCTATATCGGTAGGTCGCAAGGGAGCCCATCAAAACCGGTAAAGGATAATTTTGATTTTTCAATGGTCAAAATAAAAATATTTTTGAAAGATTTTGATCAAATTTGATTTTCTGTCAAAACGTAACGGTCAAGACAGTCAGAATGAGGCTAAGTTACAATCAAATGATAGTTTGATGTACTGGCTTAAATGTCACACCTATCAATTCATGAGACTAAAGTATATTTATCCCCAAATTTTAACTTCTAATGCTAGACTTTTTGGTTTTAATTTTATTCGATTACATCTCTAGTTCATATTGATAGATATCCTGCTTTGTTTTGTTCGAGTTTGCATTCTTCCTTTTTGTTTGGTTTTAGTTTTACCGAAGAAAGATAAAAAGTTAACTCAAAGTTCGGAGAACTTCCAAAGAAGAATAGTCCCCAGTAGATCACCCTAGAAACTCCCCCACCCGCAGCCACCCCACTTCACATGATCAGTCCGCCATCTCAACCAAAATGTCCGTTAATTTCCACATACGTGTCCGCTGCATGCGATTGACCTGACACGTTGACAGCCCCTCCAGCCACGTATCTCCGCTTGCCCACATGCCAAACACTAGCTATAAAAAAATCCACAACAATTTAGCAGCTGCCACTACGCACATCCAAACCCTCAATGTTTGTAAGCTCTCTCACGTAATCTCTCTTTCAGGGGCCTTAGCAACTACATCACCTTGTTTTCCTTCCAAAACCCACCTCAAAACTCAACAGAAGACTCCTTTTCCGGCGACTCAGAGACTATTTAGACTAGTATTTGAAAGAATGGCTTCCGGTGGCGAGCAGTTTCCACCACAGAGGCAGGAGAGACAGCCTGGAAAAGAGCATGTCATGGAACCTGCCCCTCAGTTTACCAGCTCAGACTACACACCATCCAATAAACTTTGTGTATATATAATTTCTAATTTCATATTCACATGCATACATATATTTTTATGTACACACGGTAAGAGTATGGAAGAATGCTAGAGCTTTTTTTATTGCTCTTTTGGTGTCTATCTATAAGAACATAAAAATAATTAAAAAATTGCATCTATGTCATTCCTAAGGACATATATGTAATTTTTTTTATTTATTTATTTTTTATTATAGATGGACACCAAAAAAATACTAAAAGAAATTTTAGCATTCCTCAATGTCTGTGTCATTAATCGTGTCTCTGTGCATACCCTAAAGTTGGTCATTTGAATCATTCAAATTTTTGCTTTTCCATGAGGCTTAATAAGTAATTACCTTTAATTTGAAAAATAAAAAAAGTATTGCTTAGTACAGTCATAAAAATAAAAAAGGAATTTCACTTTTGCAATTTACCCATAAATTTTAAAAAGTTTTAATTTAGTATATTTATCTTTTAATTTTTTTCAATTTCACCCATCATTAAAATATTCCTTTAAATCCTTATAAAAGGGGTTTCAAAATTCTTAAAATACCTTTACTTTCCTTCTTTTTAGAAATTTTTGATCAAGATTTAACGAAAATTTTTAAAAATATTAATGCCTGATCTTTGAATTATATATATATATATATATAGGGGTATTTTAGAAATTTTGGTCGGATTTAATTTCTTGAATTTCAAGAAGTTTTCTCTTAACTCTTTTCTCCTTACCAAGCTTTTGACATAATTGATTATCACGAACTATATATTCTGTGATATATTTTATGGTAGTATTCTGCAATTTCCATGCATCCACAAGTATCGATCTTTTGCAGGGAAGGGTGGCGCTGGTGACAGGCGGCGACTCGGGGATTGGGCGAGCAGTGGCATACTGCTTTGCTCTAGAGGGTGCAACCGTGGCCTTCACATATGTGAAGGCTGAAGAGGACAAGGATGCCCAGGACACACTACAGTTGATCAAAAGGGCAAAGACTTCTGATGCGAAAGAGCCCATGGCAATAGCGGCGGACCTGGGATTTGATGAAAATTGTAGAAGGGTAGTTGGTGACGTCGTTAATGCGTATGGCCGGATAGATGTACTGGTTAACAATGCGGCTGAGCAATACAAGTCAAGCTCAGTGGAGGAGATTGATGAGGAAAGGCTTCTGAGAGTGTTTAGGACCAATATCTTCTCTTACTTCTTCACCGCCAGGTGTATATAACAAAACAATTTGTTTTGAAGCTTTTCTCATAATTGGTCTTACTGAATTATGATGCTGGTAGGCATGCTCTGAAGCACATGAAAGAAGGGAGCTCCATAATCAATACAACATCCGTGAACGCATATAAGGGAAACAGCAGATTGATCGAGTACACGGCAACCAAAGGTGCCATAGTGGCTTACACTAGAGCTCTAGCTCTCCAGCTTGTAAAGAGAGGCATACGCGTCAATGGGGTCGCCCCCGGACCCATCTGGACGCCATTGATTCCGGCATCTTTCAACGAGGAAGAGTGTGCTAAGTTCGGGTCTCAAGTGCCTATGGGAAGGGCTGGTCAGCCCATTGAAGTTGCTCCATCGTATGTCTTTCTTGCCTGCAACCATTGCTCCTCTTACATGACTGGCCAGGTTCTCCATCCTAATGGTAAGTTTTTCAGTTATCATAAAGCTGCAACTTCGGTATGTTTTAGAAGCTCATAGGCCTATGAGCCGATATTGATGACGGGTGACGGTTTGTGTTCGTGTGTCAAAAATTACTAACCCTAATTGATGCCCCTTTTTCTTCTGGGCAATTTTGTTGTGCAGGTGGAACTATAGTGAATGCTTGAGGGCCATGTGAAAGAAACGTCTTTGGCTTTCTCTGTTCTGTTATGTTGTATGGAAGAAAGAGTGGCAAACAGTGTCTACGGGTGCTTTTGTATATGGCTCAGCTGCAGCCTGCCGATGCACCTGGAGAGTGCTTATAAAGTGTCCAATGTATATACGGTTCAGCTACTTTAGTATTTGGGAAGTTTGTATTTATTAAGCATCTGGTGTTATGCAGTCATCTGCTTGTTGCATGAGCAAGCCTGTAATTCTGTTTTTCTGGATGTTTTTTAAGTTTTCGAGCTATGAAAATGTATGAAGTTTGGTTTAGGGTTTGCTTGCTCATGGTGCAATTATTTTTACCTTCTTTTCTCCTTGTTCTTGTTCTTTTTTCCCTTCCTCTAAAGATAGAACCCTATCCCAAAAAAGAGGGTTGTGAGATATAGTATCGCCTGAAAAAGAGGAGGATATCATATTCAGGAGTGATATCATATGCTTTTCTTAATTCCATGAATAATGTCTGGTGATGTTCCATATGATAAAGGTCCAATTCCATGGATGCAAGAGGAATAGCTTAAGCCATGCACCAGCTTGCGACGACTATTAGAGAATTGGAATTATAAAAAAGTAATGGAAATTAGATAGCAAGAATTCGTTTTTATTAACTATATATTTATTTTCTTCAGGATAGGCATAGCTTAGGTAGAAAGTTAACCCATCAGAAGGGTAGGGAGTAAATAAATCATCTACAGCATACGCACAAGAGTAAATCCTAGGTTGTTCAATCGCTACCTTGAATGTGATTAATTCGCCATATTGGCAAAAGGGTGACTTGCAAATGAATGGTTATCCATCCACCTGCAAAAAGAACATCAAAGGGTTTGTTATGATATGATAAACAGCATCTGTTGTTATCAGATGAATGATTATATGATATATCTTGCTGCACTAAGAGCAACTGCACATACAACTCCTATTTCATCATCTCAACACACCTAATTAAATCGCATTAAACCTTACAAAACATCCGTTCGTTTGATAAACTTTTTAGAAGGCATTGTTGTTTTTTTTGGTTGAAAAAGCGTTCTTATGTAACATAAAGATGAAAGTAATTTAAAATGTTTTTGTGAGTGTTTTGTGTTTGAAGTTGTGCAAAAAGCATTGTCAAGTGAAACGTCCTGCTAAGAGAATCTTCAATCTATGCCTTTGACCATCTAGGGTGGTGGTTCAATCGCCCAAGGAAATCTCCAAAGTGGTTAGATACACATAAGAGCATGGGTTTGAATCCCACAATTGGAATTTTCATGCCTGATTAATGAAAACCACCTTAGTTTTCATTGATGTCTTGATTGGGCTGAGTCAGACTATGGTTTAGTTGGACTTGAGGGAGCATATGTGGTTCCTATCATCTAGACCCATCTTGTGTAGCTCTCAAACGATAGGTGTTACTTATGGTCACGCCCAAATAGAATAGTCACAGTTGATCTTCCCCTGCCCTTTTGAATAGGAAAAAAATGAAGTGATTGTGGCAAACTACACGGCTTCTATCAATATTTAAACTGAAGAGGCAAAATCAAGATAAAATAGGAAAGAGAAACAATTTTGGCATCAATTCTATCACCACTTTGATGAAATGAAACTTGGCGACAATGGAGTGGATGTGGATGTCTATCCCTGCAAGACTAGGCTGACAACACTACACAGAAGAATCTCCTGTGGGATTTCATAATGTACAATCCATAAATATGAAGAGCACTTGCATGCTAACCGTATCAAGTATCTCTGCCAAAGGGGCCAAATATATATATATATATATATATACACACATATATATTTCCGTTTGTGTGAAATTGGCTACATCATGGAGTAAGCAAACCAGCATTCAAGATGTAAAAATTCCTGCAACTTTTTACATGTCTTAAATACCCGTGAAGCAACAAGATAGATATTCCCGAGACCTCAAAAAGATCTGAAATTAACTCAAATTAATTATTCTACAGATATATGTAAGGGAATAATATAGTGGGCTTAATGGGGGTTAATTAGGTTAAGATGGCTTGATGAGCTGAATTGTTAGAAGTTAGTTTTAGAGCTAGTGGGTTGGGTTGTTATTAGTTAGGGGTAGTTATAGTTGGAAGCTTGTATATAACCCAGGTCCACGAATGAATCTATATCGAATTTGTCAATGTGTAAACAGTGTCCATGGAGTTTAGGCTTTCCTTGAATAAAGCTTGGAGATTCTGGACCTCTCGAAGTGTCCAGCTTGCGATTCATCTTCTTCCACCTCTATTCTCTTCCATAAATCTATCATTTCTTTACGATTAGTGTTTAGAATATAGACTGAAAAATATAAGTACATTACAAGTGGTATCAGAAGTCACCGAGCTTGGGAATAATGGCGGACGGCACTAGAGTTTCTCAATTGGCAGAGACAGTGAAAGTGGCACAAGAAAATCAGAAAGAGTTCCAGAAGTTTGTCCAAGAGTCCATTAAGGCGACACAGGAGTCAATGAAGGCTAATTACAGGCAGTTTCAAGACGCTCAAAAATCTAATTTGGATATGCAGAAAAATTTGCAGGATTCCCAGTTCCGGGCAGTAGAAGAGATGCAGTTGCAGTTCAAAGATTTTGCTGAAGATATGAAGAAACTGGTAAAGTTCAAAAGCCCTATTCTTGATAATGATTTTAGTAAAGATAATGTGGAGTCTTGGGTACCAGAATCTTCTGGTGCGGGTGGTAGAAGTTCCCAACCTCGTCAAATGAGGGTAGACATTCCCAGCTTTGATGGTGAAAATCCATCCAATTGGGTATCTAAGGCTATTCAATACTTGGATTACTATCAAATTCCTGAGAATCGAAAAATCAAGGTAGCTTCTTTTTATTTGGAAGGGGTTCCGTTAATATGGTTCCACAATGGGGAGGATAGTGGGCTGTTTCCCGATTGGGATGCATTTGTGAGGGAGTTGCACACCAGATTTGAACCTGAAAAAGAACAAGAATTAAGGGAACAAAAAGGGTCATTAGTTGAAAAGCTAGAAGAAGTTTCTGGTGAGGAAATTCAAGAAGTAAGAAATCAGCCGATCAAGAACAAAGATGTTGCTTCCGGTACTGCAGTGGAATCTATTGAAATAGAAATTCAAGAACAAAAAGATCAGAGTCTATTTGAAGAAGACAAGCAAAGGAAGAAGGGCGACCAGCAACATCAAGAAATCAAGAAAGATGACTTGTTGGGGCAAGGGTTCGGAAACCTTTTTCCAGACAGGGAGGAGCAAAATTGTGATGCTGAGAATGTGTATGCTAAACAATTACGAAGTAATAGGGAGAGTATCTTCTTTCTTTGGTGTGGCAGATGGAATTTTGATCCAGGAATCTGGAAGCGTTTATCGACATCAATCCCTCCTTCAACCCAGTCTTTGAAGATGCGGAAGAAGGACCTGGTTTGTGGGTTGAGTGGAAATGGGTCGGGTTCGAAAGAAGAGATAGATTCGATGGGTTTTGGTGGCGTTGGGCTAGGTGTAATTTTGGCTAAGGGAAAGAAGAAGAAATTGAGAATTGACTTCCATTTCAGTTTGACATATACAGGAGAGGATGGAGAGGGCAACGAGTTTCTGAGTTCGCTGTTTGGGAGGAGACTTGCAAAGAGAATCGGTGGTGATGATCGAAAGAATTTTGTGGTTTTTAAGCATCGATGGCGTTGGAAGATTACAACTAGAATAAGCCCAGAAGCTCAAGAAGGAAGAAGAAATGGGACTGCAAAGCAAGAGCAAAGCAATAAATTGATAGAGAAGAAGATGGCATTGGGAAGACAAGTTATAGGAAATAGTGTGATAGCTGTCAATTTGGTTAAAGTAAGCAACTTGTGGCAGATTAATGGTCTGATGCTTAATGTGTCGTAGTGTGTGCAGCAAATGTAAGGAAAAGTGACAAGTTGCTGAAGAGTGAAGGCTGTTGAGTAGTACTGTCAGTTGAAGAGACAAAAGAGATGAAAATTTTTGTAAGTCTGCTGGAGGAGAATTTTGTAAGTCTACGGGAGGGTAATATTGTCTGATCCAGCTCATTTCCAATAAACTTCGTAAAGGGCATGGTGAATTGCGGATTGGCAGATGACGCAATAGAGAATTCCAGAGGATTAGTGAAGACAATACACATGGACAGCTAGAAGACATTAGAGAATCTTAGAAGACTTGCATTTTATTGGTGGTACTTTGCCTTTTGTTAGTTCCTTAAGTGGGTTTTTCTTGTAAAAACTACACCTTGTGGGCAAGGTGTTTTGAAGGAGAAGGGATTGTAAGGGAATAATATAGTGGGCTTAATGGGGGTTAATTAGGTTAAGATGGCTTGATGAGCTGAATTGTTAGAAGTTAGTTTTAGAGCTAGTGGGTTGGGTTGTTATTAGTTAGGGGTAGTTATAGTTGGAAGCTTGTATATAACCCAGGTCCACGAATGAATCTATATCGAATTTGTCAATGTGTAAACAGTGTCCATGGAGTTTAGGCTTTCCTTGAATAAAGCTTGGAGATTCTGGACCTCTCGAAGTGTCCAGCTTGCGATTCATCTTCTTCCACCTCTATTCTCTTCCATAAATCTATCATTTCTTTACGATTAGTGTTTAGAATATAGACTGAAAAATATAAGTACATTACAATATATTAATTTGTAAGTAAAGGAAATTCATTTTATTTTTTTGCAAGAAAAGGAAATTCATTAGAAGTGCAAGGGGCGCAATCGAAGTACATAGGAACTATACAAGAGACAACACCCAGCAAATCAAAGACGAGAAAGACGGGGAACACATAACCAAAAAGCAGACTTTTTCATGCTTATTATTTGACATCAAGGATCTTACTCTTATTCATCACTGTGAAGGAAAAATCAGGATGAACCACCAAAGCAAACCTCAACACCATTACCACCTATTGCAGCAATCAGACATTGGAAGCCGCACGACTCCAGCTCAGCAATTACCTTATCAACAACTGTTCCTGATAGCACTGATTCATGCGGTTAAGGGATCAACTGAAAGAATATAAAATTTAAGAGCGCATATCAATATGTTAGACTGTGTTCAGACTTTTATCTTATGATGCAGAACTTTCTGATTTTGATCACATATATAATAGTTGAAAATATCAAATTTTCCCACGCTAATAAATTTTCAAACCCATTACAGGAGTACCCTAATATCATTTTCTGTGATTGTTGCTTTCAATGATCAAAGACACTCGTATAGAGTTTTATAAGTGTTGCCAATGAGCTCTAGCTCCAGTGGCATCTCCTCACCGTGCAAGAACATGGTGGAGGCAAAGTGGTGACTACAAGTTACAACAAAAATAAAGAATAGATTTCTATAAGTGCACCGACCTGTTTTTACCTTAAGTTTTCAGATAAAGATTGTTCAAAGATCAATATTTTTCCATAAGAGGAACTTCCATTTGAAAACCTAAGAAAGTATATAATGAAATTGGGATCCATTACAAAGGCCTGATACAAAGTTAAATCCTGCAAATCAGCTCTAGCTCAAACAGCACCTCGCCCCGCCATCCCCTTCCCATGCCAACCTCTCCCGCTAAGAACAAGTTGAAACATGAAAGTGTAGGTTCAAGACCTAACAGATGCATCTATAACCTACCAATAAAAGAGACAAAAAGAAAAGAAAAAGGAAAAAACCCCGAGTCCCACTGGAACTTCTCCTATATAGTATATGCTATTAGCTCCTCGTAGTGGTGAAACAATTCAAGTTCTTCTAAGACAACCATAGTATAACATATAGGTAAAGCTTGGCCTATATCTACACCAAGACTTCCACAGCCAACCGATATGTAAATAGAAATTAAAACAAGGTGATAGCATTCATCAGAGTATATGGATAAGAAACCATAGAAGAAACATAGAGAAAGAAGAAAAAAAAAGGCTTGAACGCATAATATATAAAAAGCATGAGGAAATGGATACGGGTTGGCAACAGCGTCAGAACACATCCTCCACCACCAGCTCCTGTCAATTTGGAAGCTAACTTGTACTTCAACGTTGTCCTAAGAACAGTTTCTATTGAAGCATGGCTGACTCCCATACACTGGAGGAGACCTTGATTCATTTCCATTAACTCTTCTATCTTCTCTTCCTTCTCTGTAATGGAGAGGTCATCAGGAGCCGGAGACTGTATAATGGCAGACAACTCTTTGCTGATAGAATCAACTGCATTAAACACAAAACTCATGGCATCTGGGTGCCTTAAGGTCCTCTCTGAAACACCAGCAACTAATGCCTTTGTATTCCTCCCAACCTTAGTGTTGGTAATGAGCATTCTGAGTGTCATATTTGACTTGAGACGTGTCAAATTACCTGACTTGAACTTGATCATGTTGCCTGTTGCATAAGAATTTCAGATTTTTAATTCATATTACAGAAACCCTCTTGCATTTGTGAGATAAAGGAAACAGAATACTCTATGGTGAAGTTGACAAACATACGAACCCAAATAAAATGTCCAAATATGATAATGATTCTTTCTATTTAATTCTTATTATTCCATTTTCAGCAGGAGGCACGTAGGGGGTGAAAATGGATAACAGAATGCTTTAAATTATTGAAAAGTCATACACAGTAACAAGTTTAATATGCGTGTACAGCCCATTAATATTGTCTAGATAACTCGTGACTTATTCAAGTTAAGTAGCCAAAAAATTTTTAGTAGATTAGGTGATAGTGAATAGAAGACAGGAATGTATGCCTGCTATACTAAAAATGGATTTCTTTACGTCAACTAATATTCTGCATTGAATTCATTCTCTGTTTCTCAAGTAAATTTTTCACGTTACCACTACTTTTACAACTTTTTCATATTACCAATAATTATCATGTTCCTATTCCTTGCTGGTACCCAATGATACCTAAGTCCTACTCATTATAATGAGCAACAGGGAAGGCAAATTCTTAGGGGGTAAAACTTTGATTAAAAAGGATAGATTTGTCTAGCATAGCTCACAAAGATCACATACCATATGTGCTTACAGTGTTGTCAAGTCCAGATGGCTTTCCATGAAGTATCTTTTCACCTTCAAAAGCCCATTTATTCACCAATTCAAGTTCACTTTCCCCAAAAACTGACCACCCCTGCTGGTTCATATCCAAACTTGCAGATTCTGAAAAAGCAAGGAGAGCAGCTGAGAGTGCAACGCAAAATGCAGCAGATGAACCCAAGCCCGAACCCATAGGAAGCTCAGAATTGACAACCACCGTAGCAGGCTTAAAGCTGATGCATCAAGAGGACATCAGAAAATAAAATATCAAGAAAAGAATAGTGAAAAATAAACTAATGCATATACCCTTGAATACAGGAGTATAGCCAGAGAAAAGCTGAAACTCCAGCAGCAAGGTCAACTTTTGCTTCTGGAATATTTTGTTCTTCAACTAGAGCTGCAATTGATTTCATGGACTCTATTGAGCATGATGTGGGAGTTGGAGAGAGCGAACTTCCAAGTTCAGGTAGTGCTTCTTTGATTCTAGTAACTGGCCATGAAAATTCTAAAGCCATATCCTTGAGCTGGAGTTTTAGCGAGTCATCATTGTCTATGAAGAAAGCACAAAATGTTAGGGATAAATTCAACAGAGAACCTGAAGAGAAATGGACTAGAATTGTGTCAAAGAAAAGAAAAGGAAAAAAAGAAGTGGTTAAATTCGTAAAAATCTCAAAAAGGCCATCGCATTATTTCATATATTTAAACTGCTCACTCGCTCTCCAATTCTTGTTGTGAGGATAAAATTCTTTGAGCTAAGTGTATTTAAATTGAGCTGTTAATTTCCAATGCTACACACCTATTCCTCCTCTCTGTAAAGATTTATACTTTATTATTCAATGCATTTTACCTTCTAAAAGGAATCTACCCTAAAACAAAATCAGAAGTAAATTTTTAGCCCAGTTTTTAGCATTCCGAAACAGAAAAATGAACCGTTTTTGTTACCTTCATATCAAAATGTAGATTGTTTAGGTATTGAGTCTTTCTTGGTTATTTTTGTCGAAACAATCCAACAAATAAAATTTCATCTCAGCAAATTTTTATAAAATCATAATGGGCTCACCGTTATCAGTTCATGCAAAGCCAGAAAAACTTAATGGAAGAAACGTCGCCTCTTCAAATTTAGCTCACAAATGGGAGTTTTTTTTTCTAAGCTGCTCACAAATGGCAGTTGCGATAAGGGGGAAAATATCATCAACGAACTTTAAAAGGGTTTTTTTAAAAAATAAAAATAAAAATAAAAAAATCCAGCAAACCCAAAAGAACGTAATCTAATTAGGGGGAAAAAAGAGGACCTTCATTTCTGCAAATTTAACTTGCTTAAAGACAGGCACTACCACCTAAAGCTCTTGCTAAATTAAATTATAGAATCAAAATCGGAAAAAGCTCAGAAGGGTATCTTGCCATCAAAGTTTCAAGTCCGACCCCCAAAAGAAAAACAAAGTTTCAACTTTCAAGCAAACCCAATGCAACCCAATCCAAAATCACAAGCGAAAGTAAACAACCGTACCGAATCATTACAACACAAGCACGCACACAGACAGACACTCACACACACACGCACAGAGCCGGAAGGTACAAATGCTTAAAAGGGTATCCTCCAATCAACAATCCAACCAAACACAATTCAATCCAATCCCCACAATCACAAATCCAAAGAAAACGGCTACAGCAATACATTGCAACACACAGCATAAATACACAAAAGCAGAAAACGGTATCCTCCAATCGACATTTCAACCAAACCCAATTCAGGCCAATACCAGAATCTCCATCTCTGCTAATTTAGCACCCCCCAAAAAAAAAAAAAAAAATCCAATGTAAACCACCCAGCTAAAAATAACAACAAAGAGAGAGAGAGAGAGAGAGAGAGAGAGAGAGAGTACCAGAGGGAGTGGGGAATCGAAGAGAAACATGGGTGTAGAGGCCAATGGAGGCAGCCACGGCCGTGGATCCGTGCACCACAGCATGTTCTCCGGCGAGGATGATTTTCCCTGGAGCTCTAGCTTTCACTTCCATTGTTTCTCCCTCAAATTTCAATTTTATTCTTTTTTCCGCTTAAACTTTGATGCTCCTTGTTTCTTCTTACTCCCTCAGTCCCTCTGCGTTCGTTTTATTGATTCGTAGGAGTCAGTGATACTTTGAATTGGCGGAGAGTACAACAAACGACATCAACTGGCGGAGTATGTAGTCGTTGCTTTATTTATTCTATTTATGTTTCGTGTGGTGGCCTGGTGGGGTTGACAACGTGATTCAATCGTGCGTGGAAAATACTGCCGTGAGTGGGACCCACGTTCTGTGGTGGATTGGATCAGGTGGTATTGGGAACACAGTTGGTATGTGTCCGTAGCTCATTACCATTTTTTAAGTGCAATTTAATACAATTAGAGAATTCACATTCGCAAATTTACTCTCTAATTATTTTAGCTAAAAAAATCACTATTTTTTATTTTAATTATTCGCTTTTTCAAACATTTCAATCATGAAAAACTTCACTTAAGAATACTAAACTTTCACAATTTTTCAAATAAGATATCTGAACTTCGAAACGTCTCAATTTATAGTATCATTTTTTTGGAGAGTCTCAATTAAGGATCAACCTTTAGGATTTTCTGTTAAATCCTATCAAAATTCCCAACGTACCTCTGTTTTATTTTAAATATATATATATAAATTTTCAAAGATTTAGGTATGATTATTTTTGTAAATTCAGTTAAATTCTAACCAACACTTAAATCCTAACAATTTCTTTTTTTTTTTTTTTTTCCTAAAAAAATGTGGGGTAATTTGAAATTTTTTATAGAATTTAATGAAAAATCATAATGGAGAACCCCTAATTGAGACTTTCCGAAAAATAGATATCCTAAATTGAGACGTTTTGAAGTTCATGTATCTTCTTTGAAAATCTGTGAAAGTTCGGTACCCTTAAGTGAAGTTTTCCCAATCATTTATATTTGACTATCCATTTTAACTATTCACTTTTACTATTTTATTTAAATATTATTTATTAAGAAATTTGAGAGGAGAGATAATGTTAAAGATTGAAAAATGCTTTTGTTTTTACTTTGTAAGTGAACAGTACACTGTAGCAGCTCACACAAAAAGAAATGTTCCACACAATTTCACTCACACTCTCAAGTGCACCCTCATTGACATGAAATGAAAATTATTATTGGATCCAAAATCTAATAGTGATCAATTCAAAATTTAATTGTGATTTTCACTGTCACATTATAGAGTATGCACTTGAGAATGTAAAAGTAAGAGTATGTGTATCATTTTTATCATCCAAATTGATCAGGCGGATGCAGTTTTTTTTGCTCCCATTTTAACATATGTGCTTGCTAAAATAATATTTGACTAAGCGGATGAGAATGCTCTTAATTGACTAATGAACTTTAAAAAAAAAAAAAAAAAATTAGATCAGATCTGTGGGTGGCCACCCATAGATCTAAGGTCCACACATTTATTATTATTATTATTTTAAAAATTTGAGTTTTTTGAAAAATAAGAAATTATGTAGGTTTTTTAATAATTTTGGGTCAATTTTAATTGTGGTATACGTGTTATCACAAAACTAAGGAATTAGAATAATTATTTCATTACACTCTTCTTCATTTTTATAATGAAATATCTATTTCGCGAACCAAACAAGATCTTATAGTCAATCGGTGAGGGAAACTTGGGAGTAAGATATTTTTTTTGTGTGTATAAAAATAGAGATACAAAAATCAGATAAACATGATGCCACTTCAACATTGTTTTGTGGAAAAGAAAAGAATCGAAAAACATGAATAAAAATAGTGAAGATAAAAAAGTGATAGAGAGACTAGAGAATGATAAGGAAAAATACATATGATTATTTAGCCTAGTTGAAACATAACTCATTAACCTAAACAAACTCAATTAAGGGTGTGTTTGAGATTACGATTTCGTAGGCATAAAATACGATTTTAAATCAAATTGCAGAAAATGAACTATTTAGAAATTGCGTTTTTAAAAAACTGCGATTTGAAAACGTTGAAAATTATTTTTTCAAATCGCAGGTAATGAGGTGTTTTTTTGAAAACACATAATTTTAGAGGCTAACCTGAGATTTTACCAAACGCTTAACTGTGTTTTTAAAAACCACTTTTTTAAATTGCACATTTGTAAATTGCATTTTTTGAAATCGTAAATCCAAACGGACCTTAAATTGACTCGAGTTCAAATTATCTTATTTAACAGCATTATAACAATCTAATTAACAGAGCATAAATACTCCAGCAGCAATAAATGATTTTTAGTGAATATAGCAAAGTTTTAGAGAAAATGAAAAAAAACAAACAAAAAAAAAATTATTTCTGCGTTTCTTTTGTAAATTGACTGCCATGCCCCTTCTACTCTGTCGTGCCTGTCTCTGATTGGATGTTCCACTTGAACATCCTGGGGCATCTCACAGTCAAACTTCAGCCCCCTTAATACCCAAGTTCCCTTTGATTGGGTCGTGTCTCGCACGAGTTGGAGAGGCGCTTGGGATTTAGAGGCCCAAAAAAATGTAAAAGGTGTGTAAATTTTGAGCACATTTGTTTATTTCGGCTCGATGAAAGACGGTGCAGGGCGTCTACAATGCTCACTCACCTACCTTCGTCTTTGACCCAGGGGCTCCTGGGCCCCACCTTGGCCTATGCCCTTTCTTTCTCTATCGTCTGACTCGGGGTTGTCATTAGTTTGGTAACCATTTCGAAAAGAGAGCTGCTACCGTTACAAAGGGAAGCTTACCAATAAATTTATAAACTGACGTGAAGTTTTATATAAAGCTCAATGTCAATTTAATGCCAAAAAAGTCAAAAAAAAAAAAAATTAAATGCATAAGATAAAAATACCCTTCTTTTTCCTATTGAATCAAGACACCGTTGAAAATCCAACACACCGGCCAACCATGACCCCGACTAGCCCAGTGGAAGCCTGACCAGTAGATCCGGCTGGCGAGGACGAAGTAAGGGAACGGCGGCGACAGGGGTGAGTTTTCGGCCTGATCTAGGTTCTGGAATGGACGGTCGGCCGGATCTGGGTTCGAGAAGGCCGGATCTCTGGCTGCCGGCCAGATCTGGCGAGCGTGGGTATCCCGGCAAGAGATCCGATTGGATCTCATATCTGGTCGAGGGTGGGTTTGGCCGTATCTCAGATCCGGCTGGATTTCTCAAACTCACGCTGGCCAAGCGTGGGTTTCCGGTCAGAGATCCGGCCGGCCAGTGAGAGGGGAGAGAGAGAGTGTGCTGGAGAGAGGGAGAACGGCCGGCTAGAGGGGAGAGTGCCAGAGAGATTTTTTGACTGGTGAAGGGAAGGGTATTTTCGTCTTTGTAGAAAATGCCATGTCAGTTTGTAAACCTTTCTTTGTAAAAGTGTAAATACTTCTAACATTTTTCTTTCGAAAATACTTTTCATTATTTTTAAAATTATATTCAAAATTATTAGCAAATAATTCAATACACAAGTACATTTGTCACCCTCTCTCTCTCTCTTTTTTTTTTTTTTTTTTTAATTTAAAAAAGTCAAAACATTAACAAATACGACGGTTAAATTCGCCGTAAAAATGACATGTAATAGTGTAGCTCATATACTTGCTAAATTGGGGCTGTTAAGAACCGGATCTACCAAGTCTAGGTCGGGTCCTATCCCTCTAATTATTTCGCACATTGTATTTGAAGAAAATGAGTTCTCCTAATTGATTAATGACATTTATGACGGTTTTCACAAAAAACCCAAAAAAAAAAAAAAAAAAATTCCTCACAAAAATTAAAAAATATTCAAAAACGCATTTCACTTTCACGTCACATCAACACTTTCTCACCAAAAAGCACAAAAATCACGCGTTAAAAAAGGGTTATCAAACGCAATATTTAATACTTTGTAAACCTAATCAAAAATCATTTTTCTCTTTTATATATAACATCAAAATACTTGGTCAAAACCATTATCAAGCATGCCTCCTTTAAATTCAAAGAATAATGTTGGTGGCACATCATCGACCTGTGTTTGCCCGTTTGGTTTGCCACTAGAGAAAGAGAGAAGAATATAAAACTGTGGAGTTTTCTTCTGTTCCATTGTTTGGTTAATAAATGAGAAGAGAGAAGAGTAGGGAGATGGAATAAAATGATTCATAAATTTTCTATTTGACCCACCAGAATTTTCCCCAAATTAGATTTGAAGAGAAAGTTACCAAGATTTTTTTTCTTCTTTAAATTTCCCCCCACTTTTTCTACATAAACAATAAAGCAAAGAAGAAGAAATAATAGGAGTATATCTTCTTCACTTGGTTGCCTGGAAGACCTTTGAACATGAAGCAAATATCAGACCAATATCAGACCTTACCACTTTTAAAGGTTTGGACAATGTGGGAGGATTCATACAATAAGATTCCACCTTTCTTTCTTTTCCTCTTGGTAACCTAATGAAGCATAGCTGATATTGCAGGTTCCCTTCCTAAACTAAAATGTGAGTGCTCTATGTTTAGGTAATCATGAATAGGTTTTCAACCATATACTAAACTGCCATTATGCTAGCCATCATATTCAATGGCTATTATCTTTGTCCACATTACACTATCATGATATCATCACCGGCCAACACTAATCAATAGACCTGGATAAGTTACTGTTTCAAATCTCAAATCTGCAATTGTATCTGTTACCACAAAAAGATCTCTAATGTCCGCACACAACATTCTTTGATCATCTCAAACTTAAGGTAGAACTGGTGCAAGTCTTGGCCTCTGAAGTTAATCCATTCAGCAGGAAATGGCTCTGCATTTTATTATGCAATAAATTGATAGTCAATTAGTTATTTGTTACATTTCAGAGTCACTTCGAGAATTAAATGTTTCAAGAAGAAATAGCTCATGTGGCACAAAATTGCAAGCAAGAACCTTTTCCAATTTTATATCTTTTAAATAGGATACAGGACTTACTATAAAATTTTGGATGAGACAGAGTTCAGTAACTCCTTCTCTCAGCAATGAAAATCTCTTCTTTAAGAGTGTCATAAAGA
Source organism: Alnus glutinosa (assembly GCF_958979055.1). Lineage (NCBI taxonomy): Eukaryota > Viridiplantae > Streptophyta > Magnoliopsida > Fagales > Betulaceae > Alnus > Alnus glutinosa. Next base: position 20,901,448 of record NC_084897.1, on the reverse strand, counting down.
GTCTCGACAAGATTTAACAGGAACCCATCTGAGCCATGTTTTGCCAACAGGGAAATTGCCACAGGAAGATTATCACACAAACCCAGTGGTATGCTTACCTGCAGATATAAACAAAGTCTTAACATAAACAAGCAAGGAAAAAGCAAGATTCTCGTGCCTCAAAACAAACAAACAAATACACACACAGAACCTGGCAGAATCCAGATACTCCAGCAATCGATAGCAAGCTAAAAGCTCGGGCACGGAAAGTTTCCAATGAAGTTGCTTCTGTTTGTAATTTTGGTGGAGGCCCTGGAACTGTAGGAATTGCTAAGACACCAAAATCCTGAATGATCATCATTCCCAGGTGTTACTTAGGCTAGTGGAAAAGGTGAATTCATAAATGAAAGATGGCATCACTATTTTTGCTGCTATAAGTTGCTCAATTTTGAAATGCAAAGATGGAGTCATTACCGGTAATGCCACTCTCACTAACCTCACCACTCTTGAAAAATTTAGGGGAAAACAACCATTAATAATGTTTTCGTAGCAAAACAATATAGGAAAAGAAACATTCTGCTTTTACTTTCGGATGGCATCTCCAGGAAATAGGCTAAGTATACTAGCTTGATTTTCGTCAATAGCATAGAATCACAATTTATTTATTTCTAGGTTTTGTTTATCAAATAAATGAATATTTGAACCTCCTAGATATGGAATAACTAGAATCACATTACGATACTCCTAGTTCTGAAATCTGAATGAAAGCAAATTGGAGTCAGATGTGTGTAAATGTATAGAAAGGACAAAACTTAATTGTGGCATTACATTTTTAATGCATAGATTGCATCTTTGACTTTTTAGCATCTCTGTTGCCTTGATTAAAGGGATGTCTCCGTTTATGAGAGATAATGGTGTGTTGTATTAAGAGGCACATGCATATAATCTCATAAAACACATCCATTATCACATATTAAGCTCTTAACTTATTTAAAGGAAAAATGTACACTAGTTCTTTTAATTATGGATTATGGAATCTCCTTAAAGCAGAATCTTAGGTTTCTGATACATTCAGAGGTAGAGATAGAGAGTACCCCAAGAAGAGCAATAAGAGCAGCGCGTAATTCAGTCTTCACAGAGTGACAGATATCCATGCTGTCATCTGTTGTCATAAGGGCTTCCCGCACCCGTTCTGCTATCCCAGGACCCAGATCAGGTTTGACAGTACTGACCCATTCACCATGGTTAATCTTGAATTCATACCTATGATTTTAAAGGTTAATAAGTTCAGGAACCAATTTTTATATAAGAAAAGTATCTTCATCTGGCAAGAGCCAGACCAATATTACAGTTATCATTCAAGTCGATTGAATCAATTGAGAGAGTGCAATCTGAACCTTTGAAGCAACCGCATGGCACTTGAAAGAGCTGCTAAAGATGGTATATTATAATCTTGATCTGCATTCCCTTTACTCATAAATGGTTTCAAACTTGGAACTTTGTCCTTGACATAGTCCCCAAGGACTGCATGCTTTACAAGATGACCTGCATTATTAGTGAAAACATGAAGTGACATATCACTCATGAGAAACATATTGATCTAATTACATACCATGGAGTTATTGTAAATTTATATGGTGTATGAATTCACCCACATACAAAACTAGACACATCACAGATTCATACAAATAATGCATTTACCGCCAAATAACTTCTCCACTGATTTAACAAGAGGTTGAGTAATTCGATCGGTTGGAATGGTTGAAAGCTGGAAACAATCTTCTGCAATAATTATCCGAGTGGGACTGACAGGACCAACATCAGGTAAATGCAATAGTGCTCGTCCAACTCTGTTCAAAATCACAGGGTCCCTAGCAAACCATCCTGGAAGAGAAGTTTTTTTCAAAAGATTGAGATGCCAAAAGAAAAAATAAATAAATAAATTCTACAACATTAGGAGGACCGACATACAGAAGACATTACTATACCACACTACTAAACAAAATAGCAGCAATTGGCCGGTCTATTATACATAGAAAAATTGATGAGGAGTTTGTCATTTGAGACTTTGAGTACAACAGAAAGCTTCTAGACAAAATGCTTCTGAATGCTTAAACTCTATTACTCAAACGTACCATAGGTTATTATGAACACACATAGACACACAAACAGACACACAAAGACACATACCATAAAGCAGACACAGATAACTGGCACATGGATAATTCACAAGAAATAGAAGAAAATTTTGGGCATGAGATGTTAGGATGAGGAAAACTGGAATAATACAGGTTTTTTGCTGCATTATTGTCCAAACCAGTGCGTCAATCTCAACAATGTATAATCACCATTCGGCCATACTTTTCAGGTGCAGAGTTGAGTTTTTCCTAGCTAAATTTCAATGTAAGATAAACATCTGAAATCAAGCCATAAAATAGTTGGTTTCTTACCCACGGTATCAAAACTTTGGGCCATAGGAATAACTCCAGCAGTAGAAATGGCATTATGTGAAGGCCGAAATCCAAGAATTCCACAATATGATGCGGGTACTCTTACACTTCCTCCAGTGTCAGTTCCTATGATAGCAAGAAGTTTTTGGTTCAATCTATTAAGGACGAGCAAAGAAACATAAAAATTGTTCATGAAAGAAAATTACCTAAGGCAAAATCTACAAGCTTTGCGCCTACTGCAACAGCAGATCCACTGGAAGATCCTCCAGGTACCCGATCAGGCACACACGGATTTCTAGGTGTGCCATAATGTATGTTTTCTCCATTAATACTGCCAAAAGTGGTCAATCAATTATATGCCGAGTAACAATGATGTGACCATTCAAGGACCTACTTTAGCAAGATGAATAACTGAGAGTCCTCAACTATTTAGGAAGCAATGGGGAACGGCACAGAAATATATCAGTTCAGCATCATGCTCCAAATCATTTTAAAGCGCAAAAACAATTCTTTAGACTAGAATACTTCATACATAGAGATACAATCATAACCATGATTGAATCATTACCGTTTCCCAAAATTCTGATAATTTTCTAAAATACAAACTCATTTCTAATTACTGCTTTACCCAGAAAAAAGAAAAAAAAAAAAAAAGAACAAAAATTGGAAGGATATTCAAGTTATTGTTTTCTCAATACTAACCTGTATGCCATTTCATCCATGACAGTTTTACCAACACATGTGGCACCTTGACTTAAGACAGCCGAAACGGACGGGGCTGTTGATGTGGCAGCCGGATGAGTCCTCAACCAGTCAGGATTTCCAAATCCAGTCACGTGTCCATCCACATCAAATCTGTTTCCAAATTGAAACTTAAAGAGAAAGCTAATAGACACACATACACATACATGCAAAATCTGCAAAACAACAGATAAAAAAAATCCAATCCTTGATATAAATACACAAGCTTGCACATACTGCAAAAGAATATAGATAATCACAAAAAAAAAAAAAAAAAAAAAAAAAAAAAAAAAAAAAAAAAAAACTGAAATTGATGCATAAGCTTGGAAGCGCACTTAAATAGTACAGATAAGCCCCAGTACCTGAAACTAATATATGAATTTGCACAGACACAAACACACACAAGTAGACACACAGATTTAAACTTCAAGAGCATGGACTATACCCAATAGCTAAATTGATCAATGAGTTCAAAGGAACATGAAAACAAGATAAATTTTCATGTACACAACTTGAGAATTGACGTGTTAAAAAAAAAAAAATCTCTCCTTATTCCAAAAGCTTTAATTGATATAATAACCCTCCCCTCACTTGCGTGCTTAGACATCTCTCAACAAGTAAGACCAGAAAATGGAATATTTATCTGAAATGGGAAATAAATTATGGAGTCAGGGAACCAGGACCACTACTCTGATCAGCTTAACGTCATATATGATTTTGCACACACACACACTTGAAAAGAGAATAAGCAAAACCTATAATTGAACTCATGCTTCAGTACAAAATCAGATAAAAACAAGAACGATTCCTTGAAATTTCATGTACCCACCATCGGGTATTAAAAAAAGAGTGACAGTATAATATAAGGAAAGCCAACGAAATGGAACTGAAGTTAGGACTCACATGTCTTTGACGGCAAAGGTGAGGGGATTCAAGGGAAGCTTATGTGCTGAAGAGCTTGGTTGGAGCAGGAACTTCTCCATGAAAGCTCCATAATCTGAGTCTCTTGCCATGTCCGTTACTGAGCTCTCTGACTGAAGCTATCTCTATGTTCTAACTTCTAAACAGAGAAGTGGTGACTTGTAAAAAGGCGAAGACGCTATAGTAACATTACTACAGGGACGTACCATCTGGCATCTAGATAGGATAAGGGGCCCTCACGTGTGTGTATATATTTGAAAGGAACAAAAAAAGTTGGGACCCCAAAGTCCTAAAAAAATTTAAAAATTTCTCTTGTTTATTGTTTAAAATTAACTTTTTTATCCTTCAATTTTTTTTTTTTAATCACCCCAAACCTAATTTTTTAGTCCCCCCCCCAAACTAAATTGGGATTTAACTCGTGATATTTAGGAAAAATTTGGAGAATATAGCACACAGGTCTCAGTTTCTTTCATTTGATTATAAACTCAATGGTGCAATCATGAACATGAAGGCGGCTTAATGTACTGACATAGAATTGCAAACAAGACCAGGATGTTATGTCGCTTCAGCCATCCATTGAGTCAGTCAGACATGAATAAACTTGCAGGAGGCACCGGAAAATGGGTAAACTTCAGGCTTTTATATCTTGCTAGGGCTCTTTACTAGTCCACAAATTTGGGAACAAAACACAGTTGTTAAGAAAACTGGTACAGAAATATATTTATGAATGAGATACAAAGTTTTTATGTACTTCATCTAATTTGGTCCATCAGAGTCCTCATCAAAGATATACAAGTATGGAATTACAGTCGTCCGTTCATTAAGTGCTTCTTTAGAAGCCTCACTGCTGACTCCAGAAGAACTCCAGCCTAACCGCTGCATGTAAACTGCATCATAGGCTTCAATGTTCAAGCCTGAAGCAAGAAATAGTTCCAACTCATTTACAAATCTGTCTGTTCTTGCTCCCAGAAAAGGCCTTGCAGCATTGGAGACTAAAGCCTTGATGACCTCTTCTTGTTTTGTTTCAGGCACTTTTACATGATGTTTTTGGTCATTCCTGAAAAATGCGGTGCTCGGGGTGTAAATTCAGGTAGAGTGAAAATCATTGGAATGTCATTACCATCCAATATAATGATTCTTTTAGGTTAAATCCTTTCTGGTAAAAGAGAACAAGGAATAAATAGTGAGCATTAAGTGATTGCTTTACATGATCAACTCATTTTTCAAACAATTTAAGATGCAAATGGCAATAAATATTACCTTGTCAAGGACGAATCAATTACACCAAGTATGTGGTGCACAATAATACCAACATCTTCTTCCTACACCAAGTGTGTGGACATGTCAAAAAAAGAAGAAAAAAAAAAAGAGAAAAAGGTAACAGTTTGTCAACAAGAGACAATGATATGTAGTTTCATTATAAAACAGGTAATTAGATATCGTTACAACTTCGTAAGATGTAGTTGCATTATAGAAATTTCTGGCTGAAGATTCAATGAAAACACATTCACATGACTCATTAACCATCAGTTCAAACAAGGACCTTTGGTATATAGTGACAAATTTGAATTCATAATGGCTGAAATCAGCCAATGAATTCAAATTGGCAAAATAAAACAAATAAGCAAAAAAATCAGAAATTTCACCAACATTTGCAACCGCTTGAAAACAATACAAGGAAAAGAACTCTGTTTAAGCCATAAAATGTAAGGGTTGTCGGATTTGTCAAGTGTCAAAGGGTCAACTACTAATGGTGCTTTGTACATGTCACTTCCAATTCCAAATTAACCATGGACTAACGTGAGAATGGACTTTGTACTGGGGTTATCGAGGACACAAAGAGGTAATGACTATCTTTGTTGTGGTTGATCGGTTTTCTAAGATGACTCACTTTATTGCTTGCAAGAAGACTTCTGATGCTGTCAATATGGCTCAATTGTATTTCCGGGAAGTTTATCGACTTCATTCATCTAATGACGATGCAAATTCGATGGCAAATTGTCTCCAACCCGAGGAGGAATTGATGCAGGGTAGGTGTAGTGAGTCACAAAAACCAAACAACACACAATTCACAACTCTTCCAAAAACCAAAAATTAAATCCAGGAATTGAGATAAGATAGAAGAAAACTCAACATTTGAATATTTTTTAACGAAAACTGAGAAAAAACAAACATAAACTGCGGCCAAGGCTGTCCTTATTAGGTTTATATAGAAAACACAGTCGTAAACCTACTAAAACACGTAATTAAAACATTTAGTTGCGATCTCGTTTGGACAAGACTAGTAACTCGTTCAGATGAGAATCGCAATGAAATTGCTACGAATATTCTCAGTTGGACGAGCTCCACCAGCCTTCCAACCGAACGTTTCAGGCTTACTACTCGTTCGGACGAGGAGTGACCATGGCACCGACTGAATACCTCGATTCCTCATTTGGTCTCAGTTCTAGACACATCGTTCTGCTTACCGAATGCCACTTTGACCAAGACTCCCTGGAGTCACATCAGAAACTCACCCAGAAGACTCGTTCGGACACCTCTGTCTTATCCCATTTTCATCATAAAATTAAATGCAACTTGATCTACATCAGTTTGTGTTACGGTTTTTCTTTTTCTATCCTTCTCTCATTCAGGTTCCCATCACATTTACTATGTACATATAGGAAAAATTAAACTGGTTAATACATGTACCTGCATCAGAGCTTGAATTTCCCTTCTCAACCAACTTTGGAGCCAGTGGTTGGGCTGAAGATACTTATGAGACTTCCAATACCGTGATACATTGAATATGTCATTTACGATACCTGATTGAACAGACAGCTAACTGAAAAACATATATACAGGTAACTGTGGTGCTGTCAGAAAATAAAGTAAAAAAACAGATAGCCAACCAAATAAGACCTGGTTCAGTGTAGTAGCACTGTAATCTATACTTGTGTGCTCTTGTCAAGATAAAACTGCAGCACCATTACATAAAGTAACATAAATAAAGACTTCTCATAACATAGTGGAAGGGGAAACTCAAAAGAAAAGAAATTGCCAGGAAGATACCTATATCCAAAATCCTGATTAATGTAATGCTGTTGAAAAGAACTTCCATCATATCCATGTACTATAGATAAATTTTCAGTCTGCAAATTAGACAAAATGTCTAGTCAGTTATGATAACAGTCTTTCCCCACGCTCTGAACCACCCTTTGAATGTTTTCAGCCAGACGAGCACGTCTATAACTTTTTGTAACATTTGATTGAATATTTCTTTCCTTGAATGAAAAGATTTTAATCATAGTTAATCCCAGGATGCTATGTCCAAAAAAAAAAAGGACTGGGATACAGTGGATAAAAGACTATACTGAACCTTGCAGAGAGGACATTTTACAGAAGAAGGTGGGCGAGAGTGCTTGCCAGCAACCACTTTCGTCCATTGTACAATGCAACTGTAACAAAACTTATCTGAAAACACAAGAATGGGAATACTACGCTTAATAAATAACTACATATGATTTACTGTAGCAATGCCATGCTTACAAGAAAAAGAAGAAGAAGAAGAAGAACTGCAGCATGTTCACTCCCCTCTCAATTGGAGAGTAGATCTATATCAAGCATTATAACTTCTTGAGCAATAGGCAACATAATAAATAAAACATATATATAAATGGCTAGAAAGATATTCAGAGTACCTTTTAACTTCTAATATTAATTTATGCTAAAGGGGGATTAATTGTTTTAGATAGGTAATCAACAAATATCATAAAAAGCGTAAGGCACAAAGCAAAACAAAAATAACCCAGCCAAGGACACCCGCAAAAACCCAAAAGCAAGGAACTACAAAGAGACCCTCAAATCCCAACAGAACTACAACAAGACACCCACAAACTGGCACCCGCACAAGAGCCTTGGGCTTCATCATAACACTTAAAGAACCCTCTTGCCTTTACCCCGGATAAAGGGGGATTAATTGTAAACAGTCACAATACCACAATGAAGTTCGTATCTACCTTGACCTAAGTTCCCAAATGCTTATAAAACTATAATGCGCCAAATTGAGCCGAGTATTGGTTTTTTGAACTCGGCTCAAAAAATATATATGTAAGCTCGAACTAGGCTCAAGCTTGTATCAAGCTTTAGAAACATGTTCGAATTTGGCTCAATAGAAATCAACCAAGTTTGAAGTCGACTTATATAAATTACTACATATATACATGTTAGTATATATACACTAGCACATTTTAATTTTGTATATGCATACGTTAATATTGTAGTATTATGTTATTGAATACATACTAGCCTACATATATGTATGTATATGAATATGTACATATGTTATTATGTTAGCGTATGCATATTTTAGTTATACACACACACACACACATGTTAGTATGTATGTATATATAATATGTTATATATGTTAATATATTCATACCAACATGTGTGTGTGTGTGTACAAGCTTAATGAGTCAAGTCAAGTGTATACAAGCATTGTTCACGAGCTTAAACCAAGTTGAACCGAATTTATCTGAGTTTGGCTCGTTTTATACATGAGCAATAATTATTGATTGAGCCCGACTTGTTATTAAACGGATTGAGTTCAGGCAAAGCTTATACGAGCCAACCTTGAGATGTTCATGAACAACTCAGTTCATTTACAATCCTATGCTTATGTTTCTTTAGTCAAGTGAGATTTTCTCCAACACCACCACCACCACAGAATGCACACAGTCGAATCTTCCCAATTATCCTTATTATAATTAGTAAGTAGGTAGAAAGCTTTCATTTTATTGGAATCCTAACAATAACTTTTGCTTAGAAACAATAATTGGCGAACAGTTAAAATTATGCCAAGAATAATATTATCCAGTCTACCCTAGGTTCCCAAGCGTTTATTTTCTGCTTTTAATTATTTAAATAAAATTAGTTTATACATTATTTAAATTTTTATATAAGTTTAATTATCTGCTTAAGTTTCATTTTTCCCAGTATGAAAGAATTGCATGAAATAATCTGCAGAGTTTGATTCACGAAACTGTGAAAGTCATTGTGTATAAGAAACAACAGTCAGATAATACACTCATTCCCAAAAGCTATGTAGTAGAATAGAATGCGATTTCATGATCTTTATAGATTGTAAGTTTTATGATTTTCATAGTTTTAAAGGTTTCTAATTGGAAAGAAACCAAACACAGCCAACTGGTCATTGAATTGTCTAATGGTAATGTATTTCCGAAGTTGAACAACCCAACTCATGAAGTTGAACAAAAAAAAACAGTCTTTTAACTTATTACACTGATGATAGAGGAAATTTATGCTCCATTTTTTTTTTGAACAAAGTTTATGCTACATTTGGTTGCCGGGGAAACGCAAAGAGTAAGAACAAATTTAAAATAAAATAAAATAAAAACGAATCTTAAATAAATGTTAAATTTTCATCACTTGGAAACTAAAATCAACAACCCCAATATATTTTCTTCCCCTTCACTTTTCTCGGCAATCAAACACAGAGAGAGAGAGAGAGAGAGAGACGTACGGAAACATTTGTCAAGATAGGAATCTTGAACGATGGGTCCGAGGCAGATGGGGCAAGGGTTCGAGTCCCCTGCAGAGCTAGAGGTGCTGTTGTTGGATTCCTCGTTCATGGCGCTTCTTAGTCTAAAGGCTACGAACTCTCAGGAAACCCATATGTTCATATCACATTTATAGCCTTTGCCCAATAATCTTTGACCCCCAAAAGATAAAGATTATTGCCCGGTACCCTGTTCAATTCCAATTCCAATTCCAATTATTTATTTATTTATTAATTTTTTAAGTTGATTCCTATATATATATATATATATATATATATATATATAAAAGTAGATTCCAATTATTTTGTTACACACAAGTTCGGATTACATAGTAATTTTTCTTCTTCTGTTGGGTTTGAGTCGTGTTTAAGCCATGAGTATAATCTAATTAACCAGGCGGACGACATTCGAGGAAATAGAAGAGGGTGCTCAATTAGATTAAAACTAGATGTATTGAGATTGAAATACGTGTTCTTTATTTCTTATTATGAGATACGTGTCCCAACTGTTCGGTTTCAATTTTTTTTTTTTATATTTTATTTTTAAATAGAAGAACTGCATCAAATTTCACAAGAAAATAATATGTTCATTTGTGGCTCATGCGAAAGTATGCCTATGCGCACGTGCAAAGTATGCCTATGCGCGTGCATTAGATAATACCACAAAGCATGAGTCTATTCAAACGCCAATTTAAATTTAGTGAAAGACAATTCGTTATAAAGCAATAAAAGTTTTTCTAACTTTCAATATGCATAAAAGTGAAATATACGAACGGAGGGAAAGTTGATTTTTTTTTTTTTTAAGAAAAAGAAAATAGAAAAAAGTAGAGAAAAAATTACTTGATTGAAATAATCTAACAACAAGTATAAACTTCAGACAAAGAGAAAAAGAGAAATGAAAAGGAGAGACAAGATACAAAAGAAAAGAAAGCGCTAAAAACAATTACATTAGAAACACATGGAAAGTAATGTTTAATTTCAATAAATTTATCTATATATATCAACTTGTTCTGCTTGACATGAGTTCTTTGCTTTACCTGTATCAATCTGCATATTGAACAATGCAAGAAATCGTTTCATTACTTGAAAATATCACATAATCAGCGAAAGTAGTGGGTGTAAAAGCAGAGGTTAAGCGAAGTTTGTTTTCTGAGAGACTCTTATGCTTTTATACATCAGCAGTGCATGTATATCTAATGTATGTAAATATGGCCAAAAGTACAGCAAACTTAATTAAGAGGGTCATGCCCCTACCCTCCTCTGTTTTGGTGTTTATACTGTTTTCTGCAGCTCATTTCTTGGTATATGCCCTAGGTCTAAAGGACCGGGACATTTATGACCCCTTTGGGATCATAAACACACCCATTTCTTATTTGTTGTTTACAAATTCGGCATTGTTTCTTTGGTTTGGATTTGTTCTTGAGGAGCTCAATCCTGTTGAATTTTTTTTGTTGCTTGTAACCCTTTTCTCATTTAATGAAAGAAGAAATAAGAAATGAGAACCATCTCATCAGCCCTCATGCTTGTAATTGTATGCACTCACTCACTTATGAAAATCTATCATATGTCTCTGTTGTTTCTTCCACTGACCTCTCAAATCCTTAAGCTGTGCAAATCCAACCTTGGTACATACAAAACTGAGAATTCCAACTTCTCAACACCTCTGCAACTTGACCATCGCAATCCAATCTCCTGGTTATAGTTGAGGTTCCTTTTCCTTACAATTTGTCTGAAAGGCTCAATCGAATAAACAAACTCTTTCCTGGCTTCTTCCAAGTCATAACAAGGCTGCTTCTTCATTGCTGCAGCATTAGGACAAAAGGGTTTTCCCTTTCTCTGCTTCTCATCAGAAAAGGGTTCAAACCAGAAGGACTCTTTCTTTGCCAACTTTACAGGGTAGGTTTCATCAGTGTCGACATCATAAACCAATATTTCGACAGCTTTCCATGCATCCAAAACTACATGGCTATCCTTGTTCATGTTACCTAAAATGTGTTCTTCAAACTCCTTCGAAGGCGAAATCTTGAGGCTATCCCAACGCATATGATCTGTTGTAAGTTTGATTCTAAATGGCCATGAGTTGTTAGTTTCTGCAGGCAAAGTGCTACAGACTTCCTTACACTTTGTAGTTTCTGCCATTTTCTTCATCAGGGAAATGAAGTGTTCATGCCTTTTAAAGAGTCTTTTTATTCTTTTTAAGTTGTATCATTAAGTACATTTCCTCATCTTAATCTTATCCAACTATCAGATTTTGCTGTTACCCACATTACTGATATCAGGACAAGTTGCTGTTATGTTGAATCCAACTCATTCCAGCTGCTCCACATATGATGGCTTCACACATCACAATAGTATCCTAATTAATGAAGCAACATCTGTAGTGCATGACAATAGAATTAAATGCAAATATATAATGATTTGTAGTAATTAAAATTAAGTGGGCCTTCTCTCACTTCATAATTATTTAATTTATTTTTAAGAGAAGTTTGTTAAATCACCACTTATCTTGATAGGAAATGGTTCACTTAATTACTTAAATTAATACAAGACTCAAACTTTCAAACCGAATAAGTGAGGCCTAAAAACATAGAATATTTAATTGAAATTAGAAGTGAATGACATATACAATATTCGAATTTAGTACATTTACTCTGATATCAAATTAAGTTATTACTTATTCCAAAAGTTTAAGTTAATAGAAAATTGTACATTTAATTATTTAAATTAATATTTTAACAAAGTATAAGCACATATAAATTGACCCTTATTTTCTTGGAGAAATTGAGAAGAAAATAAGTTGACTCCGTTTCTTAAAATTTTTGTTGTCTTTTACTTTATCTTCTCAAAACAAAAATATTAACACAAAAATGCTTTTATATCCAAATTCCGCACACCCGGACTAAGTCGATAATCACCTGCAAAATAGAAAAGGGTTGTCAGGAGACCGGAGGCACTCCGACGCCCAAGTCAATTTTTTCTATGCTTGAGGGTAGAAAATATGGAGAGAGCTCCCGTAGAGGGAGAAGTGTGTCTTTTGCATGAAAAATGCTAAAAAAAAAACACCCAAAATTACACACCCATTTCGGGTGTTTTTCTAAAACTCCCCTTTTTGCATACATGAGTGTGGTAAAGGATGAGGCCTTATATTAGGCTTCTCACGGGCTCCTATTGGGCTTCTTTGGGGTTTCTTGGGCCCTAGTAGAAGTGATCATTTAACTTGGTCGGGTCCTGAGCCCTAAGGCTTGTATTTAATTAGGCTTGCGCCTTACATTAGGTTTCTCATTGGCTCTGAGCCTTTTTGAGCTCTTGTGACAATTTGCCTTGTGTTAGGCTTTTTTGGGTCCCTCTTGAGCCTAGACTTATTTCTATAACCTTTAAGCACAGTTTCACCTTTATCTCACACAAAAACAATTTAAACAAAAAAAAAAAACAAAAAATACCCTCCAAACCACATTATCAAACATATATAGCCACCATGTCCCCCAGTAGAGGAGACATTTCTGTGTCTTTTGTAGGAGAAGTTTTTGTGCAAAAAGTCCTCTGTTTTTGACTATGGAGAATAGAGAAAGTTTCTTCTAACTGGTAACGTCTCTGCAAGTTTGTGATATTCTTAGTGTACTAAAAAGTAAAAACCACCCACACAGATTTGTAGAGGTTTTTCACTCGTTTGGCAATGGATTGATGAAGATTATAATATGCCAGATTAATGCCAAACCAAGAATTTGACTGTTGATGGTCGTCTCGATCTATTGAAGGACGTCCCTGGAATGCTCTTCACTATGACTGTAATCAAGCTGAGTCGAGATGAATATTGAATGTTCAAGCTTTGTTTATTTAATTTTTCTCGAACACGAACCGAGTTCAATCTTATTACTGAGCTAGATAATCTATTCAAACTATGTTCATTTATTTTTCAAACGAATTCAAGCTTGTTCACAAATTACTCAACTAACTTATTACTACATATATAAAGTAAATGTTGTGATTGTTTATTTTTTCGTAAATCCATACTAATTATTAGTTAATTAATTATTCTTATGATTTTATTATTTGAGTTAATTAGATAAATTAACTCAAATATTAAACAATCTAACCTCGAGTCTATATGTTTATCTTATAGTATGTATATACAATCAATATACACATAAAAATACATGTATATTTAGATCAAGAGTCAAAATTACAATAATATAAGCTATATCTATTACCTTACAAAGAGAATTCATTTTTACATAAAAAATACTATAAAATATAATAAAATGAAGTTATACGAGTTTATACGAGTCCAGCTGAAGCTCTATTCATTTAATAAAGGAGCTTAAATTTATGTTCAAACTCGGTTCATCTATTAAACGAACCAAACTCGACTCGAGCTCGAGCTGTTTATGAGCAGCTCAATTCATTTACAGCCACTCTTCACGTTGTTCTTGATTTCCTCCTCCAACTGACTCTGATACAAATTGATAGATCTTTGAATATTTGTGTGTGGATGGTTTCACTTGTTAGGGTGGAATGCAGGAGGAAACCAAAGCTAAGAAAATGGCAGAAAAAATCGAATGAGTAACCCACTGCCCCCATAGCCTATTTATAGGCTTCCATGCACCTCTTCATGAAGAGTTATCACCATCCATGGAGATCATAGGGTGCAGGGGGTGACCACCATTGTTATGGTGTAATCACCCTTATACACTATTTTGTACTCTCTATTCTACTTATAGTTATCCCTAAGAACTACCATGATCGATTAGAAGGCCTAGAAAAGTACAGTGAATTTTGCTTGTTGTCCTGATACACTACAGATGTGAAATAGTCCAAGCTGTACAGGGGAAATGTCTGTGGTAATATTTCTAAGAACAAGTGATGGCTGCCAGCTGATATTGCCAGCACATAGTAGTCATAGACCATCCTCCACACACAGGAAATCTAATGGTTACAAAATCGAAGAGCCAACATAAAAGTATTTCGTACAAAGCTGAGTTTTTCCTTCTAATGAAGGCATCTTCTCTTCACTTGTTTTTCCAGCTTTAGCTTACACATCTGTAGTTCATTGAGTTGCACCTTCATTTTGTCAACCTCTTTCTTCATTATCTTGATCTCTTTCTGGGAATTCATCCATCTCCTCCCTAACTTACTTAGTCTAAGAATTGAAGTCTTGGTTCTTTGATATTTTGATCCAAAAGCTGTCATTGACCTTGTCATGTTTACTTGCTCTAATTGGATGAATCGTGTCACGATTTTCAACGGCATCCGGTTGTTCTTCATCACGTGCTCACGCGCTTCTTGTGATAGTCTATGAGATTCAAGGGTTCTACATACACCTACTCTTTCTTCTTCTGTCAAGCTAGGGTGTGCCTGCACAAGTTACATGTTCTTGAGGTTTATTAATAAAATGGGAAAGCTTTCCTTACACCTTTTGAAGTATAAGGCAGTTTTGCAATCATATTTATTTTTTTAAAGAGGCATTTTGGACATTTTAACAAAAAAAAAAAAAAAGGGTGAAACTAAAAAAGAAAAACATGATATACCGATATTGCAAATTTTTAAACTTCGAGATTATTATTGCAAAACCACTTATATTTCGGGAGGTGTAAATGAAGAAATTGTTCTGCTGTGCTAAGCTTTGAGCTTTTAAAATATCCAATAAAAATCACATTACTATGCTGATTGTTTTAGCCAAACTAACTCCCTATTTTATGATGTTCCTGGTCTCAACAACTAAATTTTCAGCCAATGTTGATGATTGAGAAGGAAAACATTTACGTACCTTGAGATACATGTCAATGGCTCCATAAAGGTTGTCATCACAAAACCGCGCATCTTTTGGCAATGCTTCTACAAGTGACTGGAAACATTTGGCACAAAGATTCTCATCCCTTGCAACCAGTTTAAGATAACCATCCACCAACCTTCCCACAACAAATAGTTTTGGTGTGGGTTTGCTTGAAACAAAAGAAACATAAGATTCTACCACCCTAACAACAATGCCCACATCATAAACACTGTCATCATCTCCATAGTTCTTAACTAAGAGATCTGGAACACGACACTGCTCCAACATGAAAGAGATTCTTCTTTCTAGCATATTCAGTAATTCAGAATTGATTTTCACCATTAAAGCTACCTTGAGAAGGTGTAGTAGAAAATTGCAAGAAACTGAATTTTCCTCAACAGGAAGCAGCTTAATCAAGCACTCAGTTGTAACTCTTTGTAACTGGTGTGTCATATGCTTGGGAGTCAAATTTTGAAGTCCAAAAGTGATTTGGGAAAGCCGTTTTGCAGTCCAATGTGCTATACATGATCCTACAAGCTCTGATCTCACCCCTTTACTTTTAATGGATTGAATCACTTCCATAAAATGATCTATTCGAAGGGCTGAAGCATCTTCAAACCACCAATTATGATGTCTGTCTTCAGGTACTGAGTTCTCGACATTATTTGCTTGAACATTCAAGGCGATGGCTTCTGAGCATCTCTTCACAATTCCCAACTCTTTGGCCCACGAAGAAACGGGTTCACAACTTTTGAAAATCTGAAATGTGTCTTTCCATGAGGTAAGGATTAGAAAGCTTAGAAAAGCCTCAGTTTTGGAAATGAGATTGCCTTGTTCAAGATCGTCAGTCATTTCCAAGAAATGTGCAGCACAATATAATGGAGCAATGTTGGCTGCTGTTAACTCAACCTTCCATCCGTAACAAAATTTCACTACTGATTCGAAAGTTTTTGTTCCTCCTGGAAGATTGTCTAGTTGCACGTCTGTCTTGCCATTGCTTCTTCTATCAAATACCAGTTTATTCAAATATATACTTCTTGACACCATAGGGAGCTGCCATAAAAACAAAGTTCTATTTAATTGAATTTTAATGAATCTGGACCTGATATCTTGTATGATTAGCAAAGATATAATTATTTTCAGTTTGTAGCTAATATATTAAGCTAATCTAATATTTGTATGAATTGAAAACAGAGTAATTGAAAACAGAGTGATTGAGTGCACCTTGTGCAAGTAAAAGGTTGAATCTCCAACTTGTATGATCAGATCACTCTCAAATTTTGTTCGGACAATCCTGCATGGAATAAATGGGAGTCGTTGAACATAATCAACAATCCATATAAATCTATAGATAGAGAGGAGGAGGGTGTTGTGTGTGTTTACCAATCCTTGTTTCTTCTTTCTAGAGCTTCGGCAACCATGCTGACATTTGCTGGAAAAATGACACATCGGTTGCTTTTCCTGCCAGATATTGAGCTTCGAATTAAATTAACTGTGTCAAGACTTCTCCTTCCCATTGTAGGTTTAACATGTTCGGCAGGGATGGCACATCTGTATTGCATTCTTCTTTCGAGGCTTTCTTACTGAGATTATGCAATATTTGTTTTGCAGTGGTTATGTCACTAAGAAGGTTTGTTGCCTTTTGCCATCCCTTGAGTCATTTTAGGTACAGGTGAAAAGTGTGGACAGAATGGAGCCAACGCCTTGATAATATCATCCACTTATAGAGAGAGACATCGAACCACCTTTCTCCATCAGTGTCAGCTCTCATTAAAAATGAAAATAATGAAAGAAAGTTAGCCTGCTCATTCAGTAGTTTCATTTTCTTCTTCTTCTTCTTCATTCAATAGTATTTTCAAAGTTCTGCTCTTTTCGGTTCATCACTCACAACAAATCTGAACAAACTTCTTCTTCATTCAATAGTATTTTCAAAGTTCTGCTCTTTTTGGTTCCTCACTCACAACAAATCTGAACAAATATAATGGGGTCAGTGTCATTTCAACATCCTACTCTTTTTTGGCTCCTCTGTTTTAGTCCTATCACTCACAACAGATATTAGATACTTGATCAAGTAAAAGACAGTAAACCTTTGAAGTAAAAAAAAATTGTTAGGATAATGTGTTTATTAGAATTTAACAGAATTTACAAAATACTCATGCCTGAATCTTTAAAAATTTTAATAATTTTTTTTTTTTTAAAAAAAACATAAGTATTTTAAAAATTTTGATAGGATTTAACGAAAAATTCTAATAAATGATTCCAAATTAAGACTTTTTGAAAAATAAATATATTAAATTGAGACATTTTAAAGTTCATATATATTCTTTTAAAAATAGTAAAAGTTCGATATACTTAAATGAAGTTCTCTAGTAAAATATACTAATTTTTTTTTTTTTTATAAGAGAATCTGATTATTGCCCTACAGGCCGAAAGAGGACATTTCCCCAAACATCTTGTTTTCAAATGGACGACCCGTAGTTTATAAATTGACCCAAGACCCATATATCGGATCTCATGGCTTTAGAACAAAAAATGGCCCACTGCTTTGCTCAGTAATAACGCTCGTGAGTCGTGAGAGAGAGCACCTTCTAACGGTCATTTCTTCTTCAAGAACACAAAGCACTAAGGAGAGCACAATGCAGGAGACCTTTTACTCCAAAACCCAAACCCACCTGTCACATAAATTCTTTCTTTCATACCCAATTGCTGAAATGAATACTTCCCTTTCTAACACCAATATCTTTGCACCGAAATTGTCTTTTATTAGCTCATCGCTTTTCCTTTTGCATCGAACCCAGATACAAAACCCAATTATCTGTGCAAGAAAGGCCCAACAACCAGTTATATGTGCAAGAAAAAAAAGAAGAAGAAATGGGTCTCAAAGATTAACAAGGTACGCACTCGAATTGATATCAATCATGGCCTCAAAAATCAACATTTTACCACAGCCGTTAGATTTGGTTATTGGGGAAATCGGCTGCGGAGATGGAAATGGAGCGGGTGTGTGGCTTTGGAAGGTGTTTGGAGGAGGAGGATTTGATGGGTGGAGAAGGAAAGGGAAGATAAAAATGTTGCTCCTTGGGTTGTTGCTCATTTTTGGTTTGGGTTTGTTGTTTGGGAAAGAGTTAGAGCGCAATGTGCTTTGTGGGTGTTTGGGTATTGGGCTACTTGATGTTGTTTTGATTCAGTGGTGGGGAAAGAGAAGAAGTAAAGATTGGGTTTTGGGGTTCTGTGTAGGCGGGGTTTTGATGGGTTTTGGGTTAAGGAGGGAGCAGATGCAAAAATGGGTCGAAAGGGTCAGGGTTTGTCATCCAATGATGGAGGTTGGCAGAAGAAGAAGACGTAAAGGTGGTAGATCATTGTAAAAGAGCTCTATAAAACAAATATGGAGTTATTTTTCTTTTCTGGATTGTCATTGTTTAGTCTTTTTTCTTATCATAGACAGTGAAAAGATGATTCATTTAATTCTGTATGCTTTTTCTTTTCTTTTCTTTTTTCCCTATAATCATACTATGTATTCTTTGATTGAAAATTTATATGAACTTGATGTTGCTAGTCCGATCAGTGATTGTCAATTTGAAATACTTTGCAGTCTGCATAGAGTCGAAAATCTTGATATCTTGAAATGTGGCATTAGCACCCGAACTTTTCTCTAGGCTCCTATTGATGCTTAATTACATCCACAAGCTCTTGTATCTGCCCAGGGAAATTCCCCAAAGACCTTCCACCCTGTCTTTGTTAGATTAACTGCAGAACCATGACTGGGTTGAAATAGTTTAATGGGCTGATGATCACATCAGTCATAAAAAATGTAATCCCCCTGAGGCCTGAGCAGGCTTATTGATTTTTGCACAAGTTCTGAAGCTGGAGACTTCAATTATGCAAACTCGATTTTTAACCAAATTGAAGTGCCTAATTTATACATTTGGAACTCTATGATAAAAGGTTACTCTAAGAGTAGAACCTAGATGAGGCTTTGTTTATGTATAGAGAAATGCAGCAAAAGGGTTGGTCGTCTCGTTGAACCATTTTATGTTCCCTTCTGTGCTCAAAGCATGTTCAGTAGTTACTGATCCAATTTATGGAAAAGCAGTTCACGATCACATTGTGAAAACTGGGTTGAATTGAATGTGTATGCTTCTTTTGGTTTCCTCAATATGTATGTATCTTGTGCAGATATGGAAGAAGGATTATAAGTGGTTGATTGTATACCAAAGTGGAATGTGGTGGCTAGGACTAGTTTAATAACGGTTGGTGTTTGAAGGAAGACATGGAGTTTTGGACCGTAGAGCCTAATGAGATTGCCTTGGTGGATGTATTAGTTGCATGTGCTCATACCAGAGATATATAGACACTGGAAAATGGGTTCACATTCGTGTCTGCCAACTTGGATATGATCCCTTTGAATCAGACTTGAATTTCCAATGTGATACTTGCAACAGCCATTATGGATATGTGTCAAACGTGGCAGCTTCAGATATGCAAGGAACCTGTTCAGCAAAATGCCTGAAAGAAATATGGTTGCCTGGAACTTCATGATTGGTGCTTATAATCAGTATGGCAGGGTTGAGGAGGCATTAGGCCTGTTCTTTAATATGCTGATTGCTGGGTTTGAGCCGAACACAGCTACCTTTTTTAGCATCATAGTTGCCTATACTTGCTTGGGGCTCTAACATTGGCCATTGGGCCAAGCATTCATGTTTTTGTATCAAAGACCAACATCAGCAAGGATATTGCTTTTGAAACTACCCTGGTGGATATGTATGCTGAAATTTGAGATGCAAGAAGTTCGCAGTAGATCTTTTGTAAATTGAAAGCCAAAGATGTGATGGCATGAACTAGCATGGTCGTTGGTTTAGCCATGCATATGGACATGGAGAGGAAGCACTAAGTACTTTCAAGAGGATGCTACTGTTATCCCTGACGAGATCACATACATTAGGGTTCTAAGTGCAGATAACCATGTTGGACTGGTTGAAGAAGGTCAGAGACAATTTACCTCAATGGCAGATGTTTACAGCATGGAGCCAACACTAGCACACTGTGGTTGCATGCAGGGTTGAGCTTCTGTGTCGAGCAGGTCATTTTGAAGAGGCAGAGAGATTAGTGAAGAAAATGCCAGCCAGACCCAAAATTGCCATATGGGATGCTCTTCTAAATGACTGTGACATTCATGAAAACGTGAATCTAGTTGACCAAGTGAGAAGCCGCATAATGGGGTTGGAACCGGAGCCTCAGGGTAGTGGAGTTCATGTTCTTTCTAACATATACGGTTCATAGAATATATCATAATTATAACATATAAGGAACCTCAGGCATTAGGCCGGTGAATATATGACAGAAGGATTGTAAAAAATCTTTGCATAGTGCGGTGGAACTGAAATTGCCGAGCTCATAATTATATCATAATTCATTTTGTAATATGTCAAAAAAAAAAACATGATTAGTGACGTTTTCATTAAAAAAAAAAAAATGCTATTTTCATCGTTGTTTTCTAATTTCCTATAATACCAATGTCGGGAATGTAAATTTTGCGACCTTTTTTAAAAAAAAATGACAATTTTAAACAAATTCACATCGTTTATAAAAAAAATGACATTAAAAATTAAAGATAATTCTCTTCATTTGTCTTCATCTCCAATTTTTTAACGTCGCTTCTCAAAAAAATATTGAAGATAATTAGCAGCATTTTTTCTACAAACTACGAGAATTGTCTCTTATTTTTAACGCCGGGTTTTTTTTTTTTTTTTTTTTTTTTTGGAAAAAAAAAAAATTAAACGCCGTGTTTCTTGTTTCCTAAGAAATTATAGGTGTTACTCAAAAAAAAAAAAAAAAAAAAATTAGAGGTGTTAAATTTTTTAATTTTTTTTTTTTAAAAAAATCACTGTTAATATTTTATAAATAAAAACAATATATCCTCTCCTTTTTTTTGCACATGTTAATTAGGAAAGTTGCAATTTCAAAAAGTATAATTTAAAAATAACAATTTTTAAAATGTGTGATTTGAAAATGTAATTTAAAAAAAAAAACAATTAAGCGTTTGACAAAATTATAGTTTTACCTTTAAAATCGTAAATTAACATTATAAATTATGTGTTTTCAAAAAATCACCCTTTACTTGTAAGACATTTAAAAAAAAAAAAAAACAATTTTCAAACAATTTATTTTCTGCGATTTAAATTAAAATTGCACTTTTGTCTACGAAATCGAAAACTTAAACGCACCCTTAACCAACCCAAATCCAAATACACGAATATTCTATTTCACAATTCAACTATCATTAAATCCAAAAATCAAATAAAACTCCTTCAACTACTTCCATATCTATTAATTGTGAATATAAGCCACATAATGTACTCCAAACAATATAAAAACATAATCATTGTCTGAAAAAACTATTACATAGATAAAGGAAACATACCATGAATATCTCCAAACATTTGCTCAATACATCATTTACTATAAATATCCAGAAAAATGGTCGCGGCCAAAATATGTCCAAGTAGCCCTTTTAATTGGAAAAATGATACACTTACATATCTTATATATTTTTTGTACATTTACATAAACCAAATATTGAATTTATAGGGTTTAATGTAAACTCCATAAATATAAAGATAAATTTAAAAATGAGATGTACAAAAAATGTAAAAATATAATTTTTCCTCTTTCAATAGCCATTATTGAATAATAGGATTCTCTTCATTTCATTAAGGAATATGTTACTCTATATTTCATTGACTTCATATGCATCAACTTTAAATTCTAATGAACTGTTTGGGTACAGAAATGAATAATTATTCAATCCGGATTTTTTCTAAAACCCACCCACCCGCCCAAAAACCCGGATTTTGACCCGAATTTTGAGATTCCTGGTGGGACCCAGTGCAGAAAAAGTTGACTAAAAAAATATTAATATTAATAATTTAAATCAATATAAAATAAAAGAAATTAATATTAATAATTTAAATAAAAAAATAAAAGAAATTAAAAAAAAAAAACAGAGGGAGCCACCCCCTTGGGGGAGGCTGAGCGGCCTCCCCCGACTACTGGGGGTGGCCGCGCGGCCACCCCTTACCCTTGGGGGTGGTCGCGCGGCCACCCCTGACCCTTGGGGGTAGCCGCGCGGCCTCCCCCGAGTACTGGGGGTGGCCGGGGGTGGCCGCGCGGCCTCCCCCGAGCACTGGGGGTGGCCGCGCGGCCACCCCCAACCTCCTCTGAGGGTGGCTGCCAACCGGCAGCCACCCTTGCTTCATTTTTTTTTTTTAATTTTTAATTTTGATTTCAATTATTTTTTTTAAAAAAAATTATTTATTTATTTTTAATTAAATAATCAATATATAATAAATTATTATTATTTAAATTATTATTTCACACAACTTTTCAAAATACCAATCATTACACACAACTTTTTAAACTATCAATCATTTCTTACCATTAAAATATAATATTTTTCAATCTCAAAATTCAACACCCAAACATAATTTCTTACCTCAATATTTGTAAATAGAATTAGAATTCAATTCTAATTCTTAAAATTTAATACCCAAACGCACCATACATTTCCTTTAAAATAGACTGTATCTATTTCGTTAAATGATACTATTGACGCATGTGATGCTTCTCCTTTCAAGAAAATGGGGAAGAGTGAGAAATGAAGAAGAGGAAGATGCAGAAGAGTAGGGGAGAAAGGTAATAAAAAGAAAGAAAGGGGTTAAATTTTGGTTTAAAAATTAAAATTTAATAAGGGGTTTACGTGGGATGTTCTTAGCCTTGTGTGTCAAAATTGCTGTCCACGGCAATTTCTTACCGTGGATCTGGATCCATTGTCGTCTCTGCTCTGGTTTTTCCTCTCTCTCTGCCAATCTTTTCTTCTTCCTCTCGCAGCACCCCATCTCCCTCTTCAACTCACGCCTTTCTCTCTCTCTCTCTCATCTCAGTCCAGAATGCAGGATTAAACAAACGAAAAACAAAATCCTCAAAAGGCTGAAACACATAAAAATACACAAAATCCTCAAAACGCATATTCCGCCACCACTCACTGATCAAAATTCACACCCCAAAACTCCACAACTCAAACCCCCTACCCCCAAATTCCACTAGAAATCAACAATCAACAAACAAAAAAACGAAGAACAGCAAAACCCAGAAATCAATGGAGACGAGAGAGAGGGAGAGATTGAGAGACAGGGACGAAAGAGAAAGAAGACGGAGAAGAGAGATAGAGATTGAGAGACAAAGACGAGAGAGAGAGGTTGAGAGACAGAGACGATAGAGAAAGAAGCGGGAGAAGAGAGAGCGAGAGATTGAGTGAAACGATGCTCTTAAAGTCACTTTACCATCTTCATCACACACTGTAAAGTTTCATGGCCAAAGTCTGATATTGATTTTCACATTCATTCCGGTGAGCATCTTTGAAGTGCAGTCTTGATTCGGGGCAGGCAAAGAGAGGTACGTGGTTCTAATTTCCATCTTTTCTCTGCTTTTGTTTAATTTATTCTAGTGACTAGATGTACTAGTATACGAGTGTCTGCTCCTCCTTTTCTCTTTAATCCCATTGCATTGCTTTGGTTGTTTTCTTCTTGCTTTTAGGTTTGTGCCTGCTCCTTTTTTTTCTCTTCTACTTTCTCTTATCTTTTACCTTCATTTTTTTTTTGGGGGGGGGTGTCTTTTCTTTCTTTCTTTTTTTCGTCGTGGGAAGATAGAAGTTAGATTTGCCGTTTTCCATTCATCTCCGCCACGCACATGGCCCTCCACTGACCTTGAGTCGCCACCCCGGATCCACCATGACCTACTTCCTGCAGCTTCTCAACCGGCACAAAAAAAAAGGTCTCATTGATCGCCATATCATTGTCATTATATCCTTTCCTCGGTCTTTTAGTTAAAGAATTCTAGGATTATATTATATAGATATGTTTGGATCTATTTTTGACTTTATTTCTAGCTTCAGCTTTAATTTCTTATAATAATCTCGGGATCTCATCCCTTCCTTTTGTAATTATTGCAGGTGTTAGGCATAGGGGAGTTTTTGTTCAAGAAAGAGTGTTAGAATATAATTTAAATCGCAAGCGCTGATTTAACAATTTTCAAGTCATCCATGTGGGAGATTGTCAAATATTCCAAACTAGGGAAGCAACCTGCAAGGTTCATCCCATGTGCTAATTACACACCTATATGTAATAACTCTCATAACTATTTTTTTCTTTTCAAGTTTAAAATAAAAAAGAGGAGGCTAAAACAGGGAAACAAGTCAAAAAGATTTACCTCTTCATTGATCAGAAGTTGCATAGCGATACGAGGGCTCTCATTTGCATTCATTTATTTGAGTTTTTTGCTGGTTGTCATGCCCAAACTAACAGGTTTGGATATGAATGTCTTTAATTTAGGGCAATGGTCTATCATTAACACCTTCAAGGATGGAAATTTGATATTACTTCCTTTCACATAATCTTTTTTGGATTGGAAGCTCTTCTAGAAACATGATTCTAGTCGAGGGAACAACACCTTAGGAATTGTTTCTTCTACTAGAATCCATCTTCCTAGAAGAAATTTAGGAGTAGTAGAAGAAACAATTCCTAAGGTGTTGTTCCCTCGACTAGAATCCATGTTCCTAGAAGAGCTTCCAATCCTAAAAAGATTATGCGAAAGGAAGTAATATCAAATTTCCATCCTTGAAGGTGTTAATGATAGACCATTACCCTAAATTAAAGACATTCATATCCAAACCTGTTAGTTTGGGCATGACAACCAGCAAAAAACTCAAAGAAATGAATGCAAATGAGAGCCCTCGTATCGCTATCCAACTTCTCTTCAATGAAGAGGTAAATCTTTTTAGCATCCCCTTTTTTATTCTAAACTTTTTTGAAAAAAACCCGTTATGCGAGTTATTACTAATATGTGTGTAATTAGCACATGGGATGAACCCTGCAGCTTGCCTGCCCTAGTTTTGAATATTTGGGAATCTTCCACATGGATGGCTTGAAAATCATATGGTGGAACCAATTTGTCGTGGATTCCTTTTACAAGCTCTTACAATATAATAATGAACATCTTTTAATTTGATATGCCAACTGTTACAGAAATGCATGTTGTAACAGCCATTCAGTTGAAAATATTGTATTTGAGTTGGCTTCCCAATATGAGGCATGTATGGAGTAAAGACCCCAAATCAATTTTCAGCTTTCAAAATATACAAAGTGTATGTGTTGCGGGATGTATGAGTTTGAAAAGTCTATTTCTGGCCTCTGTGGCTAGATGTCTCATGCAATGGGAGCAACTTGTGATAGTTGATTTAAGGTACCGGAGGAAATTGTTGCAGGGGAAGAAGCGGTGCAACCAATAGCTGGGTTCGTCTTCCTGCAAGTAACTGTCCTGCAGCTTGCAGTGCTACCAAGACTCAAGTGGTTTTACCTTGAAGTGCAAACTTCAGAATGGCCAATGCTGAACTTTTAAGCTTTTAAGAGAGCCAACTTGAGATTAAACAACCCCTTTTCCTTGGTTGATGAGGTATGTAAGAGCCTTAACTAATCTCGTTAAATGTCCACACATTTTGGTAGAAGTGATAGAAGTGATATTGCTTATAAATGGAACGAACTACTTAATCTTCTTTACCATTACTAGAATTTTTGTAATGTCACAAGAAATTTCTTTGACTTTTTGTGTGCGGGCATTGAACAAGGATCGACTTTATAGGAGTATCTGTGGAGATGAAGGTTTGTGAAATCTGTTAATTGGGTTTCTAAAATACTAGTTAGTTATTAACCAATTTATGATTAATTTTGAAGCCATATCACATCCTTAAGACACATAAATTAGCTAGTAATACCACTACTACTCTGTGACGTTTGAAACCCTTTTCTTTTTTGGGTGGCTAGAACCTTTGAAAAGCTCTTTCGAGTGTGCTACATTACCCAAATTGAAGAATCTTCCTTGGTTCATGATCATGCAATATCTGGTTCTTTCATATTTTTTATTTACTATTATTTGTTTTAATTATACACATATATTATATACACATTGGGGGTGGTTCAATTCCGCACACCTTTTTCTTGGTTGAAGAGGTGAGAGCTTTAACTACTTTTTTAAGATGTCCAGCATTATGGTAGAAGTGATATTGCTTCTAGACAGAGTGAACCTAATTTTTGTTATGATACATAGAACGGGACCTTGTAGATGAAAAAGTTGACAAAATGAACTAATTAAAAGGAGAATCCTCATACTCTTGTGCAACCTCTCTTCTACAAAGAGAGGTTGTGCAAGAGGTGAGAGCTTTAACTACTTTTTTAAGATGTCCAGCATTATGGTAGAAGTGATATTGTGTCTAGACAGAGTGAACCTAATTTTTGTTATGATACATAGAACGGGACCTTGTAGATGAAAAAGTTGGCAAAATGAACTAATTAAAAGGAGAATCCTCATACTCTTGTGCAGCCTCTCTTCTACAAAGAGGTTGATTTTTAATTTTTTACCTTCTACTCGTTCCCTTGTTAAGATTACAAACTTACAAATTTTTGTCATCTTTACTTGGTATCTTATCTTCAATATGATGGTTGTATATGTCATTAACACATACCGGATGAATTCTGTAGGTTCCATTCCCTAGTTTGGAAAAATTGAGAATCTTCTACATGGTTGACTTGAAGATTATATGGCATAACCAATTCACTGCAGATTCCTTTTGCAAACCTCAGATTATAAAAGTTGAGTTTTGTGAAAATCTTATTGTTCAAGAAACATGTGCTGTAACAGCCACTCAATTAAAAGAATTGCATCTGATTCATCTGCCAAAACTGAAGCATATATGGAAGGACCCCCAAGAAATTTTCAGCTTCAAAATCCACTTGAAGTACATGCTATGGGATATGAGAGCATGGAAAAGCGGCTCAAAAGCCCCATTCCAGACTTTCCTGCACTTTGAGGATGTTTCGTTTGACTTCAATGGGATCAGGGAAATTGTTGAGGAACCAAAACTGTGAGTATTTTCGTGAGTTTTGAGCATCATGGGGTCAAGGTCCAAGAAGTCCCTCTTGCCTCTCTCTCTCTGGTATGTGCTTGTTTGTATATTGAAATTGCTATTTATTTTTTCTTTGTTTTCCTATTTTTAAGGAAGAGACGGAGGGGAAGGGTCAGGGACGGAACTACGGCAAGCATTGGGGTGGCCTTCGACGTGTTGATGAAGAAGAGAAAATAGAGGGGACAAAGGAAGAACAAAAGAAAAAGATAGATAAATTGGACCTTTACAAATGATCTGTAATAATTTGAAAAATCAAATGCTGATTTGGTTTTCTTAACCAAAGACAGAGTATGCATTCTTATTTATATTCAAAGATACATGAGTTATAGCTGCATGAGTATGCATTCTTAACGTTACCAACCGTCAAGTATTTACAGCATTTACAATACCTTGGTGTTGGTCTTGTCTACATTGTACATCAAGGCCGAAGTTGCATTTGTCACAATTGTAGGTGAAGCCATTACAAGGGCAACGACAAGCACGGCACCAAAAGAAGCTACCAATATAAGGTGCCTTTGGAAGGAGGATGAAAACATTTGGTTGCCCCCCCACATACGTACATCCCCTGCCACTCGTTCGAGCAGAATAAGAGGGTGTTTTGGGTGGGTGTAATGGGTGTTGCAACTCCAGGGGTATTGTGTTTGTTTGTATGTTTTTATGGGTTTTTTTGTTGTTCCCTTCTCCCCTGTTTAGGTGTTTGGGTCCTTGTGACTCAATACACATTTGAAATCACCTTTAATGGTGACCCCGACTTTGTGGCATCCGTGCCTCGAGCTAATGGGCCCGCATCTTCGAAAACATTGCCCCCGCGTACTTTCATTCTTAGTTTCAATTTTGGGTTGCCCAAGCTCTCTTGTTGTGTTTTTTCTTTTTTGTTGTAATTGGTTACTGTTGTACTTATAAATAAATAAATTTTTTAAAAAAAAAAAAAAAAAAAAAAAAAAAAAAAGTTACCGTCTTTTGGTTGTATTCCTTCTAAAAATTTATAATTCCCAAAAGTAGCAACACTTTGTAATTGTAAAATTTATCAGAAATAGCATAGACTTGACTTAACTAAACAAAGTCTTAAAATGATGCACTATCGCTTTTTGTCATTCAGCTCTATGTAGGAACGTATATCTACAAAGTTGCAGGCAAACAGCACTCTGAACAACATCCTTTCTAAAGCTCCTCCTGTCCTTGTTATACTCTCAACTAAAATTAAATCAGTCCATGCTCACCAAAAATGTAAGACTTGTCAATCACCTTTTCTTCACAACGCCTTCCAAAATCCCATCAATTCCAAAAGAACCAGAAAATTGTTGCCGGTCGACTGGACCTGGCAGCTGGAATGAGATAGAGAAGTGCCCTGGTGGGCATAGATTTTGTGTGTGCATCTGAAAGATTTGGGAGTTTTTGCACACTATTTTTTCACCAGTCGTTGTTACACCCTTTATTACTACTTTTCCATCAGGTTCAACATCACAACGGAAACCATCTGCAGTCAGAAAATGAAGACAAGGCTCAGTAAATGTTAGAAAGATGAATATTAGAAGCTGGCAGTATAATGGGAGAAATTAACCATGATTCTCGCATCATATGAAATTCTATGTTCATAACAAGTAAATTAGCTAATTCGAGAAAGTCTTTAAGTGAAGGATTATAGAAACAAATGAAATAATGTTACAGAGACCAGATGAAAGATCAATTTCATTTCATACCGATTTGAAAGAAAATCCATATCAAGAGTTGCACTTGAGCTAATGCATAAATCACATGAATCAACAATGATTTCCCTCATATGTTATAAAATAACCAGAAAAGGCCAAACTAACTACTAAAGTTCCTGCAATATAATTTAGAAATAAAATTTGTTCCTAAGAATATTTAACTAGTAAGTAAAATGATTGAATTCAATAGTTGATCAAACTGTACCATGTGAATGAAACTCACTCTCATCCCTTGCTACCCCTGGCAGGGAGACACGAAAAAGGTAAGAATCTTTGGATTCGCCGATGTCCATTAGTCCTATAACTGGTCCAATCTTTCCCATAGCTGCACATCCAGTCAATGCAACCCCCACTCTGGTGGCAACTTTTTCCAGAGTCTCTGTGTACCTTTTAGTTGGTGATGATACAGTATAGCTATGCGGTGTAGGTGGACCAATGTATGGCACACTATTGAGTGGTGCCACAGCCAGAATGGCTTGCTGAGGATTTATAGGCCCTGGCTCATTATTTTCTTTTCTTGATCTCCCACTCCTGGAAGGAAATAATTAATCCATCAGGGATTGCAAATAATGTGTAATATGTTCCCTATGAAAAATGTAGCACCATGTAGACCAAACATTTTGACTCTGCATTAATAATTTCAAAATTCAACTAAAAAAATAAAATAAAATAAAATATAGGCCTCCTTGATATCAAGATGTGTACCAGTTCTGGAAAGTTAATAGAAAATATCACCACAAAAGTGTTGAACAAGACTACTATCTATAGAAACAGGTCCAAGGTTCAATCCTGTGTGATGCCCACCCCCCCTCAAACAACATTATAAACTCACTTTGTGGTGGGGTTGGGGGGTGGAAGAGAAAAGAAAGACCCTCTAACAAGGACTATCACAATAGTGGAGTTAAACAGATCAAGACGTAGGAGCTGCAAAATACTTGGACAAATCACATAAAAATATCAATAATAGAAAAATCATGAACAGCTTAGTGCAGCATCTTTTTATTCATCTTCATCTTCTTCTTCTTCTTCTTGGCTAGTGACAACCAAAAATTTCATTACAGCTGAGATATGCTTTCCTTGGGGCAAATGATGTCCAAGTATATTTAACATAGACATAGAAGTGTTATAGGGCTAAAAGCTATAAGCTTGACTCTTATACAGATACAGTTCACATTATCAAGACACAATTTTCTCACCACCTTTATTTACTATGTCCTCTCCCAATTATTTATTTTCCCCTATTCATCATTGTGATCAAATATTATTGGTATTACTAAAACAAAAGTGCCAGTTTCATTTATTGAACAATACGAGAGCTTCCTTATTTCATAGGACAGATAAGCTTCCTTATTTAGTAGGACAATAAGCTTCCCGCTAAAGAAGTGGACACTCTCATTTGAAGCCAGAAGGGTATATGTGCCAATGATGCATGTCCAGGAAGTCAAAGGTGAGAGTATGTAAGTGTGTGTGTGTTCACACACAGATATACCGCCCAGGATATAATTTTTTTCAACCTCTAAGATGGAGCTGGAGCCTTTCTACTTCTACCAAAGGCAACTAGTGCGTGCTTCTTCAAGGCTTGACTTCAAACATCCTGTTTTAGCAATTCCCTCAAAAAACAAATACTCACCATGGAAACTGCATATTGAATATTCCAAGGCAATGGAAGGTACTCATATTTGCAAATACGTCCTTGATTGGCAATTTCCTAATTAGTTACCATATCAAATTGATGGCCATGCAAGTTAGGGAACTCCATCTCCTACAAACCATTCTGAATGAAAGAAACCCTACATATACAGGGCAACATACAATGTCAACACTCAAAGTAATACCCCCATTGGGTTATTCTTTAGGCCTCACACCTTCGATTACAATGACATACAGAAAACACATTATAAAATTAAGCAGCCATGCCACTTTAGATGGAATGAAAAATCATACCATGTATTTAGTTGTGCATTGAGACCAACTGAAATGGCAACAAGGAGATGGTCTGGTGACGGCAAGTAGCAGGGTAATCTGATTCAGAACTAAGGTACATGGAATCCATGAAATGGAGAAGTTCTTGATATGAACCCCTTCCCTTCACACCTAAGGCAGTGAAATCTTTATAGACCACCAAATGCATGCAAACATCCTTTTACAGTAAAAACTTGATCGTTGGTGTCACATAAGCTAACAGGAAAATAATGAAGCTGTTACCGATCCTTCTATGGCCAAGCGGAATTAGACCATATATTATTATTATTATTGGCCTGAAAACTACACAATGTTGGAAGCCAACAAAACACACAACATTACCCTTACATCCACGTTTGCACAGTGTCTAGCCTTCAAAACATTGCTCAATGTAGTGGTCCAGTAACAAGGAATCTAAAGCTTGAACCATATATTTTGGACAATCCAGTACTTCTGGTTGATTTTGAACAGATTGATTATGAGTACGGTCCACAAGTTTACTAAGCGGTAATGAAATTCCACACCATGTAGCTAGTGTTATGCTTTCATCGACATGGAATATATAAAGTGTGTTGGAATAAGTAACTCATATTCTCTTATGCATAGAAGCGAAATACTGGTATAGTTGGCCAGTTGTCAGAGCGGAGCGTAAGCGAAGTGAACATAATGAAGAGGGGCCATAAAAAAACTAGTCTATAATCAGACTTCCTCATTTGGTTCAGGTCTCCTAAACAGGTTTTTACAAACACACTTTCCAAAAACTAAAATGATGAAAATCTTTTTTTTTTGATAAATAAGTAAAATTTTATAGAAAAGAAAGCGTAAGGCGCCTCTACGTACACAGGAGAGCCAAAGTTGACCCGAAAAAACCCGAACAAAAAGACCCCAAGACAAAACCTAGAAACCAAAATAACACCCAAAAGACAACCTACAAAAGAACCCAAGCAACGCACCCAAAAAAAACCAAGAAAACCCTAAAAACTGAAAAAACACCAGCGAACAACCCACAAGAACCCCCAAGGTATACAACCCTACGACCTAATGGCCTTGTCTTTCCTACACCTCGAAGAAGCTTTAATGTCTCCGTAATTGACGGAACTTTGTAGATTCCGAAGCTCCCTCTTACTTTCGTGTTTCTTGCGCTCTATCATCTTGCCCCAGATTTCAATGAGCCTCTGTCTCTGTTCCTCAGTCACCCCCGGATACATCTCAGAGATTCTCCCCCAAAGCTCTGCCTCCTTCTTCCAAGCCTCCTTCTCCCAATTCTGGTCGCAAACAAAAGGCGGATCCTTCACCTCTGGAGGCTCTAAAACCTTCTTCAAAGGGAGCTCCCTCTCCGGCGTCAACTTCTCAGCCGAAGAGATCTTCTTGCCCAATTCAGTCGTTCCAGCGGATAACGGAGGGGCAACACCAGACTCTGGTACCTGACTAGGAGCCTCCAAACCTTCAAAAAACTTCTTCTCTTCTACTGGAACCGCAGGTGTTTGCGCAGACTTCTTCTTTTCTACTGGTGCCGCAGGGGCTTGAGAGGACAAGGAGAAGGAAGGATCCAACCCAGACCCAACCAGCAAGGGGACAGAACCCGGAGGAGTGAACCCAGAACTGCTAGGCAGTGGATCAGCAGCAAACCCAGGACCATCGGAAGAATCAGACCCAGCAATAGTCACCGGAGGACTCGCCGGAATCGCTGGGGCAACCAAGAGTCACCGGAGGTACCACTTTCGGAACCAGCAAAGGGGGGAAGGCGAAAAGAACGGGCGGCTTAAAAGGGGCCGCCTGAGCAACCAAAACTAAATAATTGAAAATGGTATGAGGTACCAGTGCAAAAACAAATCCCGATTGGCTCGTTTGGTCACAAAAACAACAGCCAATTCAATTTCTGGAAAGCCTGGAAAAAAAATGAAAATGACCGTGACATTTTTTACAATACTTGGTCGATTTAGTGACAAAAACAACACACTTTATGCTTCCAATAATGGGAAATGCATATTTATTGGTCTAGTCGGTGTCAAAAAAAAAAAAAAATACAAGCATTTTCTATGTTTCCATGAACAGAAAACTTCAAAAGTAGTCAGGAAAGCCATTTGGTAGGACATCTTGAAAAACTGTTTCCAAACTAATTTTCCATGCTACTGGTAATTTTCAGGATATTTCACGATTGTAGTTCTCTCGCATGAGTGCTTGTTGTGACCCATTGACCCAAACATTTACAAAACAAATTCATTATCCCTCACACTAATATACAATCCCTATAAGACTCCCCGAAATTGGTCACTCTTTGTATAACTCTGGAAAAATCATTTTCCAAAATCAATCAGCGGAAAAAACCAACTAATTCCTTTATAATAAATATAATGCAATATTCATAAAATATAGATGCCTTCTTCACAACCATAACACAAACAATTTTTAAGAAAGAAAACGACATGAATATCACAAGCGCGCATTTACCAAGAAGAAGACTTGCCTCTAGAACAACCCCAAATTACAAAGAACAAATGTCTATTATGTATCTGCATTTTTACGCGCCAGCACGAAATTATACATTTGTGCATCATGTATATTTGCAGTACTTACCTGAGAGGGGAAGCCATTGGAGATGTACGGTACAGACTTTGCTTGTTGCGGCGTCGAGTATTTTGAAGGGTTTTGTAAGAAATTGAAGTGGGTTTTGCTTTTCTCAAGCTCTTGTTAAAATAGACGGAGTTGGGGGGTTTTGATAGTTATGAAAAAACTCAATATAAAGAGGAAGCTTAACAAAGTTTGGAAGGTCCCTGGCTTGGGGTTTGTGAAGGCTAATTAAATGTGGAATTGGCCATTTTGTGGAGGCAATTAAACAAGACACGTCATGTTTTTCTTCTTATTCTTGGGCTCATTGCTTTAGAGATTTTAATGTTGTTATCCATGTGAAGGCTAGGAAGGCTTCTTCTAAATGTATTTCTAAGACTTGGTTCGAGGAGATGTCTCTCTTTATTTCTGCTGTTGTTTGTAGAGACAGTGAGGTCTCTAGACTTTAACTTGGTCATCTCTAATTGGAATAGAAGTATTTCTTTGTTCAAAAAAAAAAAATCTCAACCCTTTGGCTAATGGTCTTCCAGTATGGAGAGTAAAAACAGGGTAGGGGAGAGTTGGTCACGAAAAAATAAAAAAAAAAGGGGCAAAATTTACACAATTTCTTTGATTTTTGAAAACTTTTATGATGTCCCCTCTTTTCCTCATTTTCTTCTTTTTTCCCTGTTTTGTTTGCAATTGGAAAGTCTCTGCCCACACGCCACTCCTCTTGCACCACCGGCGTCCGATCTAGCACACGTGTAGCATGCATCACTTTTTTCCTGCCGGTTTTTGGTTTACTTGTCAAATCGTTGGCTTTCTTGTTCGAGCACTCATAGCCGAGCACTCATAGCCGCTTGTGTAAAATTTTATCTAAACTAGCTAACGAAAATCTACTTTTGCTAGTTTAGCTAATCACTTTTCAACACCTTCATCCATCAATTTATCTAAATTTCTTCTCTATTTTATTAAAATAATCAATTTTTATTTTTATTCATTTTAATTAAAAACACATCTTCACCAAAAACACTAAAATAAAACACATCATTGTACCAAAAACTTCTACACACAACCGGCAACTGTCACCTTTGAACAGAACCACTAAGAGAGAGAGAGAGAGAGCACCCCCATAGAAACTTCTACACACACCACACCACACCAGACCCACCAACCCACTACACTAGAAACTTCTACATACAACTGGCAACCATCACCTTTAAACAAGAACAACCGAGTGAGCGAGAGAGAGAGAGAGAGAAGGGGGAGAGCACCCCATAGGGCCACCGAACCGAACTGTTGAAGACAGGTGGCTCTTATTCGCAATCAACAGTCAGGACGGGCTTGTGAGCCGTCTGGACGCCTTCTAGTGTTCAGTGTTTGTCTGAATAGGTTAGTAGACAGCTACTACAAAGAGCTCGTGTTCGCATGAGCGTTCGGTTGTTAAGGGAACACCTACTCCCGAGACTACATGTTCAATGGGGTGTCTGGACAGGGATGCGATAGATGCGGACAGGGGTAGGGTTTTATGTAGCTGTCTGGACGGTATACTAGCATCCGGACGCGCCACAAGGAATATGCGAATACTTGTTGGGAGCTGGGGTTTCAAGGTAGCTACATGTGTTTACTATTTTATTTTTTTTGTATTGTAACCCAAGAACGATTAAGATATAGAATATAACCACACTTTCATCTGTGGACGTAGGCAAATTGCTGAACCACGTA
Source organism: Alnus glutinosa (assembly GCF_958979055.1). Taxonomy (NCBI): domain Eukaryota; kingdom Viridiplantae; phylum Streptophyta; class Magnoliopsida; order Fagales; family Betulaceae; genus Alnus; species Alnus glutinosa. The sequence goes on along the minus strand of NC_084897.1, from coordinate 20,866,071 downwards.
AATCTTGTATCTTTCTCTCTTTTTTCTTCTATTTTCTTCTCATATTATTCATCATTGGTGTGTGCACGGTAACAGAAAATCACAACAATTGGTATCAGAGCCAAGTTTCTCTTGCAATGGTTGGAGTTGCCACTTCTCTGCGAAATTCGATGTTATGAAGTTCGATGGAACGGGCAACTTCAGATTGTGGCAGCAGCATGTCAAGGATTTGTTGGTGCAACAAGGTATGGTTGGTAGCGTCAGGCTAATTCTGACTACTACGTGGATTTTAAATTTATAAGTTTGAACCACTCGCAATAGTACGAATCAATTGTACTATAGTAAAGGTTATCGAACCACAAGAATTAGGGGGTTATTTTGCGTAACGAGATACTTAAAAGGCGTATTTAACTTAACTTTGAAAACAAAGATGAAAGTTGTAGAATTGAAGCTATAACAAATAAAGTGATAAAAACAAACTTAAAATGAAACTTAAGGTAATGATCGCATCAAATTCTCAACCAATGGAACGTCTAAAGTCTAAACGGATTTTCCTAACATGCATGATATGAGCGCGTAATGAGTGTCAATCATACGACGACCTCGACATAAATATACTTTAGTTAAGAAGAAATAATAACCCATCTAATTACATCTAAATCACCCACCTGACAACTACATGTGAAATGATCTAAACTCCATAGCATGGACTATAAAACCTCCTAATAATCATACACAATACATGAACACTCTAGTTAGGCCACAATGATAAGGTATCTTAGTTTCACACCAAACTACTCCACAATGATAAGGTATCTTAGTTTTACACCAAACTACACCAAACAATACCATTGCAAATACATTGTTCTCTCAATCAAAGAAATCGAGAACGTTGGTTTTACTCAATAAATCTCATAGACAAGCATAACTGTTTTTCATGAATAAATGGATTGGAATATTGATAACAAAACTTTTTAGCATAAGTTTTGAAATCCTCTAGTCTTACATAATCATCATACAACTCAAGAAAACTCCATGATTTTTGGAAAAGATCTTATCAAAACCCTAAGAGAAGATTTAGCTAGACATGATTAAACTAATCTAAGCATGAAAACAGTAAAGAAACAAGATCAAAATGATTTAAAAACAACTATATTAAACTTCTAAAAATTCGGATTACAAAAGGAAAGATAAGGAAATACAAAACCTACGCTATAACTTGAAAATTAAAGAAGAAATGCAAAGGAAACAAGTTCTCTGGATTTCGGCCCAGAGAGTTGCATCAAAGGAAAGCTAAAGCACAAAGAAATTAAAGGGATACACCTGCGAAAATCGAAACCCCCAAAAGATGCATGAATTAAACCCTAACCCTTTTCCCATATATATAGGAATTTGGATTTACAACATATATCATCAAGAATCAATATGAGCCACTCAAATTGGATGTCGACATCCCCCAAGGACCGCACAAATCAGATCAATTTCATCCGCACAAAATCATGTCGACATCATTCCAGATTTTTTCAAAAAGATCCCAATTCGATCGATTGAATTCGTGGCTGCATAGATAATCGATCGATCACATCTCGAATGATCGAGTTTTGTTCGACTGATGAATCGATCGATTGCATTTTTGGCTGTACAGATAATCGATCGATCGATTTGCCTTAGCCGATTCTTCACTTGGTAGGATCAAACTTGAACTCTGGAAATGATCAAATTGCTATTGATGTATTTTTCAGGTCTAATTCGGGTGTTTTGAATTAGATTTCAACTAAGACCTGAAAATAAGACAAAACACTAAACTACAACAAAACATTATATATACAACACAAACTATGTATAACAAGTGCAAATTAAGGGTTATTGAAAAGAATAATTCAAGACTTATCAATGATAAAGACGTTATATGAGACGAAACCAACTAAGATGACATACTTATATTAGAAGGAGCTTGAGGCAAAGGCGGTGACTACTATTCGCCTTTGTTTGGGAGATGACGTGATATATCATGTCATGGACGAAGAATCTCTAGGGGCAGTTTGGTTAAAACTGGAAAGTAGATATATGTCCAAATCGTTGACGAACAAGCTTTATCTGAAGCAGCGGTTAACGGGCTGAAGATGGCGGAAGCCTCAGATTTGAGCCAGCACATCAATGTATTCAATCAGGTAATTGGTGATTTGAATAGGCTTGATGTGAAGTTCAAAGACAAAGACAAGGTGTTGATGCTGTTGATTTCACTCCCAACTTCCAACATGTACAACAATTTGGTTACAACTTTGACATGGGGGAAAGAGTCTCTGGGGTTAGAAGACGTTAAAAGGGCCCTGCTGGCGTTTCATCAGAGCAAGAAAGTCAGTGATGAGAATTCTCAAGGGGAAGGGCTACTTGTAAAGGGTAACCAGGAGCGTGGAAGAAGCAACAACAAGGGAGGGTCGAGTTCAAGAAGTTTTCAGTCAAAGTACAAAAGGAGGAAGGACGTCAATTGCTACAAGTGCAGAAAAAGAGGTCACATGAAGCGAGACTGTCCAAACCTGAAGAAGAAGGACGATGAGAAGGAAGGTTCCTCAAGGTCTACCAACGTGGTGGAGGATGATTCAGAAGTTGTTGATGGTGATATGCTCTCTGTTGCAAGTACTTCAGAGCATTTGGTGAATTCTTGGCTTTTGGATTCATCATGTTCTTTTTATGTGACGTCCAACAGAGGTTGGTTTGACACCTACAGGTCAGTAAATTCTAGTATTGTTACTATGGGTAATGGTGCACATTGCAAAATTACTGGGATAGGAAATATCAGAATTAGGATGTTTGAAGGTGTGGTTAGAGCGTTGTGTGATGTTAGACATGTCCAAGAAGTAGAAAAGAATTTGATTTCATTAGGCACTTTAGACTCTAATGGTTTTTGTTATAAGTCTGAAGGTAGGGTAATGAAAGTGGTTAAGGGTGCTATGGTTGTAATGAAGGGAGAAAAGAATTCCAAAAGCACCTATAAACTGTTAGGAAACACAGTTGTAGGTGGAGCAGCTTCTGTGGAGTCTGAATGTGATGATACTGTTTTGTGGCATATGTGCACACACCAATGGGTGAGCGGGGCATGTTAGAACTTCATATGAGAAATCTGTTGAAGGGGGTTAAAACATGTAAACTTGAATTCTGTAAGTTTTGTGTTATAGGAAAACAAAGCAGGGTACAATTCAAGTCAACCACGCATAAGATAGATGGTGTTTTAGACTACATCCATTCCGATATTTGGGGGCCAGTGAGGACAGCATCACAGGGAGGGAACATATATATTTCTGACTTTTATTAATGATTTTTCTAGAAAGGTTTGGGTGTACTTTATGCGGCACAAGTTATAAACGTTTCCAAAGTTCAAGATGTGGAAAGATAAAGTGGAGAACCATACCGGGAGGAAGATCAAGTGCCTCTGGACAGCCAATGGGACTAAGTACACAAATGATAAGTTCAGAGTCTTTTGTGAGCAGCATGACATAAGAAGACACTTCACAGTACGTAGGACACCACAACAAAACGGTATGGCAGAAAGGATGAACAGGTCGATTGTAGAAAGAGTACGATGTCTCAAGTTGAATGCTTGACTTGCGAAGAATTTCTGGGCTGACACGGTGAGTATGGCTTGCTACTTGGTAAACAAATCACCAAGGGCATTACTGGGAGGGAAAGTTGTAGAGGAGGCATGGACAGGTAACGAGGTAGATTACTCTGGCTTGAGAGTATTTGGTTGTCCAGCATTATGTGCATATTCCTAGTGAGGAGAGATCGAAGCTTGACTCGAAGTCTAGACAGTGTATCTTTCTTGGGTATGAGAAAGGGGTGAAGAGATACAAGTTGTGTGATCCTACGATAAACAAGGTGGTGATCAGTAGAGACGTAGTATTTGATGAAAATGCCATGTTGAAGAGTACTCAGGAGAAAGTGCAGCAGGTGCCAGAAAGCAGCAGCAGTGATAAGCTTATTGTGGAGGTGGAGTTAGAGACTCAGGTGTAGGAGAGAACATCTCAGGGTGCAGAGGCCTCTACTTCAAGTGCTGATGAGCAGCACACTATTGCCACAGATAGACCCAGGCGTACTATCAAGCCACCAGTCAGGTATGGATTCGAGGACATGGTTTCTTTTGCTCTTGTTATTAGTAGCGGAGATCCTACTTCTTTTCAGGAAGCTATCAATAGCCAGGAGAAAAGCAGATGGGTGGGCGCTATGGCGGAAGAAATGAAATCCCTGCACAAGAATCAGACATGAGATTTGGTGGAGGTTCTAGAAGGGAAGAGGGCGATAGGATGCACATAGTTGTACAAGAAGAAAGAAGCAGTATCATAAAAAGGTGGGAAAAAGTTCAAGGCTTGCCTAGTAGCTAAGGGCTACTCCCAGCAGCAAGGAGTTGACAAGGAAATATTTTCCCCGGTGGTCAGGCATACTTCCATCAGAGTGGTTTTAGCGTTGGTAGCACACTTTGATATGGCACTAGAGCAAATGAATGTGAAGACAGCTTTCCTTCATGGTGAGCTGGAAGAACAAATTTACATGGTGTAACCAGAGAGGTTCAGTAAACTTGGACAGGAGCACTTAGTCTGTAAATTGAAGAAGTCTCTTTATGGGCTGAAGCAGTCTCCAAGGCAAATTAGGCAATGGTACAAGAGGTTTGACTCCTACATGATCAAGATTAGCTACAACAAATGCGAGTATGATTGCAGTGTGTATGTGAGGAGCCTTGTTGATGGCTCATATATTTTTCTGTTACTATACGTGGATGATATGCTTATCGCAGCAAGGAGCATGAAAGAAGTCTACAAGCTGAAGGCGTTGTTGAGCAAGGAATTTGGCATGAAGGACTTGGGTGTAGCGAAGAAGATTCTTGGGATGGAAATTCGCAGAGACAGGGACGCCAGGAAATTGTGGCTATCCCAGGCCGATTAGGTGAAGGTGCTAGAGAGGTTTAGCATGAATGATGCAAACCAGTGAGTACACCTTTGGTGAATCATTTCTGTTTGTCTACCTCACAATGTCCAAGGTCAGTTGAAGAAACTGAAGGCATGTCCAAGGTCCCATATGCCAGCGCAGTGGGATGTATAATGTACGCAATGGTTTATACTAGGCCAGATATAGTTCAAGCAATCAGTGTGGAGAGCAAGTTCATGGCAAATCCAAGAAGGCATCTTTGGAATGTAGTCTAGTGGATTTTTAGGTACTTGAAGGGTCCAACAGATTTTGGCATCACTATTGCAGGGCAAAAGGGTGATGTGTCAATTGCGGGGTACGTTGACGCAAACTATGCAGGCGATTTGGATGATAGGAGGTCTACCACATGGTATGTGTTTACTTTTGTAGGATGGCCTATTTGTTGGAGATCCATGATCCAGTCAACTGTTACAATGTTCACAACTGAGGCAGAGTACATGGCAATGGTTGAGGTTGCAAAGGAAGCTTTGTGGCTCAGAGGGTTAGTCAAGGAGCTAGGTATTCAACAAGGTGGAGTTCAGTTACATTGTGACAGTCAGAATGCCATCTATTTGGCGAATAACCAGGTGTATCACTTGAGAACCAAGCATATTGATGTGAGGTTCCACAAGATCAGGGAATTGGTTTTTACAGGCGACTTGTTATTGGAGAATATCCACACTTCTGAGAATGCAACAGATATGTTGACGAAGCCAGTTACCGCGGACAAGTTCAAGCATTGCTTGGACTTGATAAATGTCTCAAGGTACTAGAAAGGAGATGAGGAGAGGCGGCAGCCCCAAACTTACCAGTTATAGGTGGAGTACGATGGTGTCTATCTTCGAGGTGGTGAATACTTGCCAAGGTGGAGATTGTTGAAGACATGTGGCTCTTATTCGTAGTCAACAGTCCGAATGGGCTTGTGAACCGTCTAGATGCCCTCCAGTGTTCGGTGTCTATCCGAATGGGTCAGCATATAGCTACTACAGAGAGCTCATGTTCGCATGGGCGTCAGGACCATCGAGCGAACACCTACTCCCGAGAGTACATGTTCGATGGGGTGTCCAGATAAGGATGCGATAGACGCAGACAGGGGTAGGATTTTATGTAGCCGTTCGGACGGTAGGTCACTAGCGTTTGGACACGCCACAGGGAATACGCGACATCTTGTAAGGAAATGGGGTTTCGGGGTAGCTGCAAGGGTTTATTATATATATGTTGTATTGTAACCCAATAACAATTGAGATACAGAATACAGCCGCACTCTCTCCTGTGAACGTAGGCAAATTGTTGAACCACGTAAATCTTGTGTCTTTCTCTCTTTTATCTTCTCTTTTCTTCTCATATTATTCATCATTGGCGTGTGTACGGTAACACCAAATCACAACACGGACCCACCGAACCTGAACCCAGAGTATGCCAACAGCCTAGAGCCACTAAAATAGAACTACCGGCACAAGTTGATTCGCTAGTATTGGGTTGATAAAATCAAAACCCCAACACCAAGCCCCAAAACCATCAATTTCAGTAGGGAAATGAAGAGGAAAAAAAGGAAAAGATATGTGTGTGTGTGTGTGTGTGTGTGTGTGTTTGAGAGAGAGAGAGAGAGAGAGAGAGAGAGAGAGAGAGAGAGAGAGAGAGAGAGAGGAAGAAAGTGGAAGAAATAACAATAAAATATTCACTAGATCCGTGTACAGTGCAACGCCTCATGTGGTATTGCACTGTTCACAAATGGACGACAACTCTATTTTAGGTTTGCTTTACATAAGCCGATAGAGGGAGGTTTTATGATGCGGTCAATTTCAAACTTCAATAATAAATACCACTCCCAATAGCATGAATCACTGTAGGATAGTGTCTATATTGAGGGTGTCGATCCTCAGGGATTGAGTTGGTTGCATCTATCAAGACTTAATAAAATCAATTCTTATTTATCCGTTAGAAAACGATTTTTTTGTTGATTTTTGTTTTATAAACTAAAAACTACACTAAGTGTTGGAAAATTAATTTGAGTTGAACTTAATGAAATGGAAAATAGGGAATTGACTTCACCACTTTCCTTGTACCAATGGCTATCACAATAAACATGGGACATTCATTCTAGGCATGATATTACTTGTGTGTGGTTGTCAAGCACACACCAAAATTGTCAAGAAAGTACCATCATTAAAAATAAGTGTAACCTATCTTCGACTAGCACGGATCGTCTACCTAAACTATGGTGCATCATGATCCGTTTACCCTAAGCATGGGCTATCAAATTCATTAATTTGGTTACACACAAACAATGATTAAGTGTAGCTCATCTTAAGATTAGTACAAATCATCTACCTAAATTACTCTAACCTAAAGTGTAGCATGATTTGTCTATCCTAGGCATGAATTATCAAAACCTTTTGTTGCATGTTCAAAGAATACCATTGCATAACCATTACATTTATCATCTTTTGAACAATAAATATAATTTGTGCACAATCAAGATAAAAAGCTTTATCATAGAGAAGATAAGGAATTAATCAAGATTGCATTAACATTAAAACCAATTACAATATAGTAATTATCATAGTTATACAATCATCAATGCCCAAAATTAAAATCTCAAAGAACAAAGCACAATTAAGTCATTGATACTTGGATAGGGTTTATCAAAACCCTATGGAGAGCTTTAGCCACTCATGGAGGTCCTTTGATCCTTTGGAGTTGAAGTGCAATCCCCCATTGAGCTTCTGAAAATTTTACAAGAAATACTCTCCCTCATGTTCACTGTTTCTGTTCTCTGGAAAAAAAAAAAAAAACTATCCTACCGCTACTCCTAAACTAACCTAAATCTAACTAAGAGAAGAAAAAATGGAACGTGGGATCCCTTATATAGACAAGTAGGGGGTTTCTTCAAGGTGAGGAAAGGCATCTCCATCATGATTTCGTGCCGCCCAGACCAGAAGAATCGCCTACCTTTTGATTTTTCTGTTTATTCCATTTTCAGAACAGCAGGTTTGCATTTCTGCATTTCGGCGCCTCCATTTGCGTTCGATCCCAGATCAAGTGCGCTTGAGCGCTCTTGCGCTCGATCTCAGATTTATGGCGCTCGAGCGCCTATGAGCTTGATTGAGGAATTGCGGTGCTCGATCCCACTTCCTTGGCAGAAAACATGTTGCTCATTTTAAGCTCGATTTTTTATGGCTTTTAGGTCTTTTTCCTTTAGTCACTTGAAAATGATCAAAACATTAAAACAAAGCAAAATGTTATATTACAATGAAGTTAAGGGTTTAACGATTGCAAATTAAAGGGCTTAAAGTAAGGAAAGATCTCACTATAGAATCACGTAAGAGCATTGTCCTTAAAAGTTGATTCGTGTCTATCGGAGTGCATAACTCAGTGTGATCGAATCTCTTGGTATGCAACCTCTCAAGATTAGACTATAGCATCTATTTTCGTTAAAGACACTTTCAAGAACAAAGATCACATAGAACAACCCTTAGATCAAAGTGGACGGGAGATTTTGAAAAAAAATATTTTTCTCCAAAGAAAAACTAATAATATAAACTATGGCCTCATGCCTTGAAAACAAGAATGTTGCAACAACAACACAGTTCAATCACATTTTTCTCCTTTATAAGCTATATATATATATATATGTACGTGTATAAGTTGGAAAGCAATGAAAAAGAACTAATGATTACACGTGAAATTCTGGTGTAACTAAAGTTGTGTGATAAATTTTTGACCAAAACGGTAATGTTTGAAGAAGAAAACTGAAACAGAAAAAAACCATGAACCATAATGGTTTTTGAGAAATGCTAGGAGGATTGAAAATTTTACAAAGAGATGGGTGCTAAGATGATGTGAAACTTATTCATTGGAGATGATCAAAACAATTAATAAAAAGAAATACTATGAGTACCAATGAACAAGTTCTACATCATATTGATACTTATCTCTTAGTAAAAGATTTGGTACCTCTAGCATTTCTCATAATTTTTTGTTGATCAAACGGTCACGTGACCTTTTCGAGAAGAAAAAAAAAAAAAAGACCGTTTAAAGAGCAAAACAAAAGCCATAAAATTAACTAAAATCCATGCATGAACGTTAACATGATAAGGGTTTTTTTTTTTTTTTTAAAAAAAAAAACCTTAAAAGTTAATTTTAATAACAAATGGTCAACATAATCGAAGAAAAAAAATAATAAAAACTTTTCAAGGCTTAATAAAGCTCAATGGTCAAAACAAAAGTCAGTTTAATTTTTTTTGCCATACAAACTTATGAATGTATTTTAATACCAAATGGTAAAATATTTAAAAAATAAATAAAAGAGAAATAATGTTTGTAATACATATATTACAACAAATTACATGTCCACTCGTTTAACTCATAAAACTATAACCTGTATATATATATATATATATATTTTACAATTAAAAACAAAACCTTGAAATGTTAAAATTCATATGAATTTATTTTTAAAATTTATAGGCATGAAGAAATAGATTGAAAGAACGAGAATCAAATTAATTTGATTACATGTCACGGTAGTAGTAAGAATGAAGTACCATATAAGAGGAGACTCATGAATATATTAACATTTAAATTTATATACAGTAAAAAAGGGGTTTAACAGGGCTTATTTACAAACGTGCGTTTCACCCCAAACCCCAACCAAACAAACAAAACTAATATCAGTTATTCAAAACGGTGCGTTTAAACCATTGCTTCTCACGCACGACTCACTCACTGCCCAACGTCTGATAACACAATACTTTGCCACATCACATCACATCACTTCACTGTCTTGACGCACTGCTCAACGTTTAAGACCAATTCAAACCCAAACGCCCAACACCTTCGATCATCTTCTTCCGACGTCTCTTCTCATTTCTCCTCTGCCTTGCTTCTTCCGTCACCTTAAATCTGCTACTGCCAGTGGAGTGAGGTGAGCGGAAACTAACCAACCTTTGTTTTTACGATCCTTTTACGCATTCTTCCTTAAGAAAGTCTTGTAGATGTTTTTTACTATCATGATCACATGTAATTTTGATTGCTTAAAATTTTCCTTAAGCATTCTTCCTTGTGAAAACCTTCGTTTGTAGCTCAAAATAATGCTCATCACGTGTTTAGCTGAATGTTTGTAACTTTCTTTATGTAAAAGTGTCAATATGTTTCTAAAAAGTTTTCATTTGAAGCCTAAATATAGCCTTTTGTAGAGATTGTTGTGTCTCACGAAGTATTGGATGAATTAGGGGAACCAGCTGAATTATATATGGAGGGAACTTGTTTGATTCAAGAACCCCAAAAGAAGAAGAAATTGAACGAAGAAGAGGACATTAATGAGAAGAGCAAATGCTTAGGTGACTTACCTGAGGAGGTTCTTCGACACATCCTGTCATTTCTTCCAACAAAAGACGCCGTTAGGACAAGCGTACTTTCTAAAAGCTGGGAATACAGATGGGCATCTATTCCCAATCTAGATTTTTGTCGAGAACTTTTGAAGCTGTCGTCGCCTGCTAAGAGAAGGCTTTTGATGAATTTTGTGGAAAGGGTGCTCTGTCTTCGTGGCTCCTATGCTATAAAACGATTTAATCTCTCTTGTGATGTGCTACGTGATGCATCTCGTGTTAATACCTGGATCTCTGCCGCTGTGAGGCATAATGTTCAAGAGTTGGATATTAGTCTTGACAATTTCAAGGGAGAATTTTTTCTCCCTTACTGCTTGTTTACCTGTAAGACACTGACAAGCTTACACCTTTATATGCCCATTATTCTGAAGCTTCCCACTGCAATTTGTTTCTCAAATCTAAAGACCTTGACAATCGAAAGTGTTACATTTTCGGATGAGTACTTAATCGAACAATTATTTTATGGTATGCCAGTCCTTGAGAAATTGTGTTTACACGATTGCAGCTGGGGGAGTCTCAAGGTTGTGCATCTTTCTGTTCCCAAGCTTCATTCTCTGAGAATTTCGGAATTTGAGAGGCCAAATTCGAGTTATGGGGATGGTTGTCAGATTATGATTTTTGCATTTGGTCTAAAAGAATTTAATTACACTGGTGAACTGTTCAGCGACTATTGCTTATACAAGTCATTCTCACTGGAAAAGGCAGAGATTAGTATGATTTCTTATGATACATCAGCTCAAATTGCTCATCGCGTGTGTAAACTTCTTACAGGGCTCTCCAACGTTAAATTACTATTACTTTCCGATGAGGTGGTTGAGGTATGGCTGCTTCTCTCTTTGTAAATTCAAATTTTACTGTAACATATCAACATAATTATGGAAAAATCAACTCCTACTTGAACTGCTTGCATAAATGTGCTATGATAAAGCCAGTCCCATATAAAGGAAATTTACCCTTCTATGTTTTCATGCTATTTGAGTGATGACAGATGTTAGACAAGCATTCTTGTGGATGAGAAAATGTCATGACACAAAGAGTATTATTGATAAGATCTTAAGCAATTTAAACTTTAAGGGTGTTCTCCTAACATTTGTATCATGCTCTCACTTGAGAAATTTCTCAAGGTGTTTCACGCCACTCCCATAAAAAATCAGGTAATTCTATACAACTTAAAAAAGTACAATTATATTATGGATTTTAGTTTATGTAAAATTTCAAAGACGGTTGTAGTTTCCTGATTTACCATTCGATTGTCAAGTTAATTACTTTAGTGATGAGAACTCTTGTTTTTGTAATTTTTTTAAGATGCTCACAAATCAAGTGGTTGAAATTGAAATATATTCATGCAATACTCAAACTTAATAAAGATATCGAAGGAGAATGTATTCTATTCATAAATTAATTCATTCTTTTTGTTTTCTTCTTTTTTAGAAAGTATGTGACCAAATGGGGTTTGTATCTGTATAGCATTTAGAAAACCATTGGATAAGTGCTACTCTGATTGCTTCTATTGGAATGATAAATGTGACGTCCCACATTGCCTGGAAATGGAGATGTGCTTATATGTATAAACATATCATTTTTGACAATAACGCGTTTTAAAGCCGTGATGGCAATAAACCTATCAAAATCTCGTAGTTAAGCTTGCTATTGCGAGAGTAGTACCAGGATGGGTAACTTCCTGAGAAGTCTAGTTCAGGGGAACTAAAAGCGGACAATATTGGAGGTGGGTTGTTACAATGAAAGTTTCCATATATTGTTTATGTTCTACTCTTAGATTATGTTTTATTGATATTAAACACAATTCTTCTATTGCTTGGTAAGACCTGAACCTAAGTCTTACCTTGATCCCATCCAATCTCTTACTATTAAATCCATATGACTACCTACATTAGTGAATGATTGGAAATTATTGAATAGGTTTTTGTTTAATGGGTTGGTTTTGACGACTCTGTTGGGGGTTTTTCGGTTTGATGGGATTGGTCCAGTGAACTCGGTGTCGCCAATGAACCTATGACGGCAACTTCGTCGGATTTGATGGAAGATAAGTATAGCTCTAGATTCCACTGCATTCAGTTTCTTTGGCTTGGCCCTATGTTCCGACGAAGGGTTTAGGGTTATAATGCTGACCCCTAAACCTGTGAGGTGATATAACCGCAAGTTGAGGAATATCAGATTTTTGAATATGGAGGAGACCTTGATTGTCGAGGCAACGTCTACTGTCGGTGTCCTGTCTGTAGTGATGGAGAAGGTGACAGGCTTGGTTCAATTGCAAAAGTGGTTGATTGGATTTGGTCCGTCTCCGGAGGTTTTTGTTGGTGATGGGAGGATGGAGAGTTTCTGTACCCTTTGGGTGTTTTCTCCTTGCTACCTTTTTAGATTGGACTTTGTTGGGGGATGAGGGGATCAAAGACTCAATAGAGGATACCCCTTGGGAGGTTAAGGGTAGAAGGGAGATTCTGAATTTTGAATGCTCTTATAACTATGATGCGAATGGAGCATCATCTAGGCATGGGAAAGGCAAGGCTCACACTTGTTGGCGTTTGAAGTTTTGGGCTTTTTTGTCTTGTGGGTTTTGAGTTTGTGGGCTTTTTGGGTTGGTTGAGTTGTGGGTGTTTTTGCTGATTTTTGGTTTTTGGGCTTGTTGGAACTCCCTCCTGTGTATACTGCATACGTAATTAGTGGAGCCTTACATTTTTCAATAATGCTTTTATAATGCATTTGTCATTTATTTTTTTCTTTGTTCTTGGAAGTATTTTAATTATGCTGCATTGCTTTATTTTGTTCTTAGGCTTTGAGAAATGCAGGAGAACGCTTATCTCATCTACCTATGTTCAATAACTTGACGGATTTAGTATTTTTTGAGGATTGGGCAATAGATCTTGGCTGTGTAGGACTGTTGAGGATATTACAGAACTCTCCTTGTCTCAAAACTATGAAGTTTTTTGAGGTAACTTTATTGTACTTGTATTCCATCCTATTGCTGATTTATTAGCATGGCTAAAACTTTTTAATTTGTATGATAATTTAGGGGATCAGGTTGTGGGAGAACGATGATTGGATGTTAGACCCATTGCCTCCATGCTTCTTGTCCCATCTCAAGTGGATTGAAGTATGTGATTTTGATGGAGAAAGTGAGGAACTTTCTGCTATTAAGATTTTGCTCAAGAATGCTATTGTTTTGGATGAAATAGTTATATTTTGCTCTGAGCGCTTGGCAGGGAACTTAGAGAAGCAAGAAAATCTCTACAAACAGTTGATAGAGATCCCTAAAGGGTCACAAAATTGTAAAATTGTTTTACAATGAGCCTTTACCTAAAGTCCTTAATTCCTCTTCCTTACAACTACAAACATGATGTTGTGAAATGTTGGTTTATGTTATTTGTGATAATTAGTTTTGAATCCTTTAGCTTTTTATGCTAATTTTAGGTGTTCAGTGTTTGTTTTTTCTATTTTTGTTTTTAATTTCTTTTTTAAACTTTTTTGGTTATTTTTCTTATTATCTATACAAGCTCACAAAATATGTCGATCATTTGAATTTTCCCTTTATTGTTCTGCTAAATGTATAAAAACATGGAATTATTCAAATCAGCCAAAAATGTCAGTGTTGTTACCTTTTTTCTCAAGCATATTGTGTTTTGAACATCTTAGTATATTCATGGAATGTTTCTAAAAGCTTTATTACAGTGTGGATATCCGTACTATGTTGGTGAGCTGTTGGTTTGACATCATATTTGCTTAGGTTAGTTTAATGGCTATCATAATAAGTGTTATGTTATATTGTCACATTAATTTGTAAGATAATGTAATGAAAAACTTATCAAAAAAATTTGTAAGATAATGTAATAAATTTGATTTTTACTTTTTAAAGCAAGTAAAAAGTAGTTATGAATTTAATCATCCATCAAATAGAACACTGATAATCAAAATGAATTTCATCCCTTGCTACCCGAAAAATGGATCGTCTCCATTTTAAATGTAATGGAGAGGAGTCGGTTAGTTCAATTGAGAAGGTAAAATGGTAATTTAAAAAATAAAATAAAAAATGACCATTTCATCCTCTTAAATATACTAACCGGTATCCTCTCCATTTCAAATCCTTCTACTCCTACCCGCGATAGAATGTCACCAAAGAAGTCAAATATCCTTATATTTATTGGACATATTTGCCTTTCAAATTGGGTTAAGGAATTTTCCAACCTAGCTAGTTAAGTGATACCTCTAATCTAGTAATCCTTAATATGTAAAATTACGTGCTTAAGTGATACAAGCCAATTTTTTATAAATCGATTTTATTAAAATAAAATAAAAAACAAGTAACAATTAATTTATAGACTAACTACAGAAAATCTTTGTCCCCAAACAACATACATACACAACCACATGGCGCAAGTGGATCAACACAACATGAATACATTATATGACGATTGACATCCTTAATTTCTACAAACACGACTTTTGGATATTGAAAATACACATACAGGGTAGGGGTGCAATTCCGGTCCTGTTATAACCGACCAAGAAACTGGCTCTGGGCAGTAACAATTGCTATTTATTTTTCTATCTTTTAGGAAGATATGGAGGGGAAGGGTCAGGGATGGAACCGCAACAAGCATTGGGGTGGCAGTAGACGTGTTGATGAAGAAGAGAAAATAGAGGGGGACAAAGGAAGAACAAAAGAAAAAGATAGATAAATTGGACCTTTACAAATGATCTGTAATAATTTGAAAAACTGATTTGGTTATCTTAACCAAAAACAGAGTATGCATTCTTATTTATATTCAAAGATACATAAGTTACAGATGCATGAGTTATCAAGCTATACAAATTCTTAAACGTTACTAGCCGTCAAGTATTTACGGCAATATTACAAATGGAACAAATGAAAGGCTGGGATATTAAGCAACATTTACAAAGGAAATAAATATCTACATTGTACATCAAGGTGGAAGTTGCAGGCAAACAGCACTCTGAACCACATTCTTTCTAAAGCTCCTCCTGTCCTAGTTATGCTCTCAACTAAAATTAAATCAGTCCATGCTCACCAAAAATGTAAGACTTGTTAATCACCATTTCTTCATGTACAAGGCCTTCCAAAATCCCATCAATTCCAAAAGAACCAGAAAATTGTTGCCGGTCGACTGGACCTGGCAGCTGGGATGAGATAGAGAAGTGCCCCAGTGGGCACAGATTTTGTGTGCATCTGAAAGATTTGGGAGTTTTTGCACACTATTTTTTTACCAGTCGTTGTTACTCCCTTTATTACTACTTTTCCAGGGAATGTTTCGCAGGGAGAAAAATCGCCGAGAAAGTCTGAGAAACTGATCAGCCGAGAAACTAGGACGACGGCGTTTCGTCCTCAAGAACCTTAGAAACCAAATTCTCATACAACCTACCACGAACTACAGTCCCAAAACCCTAAAACCCAAATTCTTTCCCAACCAAGAAACCCAAAACCCCAACATTAACGGAAATTCAAGCAAACCCAAACCCTAATTCCCCAAACAAAACACACAGGAACCCAAATCACCCAAAAAGCAAGCAGATTTAGAGCGAAAATCACCTAGCAACGAATGCGTCGATCTCCCTCTCCCGTGGATCTTCTTCTATCTCTGGTAGACGCAAAACCGGCGTGAAGGAGCTTTGAGACTAAACGAGTACGCGGGGAAATGAAATAAAAAAAATGAAAAATAAGAAGAGACGATCTAAAGTCACTCGGCTGAAGAGACGATGGTCTTTGACAATTGCCTGAATTACTATAGCAATAACGAGTTTGCTGTAGACGTGAATTTGAGCAAAATCGTCTGATTTTGGTGATTTCGTTAGTTTGACGAATTCACTACAAATGATCTGAGGTTAACTAGCCTATTAAAAAAAAAAAAAATTCAAATTCAAATTTAAAAACCAAAACGTGCGTTGGTTTCTCTCCCCCAAATTTTCATTTCCCCCCACCTTTCTCTCCCCCCCAAATTCTTTCCTCCCCTTCTCCCACCAAGCAGCGTAACCGCCACCATCCAGTGCCTCTGCCCACCACCAAGCAGTGCCGCCACCCACCATCTGGCCGATCTATCTCAATCTCACGTGGTTTGGTCGCCTCCGCCCACTGAACGACGCCCACCCACCACGACACCACCAATCTGTTTTTCTTTTTATTCTTTTTTTTTTTTTTTTTGGGTTCACTCATCCGGGTTTTGCATGTATTTGTTGTTTTTGGTGCTTGATTTAGGTTTAGGTTGTGTATTCAATTGGCCATTTTTTTTTTGGATACCCATAAGATCTATAGCTCCCTTTAGCATACACATTAATTAAATTGGTTAATAAGAGTGTATTTTGTGGATTGGAGATAGAACCGAGTTATGGGTATTCATTCTTTGGATGATGTTTTCAATTTACAACAAGTTTTCCAGAACTATTTGGTGTTTTACCAAGTCTTATCTCTAGATTTTGTAGGTTCAATGTAATGGAGTATTGGGTTTTCTCTTTTGAGTAGTGGTGTTTGGAATATTACGGTGTTTTGCTTTATTATTATTAAGTAAGAAGCTTTATCACTCTTTTTACGTTCTTGTGTTTGTGGGTCGGGGTTAAAATGTTTTCAATTTTGGTTCATTTTATCTTCTTCCGTCTTTATCATCTGGTTATTAATTATTTAGTTGATTCTATTTTTTGGGCCATTTGATTCTCAAGAGTGAATTGAAATGTTTGAATTTTTTGTGATGTTAGATTCTTTGTGCTGTGAAAGTGTTAAGTAGCTGTAAGCAAAGTGTTAAGTACCATGGTTTGTTTAGTTCTACTTGGAATGATATTTATTTATTTATATTCGAAGCATGATGTTTTAATGTGTGAAGCCTGATGCGATGAAATTTTGTAATGTTGTCATGTTTTCCATACTCGCATCAGGACACTGGATCACAGCTGCCAACAAATATTACTGCAATGCTCAAATATGGAATCAATCCTTTTCAAGCTGTGGGGTAGTTTAACGGTATGCCCAACCAAAAGCTTCCTTGTCAAATCACATCTGTTTGTTTCAATGTCCTCTGTTAATACAATGTGTTTTTTCTTCTCTTTTAGGAGGGTTTAATAATGCCTGCAGTGGAGCTCCATTCACCTTAAATGCTCTCTGTGCAACACTTTCACAGCTGGTGGTGGGCAGATTTGAGCTTGTAGATGATTCTTTCACCTTAAAGAGCCGTGTTTTGTTTCTTGTGAACTGTTTGAATCCATCAGCATGTCATGGGCAATTTTCTATCAAGGCAGCAGTGAGAAGATAAGCCTAAGAAGCGCAAAATTGATCCTATATTCACTATGACTTAAGAAGCACATATTTGATAAGGATGAGCCTTCATCTTACTTATGTGATGTAACATAATAGAAGTCATATATTGTGATGTAAGTTGTGACTTGCTGATTTGGTTGGTTCTGAAACTCATCAAGCTGTAATGAATGATATGTTTATTGATTTATCAAATTATATTTTTAATGGTATTTAGGTTGGTTCAATAGATTATGTCAAACTCTACCTACTAGATCATAACAAGTTCTTTTATTATTATTATTATTTTTTTTTTGGGGGGGGGGGGGGTCTAGGCGAGTATTGGTGTATTGGTAATATTGAGGCATAACATCCCTACAAAAACAGTCCATAGTTAATTTTGTAAATTCTTTTTTATTTGCTGAGAAAACTGCTATATCAGTAACACTAACTTTGGCATCAAGATTTTCCAATGAAATGTAAGCATCCCTTCAAACATTCAGAGGATAACACAAGAAGTTTAAATTCATATGCATCATCTTCCATGCAATGTTTCATGGCCTGACTGCTCAAAAATTAAGTACGTGGAAATTAAGCATAAAGTGCATGTTTTTGTAAACACAAGGATATAATCAATGAAGTAAGGAAATATGTTGTTTTTGTAACTCTATTAGTTCAATTTAACAAGCACATGCTAAATTTCAAAATAATGTAGTTCTTATATATGAAGATAAGATCAATTGAAACAATACAACTTTCAAAACAATGCAATTCTTATACACGAAGACAACATCAATTCTTTTGTGTACATGGTACACCACCTAACACCTATTACAAACACCAACATAAGTTATGGCAACTACAAACTCAAAAAATCAACAAAATCAACCCAACAAGATACAACATGAACACCACCGTTAACTACAAACAACAAGAAGAAACTTACAAACAATTACAAGACCCAACAACGTACAACACCAAGTGTAAAGTATTTATCTATATGAAATACAACCACAAATTCCAGCTTGGACAATATCAAATTCTTTTGGAGCCTTAAGCAATATCAAATTCTTTTTTCTTGATTTATTGTTGAGCTTTTGTCATGCTTGCAGGATTCCGGAAGAACTCTGACATTGCCCATTTATGTGTCATCAAGGTTGTATACATTCTTGCAACAAATAGTTACTGTGACAGAAATTCAGAAGTCCAGAATTATCTACATAAATGATTTGGTGAACTATATCATTTGAAATACTCCAAGTAAACACTTGCTTTGAAAATTTTAGTACATGATGATGAAAACCATCTTTCGGGAATTTATCTTTGGTTCTAATTAAACCAAGGCATATTGGGTAATCAAATTAAATAGTTTATAAAGCCAGACATGAATCAATGATTGTTTGGGAGAATATCGCTCTCCTCGGGTACTGGGCCCAACCCGATCAGACAAGCCCAGGGGGTCCGTCCGACCGGGCCAAACTAGTCGAGAAAATCACTCTACACCTTCAAGTACTAAAAGCACATTAGACTTTGTCTAGGCTCGGCCCGATCCATCCGACCTGACCACCCGGGTCGGTTCGGGTGGTCCAAGAAGCTCTTGCCTGCGAATATCTCGAAATCACTAGGCACATGACACACAATCCATACTAAGGTCGTGCGTCGTGAACCGCTTCAGTGACACGCCACTCAGAAACGAATCGTGCACCCGAGATAGGAGTACGTGGAGCCCGAAATATCCATGCACCCGAGGCCATGACTTCCTCAAATACCGGCTTGTGCATAAACCAGGAACGATCCTAACTGCTTCCTAATCTCTATAAATACCAGAATCTCCTCAACTATCGAGGTACATTCATTTTATCTTCTTAATATTACTCTGAGCATTTACTCTCAAACCATACACTCATTTAAGCATCGAAGCAGGATTGTCGGCATCCCTCGACGCAGCTTTCACTTGTAGGGAAGAAGGAGCACTTTGGCAAATCTTTGATCGACACGTCACCTACCAGAATACTATATCAAAAATGACTAAAACATTAAGGATATATAGGTTTCTTTTTTAAGTGTTGTTTCTAGAAACATTTTCCATGATATAGTAAATTTTTTTGGAGAAACATTTTTTACGATCTTTTTTTTTTTTTTTTTCTCCCTATTTTGGGAGACAAAACATGTTCAAGTAGCCTTTTTCAAGGGAAATAACTCGGACATCACATTTATAGTAAAACAAAATAGCATAGAAGAGACTGGGAATAGCCCTCCGGCCCCTCCTAATTCTTCTCAAAACTTGGAATTCATTAGGCAGTAGTCCATATAAATCTTTTAACAATTCACTATATCAACTAATATCCACACATCCAATAACTCATAAATAAACAATTATCCACAATTCCTGCTCAATACTTGAAGAAGCTTGTAGTTTTCTTTGTCCCCCACAGGTTGCGAGAAGAAATAATACATGGGGACATTGCCGCCATTCAGATCCTCCCCTACATAATTTTCTAAACCACCTCTTCTCTACACAAATCTTGGTCATACTTCAAATATAGGACTTTTTTCCAAGGGCTAAAATTAGTTTAATCTGACAAAAATAACAGAACATGGTAAAAAAATATAATTAACAAGCAGCAAACCGCATGAGGCTTAGAGAAAGGAAAACAGACCGGCCGTGGCGTCGTTCAAGGGGCGGAGGCGACCAAACCGCGTGAGGCTTAGCGAGATCGGCCAGATGGTGGGCAACGACACTGACAGTGATGGCTGGGTATTTGGTGGTGGGGGGAGGGAAAAGTTTGGCGCATAGAGAAAGGGAAAAGACTGGATGGTTGGCGGCATTGGAAGGTAGTGGCCGGGTATTTGGTGGTTGGTGGGAGAGGGGGGAGGGAAAAGTTTTGGCGGAGAGAGAGGGGAAAAAGGCCAGATGGTTGGCGGCAGTACTGGATGGAGGTGGCTGGCGGTAGTTAGTGGTGGCCAGAGATGTTATGGGCATGATTGTTATGAGCTTTGTGTAGAAGACGTGTGTGGAAGACGTGGCAGTGGCTAGGCTAGTGCAAGACAATAGTGTAATGCAATAGTTATTATGTAGATGTTGTCTACGTAGGTAATGTAATGTTAGTGGGTCAGTTATGTGGTAATGGGTAGTTTAATTAGTAGTTATTATGTAATGGGTAGTTATTATGTAATGGGTTTAGTGGTTAGTTAATTAGTTAATTTAGCTTGTCTCTTATATTTAAATTCAGCTTTGATTATCAACGAAGGTAACCAGAAAATTATCCAAGGTTCATCTCTTACCGTGTGTTTGAGTGAAAGGACTCATCTTTTAACCGTGTGTTAGAGTAAGAGGAGGGATTGACTCCTTGAAGTGTCAAATTGTTATTTTTCATTGTCATTTATCATTATGTCAATTACAATTTATTTCTCAGATTTCTAGGCCCATAACAAGTGGTATCAGAGCTGCGTTCTTGCAACCTTAAACCACGTTCCTGCATCCACAAAGAAACGAAATTATGAAGAAATCTGGAAACTAGTGCTCTAACTTCAAAAAGATTTAAAGATGTTTACAGATAATGTTGCGGTTTTTTTTTTTTTTTTTTTTTTGAGGGGAGATAATGTTGCGGTTAATGTTGCCCAATTAAAGGAGAGTACGGAGCGAATGAAGGAGAGTATGGAGCGAATAGCCAATCGTTGCTCACCGAAGTGGAAGATGCGCTTAAAGAAGAGGAGGAAGAAGAACAACCTCAACATGACAAAGTCCCAAAGTTAGAAGCAGCTTTTGCAACTGATGTACGTTCAGATGTTATTCTCAAAGAAATTGTTGAAGTGCCTAGCCAAAAAGCCTCGCCAATTGGAGAGTTACAGCTTGAAGAAAATACATGGGTGAAGGAAGATATCAAAGTACCAGAGGAATCCAAAGAGCAAAACCCAGTTGTGGACGAGCAGAAAATATATCAGCTAATAGAGTCAGATTCTGTTTGGCTAAATAAGCTAAGGAATCAGGTTGAGCATCCAAGAATTCTTAGTATTGTCTACCATGAAAGGAAGAAGAGTCGTAAACCAGGTAAAGCAGAGATAGACCACGGAGGAGGCTTACATTGGTTGAAGCCCATAGTCACAAGGGTAACTGATTATCATCCATTGGGCGATGGATTATACCTTGAATCTAATGATCTTTCAAACCCCTTGGAGGCAGATCCTGCAAGTTTTGACATGCTTGACGAAAATCTGACATTCTTTAATGCAGATGATGACAACTTGCAGTATATGTGTTTTGATCCCTCTGAAATTAAGGGGACTGGGAATTCGATTCCTGATCAACCACCTCTCATTCAGATGCTTGAGAATGAAGTTATCAACCAAGTGTCCACGGAAGGTCTACATCTGGCAGAGGAACAACCGATGATGAATGATGGGTTCTGCAAAATTCAATGGACTGCCAGCTTTGTGCAAGTGTGCCTAATTTCTGAAGAGGATAAAAAGGGCCATGAACGTTCAGTGAAGGGTATGGCTTGCCACTTGTCTGGAGGATTGCTTGCAACTGCAGGAGCTGATAGGAAAGTTCTTATTTGGAACGCTGATGGTGGCTTTTGTGCTCAATTCTTCAAGAGCCACGCAAGGGTTGTTTCTTGTATTATGTTTCATCCTGATCCGACTAAATCACCACTTTTCTGCGGAAGTGATGATGCAATGGTACGAGTGTGGAATTTTTTACACAAGAAGCGTGTTGCAAATTTTATTTTTCTAACCTTGTGGGCAAGGTCTCCTGAAGAATGGGGGTATGTTATGGGCATGATTGTTATGAGCTTCGTGCAGAAGACGTGTGGAAGACATGACAGTGGCTAGGCTAGTGCAAGACAGTAGTGTAATGTAGTAGTTATTATGCAGAGGTTGTCCATGTAGGTAGTGTAATGTGAGTGGGTCAGTTATGTGGTAATGGATAGTTTAATTAGTAGTTATTATGTAATGGTTTTAGTGGGTAGTTAATTAGTTAATTTAGCTTGTCTCTTGTATTTAAATTCAGCTTTGATTATCAATGAAGGTAACCAAAAAATTATCAAAAGTTCATCTCTTATCGTGTGTTTGAGTGAAAGGATTCATCTCTTAACTGTGTGTTAGAGTGAGATGAGGAATTGACCTTTTAAAGTGTCAAATTGTTATTTTTCATTATCATTTATCATTATGTCAATTACAATTTATTTGTTAGATTTTCATGCCCATAATAGGAGATGTATTTGGTGGTGGTTGTGGTTGTAGTGGGTGGGAGAGGGGAGGAGAGGGAAAAATTTTGGGAGAGAGAGACTGAGAGGGGGAAAACTCAATAAAAGACTAAAGGGATAATTGCACCATTGGTCCCTGTGGTATGTCATAATTATTTTTCACTTCCTATGGTTTAAAAAGTTCATGAGAGGTTATTGTGGTAAGCAATAATTACAAATCGATCACTAACGTCAAATTTCGTTAAAATTTTTAACAGATTCTGTTAAATTCCACATCAGCGTTACGTCAGATCAATAAAAATGCGGCACGTGTCCATCTTAATAATAAAAAAAATATTAAAAAATAAATAAAAAAATTTATTTTTTTAAAAAAATTCAAATTCAAATTCAAATTCAAATTGAAAAAAAAAAAAACAAAAAAGCAAGGGGTGGCCCAGCCACCCCCAATGACCTGGGGGTGGCCTGAAGGCCACCCCTGGACCAACTAGGGGTGGCCCGATGGCCACTGCCGGCCACTGGGGGTGACTGCGCGCCACCCTCGGCAGCCACCCCTTACTTTTTTGTTTTGTTTTTTTTTTTTGAATTTAAATTTTTTTTTAAAGAATAAGTATATTTATTTATTTATTAATAATTTTTTTATTAAAATGGACACTTGTCACATTCTCATTGATCTGACGTGACATTTAACAGAATCTGTTAAAAATTTTAATAGAATTTAACACTAAGGATCGATTTGTAATTATTATTTATCATAAAGACCTCCTATGAACTTTTTAAACTATACAGAGTGAAAAATAATTATAGCATACCACAAGGATTAATATTACAATTATCAAAAGACTAAAGTGCGTTTTTTTTTTTTTTTTTTTTTTTCAGGCTTGTTAACCCGGGTCGTGGTAACCATCCAAAATGGAGAAAAAGCTGAAAATTTTGCTTTCCTCGATAAGACAAAAATAAGATATGTTTTTGACCTATGAATCTAATCAAGGGCCAGGATTTTGGAATTTGAAAGGAGTGGCATTTATAGCTGGGTATAAAAAGCAAACGAAAAGTAAAGTGGAAAAGTGGAGAGAGAGACAACCAAAACGGCGCTGCTGTTAGTCGTTTTAACTAACAGCAAGCCAGATCCCAACTTTCGCATTTAGAACACAATCGGGCAGCTTTGAAACGCTTGGCTCGATCCTCGAGGGACTGACTTCGCATACTTGCCCCTTTCCCTTTCCAAAGTATCCGTTCCTTCTCCTAAGCACCGAACTCCCTTCTAACAAAAGTTCCTCACTTCCTCCTTCGTCAGCATCAAACCCTACCCATCAACAGATCTGATTCCTACTAATCAGATCTGTAGCAACATTCTATCCACCAAATCGTATCCCTCCGTCTCCGTGCTTTCCTTTTTGCTTCTCTCCAACTGGAACACCAAACGACCCACTAGAAACGCCGTCGTTTAGTTCCCGCCAGTGGCGTGAGGTGAGCAGTAATTATTCAACCTTTGTTTTTATGATCCTTTTACGCATTAGGAAGTCTTGTAGATTTTGACAATCATGACAAGTAATTTTGATTGCTTAAAATTTTTCCTAATGAAAACACCTTCGTTTGTAGCTCAAAATAATGCTCATCGTGTGTTTAGCTGAATGTTTGTAATTTTGTATCTCAGTGTCAATGTGTTTCTGAAAAGTTCCACTATAGGCCTTTTGTAGAAATTGTTGTATCTGACAAATTATTGGATGAATCAGGGGAACCATCTGAATTATGGAGAAAACTTGTTTGATTAAAGAACCCCAAAAGAAGCAGAAACTGAATGAAGAAGATCAGGACATTGATGAAAACAACAAATGTTTAGGTGACTTACCTGAGGAGATCCTTCGACACATACTTTCCTTTCTTCCAACAAAAGATGCCGTCAGGACAAGCCTACTTTCTAAAAGGTGGGAATACCTATGGGCATCAATTCCAAATCTAGATTTTGGACGATCCTTTCCCGCTAAGAGAAATCTTTTGATGAATTTTGTGGAAAGAGTGCTCTGTCTTCGTGACTCTTATGCTATAAAACAATTCACTCTCTCTTGTGATGTGCTACATGATGCATCTCGTGTTAATAGGTGGATCTCTGCCGTTGTAAGGCATAATGTTCAAGAGTTGTATATTAAGCTTGACAACTTCAAGGGAAAATTTTCATTGCCTTATTGCTTGTTTACCTGTAAGACACTTATAAGCTTACACCTTCGAATGTCCTATATCCTCAAGCTTCCCACTACAATTTGTTTCTCAAATCTAAAGACCTTGACTATCATAAAAGTTACATTTTCGGATGAGTACTTAACCCAGCAATTTTTCTCTGGTTTGCCGGTCCTTGAGAACTTGTGTTTAAAGAATTGCAGCTGGAAGGGTCTCAAGTTTGTGCATCTTTCTGCTCCCAAGCTTCATTCTTTGAGCATAACGGAACTTAAGTGGCTAAATTTGAGTTATGGGGATGGTTGTCAGATTATGATTTTTGCATTAGGTCTAAAAAAATTTGATTACTTTGGTGAACTGTTCAACGAGTATTGCTTATACAAGTCATTCTCACTGGAAAGGGCAGAGATTAATGTTATCCTCGATAATGCATCAGCTCAAATTGCTCATCGCATGTATAAGCTTCTTATAGGGCTCTCCAATGTTGAAGTACTAAGTCTTTCCCTTGAGGTGGTTGAGGTATGGCTGCTTCTCTCTTTGTAAATTCAAATTTTACTGTAGCATATCAACATAATTCTAGAAAAATCAACACCTACTTGAACTGCTTGCATAAATATGCTATTATAAAGCTCCTTCCATATGAAGGGAAAGTTACCCTTCCATGTTTTCGTGCTATTTGAGTGGTGACTGATGTTAGACGAGCATTCTTGTGGATAAGAAAATGTCATGACACAGAAAGATGTTATCAATAAGATCTTAATCAATTTGTTTAAACTTTTAGGTTAAGGTGTTCTCCTAACATCTGTATCATGATCTCACTTGAGAAATTTCTCAAGGTGTTTCACTCCCTTGTAACAAGTGTTACTCCCATAAAAGATCATGTAATTCTATGCAACTTCAAAAGTACAATTATATTATGGATTTCAGTTTGTGTAAAATTTCAAAGACGGTTGTAGTTTTGTGATTTACCATTCGATTGTCAAGTTAATTACTTTAGTGATGAGAGCTCTTGTTTTTGTAATTTTTTAATGATGCTCACACATTAAGTGGTTGAAATTGAAATATAATCATGCAATACTCAACTTAATAAAGATATTGAAGTACGTATTCTATTCATAAATTAATTCATTCTTTTTGTTTCTTCTTTTTTATAAAGTATGTGACCAAATGGGGTTTGTATCTGTATAGCATTTGGAAAACCATTGGATAAGTGCTATTCTGATTGCTTCTATTGGAATGATGAAAGTTTCCATATATCGTTTATGTTCTACTCGTAGGTTATGTGTTATTCATTTTAAACACATAATTCTTCTATTGCTTGGTAAGACTTGAACCTAATTACCTAATTCTTACCCCGATCCCATCCAATCTCTTACTATTAAATCCATATGACTACCTACATTAGTGAATGATTGGAAATTATTGAATAGGTTTTTGTTTAATGGGTTGGTTTTGACGACTTTGTTGGGGGTTTTCCGGCTCGATGGGATTGGCCCGGTGACCTCAGGTGTCGCCAATGAACCTACGGTGGCAACTTTGCAAGATTCGATGGAAGATAAGTATAGTTCCCAGATTCCATTGCATTCTGTTTCATTGGCTTGGCCTTGTGTTCCGACAATGGGTTTAGGGTTGCAATGCCGACCCCTAAACCCGTAAGGTGATATAACCGCAAGTTGGGGGATATCAGATTTTTGAATATGGGGGAGACCTTGATTGTCGAGGCAATGTCTACTTTCAGTGTCTTGTTTGTAGTGATGGAGAAGGTGACAGGCTTGGTTCAATTGCAAAAGTGGCTGATTGGATTTGATCCGTCTCCGGAGGTTTTTGTTAGTGATGGGAGGATGGAGATTTTTGGGTTGAGGAGGATGGAGAGTTTCCGTACCCTTTGGGTGGTTCTCCCCTTGCTACCTTTTTAGATTGGGCATTGTTGGGGGATGAGGGGATCGAAGACTCAATAGAGGATACCCCTTGGGAGGTTAAGGGTAGAAGGGAGAATCTGAATTTGGAATGCTCCTTTAACTATGATGCGAAGGGAGCATCATCTAGGTGTGGGAAAGGCAAGGCTCACGCTTGTTGGCGTTTGAGGTTTTGGGCTTTGTCTTGTGGGTTTTAGGTTTGTGGGCTTTTTGGGCTGGTTGAGTTGTGGGTGTTTTTGCTGTTTTTTGGTTTTTGGGCTTGTTGGAACTCCCTCCTGTGTATGGCATATGTAATTAGTGGAGCCTTAACATTTTTCAATAATGCTTTTATAATGCATTTGTCATTTATTTTTTCTTTGTTCTTGGAAGTATTTTAATTATGTTGCATTGCTTTATTTTGTTCTTAGGCTTTGAGAGATGCAGGAGAACGCTTATATCATATGCCTATGTTCAATAACCTGGCGAATTTGGTTTTTTTTGAGGGTTCGACAATAGATCTTGGTTGTGTTGGATTATTGAGGATATTGCATAACTCTCCTTGTCTCAAGACTATGAAATTTTCTTGGGTAACTTTATTGTACTTGAGATTGTATATGTTCCATCCTATTACTGATTTATTAGCATGACTAAAACTTTTAATTTGTATGATAATTTAGGGGATCAGCTTGCGGGAGAACGATGATTGGAAACTAGACCCATTGCCTCCATGTTTCTTGTCCCATCTCAAGTGGATTGTAGTACGGAATTATGATGGAGATAAGGAGGAGTTTTTTGCTATGAAGATTTTGCTCAAGAATGCTATTGTATTGGATGAAATAGATATATATTGCTCAGAGCGCTTAGCAGGGAACTTAGAGAAGCAAGTAAATCTTTGTAAACAGTTGATAGAGATCCCTAAAGGGTCACAGAACTGTGAAATTGTTTTTCTAAATCCATGGCAGGATGTAGTAAAACAGTAAAAAGTATGGCTTGTTAGCCTTCTACCCTACCTTGGTAACTACTAACTTGCTGTTATAGAATGTTGGTTTATGTTATTTGTGATAATTAGTTTTGAATCCTTTAAACTTTTTATGCTAATTTTAGGTGTCCAGTGTTTGTTTTTTCTATTGTTGTTTTTATTTTATTTTATTTTTTGAACTTTGTTCTGCTAAATGTATAAAAACATGGAATTATTCAAATCAGCCCAAAATGTTAGTGTTGTTACCGTTTTTCTCAAGCACATTGTGTTTTGATTGATCGATACTTAGTACTTTTTATCTTCACCTAAAGGATGCTTTGAGGCAATATAGGAAATTTATTCTGCATACTTTCTGCACGTCTCATTTACGAGTTCTGAAACCTTCTTTTTAAACATCTCAGTATATTCATGGAATGTTTCTAAAAGCTTTGTTACAGTGTAGATATCCGTACTATGTTGGTGAGCTGTTGGTTTGACATCATATTTGGGAGACCAATGCTCTGCCGATTCGGAATGCAATTGGCTACGGTGACAAAGCATATTGGTTGGTGACTTGGTGCAGTGCTTAAAATTTCACTCCCTTAGTAGCTCTGCACTTCGATGGTTTCGCCATCCTCTCTCACCGATTGTGGGTTGGCCGAACAAACTCCACTGACCACTCGACCACTATGATGGCTCATGTGGGTAGACGCGATTGCCCCTTAAAGGGTTAAACAAAGGAGTAGTACAATCACGCCTTAACTGTTTTGTTTACGAGGCACTCTTAAGTTACGTGGACTGCAACGTTAGTTTAGTGGCTAGCATAATAACTCTTATGTTGTATTATTACAAACAAAAAAGAAGGTATTTGTTTGTCCCAAGAAACTAGCAAGTTAAAAGCAGTTATGAATTTAGTCATCCATCAAATGGCACCCTGATTATCAAAATGAATTTCATCCCTTGCTAAGTATACTCGGTAAAAAGTCGACAAATAAGTCAAATATCCTTATATTTATCGGACATATTTGCCTTTCAAATTGGGTTCAAGAAATTCTCCAAATCACTCCTTAACAATCGAGGATCTAAATCACAACATGATGATGAGAAACCTTAAACATGCTCACGTAATTAACGATCTCAAAGGCTGTCATAAGGAGTTGGTAGATGTCAATATTTTTTATACGGAAGTTTTTCAAGAATGCAATCGGAATGAGCAGGAAAACTCAGATCTCCACAGTAGTAAAACTAATATTTTGGATCTCCTTTTTCGTAAATATCACAATAATATTCGTCGTTAGAATCATTTTTAGCATTATAACATAGGTTGAAGGGCTGTTCCAATATCAGTGCCTCACGGTATGCGGCAGCGTAGCGCATCTGAGATCCAAAGTGAATTCACAATCAACACACTTTATCAAAACATTTCCTTTTCTATCACAACTACACTTCTCATGATAGGTTGCCCTTGACAGAATATGCGGGTGGTCGTGACCGTCATGAGTGAAGATGTTTGAGATCAAACTACATTGAACATCTGCATCAAACTTGCTTTTCTCGCAACTGTAGGTGAAGCCATAACAATCATGACCACAAACATTACAAATGAAGTAAGCATAAGGCGCCTTTGCGAGGAGGGTGAGGAGGTGGGGATGAAGTGGGTATTGCTTTTTTCTTGGTAATTATTCAACACAATTTATGAAGAAAAAATCTGCATTGAGCACATGTGTAAAACGGAGGGAATATAGGATGCATACACCCATCACATTTTTCATTGTTGATAAGCTTTAAGTCGTGTTCATGACTAAAGTGTTGGATTTCTTGGGCTATTTCAATTTTATCCTCCCCCATCGTGATCTTTTTGATAGCATAAGGTAATGAGTCGTTAATGGATTCATCCAGTACTTCTGAATCTTCCTTTTTTATTTCCTCCGTGTATCCCTCGTGTGTAGCACAATTAAGGTGGGCAACGAAATTGCATTTTAAGCAATAATAAACCCTGTCAGTGTCCACCTTTTTAACACACACAAGACAAATTCGATGGTCGGATACTTGAGAAGAGCGGGTGAGGTTGAGAGCGTGGCGGTGACTTGAATGTTTGATAGTCAATGGTAAGGCAACACATTTTCGGTGGACCATGAGTGAGCATGTGAGAGTACTGGTACATAAGTAAGAGTACATGTCTTTATCTTCTTTCCCACATGCATCACAAGTGAACGAGACTGATTTCCGCAGGAGCTTCAATGGGTGGTCATGAAATCCAACTTCTACGGTGAAGGGTACTATAGAAGCGCATTTAAGATGAAGGCCAGGTTCAAATTACAGTCAGAACAATGGTAAGCGTAGCCCCAGCGTATATACTTATTGCAGAAATAACATAGCTCATCATCTGGGGTTGTTCCGATTTGGAGAATAAGAGGGTGTTGCAGGTGCAATGGGTGCTGCAACTCGTGGCCTCGCGGGGTTGTGTGCCACATGATTTGTGAAGGAAGAACTTGCACCTTTTGCAACCGTATCTAAAACCCAAAAATTTTTCGCCACACCCAGAACAATGACATAAATCACCAAAATAACCAATCAAATCCCAGTACTGATCCAAGGTCAATGGATAGGGGTGGAAGAAATGTTGAAGCTCCACGTGTCTTTCTCTCTCGATCCATTAAACTAATTTTCCTACATGCAAGACCACTTTTTAATTAGCAATATCCACTCGGTAAATTGCACTATCATAAAACTAGCTAGTGAAATTTTATGGTGAGCAGTGAAGGTTGATCCGCTCGGTAAAGAATAATCCCTAAAGTTTAAGATGTTATGTACGAAGGATCGATTTAATCAACACTTGAACATTTTTTTCTTACGGTTAGGTTTAAACTCATTTAACATGTAAAATATTTTAATTAAATAGGAGTGATCGAAACAAAGAATCTCTAACTCTGATACCTGTAACTTTCTTTAAATTTTTCTTAAATTTAAAAAATTAATTTACTTTTTATTTCTCTATTCAAATAAACTTTATAATAGTTTTTTTTATAATTTTCTTTTACCATTTAAATATTCTTTCAACTAAATGTTAAGGAAATGAAAGAAGAACAAAAAAGTCATTTAAACATTCTTTAAATTAAATGCCATGGGAAAAAAAAAAACAATCAATAAAATAATGGATAAGGAACCAAAAGTACTACCCTATAGGTTCCCTTGGGCTTTTCTTATTTTAGAGAACGCTTAGAGAGTTTGTTGTATGATTTTTTTAAGAGTTTTCTCTATATTTAAAAAAGAGAATGAAATTTAGGGAGTTTGTTGTTAGTACTCTTAAATCTTCACTTATTCTAAAAGCGTAAACAATTAAGAATAGAAAAATTTAGTCATTTAATCAATACTTTAAGACAACATCTTTTGTAATAATGAAATATTTAGATGATTCTCTCCTAAGCTTACTTCAAGAGATGAGCACAGATCTAGATGTGTGTATTTTGGACCCCTGATCAGCTTCTTCCAAAAAGATAGATTACCCTACACCAAAATGAGAAATTTATCTTCAAAATAAAAAGGACCCAAGTACTTAACCAAAAAATAAAAATACGTAATTCTCACATGCTCAAAAATATACAATATTATAAAATTTTGGTCGAAGGAAATTCCGACAACCTAATTTAGACGAATTTATGTTTTCGTGAACTCTTAAATTGCTTTTTCAGGAACATTAATTAGTATCATCTTTTGATTTATATTTCCTTTCCAATGCAATTTTAAAGCTAAAGGAAATGGAATGGATAACACCCCATCACGACTTTATGCATATGCAGTGCAAATCTCAGCATTAATTACTAAGCCCATATGGATTATGCAGACATTTTGATGCATGCAGCAGCTGGGAATAAAGTTGTTGCTCCATTTGTTAATTTTAAAGGAAAAAGGGCAAATGACCAATTCTTTTTAACGGAAAAAGGATGAGTTTTTAAAAGTGAACAATTTTAAAGGTTAAATTGTGTTTTTAACGATCGCGTTTTTAAATCGGACATTTTAAAGTCGTTTATAGACAAATATCTTCAACTTACCCTCAACTTGACGCATGATTTCCCCAAAATGCCCCCATTTTTTATGGGGTGGAAAAAAATTGATTGGAGTGGCCATAGCCACCCCCTTAGGCATTTGGTGGTGGCTCAAACCTTTTTGAGGTGGTTTCGACTATCCCCATTTAGCCTTTAGGGGTGATCAAATTAACCACATTTTTATTTCTTTTCTTTTTTCAAGGAAAATGATGGCATTTTAAACTTTTTATCTCTTAAAAATTCACATGCGTCAGCACCACATAATGGTCTTCTTCCATACAAAAAAAAAAAAAATACAAAAAAAAGAAGATGAATTTTGTTAATTAAATGGCTACATCAACCATTTCAGAAACTTGGTGAACATAAATTGCTAATTTTTAAACATTTGAAACAAAATTAAGAATTTTTTTTTAAAAAAAGGTAGTAAAAACTTGGGGTAAAATGAATTTTTCCCTTCGTACTATTTTACTAAAAGGAGAAAAAACCACATGCTAGATCGCATAACCAGTCATCAATATTCACATCAAAGCATCGGATTTTGGCTTCGGAAGGTAAGATCGATCGGCTAGAAACACATCTCTTGCTTCTGTTGTTCAATGCTAGCTCTATTCGAAAATGATAAAAATTTCTTACAAATTGATTTGTATGAAATTTTTTACGACCAGTATTTAAAAATAACATGTGTTCTTTAAGCAGGTGAGAAACAGATGTTTTTTAATTAATGATATTAAAAAAACATGTGAGAAGTATATACAATTAAAACAACATGTGCTTCTCATATGCTTAAAGGACAGATGTTATTTTTATATGTGAGTTGTAAAAAATTTTCTACAAACTAATTTTTAAGAAATTCATGTCCATTGAAAAATACTTTACTTACATTGTTAAACTTTACATATCTGCTTTTGTATTACGTTCAAAACAATGAGAGGTGATTCTTATACAACAATCATACACAATAATTACACAACTCTACTCACATGAGATGGGATTCATGTAGTAGGTCCCACCACATGGGCCCCACCTCTTGTTAGTAAAGTTGTATAATTGTTGTGCATATATAGTTGTTGTGTAAGAAACATTTTTCCAAAACAATTACTAGAAAAGTTAAGACAACCATGTCCTCTAGATCTTATTACTGACTCTATCCGAAAATGCTTTATTTTTATTGTTAAACTTTGCATGCCTACTTCTGATTGCGTTCAAAACCATCATAGGAAAAGTTAAGACAAGCCCATCGTCTAGATTCCAATGTAGACACCGTACCATCCAAAAATACTTTATCCATGTTGTCAAACTTTGCATATTTGTTTTTGTATTTCGTTGAAAACCATCATTGAAAAAGTTAAGACATACAGGTCCTATAGTATTCAAATTCTCACTATCTATAACTTTTCTACCTAAATTGTTTACATCTTTACTAACTTTATCATCCTCATTCATCTACAAGCCTTGTCTGACCATCAAAAGTAATCAATTTTTGGTAAAAGAGAAACAGAGTTAAACAACGCGATGAAGATCTTGACACTTGGGTAACACTCATTCGATCTTCACGTAGAAAAAGTGTAGGATAGAGATGCCAATATTTGAGTAGCTGATGGCACAAATTACATCCCATAAAAGAGGATAACTAAATCTACAATTTCATTTATGTTTCCAAATCACATTCATTTTTTCCTATATAAACTGAAGCAGAGGCTATGGCAGCAGCTATAATCCTGACAGATGAAATTTTCTGCCACTATAAACCAAAGCTGGGAACAATAACAGATGATTCTGGGTGTCTAATAATAATATATTTATCTTCTAATCTAATTTATAAAACTATTATGTATTCATTAACACGTAAGAACACAAATAATCATTGAAAATGTCGAACATGCCTGTCTTTTAGAATATAAATGAACAATTCAATCGGGATCTGATTCACAACATGACTATGAGAATCCTTAAATTTGCTCATGTAATTAACGATCTTAGCGCTATGAGAAAGAGGTGGTAGATGCCAATTATTTCTCATACGAGGATTCTCCAATAATGCAATCGGAATGAATATGGAGTAATTTGTAATTTTTGCCTACCACAAGAACCTTAAAATTCATTTCTATATTATATAAAATGATTTGTAAATTAAGTCAACTATACATTTTTTTCTAAAAAAATTGGACAAGCAAATTCTCTAAATTCCAATGCTGACTTGATTTGAAAATAATTTACCTACGGTTGGGAATTGGGCCGATATAGAAAGCCAGCCCACATTGCACTATTAACCAAACATCCTTGGGCCCAATAAAACCAGAAAAGGATACACCAATCCGGTTTCATAGCGCCACACAAAGCAAGGGATCATCTCCAGTAGCAAAAAATCAAAATCATACACAATCTCGGAATATTGCCAACATCCCAAATTTTGAGGGATAATAAAAAAACCAATAATTAAGCCTCATTCCCACGAATCAGTGAGGCTGAAAAGGAAAGCTCCAACCACGTAACATGGACATTTGGCCTTAGCTCAAAACTCAGAACTAATTATTTTCAATTTGCTTTCCTGAATATTATCATCACCTAAGCATCAGAATTATCCCTTCAGTACACACCAACAAAATTTTATTGTCACAATTTCCGTTTCTTGTAGGTGCAACTTGATTCAATGTCCATCACCCATGCATTCACCCCCAAAAAACTATTCCAACACCTACATTGTTAAACTTAGCATATCATCTTATGTATTGCGTCCAAAACCAATGCTGCCTCTATTCGAAAATACTGTACTTACGTCGTTAAACTTTGCATATTTGCTTTTGTATTGCATCCAAAACATCATAAAAAAAAAAGTAAGACAAATCAAGTCCTCTGGCTTTTAATGTCTTTATAAACTGTTCACTATATGTGAGTCACGTACTCATCTTCTCAAACTAGAACCGGAGTGTTACATATAATCAAATATTGGAGATGCAAGAAGTTCGCATATATGCTAGGACCGGTGAACCGGAGTGTTGCTCTTTTAAAGCAAGCGTTTGCTTTAAAACCTAGATTAAATCTAGGCCATTTATTTTTTACAGCACGGTGCTGTAGTTTTAAACTATAGCACCTAAGCCGGATCCTGTTGTCCCATCAGCAACAACAAATGCTCAGCTTTTGTAATGGGTTTTTCTTGCCACCCAAGTGAGAGTGAACGACCCTGCCAAATGTGCCAACAATTACGTACACTGCCAAAATGTGGAAGGAAAATGATACAAACACTCTTGCTGCACAACTTGTGTACTCATAGCAAAAATCACACTGGGTCCCACTCCCTTGTGCCTGCTGTGGGTGCACAAGTTGTGCTCAAAGAGTGCAGCGATCACTCCTCAATGCAGAAATCACGCTGCTCAAGGACAACTGAGGGTTGCCCCTGAGTCTGTCAATGAGAAAAATGGTAATTAAGCCCCGAGTATTATTTAAATAGCTCACAGTGGACTATCTATTTTTATTTTTTAAATTAAAATAAATATTAAAATCACTAAAATATTCTTCTAATTGATTATATAAACCAAATTTAAAATACATTTTCTTCACATATGTGAACAGTACAACTCCACGTGACAAATCTATCTGTATTTAATTCTTTCTTTCACCTCCCTTCTTCATTCTTTTTGTTTTCTTCTTCATTTTTTTTGGCTTTCTTTTTCTTTAATTCTTGTGCAATAAATATTGACGTTATTATATAGACATAATTTACATGAAATTAAATGTTGTTGAAATACAACTAATGTTCTTAAGAGTGTTGAAATGTTGTTGTGGAGAAAATTTATTGACATTAATAAAATTAGACAAGATAGACAAGCCAAACCCACGTCTTCTATCTCTTAAAAAAAAAAAATACAATAGTGAAAAAAGTAATAAAAAAAATAAAGAAAGAATATAGAGTTAAGAATAAATAATCGGATGTAAGGTGTTATTTAAAATTCATTAGCTAAACTAGATAAAGTGGGTTTTGATTAACTATTTTAAATTGAAATATACATGATCTGCTGTAAATGCTCTTAGCAAAGTGATTTATGCACAATCCATATTGCACAACTATCCTACAACCAAGATATATGAGTGAGACTCAAACACATGTGGGTTTTACCCAATATGTCTTGAGTTGTAGAATAGTTGTACAATAGTTGTAATTTTATCATTTCTCATAAATTTATAGTAGAAATAACATAGCTCATTATCTGGGCTTGTTCTACTCTGGAGAATAAACGGGTGTTGTGGGTGCAATGGGTGCTGCAACTCGTGGGGTTGTTTGCCGCATGATTTGTGAAGGAAGAACTCGCACCCTTTGCAACTTTAACTAAAACCCAAGATTTTTTCGCAGCACCCGTCACTAGTAGATTTGAAAACTGAATATACCTAGTAATGAACAGAGGTCA
The DNA here is from genome assembly GCF_958979055.1 of Alnus glutinosa. Taxonomy (NCBI): domain Eukaryota; kingdom Viridiplantae; phylum Streptophyta; class Magnoliopsida; order Fagales; family Betulaceae; genus Alnus; species Alnus glutinosa. Next base: position 20,829,810 of record NC_084897.1, on the reverse strand, counting down.
ACGGATGGGGTGGAAGAAATGCTGATAATTTAGAGAGGGGACTTTGCACAAATTAAAAGTCCAAAAAAAATTACAAATTGTTTAATAATAATGAGTAAATGTAACTTCTTCAAAATATTTAAATGTCATTATCAATAGAATATTAATAATGCTATGCACCATGTCTTCATTCCTTTTTTATTCCCCTAAAGCTTACGTGGCATGGTACTCTATTTAAATAAAAATAAAATAAAATCAATCTCCATGCATTCCAAATTGTACTCTTATGCATATTACCGAAAGTTATGATTAATGAAAATAAGATAATTTTTGTGAATGGTAGTGGGATACAGGTATTAATTAATCTTTGAAAGTTATGAAAAAAAACTCAATATAAAGAGGATACCCCCTTCTTCGATTGTTAAAATATCTCAACCCCTTTGGCTAGAGTAGTGTAGGGGAGAGTTGGTCATGAAATAAAAAAAGATAGGAAAATTTACTCAATTTATTTGATTTTTGAAATAAATAAATTGTGAAGGCTGCACCTACGCGCCACTCCTCTTGCACCATCAGCGTCTAATCTAGCGCATGTGTAGCATGTGCTACTTTTTCCCTGCCGGTTTTTGGTTCACTTGTCGAAACATTGGCTTTCCTTATTCTTTTTTCGTTGGATCTTTGAAGTTGGTATCCTATTTTTGCTTTTGGAGAATCCTAGATTTAGTTGCATTTCTTTTGGGTACACTAAGCTCTCCTTGTCGGGTATTGTCCTTACTGGATACCGTGGTAAAGCTTCTCTTCGGCAGCTTCCATCCAACTTTTTTCAATGCTTGTTCTTTTGTTGTGGAGCATTTTTTTGCTTGACACAATTGTTGCTATGCAGGTAGTTTCATTCATGGAACACTCCCTCTGTAAAATCTCTCTTTGTGGCAATACTAGCTCTCTTAATGGGCTGAGTGGTTTATTTAACCAATTCTTAATAGTTTTAAATTTTATTACATTGATTTCCTAATTGTTTGAGACTTTTGTTTGAGTTGCCAAACTTTTACTTTCTTTTTCTTTTTTCTTTTTTCTTTTTTTTTTTTTTTTTAATGTTGTAATTTCCAATTTGTTTCGCCCTTAATTGAATAAAAAGAAGGAGAAGAAAGAACAGAAAAACAGGGACAGATGATAGATAGGCAATGAGACAATTACAGAGGGCGTCAAAATAAAGAAGACAGAGTACGTATAGGCATGAAACTAAAAATTAAAAAATATTAAACAACTAAGGTGTTCACACACAACATTTCAATAATAGAGATTACATAGGATTGACATAATATAATAAAATTAATATAAAACCTACTTACTTAAACTGGTCCTTTTTTTTTCTTTTTTTCTTTTCTTTTTTTTTTTTTTTTTTTTTTTTTAACTTACAATCTCAATACAAATCCATCATAAAATTAATGGTTTAAGATTTTGTATAATTTAGTTTTAGCTAATTTGGTTCGTTTAAATAAACATTTCGATTATAGGTCAACTCACTTAATTCATAAGTAGTTTGTATAACTCGTATAATTTTTTTTTTTTTTTTTACAATTAAAAACAAAATGCTAAAATTCATATGAATTTATATAACATTTAAATTTATGTAGAGTTGAAAACAGGTGAAACGAATTATAATCGAGGAGGAATGTTACATATCATCTCTTTGTCCTTTTTTTGTCCTTTCAAAATTGATGTGGCTCTTAAAATTACCATTGAATTTATGATAGATTATTGTTAAATTTTGATCCAATGATGATTTTAAAAGTCACATTAATTTTAAGAAAGACAAAAAAAAAAAAAAAAACAGAGAAATGAAACGTAACATTCCTCGTAATCGAGTCAACTCAACACGATCAAATTATTAAATAGTATGGCCGGGTTAGGTGGGGTAGATTCAAAAAAGTCTCTTTATTAAACTATTAACATGTCACGTGTGTCGCCCACTAATTTGAGTACACGTATAGTCTAGTTTGAGCTAACCCATATAAAATTGGCTTATAAATCGATCCCACGTACCAATACTAATTATCCTGGAGACTATTTAAACCATTTTGACTGAATTCGAATTCGGAACCGATCAGATCAGCCTTCTTCTCAAAGATTGATTCGTATAACAGGACGCCTTGTTCTGAACAATTGATTTGATTTGATTTGATTGTTTCAATCAAAGCTGACACACATTTTTAGTAAGCAGCGCCAAACCATAACGTTTCACTGCATCCTCGTGTTGTCCCATCAGCAAATGCTCAGCTTTTGTAATGGGTTTTTCCTGCCACCCAGTGCATGAAGCTGCTCGAGGACGACTGAAGGTTACAAATTAAACCACGTTTTCCAAAGTCCGCCAGCCTCTCATATCAAGATCAGCAGTCTGACCTCATTCAAGAACCACTCGTGTCGGAGCACTTCGAGCGGTTTCTCACAGACCCATTAAACACATTTCATCTACCAAATCGTATCTCTCCGTTTCCGCGCTTCCTTTTTGCTTCTCCTCCAACTGGAACACCAATCCACACCCACGAGAAAAGACGTCGTTTAGTTCTCGCCAGTGACATGAGGCGAGCCATCTCAATTATGGAGACAAATTGTTTGATTCAAGAACCCCGAAAGAAACAGAAACCGAATGAAGAAGAGGGCATTGATGGGAGCAGGAAATGCTTAGGTGACTTACCTGAGGAGGTTCTTCGACACATCCTCTCATTTCTTCTAACAAAAGATGCTGTTAGGACAAGTGTGCTTTCTAAAAGGTGGGAATACTTATGGGCTTCTATTCCCGATCTAGATTTTGAACAATCCTTTCTAGATAAGAGAAATATTTTGATGAATTTTGTGGAAAGGGTGCTTTGTCTTCGTGACTCCTATGCTATAAATCGATTCACACTCGCTTGTGATGTGCTACTTGATGCATCTCGTGTTAACACATGGATTTCTGCCGCAGTAAGGCATAATGTTCGAGAGTTGTATATTAAGCTTTACGACTTAAAGGGAGAATTTCCATTGCCTTGTTGCTTGTTTACTTGTAAGACACTGACAAGCTTACACCTTTGTATGCCCATTATCTTGAAGCTTCCCACTACAATTTGTTTGTCAAATCTAAAGACCTTGACTATCGAAAGTGTTACATTTTCGGATGAGTACTTAACTCAGCAGTTTTTCTCTAGGCTGCCGGCCCTTGAGAAATTATGTTTACAGGATTGCAGCTGGGGGAGTCTCAAGGTTGTGCGGCTTTCTACTCCCAAGCTTCGTTCTCTGAGCATAACGGAATTTGAGAGGCCGAATTCGAGTTATGGGGATGGTTGTCAGATTATGATTTTTGCATTCGGTCTAAAAGAATTTGTGTACAATGGTGAACTGCACGGCGACTATTCGTTATGCAAGTCATTCTCACTAGAAGAGGCAGAGATTGATGCTATCCCTGATGATACATCAGCTCAAATTGCTCATCGCATGTATAAACTTCTTATAGGGCTCTCCAACGTTAAATTTTTAAGACTTTCCGGTGAGGTGGTTTGGGTATGGCTACTTCTCTCTTTGTAAATTCAAATTTTACTGTAACATATCAACATAATTCTGGAAAAATCAACTTGTTACTTGAATTGCTTGCATAAATGTGCTATGATAAAGCTAGTCCCATATAAAGGAAAGTTACCCTTCTACTTGAATTTCTCAAGGTGTTTCACTCCCTTGTAACAAGTGTCACTCCCATAAAAGATGATGTAATTCTATGCAACTTCAAAAGTACAAATATAATATGGATTTCTGTTTGTCTTTGTAATTTTTTTTTATGATGCTCACAAATCAAGTGGTTGAAATAGAAATATAATCATGCAATACTCAACTTAATAAAGATATCGAACGAGAATGTATTCTATTCATAAATTAATTAATTAATTCATTCTTTTTATTTCTTTTTTAGAAAGTATATATGCGACCAAATGGGGTTTGTATCTATGTTCTATTTTTTGCTGTTTCTTGGTTTTTCGGCTTGTAGCAGCTTCCAATGTATACGGCACATGTAATTAGGGGAGCCTTGCGTTTTTCAATAATTTTTTCATAATGCAATTGACATTTATTTTTTCTTTGCTCTTGAAAGTGTTTTAATTATGCTGCATTGCTTTATCCTGTTCCTAGGCTTTGGGAGATGGAGTAGAACGCTTGTCTCATATACCTATGTTCAATAACCTGACGGATTTGGTATTTTTTGAGTATTCGGCAATAGATCTTAGCTGTGTAGTACTGTTGAGGATATTGCAAAACTCTCCTTGTCTCCAGACTTTGAAATTTTTTCAGGTAACTTTATTGTACTTGAGAGTGTATATGTTCCATTTTATTGCTGATTTATTAGCATGGCTAAAACTTTTAATTTGTATCACAATTTAGGGGATCATCCTGTGGGAGAACGATGACTGGATGTTAGACCCATTGCCTCCATGTTTCTTGTCCCATCTCAAGTGGATTAAAGTATATGATTATGGTGGACATAGGGAGGAGCTTTCTGCTATTAAGATTTTGCTCAAGAATGCCGTTGTTTTGGATGAAATAGTTATATTTTTCTCAGAGCCCTTAACAGGAAACTTGGAGAAGCAAGAAATTCTATACAAACAGTTGATAGAGATTCCTAAAGGGTCACAAAATTGTAAAATCATTTTGAAATGAGCCCTTAATTCCTCTTCCTTGCAGGATGTAAAAGTTTGGCTTCTTAGCCTTCTACCCTATCTAGGTAATTAGTACTAACATGCTGTTATGGAATGTACATGCTGTTATAGAATGTTTGTTTATGTTATTTTTGATAATTAGTTTTGAATCCTTTAAGCTTTTTATGCTAATTTTATGTGTTCAGTGTTTGTTTTTTTGTTTTTTTTGTCTGTTGTGTTTATTTAAATCCTTAATCTTGAAGCAGGGGAGGAGTCGGTGTATATTCAGTTTAGTAGTGCTAGGTTGATAGAGTTTTAAGAACCATTTATCAATTTATTTTTTGGATATAGTTTTCCTGTACGTTGAGATTTGGTGTGATGATGGCAAGAATGCCAAGAATTATACCAGTATTACTTCCGTTGATTCCTAACATCAAATCTAGAATGGTATCCTCTCTTTCCGATTAACTCATGATGATCATCAACACTTTCGTGTCACTCCCATTAAATGGATTTCCTACGAGAAGATGGAAAGATGCAACAACTGATAATGTACTAATAAGAGACCTGGGAAGAAAAGAAAAAAAAGTAAGTGCTGTCCGTTTTACTTTGAAGTGGAAAAGATCTTGTCCATAGAGTAATATGATATTTCTAGTTTCTCTTATCGTACGTACTTAATTACCATTAATGAGATATTGTGAGAGTGATTGAGATATAGAGCTTTCCGTAAATGCATGCATGGTCAAACATTAATTGAAGCACATTTACATCTTTCTAATGAAGGCAAATGTGCTTGAACCCGTATAATGTATGCATGGCCAAACATTAACTGAAATACATTCACGTCTCTCTCGAGAGAAAATCTTTGTCCCACAATAGCATACATGCACAGCTACACAGTGCAAGACGCAAGTGGATCACCCTAATATTAATACATAACTTCACGATTGACGTCCTTAATTTCTACAAACACGACTTCTCGATATTGAAAATACACATACCGGGTTCACTCAAAATGCAAGAATCACCGTAGTATGATGGTTGAAATGAGATGGGCAGCTACAAGGAAACATCTTCTAGAATTGGTCTAAGTGGAGTATCTCTGCTTTAAACTGAGTTGAACAAGTTTATCAACAATTGACTCAAAACCATAGCATGATCATTGAAATGTCGAACATGCATGTCTTTTATAACATAATGAGCAATTGGTATCTGATTCACAACATGAAGATGAGAAACCTTAAACTTACTTAATTAACGATTACAAGAAGGTGGTAGATGCCAATTATTTTAGATAAATAATGTTTAGTTAAAATAAATAAATATTTAGAGAGTTTGTTGTGTGTGTTTAAGATGTGGTTAACTAAAATAGTAAAAATATTTTTTTCTTAGCTGAAATTTGAAAAATAAAATTAGATAGCTCATTGAGGATGCTAAAGTTATATTATGTAAGCTAACAAATTTAATAAAATAATTACACCAATATTTTTTTTTTTTTTTTTTTTAAATGGCACCCCCAAACTAACTATTGGGAGTGGCCCAATTACCCTTTTGGCTAAAACGTGTGGTTCGACCTCTCTCAAACTCGTCTTCTTTTTTAGATTTCGTTGATGTAGTTGAAGTTTTTTTAAAGGATAAAATTTATTATAAAAAAGATAAAAAGTCAAAATAAATCTAGATTGTTGAAAATCTGAACCGATAATGAACGGTTGAGATAAAATATATTTGCATCCTTACAATACTTTAAGAATTGAACTGGATCACAATCCCTTGGGTATAAAGTAGTAGAACAAATTTAATTTTTGTGGAGATTTCTCTGGACTTTCTGTAGTTTGAGCGTAAATTCCCTATACGGCCATAAGTTTCATTTTTCGTCGATCCATGTGTACATTTTCCAGCACTATAGAGTCTTCTCTAAGAAACGTGGCTGCTTTGCTAGGAGGGTGAGGAGGTGGCGTGAAATGGGTGTCACTTTTTTGGGGTACTTCTACACAAGATTTATGAATAAAAAATATGCATTGCGCACTAGTGTAGAAAAGAGGGAATACGGGATGCATACATCCATCACATTTTCTTTGTTGATAAGAAGCTCATCAATAAGTTTTAAGTCATGTTGATGACAAAAATGTTTGATTTCTTCGGCTATTTCAATCTTATCCTCTCCGATCATGAACTTTTCAATCCATACCGTGAATATCAATTTTAAATAAAAAAACAACATGAATATCACAAGAGTAGTGATTCACTACCACCTAAATATACAACTTTTCACCACCTTGTCTATGTGGTAAGGTGGTCCCCCACTTTAATTTATTTTAAAAAAATAAAAAAACTCAAAAAGTTGTGGGGGACCACCTTGCCACATAGGTAAGGTGGTGAAAAGTTGTATATTTAGGTGACATTGAATCATTATTCATATCACAAAGCGCGCATTTACCAAGAGGGCTTAGATATAAAACAACCTCAAATGACAAACAACATATGTCTATGTATTAATAATATCTGCATTTTTACACGCGAGCACGACATAATTATATACATTTCTACTGCATATATATATATATATATATATATATATATATATATATATATATATATATATATATATATATATATATATATATATATATATATATATATATATATATATATATATCTACTTACCTGAGAGGGGAAGCCATCGGAGATGTACGAAACAAATTTTGCTTGTTGCGGCGTTGAGTTTTTTTTTTTTTTTTTGGGGTGGGGGGGGGGGGGGGGGGGGGGGGGGGTGTAAGAAATTGAAGTGGATTTTGCTTTTTTCAAGCTCTTGTTAATGGATGGAGTTGGAGTGGAATTGAAGTTTTAGGGTTAAAAAAAAAATTAAAATAAAAAATTCAGGAATTAAAATATTAGGAAAAAAAACATTTATTATTCCCTCAAAATTACCAAATAATTTTTAATGGAACTTTCAACCGGTAGGGTTGAAATATCCCACTTTTGCACAAAAATGACAAATACTTTTAATAAAAAAAAGTCGATTTTTTTTTTCCTAAAATTTCATATATATATTAATTTTTTTTGAGTTTTTTTTTTTTTTTTTTTTTTTTTCTTAAAAGTTGATTTCTCTCTCTCTCTCTTCAGGAATTATTTATTTTTTAGGGTGGCCAAGGCTGTGGGTCGCTTGTGGCCACCCTAGAAAAAAAAATAGGGTGGCTGCGAGCCATCTCAGAGGCCGAGGGTGGCGCCCGGTGGCAGCCATCCCCTTTGGTTTTTTATTTTATTTTATTTTATTTTTGTGTTTTATTTTAAAAAAATATATTAATTTTCATATTTTTTATTAATTACAGTGGAGGGCATTTTGATCTTTAAATCAAAATTAACGCACAAAAATAGCATATTCCATCAAAGTTAACGGGATTTCTTGACGGAACTGGCCAAAGTATGTAATAATGGTAGTTGAATACTTTCTTTTGATCGATGTGTCAGTTCATGGAGTTATGTTGACAATGACTGGTAGTTGATGAGACGAAAAAGTAATTATTCATATTTTTTATGTTGTAATCTTCAATTTCTCCTCCTTGAATCGAATAAAATAAAAAATAAAAAATAAAAAAATAAAAACAGATAGAGAAGAGAGATATTAGGCAAGGAGACAATTACAGAGGGCGTCAAAATAAAGTAGACAGAAGATAAGCATGAAACTAAAAATTAAAAAATATAAAACAACTAACGTGTTCAGACACAACATTTCAATAGTAGAGATTATATAGGATTGACATCATGTAAGAAAATTAATAAAGAAACCCACTTAAACTAGTTTTGAATTGCCTTATTTTTTTCTTTTTTCTAATGCAAAATTGACGCTTTATGATTTTGTATAATTTGGTTTTAGTTAATCTGGATGGTTTAAAAACATGTGAATTATAGGTCAACTCGCTTAACTCATAGGTGGTGTGTATGAGTGTATAACCCATATAATTTTTTTTTTTCCCAATTACAAACAAAACCCTAAAATGCTAAAATTTATATGAATCCATTTTTAAAATTTATATATATAACATTTAAATTTATATACGTACAGTCAAAAACAAGTGAAATGGGTTGTGATTTAGTCAACCCAACATGATCAATTTATTAAATGGCTTGCTTGAGTCGAGTTAGATCATGAGTCATCAGTCCAAAAAGGTCTTCTATTTATTAAACGATTAAAATGTTATGTCGTGTCGCCTACTAATTTAAATGCGTCACTTAGAAATTTGACATGTTTAACATAATCAAATTTGAGCTAATCCATATTACATTGACTTAGAGCACTAATAGCAAATGTCGTATAAGTAATTTTCTTCTTTAAATATGAAAAAATTTGAAAAAAGTCACAAAAAAAACAACCTGCAGCAGTTTTTCAGTTTCCTAATTTTCATCTACATGAGTATATTGGGTAGCAGTACTGCTATATAATGATTAAAAAAAAAAAATGACAAAAAATTGGAAAGTGAAAAAAGAGTTGGTTGATAAAGCAAAATGACAAAAAGTAATAATAGAGAAAAAAAAAATAAGAGTATTTAATTAATACAAGAAAAGATTAAAAAAAAAAAATCTATTATAAAGTGTTTTTTTATAAGAAAATAAAAAATAATTTTCTACCCTAAGTCTAAGAAAAAATGTTAAAGTATCTAATGTTTCTCTCCTATAAATCGATCCCACGTACCAACACTAATTATCCTAGAGACCATTTAATAACATGGTTGAGTTGAAATGGTTTAATAAGATTTGGATCCGAATCCGAATCTGGAATGGGTGGGCAATTCGGGTTCTGGGGTCGGGTTCGTGTCAACCCGGTCGACCCGATTACATAAACGGGCCTGACACGAACCCAACCCGATTATTAATTGGGTTTTGACATGCGACCCGAACACGACTCGATTAATAATCGGGTAACCTGAACACGACCTGATGAACACGACTAATAATCGTGCCACCCGACCCAACCCAACCCGACCCGACATCAATTTCATAATATGCATGTTTTCATATGCTTTTGATATGCAAATTTGGTTATGAAAATCAATTACCATTGGTTACTGGTTGCATTCATAAATTAAATACCGAAAAAATGCCTTTTTCTGCTGTGTTTCAGTGTCTGGTAACTTTGGTTGGTTGGGAACTTGGGATATAAACTATAAAGAGTGCAAGACAGGCCAAATTGTCGTCCAGATGACAGCTCCTTAACCAGTGAAAACAGAAAAATCTCTTTTGTGCTTCATGCATGTATATCTATATGTACAATAGCCATATATATATATTACATCTCACTTGGAAAAGTCTTCCAGAAAAGCAATGAAAACTATGTAACAAGGCAATGCTTTGACAATTTAAAATAGTCTTCAAGTTCTAGAATTGCCTCATCAAAAAAAATTAATCCAACGAATGAAATCAACCGATCACCAATATCAAAGTTAGGCTGAAACTCAATGAAGCTTTTCTCATAGCCATTCATTCATGAGAAATGCTAGCTAGGCATGACAAGTGTTTTCTTATGAATGAAATTAATAGTAATATTATGCATTAAAAAATAAACATTAGAAAAGTCCAAATCACAAACCATCAACTTAACATCACTTTACAGACAATATTTAATTATCTATATTCTGTTAAAATTTAAGAGGAATACAAAAAGGAAAATGCTAAGCTATTCCTCTCAAATTAAACTTAACTAAACATAACTAAAAATTTTACAACTAGTAAAGGCAAAACAGAATTCAGTTTCAGTCAATTAGTAAGGGCAAAACAAAACCCATAATTAAAACAAACCCCATAAAAAGAGCTCATCCACATATAAGCCAATGTTAAGGAATATTAATAGAATTTGTTCCTGATGAACTTGGAACATCATTGGAATTGAAATTCAAATTCAAAATATCTTCTTCAGGCTCATCAAACTTCATTTGTGTCAATTCTACATCAAGAGATAAGAGGAATTAGTGTAATAAAAACAAATATATAAGTTAATGAAAAAAAATAAATATACAAATAACAAATATTACCTTTCTCTTCAAATAACCAATCTCGAGTGCATACTAGTGCTTCAACAATATCAGATTTGAGCAAAGTCCTATATTGATCAATTATACGTCCACCAACACTAAAAGTAGATTCTGAAGCAACAGTAGAAATAGGAATGCTCAAAACATCATGAGCTATAGCAGCTACTATAGGATAACGAAATTCATTTCCTTTCCAATATGAAAGAATGTCAAAATGTCCATCCTCATCAATTATTAGTCTGGGTTCATCCAAATAAAGTTCTAATTGACTCTTATTTGCTTGAACATTATTCCCACCAAAACTATGAAACGCCTACAATTGAAAAAAGATAACGTGAACATAATTTACTAAGTAGTTAGAAGCATATATATTATATTCTAAGTTACAAACAATAACACATAAATCACAAAATAAACATATAATTTTACATTCATCGTTGCGGAAGTCCGCTTGACAGCCTTGACTTGTGGTTGGGGTACTTGGGAATTAACATGTCTTGCATAAAGAGATATGGCGCTTGAAGATGAGGAACCACCGTACTCCATAAAAAGATAGACTAATTTATCACGAACATGACAATACTCTCTAGAATTATTAACTCCATAAAGCCTTAAAAAATAGAAATTTACAAGTTCAAGCTTGTAACGAGGATCCAACGCAACTGCAAGAGCCAACACTATACTAAATTCTGACCAATATTTCTCAAATTTAGAGAGCATTTGTGTTGCCATTAATTTCTTATGTTGCCATTAATTTCTTATATTCATCTTCGCTCTCAACTTCTTTCTTCAAGATTACATAAATGTCAAAAATCACAGGAAAGTAGAAGTTGGCTGTGGGATACTTGGTACCAAAAAACTCACATGTAGCATGGTAAAATGGAGTCAAAAAACAACATATATGAGTCACTTGTTCCCACTTAGGTGCAGTAGGGCAATGCTTATAGTTTGAATCCATCATCTCTAAATAACTAAAAGCACTCCGATAATGAATAGCAGTTTCAAAAATAAGATATGTTGAATTCCATTTGGTTGGTACATCTTGTTTTAGCCCATTTCTACTTTCCAATGACATTTTATTCACAGTCAAAAGGAAATTTTGTTTTCTCATTTGTGATCCTCTAACATACTTCACACTATCACTGATCTTTTGGAGAGCACTATCAATCTCTTTCAAAACATCTTGAACTATCAAATTGAGAATGTATACACAACAACAAATGTGAAAAAACTCGCCTTCACAAACAAGGGTTTTCTTTATGTTCAATTGATTTCTTTATAAACCAACACAAACATCATTAGAAGAAGCATTATCCACTGTTATACTGAAAACCTTGGTCTCAATCCCCCACTCTTCTAGCAAATTATACGTCTTTTCACACAAACATATATCATTATGTGGTGGGGGTATGAATGAAAAATTTAACACCATTTTAGTTAAGACCCAATTCTTGTCAATAAAATGTGTTGTAAGACACATATATCCATCAGTAGTCAAAGAAGTCCACAAATCAGATGTTAAACAAATCCTACCAGGACAATCATTCAACATAAATTTAACCTTTTGTTTCTCCCTCATATGCAAATTTTTCACATTAGCCTTAAGGGTATTCCTAGAGATAAGAGGTGCATCAGAATGCAAGTATTTTATCATCTCTCTCAACCCTTCATACTCAACAAATCGAAAAGGCAAATCATGCTTAATGACCAAAGCAACCAACAATTCTCTAAATTTTTTGGGACAAAATTTAGAGTTACTTACAGACAGAGATCCCTGACTTCTAGATAAAAGCATCTGTCCAACTTCACGAGTGTTTCTCCTCAGACAATTGTCTATGTGGTGCTTCAAATTTCCAGTTCCATAAGTACTTGGAGTCAAGTATACAGTACCACACAACTTGCATTTTGCGTTTAACTTCTCACCCTCCTTACCACAAATGGCATCAAAATGTTCCCAAACGGCTGAAGTCTTCCTACGCTTGTGGCATTTTCCCTCTTTCTCCACACAAACATAGTCATCTTCTTCTTCTATTGTAGTCAATTCAACCATATCATCCTCAAAGTCTCTAACAATATCATCACCAAGTACTTCATTACTCATATGCACATATAATTATTAGTAAATTAGTTCTTCAATCCAAATTAGATAGTACAAAAAATTTAGCTCACAAAGACAACTTGAAACTTAAAAGGCTAATAATCTTACCTGCTCAGGCTGCTCTTGATCTTGATTCATGATTGGACACAAGTCACCCAATAAATGAGTTGTGTATGCTGCTTCATTTGTCTCTAAAAGCTATACAGATTACAAAAGAGTATTGGCAATTAGCTCTATTATAGTAGCAACAATTTAAATAATTTCAACCACAATCGTTAAATCGGTTAACACTTAACTGCAACCGAATATGGTTATTAATCGATAATTGCTTTCCATAAATTATTGATAAAAAAAATATCATGAATTGTTGATTTGTATTAATTTTCATTAGCATTGCCACAATGTCTTTGATTTAGAGATTAATTGAGAAGGGGAAGAACTATGAAAAATATGCTCTCAAGTTCATAAACAGAAATGCAGTAAAGTGGAACAAGTCACGTACAATGGTGAATTGGTAATACTTTGGTAACATTTTTTTGAGTTATAAGCAAGTGTGAGTGGGTGTCCCATTTTCCCTTTATCAAGAATTAGTAAGATGGAAGCTGGATAAGTTTGAGTATATAATAAACCAAGAAAAAAATTTGGTGAAGCCAGTGAAGTTTCAGAACCAGTACATTGGTGAGAACAAGGGGTGATTTTTCGTGTTCCTAATAACTTGTGGAATCAGTATAATAAATTTCTTTGATTTACAGAGCTCTATGAAATTAGGCTTTTGGTTTGTCAAAAGACTGTGATAGAAACAAGGATTCAAAATTTATAGAGCTCTGTGAAATTAAACAAGGATTCAAAATTTTGTAATCTCTTATTATGCATATAGAGTTGTTTAGTTCATAACTAGGTTTTTGAGACCATAATGGCTTCTAGAAGCTATAGATGGTTATACTGTAACTTTGTCTCCTGTGGAGTGATTTGGCATTTTGGCTACCCCTAAATGCAGTGGTTGAATATTGAAGCAAGATGTATTTCAAAATAACATGTTTTGACAAACAAAACTAAAATTAATTTAATCTAACAAAAATTAGTTTTTAAAGGGCTAAAATTACTTTAATCTAGAAAGTAAAACCGAAAACATACCGGTTGTGGCGTCGTTCGGGGGGTGGAGCCGCGGAGGTGACCAAACCGTGCGAGGCTCAGCGAGAGATCGGCCGGATGGTGGGCAGCGACACTGATGGTGGTGTGGCCAAGTATATGGTGGTGGGTAAGAGAAAGGGGAGGGAAAAGTTTGGCGCAGAGACTGCTAGAGAGGGGGAAAACTGGAAAAGGCCGGATGATTATTGGCGTGCGGGCGGGCGGGGTGCGGGCTACTAGGCAGTGGGCTAGGGTTCGCAGCAGAATCGCAAAATCACAGTTTCAAAAAGGGCATTT